>NC_139942.1:39373577-39671077 GCF_963454915.1 Gymnoscopelus microlampas | reverse complement strand
AATCCTCAGCAGAAGGAATGTACTCTCGTTGGGAAGCGTGAGGGGTGAGGAAACATCTGCTCATCGGCTCCATTTTAACAATCAGCCAATCCATCTGTCAGTTAGTCTACTCGTTATCCACGTGTCCATCAGCGGCTGCGAGCTGCCAGCACATGAGACAACGTGTCTCTGGTCACTTTCACAGAAACAAACATTAATTTACAGAATATTACATCCAGTGTGTGTAGCCTATGTGTGAGCCCCTGACCGGAGGCCAAGAACAAACAGCTCATTAAGGCTGTTTCAACAAACCTGTTGGCAGGTGGTGGAAAGAAACTAAGTAAATTTACTCAAGTTCTCTACTTAGGTACACTTTTGAGGTGCTTTTACTTTACTTGAGTAGGCTATATGTCTGTTTTTTTGATACTCTCTCTCTATTAGTCTCTTTGAGGCAAATGTTGTACTTTTTACTCCACTGCTATTATTGGAAACCTTTAGTTACTTACTAGTTACTTTGTAGATTATTACAAAATACACATTGACCAATTCAACCCTATTTTATTATTTGTCTATTCGAAAAGTACAATGAGTAGCTACTTCTTCCAGTTCCACCACTGTCTGCCTGTTGGCTCACCGCTGGCTTCAGCTTCTCGTTTCCTCGTTTAGAGCATCTCACTTGAAAACCAGACACCGTATGGACTGTATGTATGTAAATGTATGTATTATGTGTACCATGTTTTACTATCAGACCACATAAGTGTGAAACCGCCAAAAACTAATCAACCTTGGGGACATTGGGCCTTATTCACAAACCATTCATAAGAAGACATTTCTTCATATTTTATACTTTAGCTATTGGAAAATAGCTGTTGTACAAGCACACAGCGCATTGCGCATCTGCTATTTATGATAAATAGTGAAACAGTGTGTGTGTGTGTGTGTGTGTGTGTGTGTGTGTGTGTGTGTGTGTGTGTGTGTGTGTGTGTGTGTGTGTGTGTGTGTGTGTGTGTGTGTGTGTGTGTGTGTGTGTGTGTGTGTGTGTGTGTGTGTGTGTGTGTACACACACACATGTGTGCATTTGCAACTGGATTGAACAATTCCACAAAATAAGTTATGTGAGGCATATTATAATCAGCAGTTCTGAAATTGAAGAACAAGCATATAGTCTGTCTGGATTACATGACAAACTGCACAGTACAATCCTGAGGGTTCATTTAACGTTGAAACACTTTAAAGAGTTAAATTAACACTCAGCATTGTGCTGTGTTATAAACATAACTCAGGGCTAGTAGATTTGTTTTGTCACTACTGAGCTTAATAAATGTCAACAGCCGCGCATGAGGGAAGTGATGAGGCCAAGTGGATCGAAAAAGAAAAGGTTATGGTTCAAATGAAATGCAGTTTGTAAATGGTCCGTATCAGTGGCAATTCAGAATGTGTTATTACAGCGTAAAACAACAAAAACTGTGCGTGTGTGTGTGTGTGTGCTTGTGTGCGTGCGTGCGTGCGTGCGTGCGTGCGTGCGTGCGTGCGTGCGTGCGTGCGTGCGTGCGTGCGTGCGTGCGTGCGTGCGCGTGTGTGTGTGTGTGTGTGTGTGTGTGTGTGTGTGTGTGTGTGTGTGTGTGTGTGTGTGTGTGCGTGTGTGTGTGTGCTCTGACACGCCCAATCACCAGATCTACTCCAGAATGTAGCTGTGCTGAAGGTCGCTTGTCAGCAGAGAGAAATGTATAGCCTACTGGAGCACTTGTGTAAACTGCTGTAAAGGAATATGAGTGAACAGTAAGGTTACTATTCAGTATGTTACCAATGGAAAGGAAATTAAACAAACACTTACGACTGTGTTCATTTTTCACTTTAGAAAATGGTTGTTTGAAGTAGCAATTACTACTATATAGCTGTGAAAACAACAAAAAATGGTCTGTGTGTGTGTATGTGTGTGCGTGCACCATATGTGCGTGCATGCTTTTAGGCATGTTTATGCATGAGTTTATGTATGTAACAGAGAAGAGGAAGTCAATTGATTTGCGTCCCCTGTGAGAAATTAGGTTATTGGATTAGCCAAATGATGTGTGTGTGTGTGTGTGTGTGTGTGTGTGTGTGTGTGTGTGTGTGTGTGTGTGCGTGTGTGTGTGTGTGTGTGTGTGTGTGTGTGTGTGTGTGTGTGTGTGTGTGTGTGTGTGTGTGTGTGTGTGTGTGTGTGTGTGTGTGTGTGTGTGTGTGTGTGTGTACTTCGTAGTTTGAAGTTCATGTGCACCTGGTGAAAGGGAATAGCCCTGACCTTGAAGTGGGGTTTAGATAGCAGCTCCACCAGTTCTGTGACCTCAGCTCTCCTCTCCATGAAACCCAGATCTGACACCAACTAGAGAGAGAGATATACAGTATGAATATTTATGAATATATAAAGAATATATACCTTTCTTGTACACATACTGGCTTTAGAGAAAGAGGTGGTTATCATTTACAGATTGCAGTCATAAGGTGTAATCATTTGCTTTAATATGAAATACAGTATGTTCAAATGTACTGGTGTTGTATTTTATTTTATACACATGATGTGTGGTCAGAGAGAGAGAAAGAGAGAGAGAGAGAGAGAGAGAGAGAGAGAGAGAGAGAGAGAGAGAGAGAGAGAGAGAGAGAGAGAGAGAGAGAGAGAGAGAGAGAGAGAGAGAGGAGGGGGGGACAGGCAGAGAGAGGGAGACAGAGGAAGACTTTCATACAGACAGACATGCATTAAATTACAGATATACAGTACTGTACTGTATGATTACATGCGCACATGAGTGCAGCTTCCATCTCCCTGCTAACAGAGGGAGACAGAGAGACAGAGAGACACAGACAGACAGACAGACAGACAGACAGACAGACAGACAGACAGACAGACAGACATTGAGATACAGTAGGGCTAAAACACACTGGTCCAAATTATGGTGACCATATATCCAAACACCCAAACCGGGACCAGTAAATGAACATGTTTATGTTCATGCACACGCATGATCACACGTGTACGTTCATATATACACTATCGCACATGTTTTCTTGTCTGTAACCTGCACTTTCAACCAGACGCCCCTATGTTGAGCAGAGACGAACATTCCCAAAAATGAATATGATTAAATTTTTATTTTAAAATAGACGATGTACAATTTCACAACGCATCACATTTTGAAATATGGCTTATGTGATTTCTTTCATGTGCCACCTTCTGGTCTTTTTCTTTCTGAAATGACGCCTCTATCTGAAAGGTTACCCATCCAGCTGTGGCCAGCGGCGGCTGAACGGAGGAGCCTTGACCACCGGCTATACGACAACTGGCAAGGCACGGAGTGTGACTGAGCAAGTTGCCGTCCTGTCAAGCGTATTACTGTAATGACTTCTACTGCTTCAAGATGTCGAGGCGCGCTCCAGAAACACAATGTATGAAGGTCATTAGTTTCCACTGTGAGCAAACAGAAGCCTCTCTGAGGGGAAACAGATCCATGGTTTGGCCCCTGCCGCCGAGCATGATGATTTAAGCCAGGCGGAGAGTGTCTGTCGACCTGAATCTGAAGCGCGGGGAGTGAGAGGAACGAGATGGAGGGCGAGGAATGATAGACGCGGCGGGGAACGCAACATACGGAGGATCGTGTGCTACACAGAGAAGTTCAAAGTCACCGAAAGTGTGGTGGGTGTGTGGGGTGGGGGTGATTGGGGCGGTAATAGAGAGGGATATTGAGAATATGGAAGTATGGAGAGCAGGATCCGGATGTGACCAAGTGTAAGAGATGCATGGGAAGAAAAGGGGCGAGAATCATCATAGTAAGGGAAGGGGTGAAGAGAGAGGTGCTGCAGCATGCATTCTGCCCCGGTTCAAGATGACGAACAGGGAATGCAGATGTGAAGTAGAGTGATTCATCTTTGGTTTAAAAGAGAAAAAGAAAAATATCTCAAAAAGAAAAAAAGATTCCTCAAGCAATTGAGAATTTTACTAAAAGTTTCCCCAAATTGTTTTTTATAGAATATATTTTGGAACCTGGAAATACAAATATATTTTATATACTGTATGTTAGCCACTTTAAATGCATTTTCATCAAAGGCATGCCAAAGATACATTTTATTTGAAATATAAAATGTTATAGTTTGATCCAATGCAGAGCAAAGAAATGGAATTTATACAAAGGAATTGCTGGCAGTGTATGAACGGGGCTGGTACAGTATATGAAATGAACTTCACTGCTGAAGGGAATAGGGAAGAAGTAGAGTCGTTCTGGATGATAACTGGAGTGGGAGTACTCAGTGTCACTTCATCTTAGATCTGAAATAAATTGTATTCCCTCAACCTGAAACATTAGCCTCGGTACTAAATGATTTTAGCAGCTTAATGCTCAACATTGTCCTTGGTGACCTCACCTCCTGGAATAGAGATGTAAAATGATCACTTTTGCACAAAAGAAACAAGGGTTGCCACCAATAATACTCAAGATGCGCCTTTTGGGGGAGAGATCATATATATCAAAACCCAATGCAGATCAAGCAGAGTTGAGATTCCACAGATGTTTCATTCTGTGTGACTAGAGAGAGCGGTTTGATTTATGCTTCATTTTGTACCGGTGTTGCGCATAGAAAAGAGCTGATTTACAAGCTCACAATGCGTCACACTGCGACATGTTGTGAGCTTGCAGACTGGCTATTTCCGTGCGCAACACTGGCGTGCAGCAGAATATAAATCAGTCTAGTCTTCTCTATACCACAGGAAATAATCCACACAGTGAAATATCATCCACCTTCTCTCTCCTGTCAAAACACGTTCTCTCCTCCTCTGTAGTGTGTCTGCCTGCAAAAGAAGTTTGGCGACGGGCACTTTCACTTACATCAGAACCCAGACTAGCCGCATGCTCTTGGATGGGAATGGGGCTCCGCTTCTCAAAACGCTTCAGCCGCTCGTGGATCTGTCAAGGCAGTAAGGTATCACAGTCAAAGCTCCCTCTACTACAGAGAAGTGGCACTCTGTGTGGGTAGGGTGGGGTGGGGTGGGGGACTGTCTGACTGTATATCTCTGCTTTAATAATAGGCTGATGAAAATAAGAAGAAGATGAAGAAGGCACATTTCAAAACGTATACAGTGTGTTTTGTCAGTAAAAAGTATACTTGAGACATAAAACTAGATGAAACATAAGACAAGACCGAAAGGACCAGAAAAAAAGTGTAGATATTCCATGTAAGTCCATTCCATCAATCAGTCCCGCATGGCATGAAAGCCTGAGAGGAAGACTTACTTTAATCTATGTTGGTCATTTGAGTGGTCCCACTTAAAATAATGGACCTATAATTAGTCCATTATTGTAAGCTTGTATGGGCAGAGTCGTATTTTTATACGTCGGTCACTGTGTGGTTGAGTGCCCCTCATATCTCCCTTTTGTTTGTTGTGGCGTGAAGGCATACTTGAACATAAGACGAGACTGACTCTGAGGAAGACACAATGGCGTTCAAACATTGGCCTAATAGTTTGCACGTTAAACATTTCAAAAAAGAAAGATCTGCGCGCTCCAATATCTGTCTGTTTTTAGCCTTTATGTGAAGCTACCCAGATACTCTTTGCTGATCCAAAAGCCTATCACGGTGAGCACTGGGATTCTCAAGGAGCTGGCTGAAGTGTGCGAGTGTGTCTCTACAATAATGGCAAAACTTGCTCTGGATCATGGAGAATTAGAATTCCGTGGCCAGACCAGACCTACCCTTAAAAGCAATCAGTGAAAACAAAGCTCTTTGTTTTCATGATGTCATCTCATCTCCTCGCTTCAGTTGGGTTTTGAGGAAACATTATTTTGCGTGAGTCAGAGACAAGGAAAGGAGCATACAACTGAGACACATGCACAGACATTTGCAGTGGCCTAAATCCGGGGTTCCCAACCTTGGAGCCCCCCTTCTTACATCTGACAAAAGCTAAGACAGCCCACCTGTGTGCATGCACACACACAAATATATACTGTACTCACACACTTGTGTTTTTCAAACGTGTTAACCCTGTATACTTAAGCCGGTTTCGCGATTTCTCACGCAAAACCTTTTAAAAAAACATTTTGACAATATAATGACATAAATTTGGACTGCCTCCAAACAGACGGCCTCCTCATGCACCCCCCCCACCCCCCCCTGTGATCTTTGGCGACCCTCCAAGGGGGCCACGGATGCCAGGTTTGGGAAACATTGACTTAAACGACGGTTATCAGGACACACAGACACATTGGGAGACATAATTAAATGCACCTTGAACAGCATGTGGAGTTTCTTTTCCATCAGAATGCTGTGGAGGAACATGTAGTCCTCCTCTCTGCTTCTATGACACTCGGCTCCGGACATCACTGATGATAGCAACCAGACAGCCAGACAGCCAGCCAGACAGACAGCCAGCCAGCCAGACAGACAGACAGACAGACAGACAGACAGACAGACAGACAGACGGATGGAGAGACAGACAGACAGAACCCCGCGGGGAAAATCAGTTGCCAGAGGCAGCGCAGCACAACAACAGTTTTATGATCAGATCACACTCACTCAAACCATATGCACACAAACACACACACACACACACACACACACACACACACACACACACACACACACACACACACACACACACACACACACACGTACGTATGTTCACAATCACACACGCACGCACGCACGCACGCACGCACGCACGCACGCACGCACGCACGCACGCACGCACGCAGAGAGACAAACAGACAGACAGACAGACAGACAGACACACACACACACACACACACACACGCACACACATGCACAGCATTCCACCTGCATCTCTCCTTTATTTATGAGAGGGGTGTTGAGAAGGTCAGGAGGTAAGGTCAGAGGTCAAGAAAGAAGATGTGAGAGGTTATAATGTGGCTGTGATGAAAACCTCCCCACAGAGTCTCAGTCTGTACAAGACATACACATGTAGTGGTGAAAAACATACTCAAATTTCTTACTTGAGTAAAAGTATCAATACTGCAATGTAGAAATACTCACAAGTAAAAGTCTGGAATTCAATAATAATCAAAATCTACAAAGTAAATTTGTAGAGTAGTTTTCAAATAATTGTAGTGGAGTAAAATGTACAATATTTGTCTCTGAGATGTAATGGAGTAGAAGTAAAAGTATTGCAAATTTGAAATACTCCAGTAAAGTAAAAATACCTCAAGATTGTACTTACGTACAGTACTTGAGTAAATGTACTTAGTTACTTTACACCACTGAGAGTCTATAAGACACATGGATGTAGAGAGAGAGAGAGAGAGAGAGAGAGAGAGAGAGAGAGAGAGAGAGAGAGAGAGAGAGAGAGAGATGTGAAATGATGCAAAGTGTGACTCTTCCTTCCATATTTAACTCAGTGTTCAATATACTGTTATAAAACATGTTCTGTGATATTACTGCCCCCTAATGCTGATACACTGTGTAGGCTAGTTCATCTTTGCACTTCCATTTTCCTCGAGGCAAAATCCATTAATCTATACAGTATATTTACCACTTGATGAGCAGATGGTTTGTCAGAACTGCAGAGGGTATTGTTTTGTATTGTGAAATGTATAAGATATAATAAATATTAATTTGTCACAATGCATTGTACAGCATTTCAAATTTAGGAGGAAAATGTCCTCCGTTCAAAATGTACAAATATAGCCTATACTTACCCCTGTTTGATCAAAAAAGTAACTCAGAGCTTATATGACCTTAATTGCCAAATATCAGTTTTACCTTCTGATTAGGATTAATGCACTAGCCTGGTTAAATGGAAAATCTATGTTCTTCGTTATTGACCACATTCAAATAAAACGTGGCTGTCTAACAAATAGTGATCTTTAGCTTGTAACATCTCCAATCTCCCTCTGGTGATAAATTAACTACTTTCAACCTGACATCTCTATTTTGGGCATGTCATTATAGGTGGAAATAAGCAAATAACAAAATCAAACATTTACACACATTTAAAAGTTCAAAAGTTTAAGAAGTAACGGAAATAGCACATCTACAAGCTCACAACGCCTTGGGATGTGGATCAGCTTGTTGTATATCTGCTATTTTTGTAATCATATCAGTGGTCCCCGGACCCCACTTTGTCACGAATAGTTTAGGCTAAAAGTGGTTAAGAGATTATTACAAGGCGGTCAGTCACTGAACCTTGATCAGCACACATTCGTACTCACTTACTCTAAAATGCAAAGTCTTGTTCGAACAAACAAACAAACACAAACAAACCAACAAACAGACCCTACCTCTTATATAAATGTGTTCACAATGCCAAACTGAGATGTTGTTACTCACCAAACATAATTTCCAATTAGGCCCAAATCAAGAAGGCTCTCCTCCCGTCTATACACTAAGATTTACTATTTACTCAACAATTTGAGTGAGGTAGGCTACTTACTATTGAACATCAAACAGCTTTCAGAGAGAGAATGAGAGAGAGAGAATGAGAGAGAGAGAAAGAGAGAGAGAGAGAGAGAGAGAGAGAGAGAGAGAGAGAGAGAGAGAGAGAGAGAGAGAGAGAGAGAGAGAGAGAGAGAGAGAGAGAGCACAGTGAAAACCAATCAAACAGTAGAGCCAATGTATAGGCTACTCCATCGCTTGCAGGTGCTGTGCACTGGAGCAGATCTCCAAGCTCACAGTGCGTCGCAATGCAATTCTTTGTGAGCTTGGAGATCTGCTATTTCCGGCACGTAAGACCATCATACAATGACGTATACTGTAAATCAAATCAGACTGATTCACAGAACAGTGTCAGCTCTGACCTATATGTACCAAGCACAGCAGCCAGTCAATAGCTGCTACAGCAATCATGGAGCATACAGTAGGTCAGTGAACATTCATTCCCGTTCCACGTTATGACTGTACAGTCATATCATTGGATGTGATAAGTTTTATCTGCATAAGCAGCCCAGTTTACTATATACTATTACATTTATTTTAGTCTACTTTTCCCTTATGCTGCCATTCCATGTCACTCACAGACAGATCAACTTCTGACAAACACTTTAGACATGTAGGGCTAATGTGGAACATGGAAAGGCGTGAACCTCAGCTAATAATAATTGGCTCTGTGCGTAATTGTAGTCCCGGGTTTCCAGAAGGTGGCATACCCATTTCCTGTTCCGGTTAATTTTCCGCTGTTGGCTCAGCAGTGGAATTGAACTGGAAACTGCACTGCAAAGCAGAATGCCCGCAACACTCTGAGATAAATAGAAGTCTCGGTGCACGGTCCAATAATCATGAATGCTGAGGAAGGCTGATGAGGTTGAAAGGCGTCAGTTGCTCTGTCTGGGTGATTTGATTTGATTAGATTTTGGTTTCAACACAATATAACTTCAACCCAGGATGTACACATACAAGTGTAATAAAACACTTAAAGGGGTGAGGCATAATAAATCTATGTGAAAGGGAAATTCATTGAGTGCTGGCTGTTTTCTTTTTCTCATGTCATAGACAGTCATATCGGAGCCATCTTGTCAACGTATAAGGGAGTTGCAGGACTGTGGACTTCTCTTGAATCTATTATCCATTTTGGCTATTTTTGCACTAATAATATATCAATTTAAACATGTATCTATTTTGCACAGTGTACTTTATCTTAAATGTCTTGTTGTGTCTTGTCCTAAAGTGTTGTTTTTGTGTTGTTGTTTCTAAGAGAGTTCCCATTTATCAGCTTTATTTTTATAGTGTTCAGTTCCAATTGTCTGCTCATTTCTTTGTGTCATCACTTCCTATTTCACTTGTTTAATCTGTATCCTGTCTGAGTTCTCTATCCTGATTGGATAAAATTGGTATCCTGACCTGAAAATGCATTTTTTTCTGTTTAATTAAGAGCTGGAGAGATATGGAGACTCCTGTTACTGAACAAATACTGTATAGCATTGAGTACTATCAGAATATAGAACTATTTAACACTTATTTTAACCAAAGAAAATCACATACCCCACCTTTAACACATAAAAAGAAAAAAAAAGGAAATCATTAATCACAATTATTAGTATATATATATGACGATTAATCATCAACTAAAATCTCAGGATTGTGATATGCACTGCCTTCTGCTGAACCGAAGAAAACAGTTTAGAGAGGGAGATGAAAAAATCATATCATGTTGCTTCCATGTGGATCTCAGACTTCGTGTGTCTAGCTAGCCTTTAATGTTGTCAGTCGTCTATGACATGTCTACAGTATGACATATGACTCCAACTTTGGGCAAGGTCAGAGCCCCATGAACATCCATTATAACATTCTAAATTAAATGTTCAAAAAAGTGTGTATAATATACATTTGTGAAAACAAGATGGGGTCCAATAACAGCATGGCTTTGTGTGGATCTCGGACTTCAAGTGGCCAGCTATACGTTCGGTCACCTATGACGTATCTATGACGTGCATGTTTGGGCAAAGGTTCAGGCCGATCTGTTATAATGGACGTATGGCATTCGAATCAGCCTGAAGCTTTATGTAGCGTCCAGGCAACTCTGCCAATCGAGCTCAGCTCTATTGGCACGGTAGGTTGTGCTTCGGTTTGCGAGAGAGACTGGGATTCGATCCCAGCACGGGTCTAAAATTAAAATTAAATATAAAAAAAATTATAAAACACGTGAAAGAAAAGTAGTGGAGGTACTAAATTGCGAGATTAGATACGGACACACCCTATTATAGATGGTAATAGTAAAAAGGTGTCCCATGTGAGGCTGGTGTTGGTCCTGTACATGTATGTACGTGCACTGTATCTGTGAGTGTGTCAGTGTGCATGCTTCAGGAGTTAGTCCATCCATACACATGTTTTTTGATATAATTTATATCAAATTCATATAATGCAACCGTACGTATTCCTAAAGGCATTAGGAAAATGAAACAGAACCATGCTAGTGTCAAAACAGATTTATTCATGGTCCCGGGATATAGACCCCAGGAAGACTGCAGCCGCTGGCTGCTAAGGCGTCAGCTAATGAGGTTCCAAATAAAACAATAGAACAATAAATGAAACATGACTGAAGGCAGAATAATGAGCTTCTCACACAATCAGAATTCTCTTGTGATATATATAAGCAAATATCTCTCTGAAATTGGCCCACTTTGTCACACTCTGTTTGGGTGGCAACATTGTTGACCGGAGGTTACAGAAACAGGATCACCTCAAAGCATTGATCATTGCACCCTTCCTCCTCATTGCACCCACGTCTGCTGCTTCACGTCTGCTGCTTCAGTCGAGGCTGTCGCTGCGAAGGCTCGAGTTGTTATGGATCGCGGCTGCTGTCGTCCACATGTGGCTCTAGGTTTCAAGGTTCAAGGTTTCTATACTGTTACATGTTTATGTACAGGTACATAAGAATAAAACACACACACCCACACAGACGGTTGGCCTCTTTCAGAGCCACAATAGTGGCGGTACTTTTTTGGCCTATTGGCAGTGTCTCATATAGACGGCTAGACGACTATAGAAATCGAAAGAAACAGAGGGCGTCAAAAGTCAACAAGGGACAGCAAAGGGCAACCACTCGCTTCTTCTTCACCGTCTCCTTGGGAGTTGGGCTGTGCGGGGAGGGGTGGCGGGCCGGCCTGAGTTCATGCCTCCATACTGGTACTTTACTTTCTTCCCCTGCTGGACCTGGAAAGAGCACAGCAGGTTCTCGTCCACACTCATCATGCCGCCGGCGTTGTCAAACTCTCCACAGTAGTTGGGGGCTGAGAACAAGGTCACCAGCTGCCGCTTGGCAAAGAACTCATAACCATCTTCTACCACCTGGTGGGCTCTACAGATGAGGTCCATGTCGTGGCGTTTGAGGAACTTGGCGACCACATCGGCCCCAAAGGTAAAGGAGACACCACGGTCGTTCTCTCCCCAGCCTTGCACATCCTTGTCTGGGTCAGACCACAACAGGTCGCACAGCAGGCCTGAGTCAGGCACATCTGTAGGTCTCACAATGCTTCTGATCTGCTCCATGGACTGCAGGTCAGGTGACAGACCTCCGTGACAGCAAAATATCTTGTCATCCACTATAGCGGCGACGGGCAGGCAATTAAAGCAGTCGTTAAACGTCTTCCAGAGCTTGACGTTGAATCTACGTTTACACTCGTCATAGAAGCCGTAGATGCGATTGATGGAGGCACTCTCATGGTTGCCTCTGAGCAGGAAGAATCTCTCCGGGTATTTGATCTTGTAGGCCAGCAGCAGACAGATGGTCTCCAGGGACTGTTGGCCTCTGTCAACGTAGTCCCCCAGGAACAGATAGCTGGCCTCCGGAGGGAAGCCACCGCATTCGAACAGTGTCAGCAGGTCTGGGTACTGGCCATGGATGTCACCGCAGATCTTGAGTGGAGCGTGCAGCTCGAGGAGGACTGGCTGGCTGAGGAAGATCTGCCGGGACGTGACGCAGAGGCCCCTTACCTCGGCCTCCGACATTTGGACTAGCGTCCCTGAGCGACATCCGCGCACCTCTAATAGCCTGGAAATCAGTGAGTCGACATCCAACGCCACCTCTGCCATTTATGTAGTAAGGTGTGGCCTTGCTCTGATGCCCAACATGGTCTGACTACAGTGGGAAGGCCAGTCTATGATACTACTCATCTATGACGTATCTATGATGTACAGTATGACTCCAAATTTGGGCAAAGTTCCAGTCAGGTCATTGGTTAATGTTTGCTTCCCTGCATGGCCCCTTGTGTGGAAACATAAGGGGCCCTGCATGATATTATTTGTTTTCTTTGCACTGTATTTATGTGACCATTTAGCCTGTCTTTTGTTGATTGATTGATTGAATACTTTATTAACAGTTTGCAAAAAGGTAAAGTGGTATGATTATGCAAATTATGCTAAAAGGATAATACAAAAAGCCCTTAGGGCTTATTTCATTGTGGTCTTGTTTATTCAATTCATCGAGACATTTAAAGACATACAATAAAATACAATAATATGCAAGGCATCATCTATACTAGTAGCAATACAAAAAAATATGTAGCCTAAAACAGTTGGGGGGTGGGGGGGGGGGGGCATTTCTGGTGTTAAGCTTAGACTTTATACAGGGACCAGTTACAAATTGCAGATAGGTGCTCTTTTATGCCGGTTTTGAAGGAGGGAGGGTTGCTGTTCTCTGTCCTCTACCCTGAGCCATCCCACCCTAGCATAATGAGCAGGGGTTTGTTGAGGTCTAGGTGTAAGGCCAAGTAGTAGCCTGACCAGTTTGTTTTTAGATGTCTGAAGCCTTGTTTCTAATGCCTTTGTGGTGCTATAGTGCCAGGTGCATGCACAGTCAAAATGACAAACTGAATACTCTCTGGATAAGAGCCAGAACAGACCTAACTAAACTGAATGTCAAATGGTTCGGAAACATCAGTGAAACTATCAGCACCATCAGATGGGTGGATCCCGGAAGTAGACAGTAGATGTGAAGGTGGGGGCGGGGTCCACAGTGCAATCTGCTACGTCGATGTCCCTGGAAGTGAGGATCCCATTGCCTGGAGGGACGGCCATGCTGTGATTGGCTAGTTGGTTGTCAAGGAACGTTGTCAAAATATATAATTTTACCCTTTTACTCAGTGGCGTGTGGACAGCATTGCAACTACAATATACCATATCTGGAAACAGTACATAGATATCACTCATGAAATTGGTGAACATGGATTTTCTTGAATATTTAAGTTTTTACATTGCCACCGCAAGTCACGCAAGTGTGAAATAAAAACACAAATAATTAACGATATAGGCCAGCTGCTAGAATAAACGTGGCTACGAAAGGGAGCTGAACTGTGTAATATAGCAGTCAAAAAAGGGAAAAAAATAAGAAAATAAACTAAACGAAAAATGGTTTATTTGATATAAACAAAAATAAAGTCACTAAACAGTCATTTTACAGCCAATCACGACGAGACCATCCCTTCAGGCTATGGGTTCGGATCGTGCAGTCGTCGCTTTGGAACCTCGGCAGAGGAGCAGAGCAGAGCCCACAGCACAGCCACAGCAGCGCAGTTTGTTCTCACATGCTATTATTAGACGCACGCAGGGTGGTATTCAGCCTAGACCACCCATTGTGCAATGCATAGAATGTTTGGCTATCACCCCCGTTGCTACCTGTTATATTAGTTGAGCAGATATCCAGCAGTCGAGCTGATCAGGTGAACTAACAACAGGAGAGAGCAGAGAGAAGCGGTGACAGCAGACAGGCCTCAACGCACACATACACACACATCAACACGGCCTTGATGGTGATGCATGCAAGGAAACCAACCAGAGCCAGCGATGGGTAAATGATGTGCAAAAAAACTACATCAACCAAAATGTTTACTCCCGAACTACGACGTAATACGTGTTGTTGTTGGTCTCTTTAACTGTGTCGCTGGCCGGTGCTAACGCATCGCTAGCCAAAAGTTAGCTATCCATGGGCCCCGGTTATTTCCTGGAACAAAATGATCCCCGACCCAAGTTAGCCAGCTAGCTAGTAATTGTTAATCCAGCCGCCGATCCTTCGAATTGGCACATTGACATTATTAAAAACACAATACTAACTTACAGAAGAGTGGCATCTGTTAGAGAGCCGGCCACTGTAGTGTGAAGCCGGTTGATCGATAAGCTAGCTGATTCCCAGCCGACGATGGGTTGCAGTTAGCATAGCTAGCATGATGCTAAAGTAACTTAAACAACATCATATTGACGAAATAACTATTTTTTTGTCTCTTTTCTAGGTGCAACGACCGAAGGGATTCGCAATCCTATCAGGTAAGTTGTGTTTGGATGTAATAGGGTGACATTTTGGTTATGGTGGCTGGTAAACATGGCAATGCCAGATAATTTTACAACCACTAATTTCACAGATTAAATATTATTTACATAACCAGACACATTAAATGTATACATTATTGTGTAAGCTGTGCAGTCTGCAGAAGTACTATGTATTCAACACGAAATTCCAGAACTTTGGGCTTTTTATAAGTCATGCTTCAAGGCATATGACAGTAAACACTTACCATAAAATGTATGTCATGCATTTATAAGAAGTGTCATTAGGCTGTTCTGGTAACTGCGAACAACTTAGTACTTGTATCCAGCTGAATATTTTATAATGCTCCACCATGCATTATGTGCCATGCTTTATTTACTCCAATCCAGACCCATAAGTCTCAACCAAAGAGCCAGTCAAGCAGCCTTCACCGCCACGACAAGGTGCGCGATGGGTCCTCGGACCCCGCTCCACCTTACAAGATGCTGCGACGCTCCGATGAGAGTCCTGTCAGCCGGCATGGAGACAGCATGGGGCACAGCAAGGCCAAACCGGCCCACGCTCTCAGAGGAAAAGATGGTATGCACTGAGCCTGGTAGTGGGACATCACATGCAAACTTAACAGTGTAACACACGTCGTGCACCTTTTCATAAACTCTGGTTTAAAGGGCATGTTTGATCAGAACTAATTCCAATAAAGCCTGATAATTCATCCATAGTTTTAGTCTATAGTTGCTGCATATGATGCCTCTGTCTTGAAAAATCTTGTACATTTTCGATAAGTTCACTTTTGAACCAAACTTTTTATCATGTGTGTTGTCATCACAAATCCCAGTGGTCTGTGTTTTGGGAGAGGCGAGGAGCATTGCCATTTAGGCTGCAAGATATGTAGAAGATGCAAACTTGATGGATATTATTTGTGATGGCGAATATCAGATGCGATAAGAAACAAAAAAAGATTAAATAACGTGTCTCAATAACGTGTCGCACAATACAGGTGTTGTTATCTATTGACACATCTTTCAGATTCTGTTGTCAGACGACTCAACATTTTCAGAATCAACAACTGAAATATGTCCTAAAACTGGCATGGGTGAATGGCAGCTTTGCAAAAGTTTGACAGAATTTAAAATGTTGAACACAGTGTTGCTGCCCCATATCTGTTCTGTACCCCAAAACAGACCAACTGGATGCATTCTGTCAGACAAGGCACCAGCAGGCTGCTGGCAGTAGCACACATTTAAAGAAGCAGACGTTCGTCTGGCATATGTTTACATCATTGGTAAACAATAAAAAAACACCTGGCAACTGACATGCACTCTGTGCGCTGCCCAAAGTGAAAGTACAGTACACTGGCCAAAAGTATGTAGACACCCAGCCATCACACACCTAATATGATCTTGTTGGACTTCCAATTCCTTCCCATGCGGCGATAACAGCTGCTTCTGAGAAGGCGTACACAAACTTTTTTAGTGTGTGTGGAAATGTCTACCTGTTCAGCCAGAAGAGACTTGTGAGGCCAAGCGCTGATGTTGGACAATAATAATGCCTGGGCCAGTGGCTCTGTCTCAATCGGTGTTACAGTTCATCCCAAAGGTGTTAAGTGGGGTTGATGTCAGGGCTCTGTTCAGGCCACTCAAGTTCCTCCACACCAAACACATGAAACTGTCATTATGGACCTCGCTTTGTGCATAGGTGCACAGTCATGCAGGAACAGGAGTTGGCCTTCCCCAAAATGCTGACACAAGTTAGAAGCTAGAATTGTCCAATTGTTTAAAGTATCTTTGTATCCTGTAGCATTTTTGGACATATAATGTATGTTGTTGATGATCTTTGAGCTATCTTTGCGATATGAATCTAATTCAGCATTTTTTTTATTGCATTTATATCGTGGAAATTCATACTGCAATGATGATAAAAAATACAATACATCGTGCAGACGTATTTGACATGCATTGTATACATATTAAATCAATGTTTTTAATTATACTATTGTATTAGTTAAATGGCAACTACTAACCAGCTTGGTTGTGCTTAGCAGGACCCTTCATTAATTTAGTGTAGCCTATTGCATAAATTGTACATTGAGGTCTCAGGAACTATAATCGGATGAATGCGGTTCAATGTTCAATACATAAACGGCCTAAATTGACCTGGCTGTTATGAGTTGATACACGCTAATACTTAGTTAATAGTCATCATCGGTACCGTAAGGCTATAGTGACCAGAACATAAAATAACAAGAGGGGCTTTTTATTCCACTAATGAGCATATTAATTATGCAATCAGGATAAAAATGCCTCATTTAACCACCTGGATCGGAATAAACTGTTCCATTTGGAAATTGGAAAGGGCTCACCACCTCCCGTTTAATAAATGCCGGGCTAATATTAATATGTTCTGATAACTGTTGCTACATTAGAAAGCACAGCAGTGAAACAGTTTATTTCCTCAAACAGATGTAGACTGTTGTTGGGTGTTATATCCTATCGGCTAGTGATGTTTGGGCATCATGGGCAGATAATTACCATTCTGAAGTTGTTGGTTGGTATTTAGTTTGTTATTAACAGACATGCAGTCAGACAGATGTCGGATATAAAGGTTTATATCTCATACTTATTTTTCTGTGGGGGAGACGAGAGGTGGATTTTCGAGCGGAGTGGTTGTGGTTGAAGTTACTGTAGGGGGACACTGAGCTAGAGCACACTGAACACCTGGAGCTTGTCAGAAGGTACCATTAAGCACATTGATGGAGAGCTCACTTTATTAGTTTCAGGCTGCATTGTTTGTTTTGTAAATGAATGACTGCTCTTGTTTATTTTGTCTGCCCGTTGACCCAAAGAAACCTCTAGCACGCCTCACTTGTCACCCCGTTTAAGGAAGTCCTCAGTATCATGTATTATTCAGATTGCAGAAGACTGCACATTTTGCAGCCAGAGCAACGAAAAAGGCTTGAGATACAAAGTAAATGCTGCACATGAACATATCGGTCACAGCAGGTTATCCTAAGAAATCCCGAAACACCAGTTCCTCTAGGGACTCAGTCCTTTTGATAATAGAAAGTGTATTATAGATATAAATGTATAGATAAGCGCCCTACTTCCCTGTTCCACCTGCTTTGCGACCCAAAGGCACTTATTGTTATGGATATTGGATACCATGACCAACGCATCTTCATATGGCCCACACGGATTGAATACTTCCTCTTGTTTGACACGAAAGCATAGCGTTGCTATGAATTTGTATATATTTACCACCACATTAGGATATGTACACAAGCTGCCAGCCTGTACAGTGTGGTTTTGTTTACAAACTGCACACATAGTAACTTACTATCAGTAGATAAAGATTGGCCAGGGATACCACCTCGTTATTAGTATCTGTCTTGTTGTTGTTTTCGCAGATACAGACCACAGCGGTCAACTCATAGGGTCAGCCATTTGCAGCTGTGATGGAGCACATACTGTAGATGTTACATGTAATAACAAACACCATCGTGGCAGAGATGGATGATTGTTGCAGTAGTCTGGTCGCTCGTGTAATTTCGTTAACATTTTCCGGGGATTAGGAAAACTATACATTTTTGGGAACTTAAGTGTATAGCAAATCAGAAAATCCATGATTCCATTTGCGCAGAAGCCAATATGGTGGCCATCTTAGATTTTTGAAAAATGGCGAATATTAGTTTATCAGTATCTCGACTTCTAGATAACGTAGGATCATGATTCTATTGGCTAAATCAAAACTTTTAGGTTCAGGAAATCCAATGGTGCTAATTAAAAATATTTGCAAATTATCAATGGCACAGATTTGGGTCATCCTTGATTTTTTTTTAGTAACTTTATAATAACTTTAGTATTTGTTTTTCTACAATTACATAGGATCATGATTCCAGTGGTTAATCAAAACAAATTCAGGAAATCCAATGGTGCCAATTAAAAATCAGGTTTCTAATTAGAAATCAGTACAGCTGATCAAAAGCACAAATTTAGGTCACAATCTAGAATTATGAATATCTGAAGAGACGGAGACAGATGATGTCTCTCATTGACACAAGATTGTGTCATTTATTTACACGAACACAAGCTGTATACCAGTGTATACATCTCCATATAATAGAACATATGAGATATATTCTATTCTATTGTAGAAAACTGTCTATGCCTACCCAACATTAAACTGAGTTTCAAACTGGTTATCGTTGCTGTCGGGTGAAAAAAACCTTGTAACCATGTACAAAGCAGTTACTTCTCAGAACATGGACAAAAAAACCTGTTCCGATGGATCCAATGAAGTTATTATTTAGTCACAAGCTCTCGTTAAAACCTTTTTTGTTGGTTCAATATTTATAAAACCCACAGACGCACCTGACCAAAACCTTTTGAGTGAGGATTTACAGTACAACTCCTAACCATGAGTTGCAATGCACCAGCCACAATACAACTTGGGCACATAACATCTTTACTGCTGGCTAACTGCATGCACAGAATACGAAGGCAAAGGAAATAAAGGCTTTCTCATTCAGTGGACTCAACAGCTGGCACAGGTGGTCTGGTCTGTGAGTACCTTCCTCTCCTCTCTGGATCCTAACCCTCTGTCAAATGTTTTCTTTTGCAGGGACCAACGGTTCTCCCCATGAGAACCATCACAACGCCACCTCCCACCACAGCTCTGACTCCCACGCTGCTCAGAGCAAACCTACAGAAAGGGTAAGATGATGCTCACGTTGTCTCTTAATTCATTTTCAGACACAAAGTTGGGTCATGTCTACGTGTGTGTGTGTGTGTGGGGTGCTCTTAACACATTCAATCCAGGAACGCATTTGTCATTTACTGATTTTAGATTTCTTTGGCTATTCAAAAATAGCAGATGTCATATGCTCATGCTGATAATAATAATATTATCGAGTGCCGTGCTATGATTGAGCTTTGAGATCTGCTATTTTAGAAAAATCGTGAACATTTGTGCAAATCTTTGAATATATATATCTTTTGAAGCAAACATTTGTAAAATATATTATTCCAGGGATCCACCAGAAGCAAAGATTTGAGATACAATTGTTTGCTTAAAAAACATATATACAATTTTTTTCAACACATAACAGATCTACAAGCTCGTAGTGCGGCACTCGGTGCCGTGGATGATAAGTTATGGTCCCTGTCAGACAGAAACCTTATATCTCCGTATTTCATCGTTTGGGTTTTTCCATAAAGGAATGCCCTATTTTATAGTCATACTTCCGTGACTGTGTTACGCAAAGGAAGCAGAAATAACCAATCCACAAGCTCACAAGGAGTCGTGATGATTACGACATTGTGAGGTTGCAGATCTGCCATTTTGGGGATTTTTTCAACAGAAATTACAAATTTGCCTATAATAACATGCCCAAAATAGGGCCTCCAAGTACCCATAAACACACTCCCAAGTTGTTAGTTGAGCGCATTCAGTATATCTCCATATTTCATCCTTTGGGTTTTTCCATAAAGGAATGCCCTATTTTATAGTCATACTTTCGTTGTATGACTGCTTTACGCAAAGGAAGCAGAAATAACCAATCCACAAGCTCACAAGGAGTTGTGATGATTTACGATGTGGTGAGCTTGCAGATCTGCCATTTTGGGGGTTTCTGAAACAGAAATTACATTTGCCTATAATAACATGCCAAATGGGGACTCCAGGTACCCATAAACAAACTCCCAAGTTGTTAGTTGAGCGCATTCAGTATGTTTTGTGGTTTGTTCGTTTTTTTGCTACAGAATGACGTATGAAATTGAGAGCGTTCATTTGTTTTTGTTTTTTTGCTACTGACTTGACAGAATTAGGCCTCATCATTTGATTGTCCTTTTTTGGCTCAGAATGCTCTTGCTGATCCACATTAGCTGCTGCAAAACACCCATTAGTCTGCTGCTGTAATCAGACAATCTGATAGTCCCTGAAAACGTAGAGCTTTCATTCTGTCTATACCGTTGTATGGATGGAGCCTTTGAATTATAACGACATACCATTAGTTAAACAGTTTAAGTGAAGCTGCAACTGCCTATTGCTCAGTCCTGCCGTCTGTCAATCTTGTAATTTTATCATTCGTTTAAGCACAAGGCAGCAATAGAGAGAGCATGTTGGCTGTTCAATTCTTTCCCTGTGCTGACTTTTACGCTGTGCTCTAAATCACTGGTATTCAGAGTGGGGTCCAGGGGTCTTTAGGGGAACCTGGCATCTATTTAGACAGATGCCAGGTTCATTTGTTGACCTGGCATCCTAAAGTTTGTATAGTAGTCAATGTACAGATTTTGTTTTTTTTTATATTATATTGTTCACTTTAGACTGATGATAGGTTCTTGGTTTCCCTATATTTCTATGCATTTGATTCCCTCGTGTTTACCTTGTTTACTGTAAGTCGCTCTGGATAAGAGTGTCTGCTAACTGCCCAAATTGTAAATTGTTCCAGGGGTCCCCAGTAAAATTAGTTGCTATAGTATCACAATGAGTTTAACCATGTTAACCCTGTATACATCGGCTATTTGAAAAATAAAAGATGTTGTGTAACTACATATTAATTGGTAGGTCCTTGACATGTAAAAAGTTTGAGAACCACTGCTCTAAATGATTACTTTCTGTCTGGTCCTTTCTCAGCGCCAAGAGCCAGCAGATGACTGGACAGAACACATCAGCTCCTCTGGGAAGAAGTACTACTACAACTGTAGAACTGAAGTCTCCCAGTGGGAGAAACCCAAAGACCTGCTGGAGAGGTAGACCTACATTATTCCTCGTTTAATTATACCGTATATGTATAGGTGTGTGTACGCATGCATGTATGCAATGGAATAGCTACCCTCTAGTGTCACTAGACTGTTCGCTAGGGGCAGGAATTGACAGACATCCCAACACGCACAAACACAACACCCTCAATCTGACACAAACGGACATAAAACCCCACTTGCTCCTTCAGGCAACACAGTTTGCCTTTCTTTTTTGAGTGTTTTGTTTGCTATTCTAACATGAGATATATCTTCTCATAAACACTCAAACGTCTTCGCACTCTGCATGTGCACCAGCTGCCCAATCATCTACTGTCAGATGAGACTACACAATCGGCGCTCTGTTAAATAACGTCAGGTGATCACGTGAAGTCCTTCTTTGGCAATGATCATTCAGTAAGATGACATTTATCAACTTCAATTTCATAGTGCTCCAGATCCAATTTTGTAATGCTAATTCTTCTTTTTGTTGACTTCCAATTTTACTTATTTATCCTGTATCCAGTAAAGGGTTCTCTTGCCTGGTTGTATGAAATTGCTATCCTGACCTGACATTATATTTTCTGGTTAGTAAAGAGCTGGAGAGACCTGTCAGAATAAACACTCTATAGCAATGATTAATATCAGAATATAACCAAACCACTTTTAATTCTTCTATGATGTGAAGTCAAAAAGAAAATGTTAAAACAAAAAGTCCAGGCATTGAGTGAGGTATAAAAGCGTGCACTCACTCACAGCGTTGCCTTCAGCTCTTCTCACTCGATTAGTCTCGTTTGCTATGCTTGAAAATAGCTGTCACAGTGTTATAGCTTGTGGGTGTTAGCTTGCTTAACATGACAAATGCGTAGAGCCTCTGCAAACGGTATTGAGGGACAAATACGAGGAGCTCTGGACAAAAGTGAAATATTGCACTTCCTACTTTCCTTCTCCCTCTGGCATGATTTGGCTTATCCTTTGTGCAGAACAGCCAGAAAACCGTTTTGTTTGGAAATACTTTGAGGCAAATTAACATGTAAAGGCTGCAGTGCCAACATAACAAATGCAGCATGTTTTAGCACTGCTTTGAACCAGGAGTATAATGATAATGGTTGTGATGATGATGTACTTTTTTTTAAAACACAGGGCAGCCCCCCATGTTTTGACATTTTAATATCTCTAGATGTTTTGTGGTGGTGACAAAGTGAATTTCCTGAATCGGTATCAGTCGTATTTAGTTGTTTATCCTTTATTCAAAATGCAATTAATGTATTTATTTGCATGATGAATATCGTTGAAGTTATATTAAAACCTTTATTGATCCTGCTTGGGAAATTCAGGCGCCAAAGACAGTACAGCAGTTAAAAACAGATTACAGGTCAAGGAAGAAAAGTGCTGTAGATAGATACAGCATGATGGAGAGACATCACAGTCAAAGTGTTACATTGTTTTCAACCAGGGCTGATGTTGGACAGTTCACATCTGGTGCATGAAAGCTGAATATGTCTTTACATGATGCAGGTCCAATGATCTGTTTTATAATAATAACCTCAAATAATGGCTGGGTCTCAAATAGTGACAGAGAGTGTTGTTTGTACGTGGGCAGTTCATTTGACTCGCCAAACGCCAACCTGACCATTCCATAAAAAGGCCCAGCACTGGCCGTGTCAGTGGAAAATAGTGTTCGTAAGCGTTTGCTCGCAAAACAGCACTAGGACATCTCTGCTAAAACTGTCTCCTGCCATTTGTATTCATTTTGTGATTCTAACACAGAGCTTTACATTACAGGTAAAAAATAAAATAAAACAGGGAGCACTTCATCATAATGACCTGAGAGCGAATACAGAAGCATATTGGCGGATTTTGATTCGAAAATATTCAAATGTTTGTGCAGTTGACCCAATGTGCCGATCCCAACAACTGTTAAGATGCTTAGGGTACCGAACGGGTGCTCCGCTGGAGCCTGCATGTTACCATGTCCAACACATTGATTTCCCTCTTTTTTTCACCTTTTCTCAGAGAACAGCGTCCGAAAGACCCGACCAAGATGGCGGCTAACAGTTTCCCAAGGGACATGGACTACAGACAAGAGGCCTTGCAGGACAAAGCCACAGCAAGTATGTGTCGTCCAAGCTATAGGTCGGGATGTTAAAACGCAGCTCTGTCCTGTGCCCTTGCCTGCAGGTTACTTAAGGTGTCTTTCAGACAACTTCCTTTCTCATCATGGTCTGATTCATAGAAGATGTCAGACTTGACATATTGGTTATTCACCCTGCCCCATAACTACAATGTCAAGATGGTCCTTGGACCTTGAGCAAAGGTCTTTGGAAGCCCTTGCTTGATGTCTCATTATCTCTCCCTGGATAAAGGCATCATCAAAAATGTTAACAATTTATAATACCCAAGCACCTGTCACCCAAGATGTATTGTTCATGTGTGCAAAAGACTCATCTTGTGCCCTAAACACCAAAAGCTCTAGTGGTGTAAAACTTCTCGGATCATGGCAAGCTTTGAATCTTCTGTCATCGGCCCCTTCAGTGTGCCATTCTCACCTTGATTCCATCCGTGTGTTCGTGTTTTGCTCTGTACAGATGTCCGTTGCAGTGGTGGAAAAAGTACTCAATTTTTTTACTTAAGTTAAAGTATCAATACTGCAATGTAGAAGTGAAAGTCTGGAATTAAAAATTTACTTGAGTAAAAGTACAAAAGTATTGATATCAAAATGTACTTAAAGTACTGAAAGTAGAAAGTACTCATTATGCAGAAGGTCCCATTTCACAAGTTTTCAAATGTATAAAATGTCTAAAAATCTTTAGAAAATATCAGATCTACAAGCTCTAGCTTGAGCTTGTAGATCAGCTATTTTCAAATGGCCGAAATGTATAGAGGGCTGCAGTGGGTAATGTATGTTTTGTAAGAATAATCTAAAAATCTACAAAGTAACAAGCAACTAAAGTGTTCAAATAAATATAGTGGAACAAAAGTACAATATTTGGATCCGAGATATAGTGGAGTAGAAGTAAAAGTATTGAAAATTGGATATATATAAGTACAAATACCTCAAATTTGTACTTAAGTAAATGTACTTGGTTACTTTCCACCACTGGTCCGGTGTACAGCGCTCAAGCTTAACTTCAATCTCATGCTCACGTTTCTTTTCCTGTCTTTGCAGAGAGCACGTCAGCAGACCAGTCCGCCGCTGCAGCCAACTCCGGCCATTCCTCCTCCTCCACTTCCTCCTCCTCGGCCACTCAGAGCCTGAACTCGGCATTGAGCGCTCTGGGCTCCGCCTCCTCGGCCGCCACATCCTCCGCCTCCACCTCCTCCACGGCGTCCTCGGCTGTCCAATCCCAGTCGTCCTCCTCGGCGCTGCTCCAGGACCCTGCGCTCTTGCACCAGCTCCTTCCCGCGCTGCAGGCCACGTTGCAGATGACCAATGGCAGCATGGACATGACCAAGATCAACGAGGGTGAGGACCATAGACGACATGAGATGCATGCACAAGCTCACACAGGGACGGGCGTAGGCCAGATTTTCGCAGGTGCTGTAGACCAGCGTTTCCCAACCGCTCCGCGGCCCTTTAGTGTGCCGTCTGAGATGACGAGGTGTTCCGTTTAAGATTTCGAAAAAAAATAATAATAATTAACCCCAAAAAAGAAGTTAGCGGCCTAACGGTAAGGCTGACGGAAGTAGCAGTGGATGTATTGGATGCAGCTCAAAGTGAACTTATACTCAGGTATTTAGTTTGTCGCCGTCCGACCTTCCTAGCTCGTTTTATCAAAGAAAAGCGGGCGACAATGGCCAAAACTCAATCGAAAATCGGTGATCAAGATGTTTTGGCCATTATCTCTTGAACAGAAGGTCTAATCTGCTCAGTTCAAAGCTTGTTGGATGCGTGATTTTGGGGACATTAAGCACATTGTGACACTTCTTTTTGGGGGGGTTTTCGGGTAATTGGTAATGGTAATTGTTTGTGTGTGTGTGTGTGTGTGTGTGTGTGTGTGTGTGTGTGTGTGTGTGTGTGTGTGTGTGTGTGTGTGTGTGTGTGTGTGTGTGTGTGTGTGTGTGTGTGTGTGTGTGTGTGTGTGTGTGTGTGTGTGTGAATGGGTTGAGAACCACTCGTCTAGATGAGGTTACAAATGAGTACCGGGTATTTGACCAGTGTCCCTCCCCTCTCTCCCTCCATCCAGTCCTGGCAGCTGCTGTCACCCAAGCATCCTTGCGGTCTATGCTTCATAAGCTCTTCAACTCTGGACCGTCTGCTTTCAACATCACTGCTCTGCTCTCCCAAGCTGCTGCACAGCACTCCAACCAAGGTAACGGCCCTCTCCCACCCCACCTCACCCTCACCATCTCTTCTGCCCACTGACAACCCCATACCCTTCCCCTACTCCGCCACCCCTCTCTCCAGCTCACCTCTGCACCAAGGTTATAGTCATGCATTTCTTTTATTTAGTTTTTTTGTGTTTTTCCCCCTTCGTTTTGACTTTTTGTTTTCAATTTCAGTCTAGATTTATTTAGTTTTCAAAGCATGTTTGCCAGTTTATCCATTTGTGTGGAAAAGGAACACACAGAGAAACGGGTAGATCAGCGGTTCCCCACCTTTTCTGGATTGTTATATTTGAGTGGTGCCGAAGGCAACCACTCCTATACGTGGCTTTGTCTGTGTGTCCGTATGTATGTATGTATGTCAGTATGTCCGTGTGTCCACCAAGCTAACATTGGTCAAGCATCACGTGACACGTGACAATATGTTGAAAGGGTGTGCTTTGATTGGCTAGCGAGACGCATGACGAAATAGAGCCCTATAAATAGGTGTGTCACTTTGAAACATTGTTTACATGTTTCAAAGTGACATCAGTGCCATCAGCCAAGCTAACATTGAACATGTTAGCCAAGCTAAGCAAGGCACCTCTCACTTCACACAGGGTGTGATTTTTAGCGGCACTAGCCGCTCTATACCTGACTTTGTGCGTCAACGTTCTGATTGGTCAGGTGCGTCAACAAAGTGATTGGTCAAGCTTCACGTGACACATGGCTATAAACACATTATAAACACATATCGATGACAAAATGTATCAAAGGCGCCGCTACCTTCACACAGGGTGTGATTTTTTTTAATTAGTTTTAGTTATTTAGTTATTATTGTAATATAGATTAGTCAGTCAATGCATTGTGAGCTAGTAGATCTACTATTTTCAGGTGAAGAGATTTAGTTTAGAGAGAAAAAAGGAGCAGATCAAGAACTATAAAGCCTTTGGGGGATTCAACCAAGTTTCAAGCATCTACTAGTTAATTTTAAAATTGTACTGTAATGAAAAGGAAAATATCTCGAAGACCTACCAAACCATTGTGTGCTTTGGAAAATAGTCGACAGTCACGTGTACGGTGAGTCATAATCAATAAGCTAAACATGCCAGGAATGGTCCTTTAAATGACCATGAGTTATTTCACTAATATGATCTAAAGAACAGTCTCTGGTATTGAGTGAGAGTTGAGCAATTAAGCACAACGTGCCAATTTCCAATCCACAAGCATCAGTCTTTTTAACTTGGCAAAGGGAGAACAATTTACAGCACATAGCTTGCCCTAAAAACAAAAAAGAAAACCGGGAATGTGACTGAATTCGTTTTGATCGGGTAGTTGATGAATAATTTTGTTTGATGTGAATTCCCCCCTTATTACTGCTTAATTGATCCATGTGCTCTTCTTCACCCTACATAATCAATTGCCAATTGGCTTTCAACATCTCCCCGCATTAATTCTACCAGTATTGAGTGGAAAACATTCTACCGTCCTATCCGCCAAACAACCCTCAAGTCTGCTAGTAGTTCTGTATGTTTTTTTTTAGCAATTGATTGCACTGCTGCTGAAACAAATCCATTGCTCCATTTCTTGGCCATGCTTATGCTCTGTCTCCGTTAACGTGTTCCTGTCTCTAATACACCAGCCCAGCAGTCCAGTCAGTCCCCGATGTCTTTGACATCAGACGCCTCATCACCACGGCCCTACGTGTCCCCCCGGAACGGCACCCCGCAGACCAACCTGATGAACCAGAAATCCCTGCTGGGCATGCCCCCTGGAGCCATTCCTTCCTCCCAAACCAGGGTGAGAGCACCGCATTAACCCCAACGTCTGAAGAAACACGCATATTTCTTTCCCCAAAATGTAAAAGATAAATAAAATGTCTACAAGCTCACAACGTGTTGCATCGCGCACTCGCGCCGCTTTGTGAGCTGTAGATTGCGAGCTTGTAGATCGGCTCATTCGCAGTATGTCATATGATGAAGTATATAGGGCCGAAGTGGTTATGGCTTCTTTTTTGTTTCAATTGAAGTCACGGATGAAATTAACATTTGTAACTTTGTGAATTTGCATCCCTTTTTTCCCGGACCTTTCTCACCCTCCTCGTCCTCTTCTCCTTTCCCCTTCCTTTCATCTCCTTACCCCTCGCTTCTCTTCTGTGTTTTCTTGCCGTCTCCAGGGTAACATGTCTTTAGGGAAACCAGGACCAGTCCTCATGTCCCAGACCTCGGTAGAGAAACGTCCAGAGGACCCCAGGACTCACCTGCAGAGAAGGTATTCTGAACACAGTTAGTCTTGGTTAGAGGCATCTCTGAAAGTTGGGCATTTTTCTTTTATCTACAACACTCAATTGACTTATTGTTAACCAGAATAACTTATTCAGAATCAGAACTTTATTCATCCCTCAGGTAATTCCTTTGTTCCTTTGTAATAAAGAAAAGAAAATGCAAAACTAGGTCAATAGTTGGCTCATTCGCAAAACTTCTTAAATTCTCACTACTTTCCAGGTGGCAATAGTAAAGTAGCAATGCAAAATGGTGAATGTGCTATTCCAGAATTTTATTTGAATCACAATTACAAAAATATATTTTCGTTTTGTCTGGTTGAATTCCTCACCACCTCTCCTACCATGTTTCTTAATCAGTATGAACCTTTTAAAACATTACTGTTGCTTTCCCTGACAAAACTGTGTTCTGAATGCTAGAAAGATCCATGGCAATCCAGCCAGTGGTATGGGACTAAGGTGTTAATGACTTATATTTTATATCTATTATCTAGGGGTGTGCCGATATATCGTCCCGCGATATATCGCGATACGTTTTCGCGACGATATGTATCGTTTTGGGGAAAAAAAATATCGTTTTTGAATTTTTTTTTTTTTTTTTTTTTACACAATCATAATAATCAGGCATGCAAACGGCCCCGAAGTGAAAAGAGTGACAACATGTTTTTTTTTCGGGTCAGGTGTCACACTATTTGGATTGAAAACGACTATTGTAGCTGAAAAGCTACAAGTTTGCATGTCTGAATAATGCAAAAACAGAATTATTTGTTTGCATTTTCTTTTTTTCTCCCCCATTTATTTTCATAATAAAAAAAGTGCGTATCGTATCGTATCGAAGTTGTGAGCCAAATATCGTATCGTATCGTTTGGTGAAATTAGTGTATCGGCACACCCCTACTATTATCGCAATATAACAAGATACAGAGACGGTAGCAAAAATAAAATGGCTTATTTACAAATAAGGATACGTCTTCCAAATCCAAAATCCACACAATGCTGATTTACAAAACACAAAATAATTGAACCAGAATAGACTACACTGAAGTTGGTCATTAAAGCCTTTTCTCTGTCCCCCAGCGGCCAGGAGATTCCGTCCCCGGGATCAAACCACATATCTGGGGCCGGCGGTGCTGGGCTGCTCCCTGTCCATTCCAGCAGCAGCCAATCCCAGGCCAGCACGCCTGGCTCCTTCACTCCCAGCCTGGCCACCCACTTTGACGAGAACCTCATCAGACACGTCCAAGGATGGCCCGCCGAACACACAGAGAAACAGGTAGAACAGCTGGTTCAGATGGGTGGGCGTGGATTTTCAGAGCATGTTTATTTTAATGGTCAAGCAATAGGTTGTGTTCCGGCTTGGATCACTGGAACTAACATGGTACACTTAAAGTTCATATTTATCGGTATCGCAATGAACTAATTTCCAAAAAGCTAAAAATACGTATTCTTGGGGAAAAAAAGTATTGTCGTTCAAATCTTAGTTTTCTCTATTTTTCGGGGTCCCACTTGCAATATCCTCATGGCCCAAAGGTTGGGAATCTCTGAAGTAGAGCATTACATATTTAAATTTGATTTTGGATGATTGAATGAGTTGTTCATACCGGGTTGAAGTCACAGTTGAGACTGGGATTTTTCTGGGATTGAGTGTTTTTTTTTCCAATAAAAGAATATGCTACTTTGTATCAAGGAAGGCTACAATACATATTATGATTCATCTCTATTAATAGCCTTGTGTTAAAGGGACACCACAGCTGAGGATTTTTCAGAGCGACCTCTCTCATGCAGTTTCCTACGATGTAGCCATTACTTCTCAATACTGAGATCTCCGCCCTCCCTCTAACAAAATTGTTGGATAAATGTAGGCTCTTTGACTGCAATTTTGCTATGGCCCACACAGCCAATGAAGAGAATGACAGTGGTCCTCAAGTTCGCTCGCCTATGGGTCACTGTTTGGCTCCCAGAGAAGGAGAGCTGCAGCGGGTCACGTGATCGCAAAACAAACAGCCCGTTCTTTCCCGGCCTTTCCTCTGTTTCTGCTGCTATTTTATCGAAAACAGCCTACATTCAACTGCCTACAACTATGGAACAGATGCTCGTGGCGGCTCGCTCTTTTAAAGTGATTGGGGTATCGATCATACTGGAGATGAATATTCTATGATTTTTCAAAGGTTAGTGTAAACTCGAAAATCGTTGGCAGTGGCGTGGCAAAATGTATTTCTAGCAGTCAACGAGTTAAGGCCAGTCCACACCAATGCAGCTCCTTGCAACAAGCAATTACTTGCAACCATTTTCCCAATGGCAGTTGCAAGGAGTTGCATTGGTGTGGACTGGCCTTGAAACTGTTTTGTTGCAAGGAGTTGTGACTAGTTGCATTGGTGCGGTCTGGCCTTTAATCTCATGGGTCAAATCTATGACCAGTTTTCCAATTTCCTCTCAGCCAAATGCGTATGACAAGCAAGCGATTGTGATCCATTTGCACTCTTGAGAGAAGCTTGGTGAATGCGTGGTCCTCATCTTAGACACAGCGAATGTCCTCCAGTTGCTTGTAACTTGGCACTGAACTTTCACCTTCAGGCGGCACGGTTGCGTGAGGACTTCCACAACATGGGCAGCCTGTATATGTCTGAGATCTGCACAGAGCTGAAGAATCTGCGTTCCCTGGTCAGAGTGTGTGAAATTCAGGCCACGCTGAGGGAACAGAGGTAAGAACAAGTGACACACACGCACACATTCTCTCTTGCATCACATGACTCTGCTCAGTGAACTTGACCATGTTGGGTTTTTTTGTTTGTTTTTTCCCTTGCATACATAGCTGAACAGACATACTGTAAATCCAGACAAATATTATCATTAAAACATCCTCCTCCCTTTATTTTTGCCTTCTAGAATTCTGTTTCTGAGACAGCAGAGCAAAGAGCTGGACAAACTGAAGAACCAGAACTCCTACATGGTTTGAGACTAGGAGAGAGAGAGAGAGAGAGAGAACGAGAGAGGGAATGAGGGACGACTAGATGGATGGACTGAAAGAGACAGAAAAAAGAGGGGGCAGCCGCCTCCTATCAGCCGGCCGTCCCGTCGTCTTCTGCGACCAATGTTCTCTTTCTAAGAGGCCGAGAGGGAGGCCTGCAGGGTTAGGACACTGAGCCCCGGTAGAAGAGAGAGCTCAGGACATCTCAACGTGAAGCCCCACTCCACAATGTCGATTTTGTATTTTTCCTCCAATGTCCACCATAATGACATTGTCCTCATCCGTCAAGAAGATGACGGTTCACCCCAAGCAGGACACGTAACCAGTGGACACCGAGGGCCGTAGGAACAGGGCTGTAGCTTCTTGTTCTGGACTCTTGTCGAATGGCACCTTTTTCGGACAATGGAACTCTATGATTGTGTATGTAACGGACAGTTTCTGTTTAAGATTTTTGTTTTGTTTTGTCTTGTAGTCATCAGGGGGAAAACAAGAATTGGCTCTGTGCATAACTGTAGTTCCCTTTCCCAGAAGGTGGCATGCCCGTTTTCCTGTTCCGGGTCAGTATCGCATCGCTTCATTTGATTGGCTCGGCAACAGATTTTGAACCAGAAACACATGACGGCATTGTGTATTTCCAGACAAAGCCAAGCTATGGGGAAGCTGACCCAGAACGGTACATGTTTATGCCACCTCCTGGAAAGGAGAACTACAGTAATGCACAGAGTTTATTAAACCCGATTCCTGGGAATGAAGGGGTGGGAGGGGGATAACAGACTCAAATAACAGACGATCGTTTGTCGAGAGGTCGCATTAGTCTGCCTGTAGATGGTTTTAACCAAATGAATCCTAGCATCCCTATTCTGGGTGAATAGGTGAACGTTCGGTGAGTATAGGCGCACATTCGCTAAAAATAGCAGATCTACAAGCTCACCGCATCAAGCTCAACTTCTGACCTTGCTGGTAGACAACACTGAAGTGGTCAACACTGCTTTCTACAGGAGTGGGCCTCAGCAAAGCCATGAATCCCTACAGTTATTTTTATCCAGATGATAGCAGGCCTCTCAAACAGCCATGCCCCCTGCTGGCCTGCTGCTGCTAGAACGGCCTAGACCAAATAAATATATCATTTTTCTTTTAAATTTTCTTTAAAAGCACAGATCCAGGACATAAAGGGAGATCACGAATAAGGCTTATGATGATAATACATTACTTGCACGTTTACTGTGGAAATGACCACCACAGATGTGTATTTTTGTTTTTTTGATTACTTCTCTTTATTGATCATGGAAAACATTTTCGCAACAATAACACATATATGGCCCACCATAATCAAAAGAATATATGCAAAAAAAATTGACAGCTTGTAGCGCAAACTTTTATTGAACTAATCGATTTAACGACCTGTGCACCGCAGTGACACAGAATGACGTTGCCAGTGGGACAGCTGGACAATATTGTGGTGATATCTGTGACAATATTGGCAGACACATCTTGAACTGGGCATAATTGGGAATACATTTTTTTTCAAAAATTGCAGATCTACAAGCTCACAACATAACTATCTTGTAGATCAGCTGCTATTTTAGCTATTTCTGCGCGACGACAAAGTATAAAATGTACTGGATTATTAAAAAAAAATTGAATATTTGCAGCCCAACATCTCAACCATCTGAGGTTCCCAGTCCTCTGTGGACTCCATCATACCAGCTGTCAACATTCCCTGTGTATGTTGAAAAGCTGAACGGTTGGCTTTGATTGTTCATGGTTTAGGCCTTTCTTATTTACATTGATTTGACCTTTATTGATCATGAAAAACATGCATGCAACAGTAATGTATATATGGCCCACCATTTTCAAAAGGATAAATGTTTCCATTGTGATCCTTAAATGAGTTTGATGTAGCGTGCTTGTAGATTAGCTATTTTTTGTGAAGAGATTTGGAATGGAGGAGAAAAAAGTAGGGGACCAAGTATAGCCCCCTGGGGGACACTGGCCAATGAAGAATATAGGGTTTAAATTGATAACTAACCAAGTCCCTCTAAACACACAGAAAAAAAGTATTGTCTGGTAATGCATCACGTCTTAAGTTGGATGGACTCAACTGAAGTAACATTTGACTTTTTACCTTTGTGTGCAACGACAGGACCCTCCTGTCCATGTGTGACAGTAACAGCCAGCTCCTTCACTTTGGACGCAAACTTCACACATAGGTTAACAGTTGACCAAGGACCTGAATTATGTAATATTTGATAACACTTCGTAAATTCTTTGAAAATAGCAGTTCACAATGTATCGCATCGTTAAATTATTAAATTACATACAACATTTTTAAAACAACCTAAATTGTTGGCTACTACAATTCTTCATTGGTATTCCTCTGCCAGAGGAGCGCAGGATGTAGCCTTTTCCAATACTACAGGGTGCCCTGGCAAGAACTCTAGTTTCCTGTTGGCCACCGGACAGCTCAATCCAAAAATCCCTCGTTTAGGATGTGTGAGCTTGTAAATGGGCTATTTTTGAAAAATAAATGAACATTTCTACATTTTGGAAAAAAATAGAATTAAAAAAACAGGGCTTAATATGAAGCCCTGTGTCAGGCGGACCTTTCGAATGAGGATGATATTAGACAAACGTGTAATGTTACCCGGGGGGAGATCAGCACTTGAAGATTTTGTCAAAGGTTTTGCCTGCTTACGCTTGTGTGTAGGCATCTCTCTGAGTGCCATTCTAGTTTGTTTTGCGCTCAGTTATATTTATCCTTTATCTATTTTGAATTTTCTCCCAATTTAGTAGTTATGCCAATTCCCCCATGTGTATAGTCCCTGTCACTGCCAACCCCTACTTTTTGGTCTGGGGGGGGAGAGTGTAGACAAAAGAAGTTGTCTATTCGTAATACTCGTGATGTCACCAGCTGCTTCTTTTCACCTGAAGACAAGGGGTTTCACAGGGATGGCGTAATGCATGCAGAGGAACACGCTATCCATCCTAGGTGTCCGTCTCTCCCAACCTTGTAGGAGTTGCTAGTGCAGTGACAGAACACCGTACCAACCTGGTTTCCCACCCACGAATACTGCCTATTGTGTACATTGTGAACGCCCGGCCAAACCGGAGGTACTGTGGAGGATTCAAACCCCAGTCTCCATGATGGTGGGCAGGATCTTTACCCCTGTCCCTCCAGGACGCCCTATGCTCAGTGATTTATCGACGGTACCACACCGCTGGCCAGAAGTCTTGACTGGTCCGTCACAGATTTAACTGTGGGCAAGATTTTGAAATATTTGATGTGCGCTTGATTTGTTAGTCTCTGGTGCAAATTTTGAGAGGAGCGTTTGCTATAATCAAACATACTCCAAGTGTTTCAAAGGTAGTTGGGGGGGGGGGGGGGGAGGGAGGGGGGGCTCTATTATTGAAACGGAGTATGTTGTCACACAAGGTCACATTCACTTCACTTAACTTTTTTTTCCATTTTTTCCCCCTCAGCTATTTCTATTTTATTATTTTTGTGAAAAGTGTTGAGTGTCTTAAGTGGGCAAATATTTCATTCCTGTTGTGCAGCTTTTCAAGAGATTGTGACAAAAGAAGAAAAAAAAAAGTTGTAAGGGTCTGGTTTTTAGTCCTGTAAACCTAAATTATTGTTGCACATTATGTCCTTCTAGTGATGATGATGATGAAAAGACATTTTATTTTTTCAATGGACTCTGCTTCTCTTTCTTGTCTTGGTTCAGCTGCTAAGGCTGCGGCACTAGTGTGAATTGACTCTGGCCAAATTTGGCTAACCTTTTTTTAGGGTTCATTCATGATGACGAGATGATGTACTTTTTATATGGGTTAGACTTCACATGGAAGTGATATCATACTCCTCTACATCCACACAGCTAGTTCTCATGTCTATTAATAGGTTATATTCTTTACCCTTGGGCCTTTCCATAAGGACAGTTTTCCACCAACCAGTGACTTTTGAGGGTTGTGGTTGCACAGGCCATTGCTTTGGTTTGGCAGAAGAGGCCTGATGTGCACACTTGAGTCTAGGGTTTTGAAGTTTCTGTGGGGTGGGCAAGTATAGCTTTGTATGATATTCCATAAAGGTATATGAGAATAAAATATTCTACCACATGTCTAGCCTCTTGTCAATTCTTTGTTTCAATTTAGATATTCACCCCACCTCTCCAAAAAATATTGTATAAGAAACCTAAGCTTCTTAACCCATTAAGGCCTGAGGTTCCGATTCTACAAATGTCTTCTAAATCCTGTAACAGTTTTCTGAAAAACTTATGTTTTATCAGTGGTTCTCAAACCATTTCAATTCAAGGACCTCCAAAATTATGTATTTGGGCCACGGACCCCCATCTCAAAATACTTTGTACCAGGGACCCCCAGAAGCAAATATTTGAGTTAAATGTATTCAAAGACTTGCACAAATGTTCAAGATTTTTCTAAAATGGCAGATCTACAAGCTCATAGCGCGGCACTTGGTGCTGTGCTATGAGCTTGTATATCTGCTATTTTAGAATAGCCAAAGTATAAACTTATGTTATAAGTGGCTACACGGATGCGTTCCCAGTCTTAATGGGTTAACGGTTGTAAATAAAGCATATACTGAGAGACCTCTGGGAGTGCATTTGCTGCTTAAAGGCTACAGCTTGGGGGCAATGGCTTCTTAAATTTCCTTTCTGGACACAAGATGGTGACATTTCAGCAGCTATGTAATGGCGTCTTGGTTTTAACTGTCCTGCCCATGTTTCTGCCTACGTGTGCATCTATACACGGCTCGATCAGATGATTAAAAAAGCTATTACTGCACATGTCGCCTGGAAAAAGTAAAACATAGCCTAGACGGGGGCAGAGGTGGATAAAATCAGGTTGCAGCTGACCTGTCAAGTGAATTTGTGCCAGTCCACTGAGTAATTCAGTGTGTGGTGGATGGCCGATTGTGTGAGTTCTGTAGGTCCTCTGTGTGCAGGTGATAGATATGATCACCATCCACATGACTGCATACAGAAAAACCTGTGCTGCTGAGGTGTGATAAAAAGTGATAACAGGATTTTTCCAGCGTGGCACACCTACAGTAGCATGACACTGCAACATGGCCTAAAGTTGAAATGCTTTAGCGCTTCTAATCCATATGTAGTCTATGCGTCATTGTTCACCTAACCAGTCACAACTGGTTTTCACTTTATTGTTTACCATTTAATCAATTGACTTGGGGATTGATTTTCAAACTTGTCGTGCCCAAGGCACACCAAAGGACGAACCTAGCACCTGAATTCAAATCCATGCTACTTGCAAAATAGTCGCTATGACTCGTATATTTATTTTAATTTTATTAAGTGCCAAATAAAATGTGCCTGACTGTGTGCTGTCAATCAGGGCCTTGGAAGTGTCACATAATTCCCACTACCTACCCATCATCCGTGCATTTGTTGACAGATCTTTTTTTTTAAATATACTTATTGGTTGGTCAGATCAGCGGATCTCCCGAAAATATCGATATAACCACAAATGATGTCATCAACATCAAATCAGACTGGCCTAGACTCCATATTTGGGCATGCCTGACACAGAACTCCATATATGAGCATACAAGGGACACAGACAGACAAGACGGGTACAACAGGTACTCTGACAACAGGTACCATGGGTGTTGCATAACATTTGGGGGCATGCATTTCCAACGTACATCTCGACTTGCATCGTTCCCACCGGCCTACTTTTTCAGTAGTCAGTAGTCAAAGTAGTGGCAGCTTGCCTTCTATGGCGGCCGCCAAAGCCTTGTATTGCGATACAGGTCGTTCCAATGAACTGCATAGGCCAATGAGTATTTAGGTTTCTATATCTATGGCGGCCGCAATACAGACGCCCCAGAGTCGGAGGAGGCGTCTGCCTTTATGTGTCTATGTATAAGTCACCCTACTATGGGAGTAGTAGGGTGGGAGTACACCAGAAAAAAAGTTAGAAAAAGGGACACAAAAGGACAGGAAAAGAAAACTTTTCAAATCCATATCATTTAGACCAGGGATAATTACAAGCGTACAGAGGGCGAATCCAATAGCTTTTGGAGTACCTCCCTGTATGGATGGCTCAATAAACTCTCTGCCCTCGATGTGAAGGAATGAAGGATTCGAGTGTGATCTTCACCCAAATTCTTTTTCAATATTTCAGAAGCGCAGATTCACTGGTACGGAACACTAGACAAGTTCACCACATTCTGTGCTCGCACTCAGAATTGGCCGATAATTGTGATTGTTGTGGAGCTGTACTGGTTTTTAGGATTGCTTGGAGCTGAGAGTACAAAGCCATAATTTTGCATCTGATTGACATGGAACACAAACCAGAACAAGTTGATGTGGGACAGGGCCATTTGGCTTGCACTAATATGCTGACAGACGGGTGCTGCATGTCATTCTGGCTGGCTTTCCTCTTGGTGATTACCTCTGTGGTGTATAATTCCATCCTAAGTACAAAGATGCATGCGCGAACAGCGCGTTTGTCTCATCTCCGTGATTTGCATTAAAGAAGAGCTATTTCTACTGTTGCAGCTGCTGTCCAGAGTGACAGGTTTGCCAATCACTTGCCAGACACTGTATACCTTGGCTGAATTCCATGGTGAAACCTGGCCAAGCCATCTCTATATTACAGAAAAGGAGAGATATATGTCTTCAGTCACAATGCGGAATATATACTAAATACACAACAGTTTCCACCGCATCTGCTCTGCAGTTATCTGTCGTTGGATGTGCACTTATTTAGTCACTTTGAAACATACAGTATGTGGTTCCGTTATGGTACAGTAAAGAGTAAATGGACTGCATTTATGTCACATTTTCTAGTCTTCCGACCACTCAATTGGACATTGCGGTGTACTTCAGATTCCCGTACACACCGCAATGGCAGAACACTGTTACACATTAAGTTCTTCTGTGCCGTACACGTTCACACACCGATGGGCGGAGGCAACCATGCAAGGCACCACCGACCTGCTCGTCAGGAGCAGTTAGGGATTCCAATAGTTTTTGCCTCAAGGTCACTTCAACACACACACACACACACACACACACACACACACACACCCACACACACACACACACACACACACACACACACACACACACACACACACACACACACAGCCAGGAGGAGCTGCATGGGATCAAACTCCAGAACTTTCGGGGCTCCCAGGCGGCCGCTCTACAAAGTATACCTCCTGAGCCACTTCCATCCGGCCATGGCCTTGTTTATGACTTCTATTGATTTGAAGGTGGAAAGATAGTGGAGTCATTAGTGTTGTCAGTGTACTCTCCTGTGTGAACTCCTCCACCTGCAGCCCAGACCTTGTTTGGCCCGCAAGAGGCACTGGTCAAGGTGATCACCACAGGGTTGTTGTTGTTAAAGGAGCACTAAAGTAATTTTCAACCTCTTCCTTAGTTCCTCACTAATGCTCATTATAAGATAGCAGCATTCCTGTCTTCTCTGAGTCTCAGAGGTGGACCTATAGCTGAAGGCAGACTGACACTGAATGGGGAAGCCTCATGGGACCAACATCGCCCTCAGCACCTGGCTGCCAATCTTCTCCTGGCTCAGATTCATGCCAATGTTTTTGTTTAAATCTTATGCAAATTGAACACACACACACACACACACGCACGCACGCACGCACGCACGCACGCACGCACGCACGCACGCACGCACGCACGCACGCACGCACGCACGCACGCGCACGAGCACGTGCACGTGCACACACACACACACACACACACACACCCCTTGGTGGAGTATTCTGTTACCTGCATCCCCTTTGTCTCCTATAATCAACATGTCTACAGTATCTCTCTATACCTGGGTGTCCAGTGTCAATCCTTCCATTCCTTCCTTCATTAATACGTGTTTGTGTGTGGGTTTGGGTATGTCAGAGGATAGTATGGCATGTCCTCTAGATAGATCACTGGTTCTCAATGTGTGGGGTCCTTGAGGGGGGTCCAGGGGGCCCCCCCAGCTAAATTATTGACTGTAAACCCATTAAAACCGGCAAAGCATCTGTGTCATTTTAGCTTTCTTTGGCTATTTCGTGACGTGCTATGCTTGTAGAGCTGCTATTTTTAAACAATCTTGAAAATGTGTGCAAATCCATTTTTAACTCAAATCTTGCTTCTGGGGGTCCCAGGAACTAAATATTTTGAGATGGGGGTCGGCGGCCAAATACATATCATTTTGGGGGTCCTTGACATGGAAAGGTTTGAGAACCACTGACATAGACACTATACGTTTTTCAGAAAACTGTTAGGATTTAGAAGACATTCTTTTAGGAGCCAAATGTAGGAGCCAAATGGAAACCCGAACATCCCCTACATACGATACAAAGTTGCACTGTCCGAGTGTTATCGTTCCTGTATCTGTCATTTCTAATGAAAAACTCTCCAGGATTTCATACACAGTCCAGCCATATACTAAGTTCTGACCTAGTCTCGTTTCTACTTTTTCTACCGTTTCTGCATCATTGCTGAAAGTTTGTACACCCCTGTTCTAGATGATTTCATAGCAATTCAGATACTAGAGCTCACATGGAGCCCTGTGAAGTGATTAGGCCCTCAACATGTGCTTAGAGGACGGTACAACCCAATCACAGAACGTGCTTGAAAACTATTATCACACACACTGTAGCAAATGAACCGTGATGCATCACACTTCTTTTATAGCCAAAATGCTGATGTTAGAGACTTGGAAACCAGCTATTCTCTTAGAACGTGTTGGCACGTGATAAAAAACAGCCATGTTCCCCCTGCCATCTGTTCACAGATATGAAATTGCTTTTTGGGAGGATTTACAAGACGGGCAGACTAGATAGCGATGTGATCTTTCTCAAATTTCACTTGGCTGAACTAATGCATCGTCATTATTGAGAAAAACTGTTTCCGTTTTACATTAGGGCAGTAAAAAATCTTGAGCTACTTCACTTGTGATTTCAGTTATTTGTTATCACCGCTGTTAAAACATTTTTTTTTGCTCATTCTACAATGAAAAGGTAAGGGATGTTTGCCAAGCGTCCGCAGGAGTTTGAAATGCTGCCAAAAGGTGACAGCGATTCTGAACTGAGATATTGCTCTGTTTGCCCCTGGGGCACTTTGACAGTGTTCCACTTCATATCGCCTTTATAGCTTTGATCATTGTCACCTTATATAACCACTGTTATTTCTTCCCACTGCGGTTGGCTGATTGATAGATGCTATCACAGCTGTCTTCGATCGAGCTCTCACGTGGCATGGCTGTCGCCCCCTGCAAATCAGTTCTATAGGTTAAGGGTTGTTGTCACCTTTTCTATGTTTAGCTTATTGTCTGTGAGGTTTGGTGGTGGTATCCCTTCAGACCAGTGGTGGAAAAAGTACTCAAATTGTTTACTTAAGTAAAAGTACCAATACTGCAATATAGACATACTCTGTTACAAGTAAAAGTCCAGAATTCAAAATGCACTTGTAAAGTACACGAAAATAAACAAAAAGTTGTAAGCAACACCGTCATAAGACAAAGTATGGTGGTGGTGGTAGTAGTGGAGGACCGGTGGGGGGGTTTTGCTGGTAACTGTACTGATTGCCTGTCATGCTATATTTATGGCCCCTTGCATTTATTTATTTATTTATGTGGCCCGCTGATCGGAGTGAGCAGCACCGTGGGCGTGGCCACGATGAGACCCCCCCCCCCCCCACACACACACACACACACGCACGCACGCACGCACGCACGCACGCACGCACGCACGCACGCACGCACGCACACACACACACACACACACACACACACACACACACACACACACACACACACACACACACACACACACACACACACACGTGACACACACACACACACACACACACACACACACACACACACACACACACACACACACACACACACACACACACACACACTCACACTCATTACACGTGCTAGCTGTCCACTGTAAGCTCCCCACCTTTGTCACTGTCTGTCCTCACAGCCTCGGGCCTTTCTCCCTCACCTCGGTCATCTCGCTCCCTTTTTTGTCCTCTCCCGCTGTGTGTGTGTGTGCGTGTGTGTGTGTGTGTGTGTGTGTGTGTGTGTGTGTGTGTGTGTGTGTGTGTTGGGGGTAGGGTTGGGGGGATTCACTGGCTGTCATTTTAGATTAAAGTAAACGATCACTCATCTGGACAAATGAAGGCTCTCCCGTTAACCTTGAGAAACTTTTGATGAATGGAGGAGGGACAGGGTTGGTAATGACTTTTTAAAACTGTCATTGTTTGGACTGTCATTGAGGTACAGTGTGTGTGGGGGTGATACCTGGACAGGTGCTACTGTACCGACATGATATGGAGAGCTGAATGCAGAAGCATTTGTTCTTTTGGAGTCTTTTTTTACACCAACATTGTTCTTGTGAAGCACTTGTTCTGTTACTGGAGACATATTTATAAAGGTCATTAGTTCCATTTGGCCATGAGGCCTAAACTGTGAACAGTACCATGCTAGGGCATGCACACAAGCAGCCAACCTGTTTAGTGCCACTCAGTGGTGGACTTGAATACTGCATTCTGATTTGTGCAGCTTCGTTCACAAACTGCACACAGTAACTTGATTGGACCACACCATTATTAGACTTCTCTGGTCATATACTGTACTGTATGTATGCACCTAATCTTTTACTGTGGCATTTTTACTATATTGTGAAGACACTGCTTATGAATATGAATTATTATTTTGAATATATTGATAATATATTGGATATATTATGTCTGTATCTGTAATTATGTCATTTATACTCTTTTTTAAATATACATAATTATTTAAAATGTTTATTTTAATCTATTACATTTTACCATTAAGTTAAAAGTGTTAAAAACTATGATAATAATCATAATATTGATGATGATGATGATGAATATTATATTGAAATCTATGTGCAGTATTCATGATTGAGTATTGCACATTTAATGTCACAATTATGCGTATAACACTGCTGATGTGTTATGTGATAAGAATCTGCTCTTCACATAATAGCCATAGATTTGAGCAAAGCAAATGTTTAGAGCACAAAAGCAAACATCCCCATGCAGTATCATGAGACATTTGCTATTCAGCGATGCAGAAATTGCCTCATAGGCGATTCAAATCACAGCCCCACTCCTCTGGGGCAAAGAAGCTGCTCCAGACATCGATGGATGTGTTCCCGTTCTGAATTGCCTGTCTGCAATCTCTTGTCTGCATCTTTCATCTGTTTGACTTCTAAACTAGATGCTCCAGCCTGGGGACCTGTGAAACCCAGCTGTCTATACACGCTGAAGACTCATCTTTTAACTTTCCAGCCAGGTGTCAATATTTTGGGCGAAGTCATTATAGAAATATATTTTGCCAAATGTTTTCAAAATTCATTTAACTTCCCCCCGAATTCCCTGCACTGTAAACAACAGACACATGCAGTATTAAATCCATATGGAGACATAACAAACAGAGGGAACTGGAAGACGGATCCATTTTGGCCATAAAGGAAGAAAAAAAAACAATACAATGATTCTGTTGCATAAAAACAGATAGAGTAGTAGTAGAGTAGTAGACAGACAGACAGACAGACAGACAGACAGACAGACAGACAGATTGATTAAATAAATAAATACATGTTTTGTATAACAATCATAATGACATAAAAAAAGTTCCTCAGTAAGAATTACTGTGTAATCAAAACCAATAGATGTTATACCCTGTCTTATTCTGCTAAACATGACCCAAGGTGAAGTTGCTCTATTGCTCACACCTATTCTAATCCCATATATAATGTGCTATAGGAAATATTATTTGTTACATGTAGTGCATTCACTACATTAATATGTTTAGGCATTGCTGACACGATATCCGGACCGATGAATGTTAAGTGAGTATAGTGGAGGTTTGGTCTTCTTCAAGGACATTTTGAGTCAGCCATGCTGACTGCTAATGGACATACAACATGGCCTCTACAGGGATCAAACCTGCCACCTTTCAGATACAGGACAGTCCGTCTTCTTGAGACCTTATGTCACCCTGCTGCTGCATGTCTCTGTCGTGAATTGTACCAATCCTGAGCCACCACAGGGGAGTGCTCTCAGACAGTGGTCATGGTCACCCAAGGTTCCAGAGCAAATTAAGCCCTCATGGTGTGCTTCCATCCAGTTCTAAACCTAAAAACCTAATTAGTTTCATCGAACGCCATGGCTGTATGAGGCTATGAATTAGTTCTGATACAGTAGATACCCATGAATTAAGCACTGACTCCTTCACTCGAAGGAATCAAATTCATGTCTAAACTACCTATTAAACTTGTAAAGAACACTCTGCTTTTGGAGCAATTAGTTGCTTTCATGTTGTTTAGCCTCAGGGGTAGACTGAGAATGTTACTGGGAGCTAATGGGAGAGAGGGAACCATGGCAATGTTTGAATAGTGTAAAATATTTCATTATCAGGAAATTGCATCCTTGGCCTCTCTGGCATGAAGGAAAATGGAAAGAAAAATGTTGGAATTTCTGTGAATCCAGCCTTTATTCACGCCTTAGCATATGAAATATTACATATGACCACTGTGACCATTCAGAAACTGTGCCTAAGAACGTGGCAAATAGGAATGTACAGTACAGTATGCTGTTGCTGGGTATTCTATGTTAGAATTGTATATCGTGTCCGCACATTTTTCAGTTGTATTGAGCAGATATTATTTACACTATTGCATTGTCTAAATCAGTGGTTCTCAGCTATTCGAATATAGAACTTTCAAAGCATTCTAAAAAATCTTGAAATATTTGGAATAATTTTGAATTCATCTTTTACTCAAATCTTCTCTCATGGGGGTCCCTGGCACACAATCTTTTAAAATCCACATCAATGTGGGGGTCCTTGAAATAAAAATGTTTGAGAACCACTGGTCTAAATCACGAGGCTAATCAACACATGACAGCTTTCACATTCCGCAAGATCCAAGAAACAAACATTTGCATGTTTTTTTTAATCATCAAAAAGGCAAAGAATAAAAGAGGGAAACAGTATTCTCCCTAATTGCTCATTTAATTGTGACATGTGGCATACAAGAGTCCCCAATTAAGTACATAAGAGCCACTGAGTGGTCATGGTAGTGGGTCAGATTGCTGTGTGGCCCCCCTTATAATGAAGGTCAATTTGAACACTTGTCTACCACATTTCTGCCATGATTAATTGTAGTGTGAAATATGTGGCATTTTCCTAACCTTTCAGAAGGGGCTGACTATAAGGCCACATAATTCATCTACACCCGGGCCTATTTGAAGTGTCCACAGTGTCTTATTTATTTCCTTTTAAAGCCAGTTCAATATACTGGACACTGCCTGCCTCCTATACCTGCACAGCCTCGCCTTCAGGCCTGACTTCTCCATGTTTCCCACGGTCCTTGTCCTGGGATGTCCTGCGTACTCCGGCAGAGCCATTCCTCTATCCATTACCCAGTGCACTGATGCATTTTATTTTCAGAATTGTTGTATTGTCCTCACACAAGCATAACATCTGGAGTGTAAATTGAACTCTCTATCAGAGTTAAATGAACACTCAGGCTTTTGCTCTGTAAGGGGTGTGTGTTGTCATGTTGCCATAAAGCCGTCAGATTTTCAGAACAAAGCGTTTCTGACACTTCTATTCTACCATGAAAAAGTGAACCGTATGCTCCATCCATTGCTGTGACTTACCATGCTTACCTAACCTAACTTGGACACCCAGTTTGGATAATGTCAATGCACTGAATGCGACATTATCACGTTTAATCAGACTATCGATTGGTCTAAGAAGTGAGCTACTGACCTACCGATGGGGCTCAGTAGGTGTTTTGTATAAAGTATAGTTTTGGACTGCGAAGGAGGCGTGCCGTCTCAAGCGAACTTGAGCCACGAGAGGCACCACCGAGCGAGCCAAAGCAAGCGAGTTGCCGTGCCGAATGTTGCGAAGTTCGCTTGAGCTGTTATGTACCGATAGGCACAGAATCGTAAATCATGTTTTGGGGTGAGCGTTTGCCCCAACTTTCATCAACCCACAGAATAACGACAAAACACCTACTGAGCCCCGTTGGTAGGTCAGTATCGCTAACCTATTCTTAGACCAATCAATAGTCTGATTAAACGTGATAATGTCCCATTCAGTGCATTGACAGCATCCGAAGCCGATGACTTGGAGTAGAAAGCCCCTCGTTATCAGCAACATGGTTAAAAACATTTAGGACTCATGAATAAGTACTGGATTTAAACTGCCAGGCATGTGACCTCATGTGTTTTCCACTAACTGGCCATGTATCACTGTGGACAAATTAAGTTATCTCACCCTTGGGCAAGAGCATGTGTTCAAGTCAATTTGAAAAAGCCTGAGCCGACAACACTGAAACAGAGACCATTAATGGAACTGAAAATGCCACGACATTGCGCCCCTACAGTGAGATTTTAAATGTTAATGGCTAATAACAATAAACAGCCATGAAATCCTCGGACAGCTTGGAGAACCGAAAGACTCCCAATTAGTCTCTCGAGAACAAGGCCCAATCGTCTTGGTGCTAATTCTATGGTGAAACTTTAATTGTTGCTGGTAGTTAGAGCACTTGCACTAATCTCACGAGACTACAAAGGTCCACCATGGGAGAAATATAACTTTCGAACTTGCAACATCACAGAGAATGTAGCTGCACCAAGCAAATGACTTCTCTTAAATTCCAGTTCAGCATTGTTAAGTTTATGGGGTGGCGGTGGCTCAGGCGGTAGAGCAGCCGCCTGGCTCCTCCTGGCTTTGTGTCAAAATGTACTTGAGCAACACACTGAACCCCAGCCCAACCCGAACAGCTTCAGATGAGCAGGTTGGTGCCTTGCCGAGTTGCCTCCACCAATGGGGGGGGGGATATGTTTGTGAATGGGTGCGGTCAGAGCCTTGTATTATTAGAGAGTTGCGTCACCTCGGGGGCAGAAAACAGCAACGATCACGTGGTTCATATAAACTCGAAATAGTGACAAGCGCTCATAGACTCCGGTGCATTCCTTAAACTTCCGGTTCAGGGCTTTGTCACTATTCGGCTCCTCGGACTGGCCCGATGAAGTGAACGAAGGTGACGCAACTCTCCTTAAATGGCTGGGTCCGGTCTGCGTGTGTGTGAAATGCATAATGTAATGCACTTTTGTATAAAGGCGCCATAGAAATGCAATTTGGATTATATTTGAAATTTAGCCTGACTATTACTCTGTGTGTGTGTGTGTGTGTGTGTGTGTGTGTGTGTGTGTGTGTGTGTGTGTGTGTGTGTGTGTGTGTGTGTGTGTGTGTGTGTGTGTGTGTGCGTGCGTGCGTGCGTGCGTGCGTGCGTGCGTGCGTGCGTGCGTGCGTGCGTGCGTGCGTGCGTGCGTGCGTGCGTGCGTGCGTGTGTGTGTGTGTGACTTCAAATTCATCACCTGGCGCTTTATTGCACTTTGATGACTCACTGAACCTTGGGCGAGTTGAAGGATGCTTCTGACCCCCTGTGTTCTTACGGAGTCTTTCATTCTGTATAGGACATGAAATGAGAAATTGTAAAATGAAAGAACATCAAACATGAAAGATGTGTTTGTGAAATGATTGCTTGTTTTTGGACAAAACGTAAAGTTCTGGGGCCCCTCTCTTATTTTTTACCTGTCGATCCTACGCCTTTACTTGCTCCACCTACTTTTGTCTCCCCAAACCTTTCGGGTATAGTGCTTGGTATCGAATTTCAACAATTTCTTGGCACCGAAATGAAAGCATCGATACATGCTTTGTCAATTGATACCGATTTTCGATAAAAAAATAAATACCCATCATTGTTGAGCCAATAAGCATGCAACATGCTTGCACACCATGCTCTAATAAGGCTGGTAATTGTCATAACGTAGTTTTCTTTCTTTTTTAAATGAATAAAGAGAAATTGGTATCGGAAGAACGATTGTTCAGGAAGCAGTATCCAAATCAAAGTATCGAATCGGTTGTCTCCCCTCTACTTTTTTGGCCTTCCTCATTCCCTCCCAACTTGCTGATGCATGTGTTTTCTGGAGAACACACAACGGGTATAATAATACATGCCTCAAATGCTTTGTTGAGCTGACGGGAGATGGTGTCTGGTATATCAATGATGCATTGTGTGGAGTGTGAGTGTCACTGGCCCTGCTGGCAAACATGTCCCTTTAGATTTGTTGTACGTTTAGATTTTTTGCCACTATGCTATTTAATTGTCCGCCGCCGAGGTTTAGGACAGGAATATAAATGACAAGCATTTTGTTTCCTTGCATTTTTGGATATTTTAGGTCAAAGGATGTCAAATGCTGACTCATTCTGCTTTGCCTGAACTGCTGAAATACATTTTAGGGAGATACTGATTAGCGTACTGATTTCAGGACTAGAGGCAATATTCTATCAAAACGACATTTTGCTGCAATAAATACTGTTATTTGCAGGAAAACAGAAAAGAGAGCAGAGCAAAGTGCACATGTCTTTTGAAGCTCTCATCAGAGCTTTGACGGATAATCGGATTAAGCACTTTCAACCTGGTGTGCCTATTATAGACATGTCACTATAGGCAAAACATTTTAAAACCTTGTAAAACACTAGAGGTTCGGCCCTCACATCTAGAGTTCGCACACCTACGTCACACCGCCGATCCGATCAATATGTCTGAGTCATAGTGCTGGGGCTTTGTCAGAGTACCCGTTGAACCTGTCTGTCTTCCTGTATCCCTTTTATGCCCATGGACATCTCTGTATCTGTCAGTCCTTGTCCCTTTTATGCCCATATATGGAGATTCCTGATGTATATGCCCATATAGTGGAATGTCCATATACTGTACTGTATTGGTTGGATCGGCGGTTCTGGACAACTGGATATCCGAACTACTCAATGGCGGGCACCACACTCCCTCGAGTCTTTGCCGCACATCGAGTTTGAAGTCGTTCGGTCCCATATATGCACATGACCATATATTATGGGTATAACTGTGGGATCTGTGGCTCTGGACAACCGGATCTCTGTATCTGTCAGTCCTTGTCTCTATTATGCTATAGAGATCGCTGATATCATCAGTACTGTACATGTATATGACCATATATGGGCATTCCCCCTTTTGTGACCATATATGGAGCTGACTAATTTGTTTGATGCCACGACGACACATTGAGGTTAGGCTCGTAGCTGCATTGGGAACTCCTTACAGTATATGCAGCGGTGTGAAGTAACTAAGTACATTTACTGAAGTACTGTACTTTTGTGAGCTTTAGTTACTTTTCTCCACTGACATAAGCTTTACGTCAGTGAGACTTCTCAGCTCTTGAGAATGAAGAAGAACAGAGGTGAAGAATGAAGAAGAACAGAGAAGACCAGAGGAAGGTGAATAGAATGTATAGTGAGCCAGGTGACCTGTCTTTCAGACAGTCTGACCCTGACTGTCTGAGTCTGGCTCATCAGGTTCAACATGTAAAGAAACAATGCCCTCCGCCGCTGGCTGCTGTTGCTGACCACTTATCCACATGAACCCAATAGCACTGGTTCTCAAAGTGAGGTCTGGGGACCCCCAGGGGTCCTTGGGGGGGTACCAGGGGGTCCCCAGTTAAAGTAGTTAATATAGCGTCACAATCATTTTAACCACTTCAACTATTATTTTATACTTTAGCTATTCAAAAATAGCAGATATACAAGCTCATAGCGTGGCACAGAGTGCCGCGCTATGAGCTTGTATATCTGCTATTGTTGAAAAATATTGAAATGTGTGCAAATCTTTGAATACAGCCTATATATATATATATATATTTTTTTTTAAGCAAAACATTTTTACTCAAATCTTTGCATCTAGGGGTCCCTGGAGCAATATTTTTGAGATGGGGCTCCACGGCCAAATACAAATAATTTTGGGGGTCCTTGACGTGAACAAGTTGGAGAACCACTGCTATAGAGTACCGAAGACCTGACGTCACTCCTTCTACCGTTGGGTCACGGAAGTATATCTTTTCCCATTGCGTCATATAAGTACTGTGTTCCAAAAATAAACAAATCATCCCCACAATTCTGTCAGGTCAGGTGTGTAACTCTGCATCGTTTATGATATTCTGTTACATTTGATAACGTCTGTGTTTTGGAGATAAATTAGTACCTTTTCACTGTCAATTGATGCTTCATATCCATATGAGTAAAACCGCAGGGCTGATTTTCTTATTTTTGCAACACATTTTTGCTTATATGACACAATCTAAGATGACTCTATGGGATTTTCAATAGAAAAAAATACTCTGTGACCCAGCGGATAGCGGCCTCTGTAGCAGCCTCTAGTGGCAGTGATGTCAGAGCTCATCCCTATTCTGTGGTGAACAAATGCCAAAAACAGCAGATCTACAAGCTCACAAAAAAAACAATAGCACTTCTACTGAGCTTGTAGATCCACTGTCTGTAAGCTATATTTGTAGATCTGCTTATTTATTTACTATCTGTAACTGACGGACGGCAAATGGCTCCTTGTTTGAGGTAGTTTCACCTTGCACTTCCAGTCAAGTCTGCACTCTGAAGAGACACTTGTTTACTCAGGCTCTTGGCAATTAGTTTGTTTATTTAGTGTATTGTAAAGCGTCCTTGGGTTTCTGAAAGGCGCTATATAAATTCAAGTTGTTATTATTGCACAGTATAATGCTAATGGTTACCTGTGTGTTGATCCATATAATGCCTCAGAGTAGAGGTACAGAGGAGTGCTTGGTGAAGCTTGGTCCTGGGTTCAAGGGCATTTCTCTCATAAGATTCTGTGACCAGAACGTTTCGCTTAAGTACTGAAATTGCATTTGCTGCACACTTGATGCCCTGTCACATCATTTCTCCCTAAAAAAACTTAGAAAGAGAAGTCAATAAGCCAGATATCATATAAGTGCCTCTCCAAATACATATTATTTTTATAATACCCTTTACCCTTGTAAAATATGACAAAATATGTCTTCAGAGCATACGACCACTGACTGAAAGGCTGTATATGCGTACAAATGAAGATAAGTGAACGTACAAATGAAGATAAGTGAAGTTCCCAAACACAAAAAGGGGTTAATGAGGCTTATGTTGTCTAATAGAGCAATTTAGGATGAGGTAAGTCCTGTCAGGATCGTGGTACCACGCCTATTCAAATGAAGTTTGTACTCTTAAAGGTGGCTGAATGCCCGACTAAATTAAGTATTGATCTTCCAACAAGCTCTGAGTGAGGACGACATGTGGAGCGTGAGAGAGGAGCTGAAGACAGAGGGCGGAATGAGAGAGGAGGTGTTTGTCCCCTGTGTTCATTTCATTCCCCTCTTGTTTTCCCTCCATCCCATTCCATCCCAATCCCATCCTTCTCTCGCTCACTTCATCACCGCCCCGAAACACGGGCCCGAGCCGAAAGCAATGAAAGCCGGCTGCCATAGGAAACAGCTGAATAGGAACTTCCTCTTCCAGTGTAATTTTCTCCATGATCCATTTTGATGACCTGGACAAAACATCAATGCTTCCGTCACTTGAAAAGCCCATTTAGTACGAATGACGTCGTAAATCTGGCCTTGGGGCCGCTGGCGGGCAGCTTTTATTTAGTATTCATCCTGGGGGGGAAAAATGGCCCAGTATGGGAGCTCAAGGTAAACCCTGGATGGATGCTCAGGTAAATCTACTCTAGAGGCTCTGGGTACATAACCCGTCACGTGAACAAATATCTGCGGGCAATCAAACGTTGTACTTAGTCAAGACCCCCATCGTCTTCTGACGGCGAGGACCTAACGGTCCTCTGGGCCGCAGTCCTCCCATCCACCGTTGATAAAAATCTCAAAAACGACAAATGGGAAACGATTGGCCAAAATAGATTTCCCCGGGATATGTGCTGTATCGGGTGAAGAACGAGCTGTAGATTTAATTACAACATTCTCTCAAGACCCCTCATGTTCTCTTCCAGCCCCTGCATCATGGCGCTACTTCAGACAGCACTCTGGATCACAGATACAGGGGGACAGCCCAAGTAAATTTATTTCCAGCTCCAAAGGATTTTATGCAGCGTTGAAGAGAAGAACATTGTGTTCCGAAGATGTGCACATGTACCCCCCCCCCAACTCCCACCACCACCAGCAGCAGCCCCCGTCAATACCTGGCTCATTCTGTTCACGGCAAAGAATGGAATTTCAACAAGGAAAGAATTATGCCTCACCTCTTCTCTCCAGCGCCGACGTGCTGAATTAATAAAAAGGGCATCACAGCGAGGTGTTGAGCTGCTTTGTCCACCAGTCTAACTTCTCCCTACAGGTCTTCATTAAAACTAATCCTGTCACTCACCCAGCCATGGAAGACCGTCCTGTTTATGCTCGACTTAATTGCATCGAGGCCACTTCGGTGTCTTCCTGCCAAAATGTACAATACATCAATATCTGTGTGATATAAACAAAGGTCCCATGTGGCCAGGGAAAGCCTTTCAGTAAGAGTAAAGGACTTTACATACCGGGGTCGTGGGACGAATAAATGGTATGAAAATGTGCCTGCGAATATTTTGCACCATACAAGAGTTGATGCATACAGGTTGAAAAATCAACCTCTTTCTGAATAAAAATCGCTTTGCTTTATCGCCTCGTAATATAGGAGTTCTGTGTGGTTGTACTAATGACATAAACAACTGTTCATTAATCGCACATAAAGAGCGAAGAACTTTAATGGCTAATTTATAGCCCATCTTACGATAAAGTATCAGACTTTAGAGTAACGGAATGGGAGCATATGAATGCAGAAATTGATTAGGGTCTAGGGGTCTAACTGTTAATCAAACTAATCGATAAAATAAGAAGAATAAATAATCAATTAAAATCAACCCCTAAGCTTAAAAATGAATAAATAAATAAAATAGTGCAAATAGCCCATCAGCAAGCTCAAAACACGACGTGACGCGTTGTGAAAAACACCCTTCTCGGTTATTTGATCGAAAACGTTATCGATAGAGCAATTGCTAAGAACATAATAGACGGCCGCAGCCCTATTAGGTACTGACATTACTTTGTGTTTACATGCACAATAGGTTACAGCAACACACTCACGCACACATGCAAAGGTGGACTAAAATCTCCATTTCAATTTAGCAGCAAAACACGTCTTTATATTTACAGAGCTTATGCAGAATATTGAACTGAAGTTAAAGGTGTATTTGGCAAATCATTTTGTGTGTCAGGTGCTGAGAACTATACTTTCCTCATTTCACACTTTAGTCACTGAGTAAAAATGTATAAATGATATATTCAATGCAATGCTATCTTCCAGCTTGGCAGCAATCAGCACGAGATTATTTCAGGTCACAGTTTGAGAAGATTTCTAAAGCGAAAACCCTGAATCTACAATTAATTCAAGTGAACTCCTAGAAATGATGAAATCAAAGCTCTAATCTTTACAGCCGTCAACTGTGATACCTCCAGACCATGCAGAGACATGCTACATACAATGTATTGTATTGTATTGTATTGTCAGAAAATGTGTCCGTGGCAAGGCTTGTCCTTGTCTGTGGCAAATATTTGATTTTGTTTTTACACAACCTTATAATGTTCTTATTGATCATAAGACCCAATTACTGAATGTCAGTCTTCAGGTTTTCTTCAGAATATGTATGACACTGATTTACTGTGACACTATGGCACATTAGGAGTCCACCTGTACAGTGGTTCTCAAACTTTTTATTCTAAAGGACCCCCATAACTCTGAGAGTGTACAAAGAGTTACAGACCTCTCAGTTACAGACCAGTAATGGTCCATTTGGACCACCTTCAAGCAACCCACTTTGAGGACCACAGCACTAGTAGTATACGTATATTAGGACTAGCTCTGTTTCTGGTATATATTTATGCCTAAGGCAAAAAATAGAATTTGACAATGGTCAGCCATTGCTATGTGGATCATCCTACAGATTTGTTAAAATGTTCATGTTATTTAGTGCTTTCATAACTCTGAGTAACACACCATGCATAAAATGTGTTAAAGATTATTTACCGTACTTATTTTTATGATGAGTATTACTACTGTTAGTAGCAGCAGCAGTAATAGCAGTTGTTTCTTCAGTCTCAAATTTACATCAGCGCTGTAACTAATCTCTCTGTGTCTCATATGTTAAATGGTCTTCCCAAGATTGTGGGACTGCTGGGAATTCTGTTTTACATTTGAAAACATTTCACATCATGCATGTTTACAGCATACAGTTAATTAAACTTATCGATAACAAGAAATAATCGATCATTGATAATTTAATAAAACAATCTATTAATAATGAATCCCTATTTTCGACACATCATTATAGGCGAAAAGAAAAAAGAAAGTGTAAATAATATGATAGCTAGTGAAAATAGCCGATGTACAAGCTCACAGCGTGTGATGGTGTGACGCATTGTGAGCTTGTATATCTGCTATTTTCACAATTTGTGTTATCTCCGTTATCAGTCTGGCACTAGGACTGCATCCGGTGGAGTGTCAATGAAATTCTTGTTGTCACAGTCACAGAGCCAGTTCCAGCCAGCATAAAGCCTACTTACTCAGCTAAAGATGCAAAGTGGAAAATCTACGTACGTACAACAAAGTGTAAATGAGTCTTTAAGCATTGGGTTCGTTTTAATCAGTGTGGTCACAGCTGATAGACCTCGCGCTTCCTGTAACACTGATGAGCGGAGAGGAAGAGCCCTTCACGCTGTAGCGGACTGCCAACGGCTGCACACGCGTACCTTTTTCCAGCCAATTTGCTGGAGATAATTAATTATGTGGAAAGAGGAGGAAAAAAAGAGCATATATTAAGTGAGAAAGAGGGCGATGAGTTTTTCTTTTAACTCTTCCTCATTCCCTTTTTTCCGGGTGACGCTTGGATCACCGCGCACACCAAAGTAAATGAAGTGGAGCTTCCAGCTCATTTAATGATTGGTATAATTACAATAGGTCACCTTTGACCCGTGTTCATTCAAAGCGGCTTTGAAAACCAAGGGTACCGCAGCGTTTTTTGTTGATGTATTACCTCGAATCTGAATGGTTAATAAACGCCATGCATCTTCATTCTTCTATGGCTGCTTTGTCACGTCAACAGCACAATAGACAGAAAGAAACCTTGTTATTATTTGCTTGGCTGGCCAAACAAGCTTCGAAGCTGAAACCTCTTTCATATTGTTGGCCAATAATCAACGAGGACTGATGCATTGCTTCAGATTATTTCCAACCTACATTGTGTTACTAATTATTTGTCATTTTTAATTATAGCAGATCACAGCCACAAGGTCAATAAACAGTTTTTCACCAGTACAGAGTACAACCCTGAGCTTTAATTTAACTCGGAGTGTAAACAACATGGACTGGTAAGCCTCGCTCAGAGCCTCTCAGACTTAACCCATTAAAACCGGGAAAGCATCGGTGTCATTTTAGATTTGAACCACTTTAACCGTTATTTTATACTTTGGCTATTCAAAAATAGCAGATATACAAGCTCATAGCGCGTGACTTTGTGCCACGCTATGAGCTTGTAGATCTGCTATTTTTGAAAAATCTTCAAAATGTGTGTTTAATTTTTTGGGGGATTTTTGGAAGATAATTTTTGGGGCTTTTTCTGCCTTTATTGATAGATTATAGTATACTGAGCGGGAAATGGGGAGAGAGAGGGGGGGAATGGCACGCAGCAAAGGTCGTCGGGATCGGGACTCAAACCCGCTGTCAGGCTGCTCCTATAGGTGCCCGGACCACTACCCCAGCCGTCCGGGCCAATTTATGCAGATCTTTGAATATATATATATATATTTTTAAAAGCGAACATTTTAACAAAAATCTTTGCTTCTGGGGGTCCCTGGAACAAAATATTTTGAGATGGGTCGGCGGCCAAACGTTTGAGCACCACTGACACCGTAACACATGCTTTTTTTCAGAAAACTGTTAGGATTTAGCACACATTTTGTAGAATCGGCCTGAGGTCTTAATGGGATAAATGAACACTCTGCTTGGTGAGTGCAGCAGCATCCTGCCTGTGGGCTGTAGCTTATCTGTTGATGATGAAGACTTGTGCCCTATGGATCAGTGCAGCTCTGACAATCCATAAGGGACGCTTCCAGGCAAACTCACTTCATGCGAAGCTACTTCAACCCCTCAGCCCTATTGTTCCCCTGGCCAGGTACCCTGAAGCACGACGGTGTGCGTTCCACTGTATACTGGCCTACATTGTTCTCAGTGGTGAGTATCGGCATGGAAGGACGAAAGCATCCTAAATAATGGGTTGCGACGCACAAGCTGGCAGTGATGAATGGTGTTGGCCCTTGCGGTGGTTTTAGCATTATCGCTTGTGGTTGGAGAACAGAGAGAGAGAGACAGAGAGAGAGAGAGAGAGAGAGAGAGAGAGAAAGTAATGCTACACAGAGCTCTGCTCACACATGCACTCAGCTGCTGAACCGTGCAAAATACCCTAAGGGCCGGGAGGGCCCTGGGCCCCACTTCATGGTGGTTGGACCAGTACAGTATAATGGCAAGAGGCCAGACTGTCCCTGGATGAGTGATGGTAACTTTGCTGTGTTTATACAGTATATATATTTTTAATGCGTCTCATAGTTCAGAGTCCTGTAGATCGCCATGGCAACAGGCCAGGTGAAGCAGGTGTAAAGATGGCCGCTTATCCGATCTTTGGACTGGAGAGCCTATTATGTAACTCTGTGCATGTGGTGTGTGCACATCTGTCTCTGTCAGTGTATGCACTTGGGGGTGGGGATGTCGGGTTAATAAAAGCTCATGAATTATGTGCAGTATTGCCTTTGACAGAAAAAAAAGCGTTTTTAAGGTGCATTCATGCCAGATGCGACACGATTGATTCTACTGAGCAACGTGATACAATGTTAAGTTAATGTAAAGAGGCGTCAAGAAATACTACACTTTTTCGCCCCAGAACAACACGATTCATGCGATTTGTACAAGTAAAAGCTTTTTCTCTCTCAAGAGTCAAGAGATTTTCAATGAAGCAAACAGAGTGTCATCCAATGTGTGTGGCTCCCAAACTGTAGAACGAACTCCCCATTGCAGTTAGAACTGCAGATTCACTCCCAATCTTCCACCGTAATCTGAAGACTCACCTCTTCAGACTCCACCTTAGCCCGTAGCACTTGCCCTAGCCTCAACGACCTTGGCTGAAATGAAATTTAGGTAGCATGTTATGTGGACAGATGCCAGTTTCACCAGTTTTACCTGCCATCCTATAGTGTGTTTTAGTTTCAATTTCATTTTGGTTTACTTATGATCCTAGATTACTATTTCTATGCATTTGATGTATTATTATGTCATTTGTGGGGGGGGGGGGGGGGGGGGGTCGCCTCAAGACAAAATGGTCACATCACGTGCACCTTTAGGGACCTAGTTGCACTTTATCCTTAGATTCTGTACATGCCATTTAACGTGCCTAATAAATACAATTTTACAACTGTGGAATGAAAGAGGAGGCGAGGGAACAGGGTTTTATGTATTTCTTTATTTTTTATTAATGCCCCACTTTGTCATTATACAGTGTCACACAAACATGCTGTAGCAAACATAGTCGATCTACAAGCTCGCAATGCGTGGCTATGCGACACGTTGTGAGCTTCTAGGCTTGTAGGCAATTTTTTATATTTAAAAAAATGTCTGTCTGTGGGTTTTATAAATATTTAACCAATGAAAAGTATTAACAAGAGCTTGTGAATAAATAATAACTACATTGAATTGATTAGAACGCTGCTTCTTTTTTCCTCACAAGTTACAGTTTTGGTTACAAGGTTACAGTACAGTACAAGGTTTCTGGCTGACAGCAACAATATGTTAGCCTGGCATCAGTGGTGGAAAGTAACTAAGTACATTTACTCAAGTGCTGTACTTTAGTAAAATTTTGAGGTACTTTACTTTGCTGCAGTATTTCCAATTTTCAATACTTTTTACTTCTACTCCGCTACATCACGAAAAATATTGTACTTTTAGTCCATTACAATTATTTGAAAACTTGAGTTACTTGTAACCTTTTAGGTTTAGAATTTTAATTACTAAACATACATTAACTACTTAAGCTCTCTATACATTCCGGCTATTTGAAAATAGCCGATCTACAAGCTCACAATGTAGATCTGCTATTTTCAAAAGATTTTTATACATTTTGAAAACTTGAAATGAGACTTTTTGCATGAGTACTTTCTACTTTTGGTACTTTAAGTACATTTTGATACCAATACTTTTGTACTTTTACTCAAGTAAATTTGAATTCCGGACTTTTACTTGTATTTCAACATTGCTGTATTGACACTTTTACTTAAGAAAAACATGTTTTCCACCACTGCCTCCAGTCCAGTTGCAGCGTTCAGCTTTGAATGAAAAAAACAAAACATAACAACAACAACAAAAAGCCATTCCTTCAAAAAGCAGCTGCCTTTTGTCCACAGACAAAGAGCCAAGACATAATGAACCTTTGAGCTTTGTTTTTGTGTGTGCTCATTATCATCCAATGCATGATTTGTACATTTAAGCTGTCCATTAGAACAATGGGCTTTTTATTACTGTAGTCTAAACTAACAACCTACTGTAACTCACTCTACTGCAATACCTTATCCTGTCCAAGGAACAGGGAACATGGACCTTGAAAAGTGAGTAAATCTGTCTCTCGAGGCTACAACCAAAAAAATAGATTATAATATATTTTTTATGATTATAATCGATTATAATAAATGAAACAATTAAACATAGTAATGCAGCATTAGCAACACTTCTAATACATCTTAACAGTGGCAGTTACATTCAAATAAAGTACTGGATATCTCATCAACAATGAGTGTTCAATAAAGAGGCTATAATTCATCATTATTGGCTGTTACTCAGTCTAACTGCGTGGGGGTAATCAATCAATCAGTCCATCCATCAATCAGTCATTTTTATTGACCACACGGCCAAGGTCAGCTATCAATACAGCATGGTAAGCTCAATTCAGCAGTGTCAGTAACATCAAACATTGTGGTGTCCAAAACCTCAATTCCGTGACCATTTTCTGGCTAAGATGTTTTGATGATTGATTTAACTTCTACAGTATGGACCTTATATAAAAAAGGTCCATACAAGTCAAATCAATCTTAGCCAGAGAATGGTCAGTTGAGGTTTTGGACCTCACTAACATGGGCAGATGTCAACATCACATTCTACCAGCGGCTCCCAAACCTTTTTATTTCAAGGACCCCCATAACACTGAGAGTGTTATGAGGGCCAAATGGACCCGTAAGTGTCCATTAGGTTCCACTCTCAGAGTTACAGACCTGTCCATTTGGAACTCAGTAAAGTAACCCTGAGGGTCCCTTGACCCCACTTTGAGAGCCACTGCTTTAGACATTTAAAATGGACCCTTAAGGGTCCATTTGGTTCCACTCTCAGAGCTCCAGACCTGTAACTACTCCTAGAGGGCATCAGCTGACAGAGATGGTGAGCATGGGGTCAGAGATTTGTTTCTCTCTCTTTTGTTTAGTGATTCAACTGGTGGGAGGGGGTGCCAATACTCTTGGGTGATTTATTGACTATGTGCTGCAGTTTTTTGCCTGTGTGACTGTCCACACTGCGTACCAAACTGTAATGGATGAGGTGAGTGTGTTCTCTCAGTGATGGCTGGGTAGAACTGAAGGAGGTGTCTTTGTTTTACTACTAGGCATCTTTAAGCCATCTTTAAAGCCTAAAAGCTGTCTCTGAAAGGAGCGGTGTGCATCCTGACGCTACAGAATTCAAGGGAATCATTCCACAAAGTGTCATGCAAGTCGTGTTAAAAATAGACAGTTTTAGTGTGATAATAACAGACTGAACCGAAGACTGAAGCAGTCCCCTTAGTGGAGTGGGCAGAGTCAATGGTCTGGATCCAGGTGTGAAACATCGCTGACGTTTAGGGTTTCTCTGGTGCAGCAATTCACTGGCGTAATGACCGATCCTTTTGTGTTTCACCGTTTGGAGTAGATCTTTACTTTCTTTCAACAAAATATCTGCCATACACGTGGCCAGTGGGCCTATATCTAGGGTTGTCTGCCGTCCCTCGAAATACTGAAACGTCCCTTATTTGGAAACTGCAGATATGCAATTTTTGGCTAATGTTCCCCCCAGCATGTGGATGCAGGGGTTCAATTGGTTAATATACAAAATCTGTAATTTATGTGACACTGCCACATAAATGTGTGACTGAAGAGTATATATTCCCTGTCCATGTATGGGTATTGAAAGAAACATAACATAATTGGTGATAACAATGGGAATATATCGGTTAAAAAGATGGTTGAATACTTAACACCTAAATGTAGTGTATGGATTGTGTTGTGTTGTTTGTTTTGATGAAGATATCCATTCATTCTTTGTTGTCAGGTTTTATTTCATGGGGGAGCTGTGGGGGAAAAGCAGCACATGTAGCAAAAGTTCCAGGAAGCAATACCTGGTGGTAGAAATGTTCCAGAAAGTAAGGTAGTGTACCAGGAACAGTTCCAGGAAGTAAGGCTATAGGCAGTGTTGCCAGGTCTGCTTATTGTAATTTCCCCCCAAGATTTTATTTGAAAATAGCAGATCTGTTTGTAGATTTGCTTGTAGATCTGTAGATCTGCTTGTAGATCTGTAGATCTGCTTGTAGATCTGCTTGTAGATCTGTAGATCTGCTTGTAGATCTGCTTGTAGATCTGCTTGTAGATCTGTAGATCTGCTTGTAGATCTGTAGATCTATTTCTTAGACCTGGTTGCTTGTTTCTGTCGCAGAATCTGGCAACGCTGGCTACAGTTCCATTTTAGGTGTGAAAGAGTGTTTGGTGTGGTTTGACAAACAAACTCTTTAAAGCCTACACTGTAATCCAAATCACAACTTTAAAGAATTGAATATTGTGGCCAATTAACTTTAAGACCTGAATAAGGGAAGTTCGAAATTAAGAAGATATTCTGATGTTGTATTTGTTATGAACTGGAACAGATTAAAGGAACAAAGGACTCTCCTGGATCCTCATAGAGGTTGGGTGAGAGGAATATAGCTTTTCTTTTTTTGCAATGCATTGCTATTTTCTTTTGGGACTTTCTTTTTGGACCGTCAGACGATGGCATTTTTTGTTGGAAATTACTGGATTACTTTACTGGAACCATTCAAGGAGCTTAAAGGAACATTACTTTTATGAACTGCATGAAGAAGGGACAAAAGATCTGGGTTTGCTAATGTTCTGTTCATTTGTAAATTGGAAGTCAAGTTGAATGATTCTGTTTGATTAATTTTGGATTATATGAAATTTTGGATTATGAAAAATCATATTGAACATTTAATTTCTAAAGCAACTGAAAAGGGTCATTAATAAAGTAGATGTTCTCCTGATTTGTCAATCAACCTAGTTTGTGCACGCCCACACAGCCCTGAGAAGAGGTGTAATCAGCCAAACAAACTGAAAACACCTGTGTTCATGGCCTTGAAGAATAGCTTTGAGGTCTGTCAGTGATGCCTGACACTTGTGGTATGCAAAACAAACAAACAAACAAACAAAATTGGACAAATTGAGGAGGTGGTTTTTCTGTGCAACATGTGGTATTACATTATTCATGCTTTTTAGAGGGCAAACATTGCATTAGAGCCATTTAACTTGGACCCAAGCAATGCTGTTGATTAGGGCCTCCGTGAGGATGTATGAGAAAATGTAAAACAGGCTAATGTTGCCCTGGAAAGGGAAGTCTGGTGCTCTCTGCTGGAACTGTTGCCCTCGCGACCCGACTCTGGATAAGCAGTTGAAGATGGATGGACGGATGGACCTGATACCAGTTATGTTATGCCACTGCTACTATAATCTCCAGAAGATATACTGCTGGTTGGAGATATTTAATCATCTTGATATCCTTGAGGACTTACAATGACCTGATCGAGGACTTCTAAGCTCCCGTGGGGGAAATTACATTTCCGCTTCACCCAGCTGATGGCTGCTCATATGGTCATGATGAGCACACAGAGGCAACTGTCAGGGGAAAGTGTCTTGCTCAGGGACACTTCGACACATACTGTATACTGGGCGGACCAGGGGGAAAACCGGCGACCTTACGACTCCCAGGTGGCCTCTCTACCCACACTGGCAGCCGTTAAAGTCAAGATGGAAGAAGACAACTAACGGTAGGCACCCAGTTTTTCTATGTGCTACTTCTGCTGTGCTGTGCTGTGCGTTGAGCTATGTGCTGTGTTCATGCTATTGCTCTACTGCTGTTGCATTGGGGCTCAAAAGGTGGGTTGCAGTCGATGAAAGTGGAATAACTTTTTAAAGGCTCTGTTGCTGAAGTATTTGACAGGATGTCTGGTGTATTGGTTCCTATGATTGGCTGGGTGGTCACGTTATCAAAGGGTTGCTGTGGTTGCGAGAGATTCACAACCTACTCCTGGTCTCTTAAAGGGGCGGACACCTGCTTTCCTATTGTTTGTCTCTGATGTGACAGGATGCCTGGTGTATTGTTTGACGTGATTGGCTGCTGGGGTCACATGATGTGACAGGATGGTGTCACATCATGTCAGTACAACTTATCTGAAGCTGAATTTAGCATTGAGTGTGGCATGTTATGAAAAGTGTGTGTGTGTGTGTGTGTGTGTGTGTGTGTGTGTGTGTGTGTGTGTGTGTGTGTGTGTGTGTGTGTGTGTGTGTGTGTGTGTGTGTGTGTGTGTGTGTGTGTGTGTGTGTGTGTGTGTGTCACTCAAAGCAATTTATGATTGATTCAGCAGACCCAGGTTCCACATAAATAAACTGATAGCCAATTATTTTTTCCTTTTTTTTTTGCAGTGAGTGGTCATTTACAGTGTTTGATTTTGAAAGTCAGACCTAATTACAGTAGCTTCAGTAGTTGTTTACTTTCCCTTATGATGATAATACATCCATAGATATGATCATTTCTTCTTTGGTCATCATCATTGCATGATGCTGTCCAAGGCCACCCTCCTATGCAGTAGGTATGTTTACACTAGTGAGAAAATAAATGGTATAAATGACTCTTCAACTGAAGAAGATCTGTAATAATCGAAACGTTGGCGTTACTTATAATTCCAGTTTGCGAATGCTATTTATTTTCTCATCTTCTATGTTATTTGTCCTGGACATGACATTTGGATGTGCATGCACTTTGTTTCTTATGTTACACTAGTGAAACACCTCTGTCCCATACAAAATGTGTCCATTACACCAGCAGGCAATCTTGCTAGTTCAGAAATTAACAACACATTGGATGCATTTCTACCTTTCAGTTAGAGCCTACTTTTGAAATGTGTATTAATTAAAACAGCTAAATCATTTGGCCTCTATGCAAGGTTTTGACTTGTTAAAGAAACAAACAGAGAGGGGGGCATTGGTGCATTTTCTGAAGTCCTGTACTTCTTTGAAAGACAATTAGGCCTAGCTAAAATAGCCTATGTAGCTCGCACTACGGAGCCCTGGAGTGACCATTGACAGAATAAAATGTTAAAACGTACGCACAATGTATTGTAGTGCTCATCACGTGCTCATCTTTTACTATATCGTACACATGTTTTACATTTTTTGTCTGTCAATGGCCTCTCCGGGGCTCCGTAGATCTACTATTTTCACTATTTAGAAAAATACATTTTTTTTTTGCCCAAACAGAATTTGCCCAAATAAGATGTTGTCATTTTTGTTCCAAAGAATGTGGACACAGACGTAGTACTTGGTTTCATTAATCTGTTACTTGAGGGCTTTGTGTCTGTGTAATGTAGACCTGGTGGCCATTTAAGACCCCAGGAGGACTGCCATTGTAACTTGCTGTCACCTCCAATTCTTAACACACCTGACAAGTGAGTGACACGGCAAACTCCTTGGCATTGAAGTTCGGCTTTGGTGCTTCTTGAGGTGGAATGCACAATATATCAGTGAGGCAAAGGCTAAAGACAGTGTTCACGTGCTTTGTACCAGTGAAAAGACGATACAAAGGCAGGAAGTTTAGGTCTAAGTAAGTAGGCCAAGTAAAACTTTATTGACGTTTTTTAAAACTGTTACCAAGCGCTTCTAATAACCGAAGAGTGAGAACAAAGAGCTTCTAATAACAGAAGAGTGAGAACAAACACAAATAGTAAAACACAAATGAAAAAGAACATCTACAATCATGTATTCAAAACAAAATGTGCAGAGAAAGTGTACACAGACAACATGGTCAACTATATTAGCATTTCTATACAGCCTTGTTATCCAAAGTGCTTTACAACGTTTCACATTCACCTATTCACACCAACGGCAGTGGCAACCAATGCCATGCAATGCAGCAACCTGCTCGTTTGGGAGCAGTTGGGGGGGTTTCAGTGTCTTGCTCAAGTTGACAATGCTAGGTGGAGCTGGGGGGGTGAAAAAGGAACTTTCTCCCCCAGTGGCCACTACCTTGTGAGCCATTGCTGCCTTGTAATGGCACCCCCAAACATTTATAAAAAAGCCTACTTTAGGTGCAGCTTGAAGCAGTCTACAGATTCAGCAGATCTGACGGATTTGGGGGGAGACAGTGATTTTTTTTCTCCCTGCTTTCATTAAAGCCGTGGGGGCAGAAGGCAATAAAAATGCCAAATCTGACAGCATGGCCCATGGTTGCTGTGTTTGGTTAGCACGGCACTTTGGGGAGAGACAGACAGACAGACAGACAGACAGACAGACAGACAGACACAGGCCAAGACAGTGGCTGGGACAGTGGGACGGAGACAATAATGAGCTGCTTGGAGGGATAGCTCTTTCACTTGGAATGCATGGTGCTTGAATGCTCTTGTTCCCACCACTGCGCCAACACATGAGAACGCCAGAGAATGTTGTATGCTGGTGTTACCACCCACTCAATTATCACCGCACCTGCCTGCCACTGGCGCACTCGGCTGATAAACATCTCACAGGAGACAAAAATAGCTTCACCTGCGTAAGGCTGTCGAGGAAACAAATTACATCTGGCTGTGAATGAAAACCATCGCCAAATGTGTCCTTCATAAAGCAACTACAGAAAAAGAAAAACACCGTCTGCAACCCTGTTGTGTATTTAGTAGTATAATATTATATAATGTTGCTTAAAAAAATACGAACCTACTGTTGTTGGTTAAATGGAACATTGTAACTAATATGCTTCTATCAATCTAAACCCAAGATAATCAAGGATAACAGCATAATACTACTAACTACAGTACATGTCAGTTTTGGCAGCATGCAGTGACAATACCTCATAATAATCTACACTACTGTATTGACATGTAGTTAATGATCCAGAAATATGCCTCTGGGTGGCTCGGGGGAAAGCAATGATCTCCTTTAATGACCTCCTCATATTACAGTGGATTCACAGGTAGCCGAATGCAATATATTGCTTCATTGCCCTCTTCATTGATTTGTGGGGAACTGCATAAGTGGTTAGAGAGATTTTCTTACTGCCAACGATACTTTCGGTGGAGTGTTCTCCAATTAGTAATGTTAGCCGCTAGTGATGCGCGGGTTGACCCGTAACCCGCGGGACCCGTGGGTCAACCCGCGGCGCGGGTGGGTCAAGTCAGAATTTCTGAGAAAATTATGCGGGCTGCGGGTGAGCGGGTCACGCGCTCTCACACGCAAAAAAATAAAAAATAATAACATGCTCTTGTTTTGTCTTTATTCCTAATAAGAATAAGAATAATAACAATAAAACAGTTTGAATACACTTGGGGATTATTTTCTAACCATGATTTTACAGAATAAAAAAAAATCGCGGGTCGCGGGGCGGGTTGAGCCATAGATTTATATATGGGTTCGCGGGGCGGGTTGAGGTGGGTTGGGTTCCGTGGCGGGGCGGGTTGAGGTGGGTTGGGTTCCGTGGCGGGGCGGGCCGAGTCATGAAAAAACCCGACCCGCGCATCACTATTAGCCGCTGTGTGAAATGGACAAAGTCGGTCCACGATACACAAGGAATGATTTATAACCAGGTAAAGAGTGAGATTAACTTGTGTGGACAAAGGCTTCATTTTGGCATTTATCAGGGCTGTGGTCCTACATCAATAGGGAGGACAAAACTGTATAAACACGGCCTTATCTGTGACCAAAAAAAGCACCTCTGAGGAAGTGACACAACCCACAGATTCCATTTACCTTTTGCATATGAGACGGAGCATTAGGCTGATGGCCCGGTTCAGGGTGTGACCATGGTATCGGATATGGCAGGTGGGGATATGGGAGAAAACGATGAGACAGATTCCCCGGAACTGATACGAAGATGAAGACATAATGATATCTCTTTTTTTTTCTCCTCCCCTCCCCCGTTTTTCTACTCTTATCTTCCGCGTTTTACCTTCTGAAAGGTACTTACAGTAGTAGCTCCACAAGAACTCTGAACACTGATCAGGACTGTTAATACGATCCCTACAGTGAGAAACCTGGCTCACTGTCCGGTCTCTCTGCCGTGTCGACTTGGTTCAGTGTCCCGAATTAAAGCGTGTCAGGCGGTGCGTCGAGAACCCTAGGGTTCCTCTGACACGTTGTGTAAGTAGCCAAGGCCTTTGATGGATGACTCTTATTTTCTTGTCAGCCTCGGACTACTTTTATGTTTATCTTGATATCTCCTTGATGGGCCTTCATTTATCCTGTACGGACTGGACAGCAGAGGGAGGAATAGACGGAGAGAGCGAGAGAGAGAGAGAGAGAGAGACACACACACACACACACACACCGAGATTGGAGAGAAAGAGAGAGAGAGAGGGAGAGACAGTCAAAGACAGAAATGAGAGAACAATGCTGAGCGAGACAAAGAGAAAGAGAAATAGGACAGAGGGTGATTGACAATGAGAGAGAGGGCGAGTGAAGGAGATGGAGAGAAAGACCATATAGCTGCTAAATTGAGCAGAAATTGAAAACAAATCTCACAAATACCCAGCTTTTCTTTCAATTTTGTCAGCGCCTGACCTTAAAGATATGTGCCCTATCTGAGCCTGCATGCAAGCAAGTGCTGAGATTTTTACTGTTGAGCTAATGGAGAGTACATTTGGGAAGGTGAGTTATTTCCATTTGAGTTTCATGCAATGCCTGACCACAGGATCTATATGTCGTTCTAAATACTGTAGAATGGCAGGGACACCGAATACAACCACCGCAGTTGTGTTGTTTACTGTATATTGTATTGACATACTCTACCGTATACAGATTGGTTGAAACAACATTTTGTTCACTGAAAACGTTATGAATTGCAGCTACCAAAAAGCTGCTGAAAAGTGAGATACACTTTCTCGACCTTCATTTGACCTCCGCTTGCATGTTTTTAAATCCCTGCAGGCTAAAGGAACCTTTAGCCTGCCTTTTGCACTTCCCCTCCGTACAATCATTTCTGGTTCTCTCTTGGCAGCACGCACAGTGGGAGCAGTCTCATTTTCTCAAAGTGATTCTATCGTATTCATTTGGGCCCTCCGGTTGTTAGTTACTTGATGAGCAGCACTCCTACGGTCCACTCGTGGGAAATTCAGCCCACTCACATTGATTTTAAAGGCCCTCCATCAACCGACCTTTAAAACACATATCGCGAGAATCCCAGTAAGCCTTCCTGGAGCGCACAGAGGTGGTTGGTCTACATTCTCTTGGACTGGATGCAGAGTCATGCTGGCTGGCATGGACTCACTCAGGCATCAAGTAGGAGATATTCATTTGTTCTGATACATTCTGAGGCATTAACCCTAGCGTACCCAAATTTGGGCATGTCATTATAAGCAAAATATTATTAAATATTTGAAAATAGCCTAATCTACAAGCTCACAACTTGTCGCATTGATGCGTTGTGAGCTTGTACAGTAGAACGACTATTTTCTAATAGCTGAATTATAAAATAGGGCTGAAGTGGTAAATTAGGCACTATCCAATCCACTTTATTTATAGAGCACATTTAAAACAACAGTGTTGAACTAAAGTGCTGTACAATCAGTAAACAAATATAAAATACCAAAAGTAAAACAAGCAATAGACAGGGGGAAAAACTAACTCGCCTAACGGAAACAGCAAGTCTGAATCATCGAAAGCCAAGGAGCATATTTAATATTTAATAGTCACAGTGTCTGAAAATGAGCTGTAGGCCTACTTATAAGGTCTCAGTGGGAGACTATATTGACCAATATGTGCACGTGCAGCCCAAGCATGTTTTCAAAACCTGTCTGATTCTAAGCTCCTTCTTGAGACTTGGGACTACCCTCCCTGTGGACTCCTGCTAGATTTGTTGAAACACGTTGGCACTTTCTTGCTCTTTAAACTCTGCTCAATCCCTGTACCCCAGTGCTTCGCACTGGCACATTTTCTAGTGCATGACTCGTAATTGGCACTTTCTACTTACTAAGTGTCTTAGTAAGGTGTTTGAGTCGCCACGGCCTGTCATAACATCGTGCGGCAACATTTCTGTAAGTCTCTGGAACTCTGCTGGAGGGATGGAACACTATATTCTAACAAACGATATTCCCTCATTTTGATGCAGTTGTGGAGAGCACTGTCTAACACGTCAGATCAAAATCTCCTATAAGTGTTCGATTGGGTTGAGATTTGGTGACTGTGAAGGCCGTTGCATATGATTTATATAATTTTCATGCTCTTAAAACTATTCAGTCATTCAGTTCAAACCAGACCTGTGGTAGGGGGAATTGTCATCCTGGAAGAGACTACTCCCACAAGGATAGAAGTGTTTTATCACTCGATACAGGTGATCACTGATTTACAGTGACCCTTCCCTCAGGGGACACTTGGATCCATACCAGGTCAGGAAAATGACCCCCCCCCCCAGAGCATAACAAAGGCACTGGACCCCCTCACTGAAGGCCCTCCAGTGAAGGGGTCAAGCATTCTGCCCAGTACTCTTGTCTTGTACACCACATGCACTTGCCCACTTGTGGTGAATATGATTCAAGATTGCTTTATTGTTACGTGTGTTACCTGTGTGCACATGTACATAAGAGTAAAATTCCTTTTTGTTCTGTTTCCTGAGACATCATGGCAGCACTTATAATAAACAATAACAATAAAATAAATAATCAAAGAACAGCAGCAGTATTAAGACAGTTTGTTACACTGGTGCTAGCACAACTTGAAGTGCTTGAAGGCGCTGTGAGCAAGGTTTTCTACTCCTAAAGTTATACAAATCCTCTATTTGCATGTGTCTGTGTGTATATGTAGATGCTGTAAAGTGCACTTATTTGTAGGATAACTCATGACAATATCATTTTTACACATCTCTGAAGAACAGTTGTTATGGGTTTTTGCACCACTGAAATTACAAACATACATTTGTCTTTGTAACGAGGGGTTTAACCACTGCTATAATATTCATGCTGATAGTCTGATCACGTCCTGCAATGACATTCGAAGAGATGCTCTTCTGTTTTTCCTTATATTGCACTATTGCACAAACATCACGGTCATTAATTGTACACTCACGTCCACAATTTCTGACCATATTTATTGCTGACTTTCCCATTGATCGAAATGCAGATGTCACTTTAGACCAGGGGTCTGAAACCTTTTTGAAATGAATGTTCTATATATTCAATACTCCGCTTCGAGGTCTCGCTATGGGGGAGCGCCCTCTAGCGCGAACACTAGAGGGCGCTCTCCCATAGCGAGACCTCTCGCTTCGTATTTCATAGAGCCGGGGTTACGCTAGTAATTCTTTTCAAAATAATGTGTGCCATTAAGTTTAATTATGACACCACGTCAAAATAAAATATTTCCAGCAGACTTTGAGTGTCCATAAATATAACCTTTTTCCTTATTTTGAAATATTTTCTTTCCCATAAGGACATTGTAATGATCATTAGATTCACCTATCTCCCAGACTCCCTCCCCAGTCAGAGTTCAGAGTTTGAATGAATGTAGAATTATGTGCAGGATGTAATTTGCATACAGATGTGAGGGGCTTAATTTAATTATACCTTTTTTTTCTTATTGTAAACCAAAAATCCTCTCTCTCACACGTGCCTAAGGTTGCCTACCCCTGCTTTAGACACTGTTCCTATTGAAACCCTTGCCAGCTTGTGACCGAAGCTCCTGCCATCCGTGCCGGCGTGCCCCAATAACCAACGTTCTTTCATAGTAACTATTTTTGTCTTGCTCCACACTCAAGCTCAACTGTGCCTGCTCAGCATTTTTATTCCCTCCAGGCCGGTACGGCCAAAGGCCAAGGAAGAACCTCCACAGATTATTTTTCAAATTGTTATAGCACCACCATAAGGTGCTATAACAGGTGCTAACGTGTGCTGTAACAAAGTTGTTTTTGCAAAACATTTTTTTTTTGCTACTACTCTCAAACCCTCACGCAAATTGGTAGTCATTAAATCAAGACGTATCTGTCAGAATGCATCGTCCAATCTACTCCACTCATTGATGGGCTTGAAAGCAGAGCCAAATGGGATTTCACTTCCACCTGCCATATTTTAGATGCATGAATATTTAGTTAAATAAAACCCACACACAAGCAAACAAACACAAAGTGACTAACACCCACAGCCACAACACCAGAGGGAGCACCCACAATCTGGTATCCCCCAAATGTAGAATAAACATGGCAACGTTCTCATACTACTACTCTGCCACCATAATGTGGAATGTCCTGACATCACCCATTAAAGGGTCTACACCATGAATTTTAACTTTTTCTTCATTTTTGTGTGTTTTTGGTCTCCCCCACCTCTCTTCTGTTCCAACAAATACCCGACTTCGAGCATGCAGGCTTTCATAGGCTATCTGTGGTTTTTATGTAAATTGGTCTGAAAACAGTCCGTCAGATTTGTTCCCCCACCCTACGTCACGTCTGGGAACAATTTCTCCCGTTTTTCAGTTCTAACCCAAAAAAAAAAAATCAAAAAAAAAAAAAAAGTTTTTTTTTTTTCATTTTAATTTTTTTTTTAAATTTTTCCTTATTTTATTTTTTTACTTTTTCCACACAGAACCAGGACATAACATGCATACAAACTGGCTCAATAGCGCCCCGTGCCAAACAGGACAATGTGGTATTGCAGGTGAAAGTGCTTTATAAGCCAGAGAGAAGTTAGTTGGAATGAGTATATCTGAGGCTTGATTTAGGCTCAAACCTTTTGAAAAACGTTTGAGGGACATAAACAATATGATATCAAATATTATTATTATTTTTTAAATTCATGGTGTAGCTCCTTTAAAGGATGTGAATCACAAAACTGGCCTAAAAACATCATCAATCAGAAAGGGTAGTTGATATTAATTCCCATTGAAATGATGGGTCATACAATGCTGCTGTTTTTCCCTTTTCTCCTGTAAATATAGCCATTTGTATTTGCTTCCCCAGAGGCATAAACTGCAGACTTATTTTGCTAACAGGCCTTGACCTTGATTGCGATCTTGACCTTTGATATGATTTAGTTAGGCTAATTTCTTCAGGACAGTTCACTTGATCATAACATACAGCTTACTGACCAGCACAAGTGCTTAGCAGTATGAATTGTTTGTGCCAGCTGAACTAATATCTACAATGCTGTATCAGAACCTGCTACACTATGACTTAAAATAATATAACAATATTGTCATTCTCTGTAAAGTCTGTTTGATCACGTGACTTTGACCAATACACGCATCCATTACTTGTCTTCCAAGACATCTCATATTAAACCTGGTGTGATCTTTGCCCCAGACTAAATATTTCAGTACTAGAGAGGCAATGTCAAACGGGCAGACAGTTTGTGTTTGTACTTAATAGATCAAGGGTGGACGGATGTCGGATGATCCACAAAAAAACAAATTTAATGAATATCCATCGTTTGTGGTCTAATGGGCATAAATCTCTTGTGGCTTGGACATGTCATGTTGGATAATGTTGGATATTTTGACCTAGAAAGCAGTGTGTAAAATTCTAAATTAGGGCAGGCGTAGTTTAATGAGTAGAGAGGCCGTCTGGTGATTATTGACACCTAGACCGTCTCGTCTGTGTGTCAAAGTGTCCCTGAGCAAGACATTTAACCCTCACTGCTCCACACGAGTGCTCATCATAAGCAGCCATCAGCTGGGTGAAGCTGAAACTGAATCTCTCCCACGGGATTAACAAGGTCTTCAAAACGTGTCACTAGTATAGGCTGAAACCTGGAATAATGTCGGATACGAATGATGCAAATATTTTAAGCCATTGCATTACATCATACAATGCAATTCAAAGCATCACTGGATAAGGCAAAAGTGACATTTAAATATGAAAACCTTGTCATTTCCTGTTATTTTGATTATTATCATTATTTGGTGTTATCTACACACCTATCTTGAAGATGCTATAGAGGTGCCTAAATTAAGTTCAATATGCAATAGAGAACCTCTAACCATACAGGGGCTTATCATGTTCTTTGTATGGCAGCAGTGCTATATTTCACCTTAACCACCTCAAAGAAGCGAGCGCACAAAGAAGGAGCACACTTTTCTAGTTAGGTGTCTAAAAGCCCCTTAGTGGGTGTGTGTTTGCAGCATTTACTTTAATTTTAATTGCCTTTTCCAAGCTCTCCTAAACTTGAATGTAGCATTTCATGTTGAAAGAATTGCTCGCTGTGTGCCGTACGCACCACATCTCCAGTAAAGGGTTGATTAGCCTATACTTTGTTGAGTGTGTGTGTGTGTGTGTGTGTGTGTGTGTGTGTGTGTATTTTTGAAATGTTAAAAAGAAATTCTGCCCCCAAAAGTGCCCTTTCAGAAATGATAGCCCCTGCCTCTCTAACATTCTCTGCACGTCCCCGGGTGCATGCACGTGTGGCTCCTTAGGTGACAGGGTTTAGTTCTGAGGAATTGCTTGTGATTCATTAGCACCCCAGAAATGGTGAGAACAAACAGGAGTGACATCTATGGCAACACTGTCTTCTTCACCGACTCCCAGCCAGCCCTCATTCCTTACACGGCAAGTGTATAAATCCCCAGGAAATGGCCTCCTCCTGACACCTCAGGGTTCATCAGCCTCAGGATCTATGGTCGTCACAAATCTAGAGAGGTGCCGGTGTCAATAGTACGAGCCCTCAGCCATCACTCCCCCCAGGGATGACCATGCAGCCAGCAGGGATGTCTCTAACTGTCCCCACGGGACACCTCGAGTTCAGCCAGGCTGTGAAGGGCAACGTGGTCCAAGTTCCACATCTCTTGTGTTTATTTATTATTTATTTAGGTAGCGTGGTTAAAACCCCATGCGTCCTTATTCTGGTGGGACCATTCGCCAAAAAATAGCGGATCTACAAGCTCACAACACATGACGTTGCGACACGTTGTGTGAGCTTGTATATCAGCTATTTCTAGCAAAGAGAATTGGTGTAGTGAGTACAGTTCAAACTCAGGTCCGAATCACTAAGACTGGTGGGTTTAAGTGGTTAAGAATATGGTTGTTTGGGATATGGGATTTTTTTCACCACATGAACCCTATAGCGTCCCTATTCCGGGCATGTCATATTAGGCGAACAGGGATCAAGAATAGACCCCTGGGGGACCTTGTTCAACAAAGTTATAAAGGGTTTAAATGGGTTTAAGAGTCAATGATGGGAGTGTGTCAGCAACTGTCCGGATCATCACATCGATCACCTGTGTTGCATGTATTTCCGTCAGTTTTTTCCCTCTAATCTTTAGAGAGAGAGAGGGAGAAAAAAAAGTGGAGATAAAAAGTAGAAATGGTGCGTAGGCCTACAGGGAAAGGCAGAGATGTAATGGAATTAAGTGAACCACATTGACTGAGGTCCCCCTGGGGTCTGTACTTGGCTCCCTCCTTTTTACCCCTCTACACCAAATATCTTCACCAAAATAGCTTATCTATAATTTGTGAGCTTGTAGCAAAAAATGTTTGCCCAATTGTCCCCTATTTTTGCAGAATGTTTGCCTTTTATGACATTCCCATAATAGGTTCGCTAGGGTTCATGTGGCTACCCCTGGTGTCCCTATTTTGGGCATGTCATTAGGCAAAATCAAATTCTCAAATGTTCCAAATTGTTCCTAAATTGTCAAAGAATTTAGCAAAAATTGTCAAATAAAAAAAAAAGGCAAAAAAATAGCAGATCTAAATGCACACTGCATTGCGATACGACACAAATCTTTGGTCATGCCCACTAACAAGTGACTTTGACAAATTACACTGTTTCTCACAGTGTTTTATTCAGGCATTCTCTGTCACTGTCAACGTTCTCTGTCACTTCCGGTGATATTAATTCTGATATGCACAAACCCGCTGAACCATTGTGTCCTATTTTCTCCTGAGAAAACACTCAAAAAAGTAACGTTTATGGCACTGCTGTTATATAACATTGCACCTGACTGATGTATGAAATATGTCAATTAATTGCCAAATGAATACATTGAATATACAGTTGTACACACACACACACACACACACACACACACACACACACACACACACACACACACACACACACACACACACACACACACACACACACACACACACACACACACACACCTCATCCAACCTTAGAACCTTGCAACCTTGATTTTCTTTGGCAGCTGCCATTAGTTTTAGTGACCTTTTGTTGGAAAGTATAAAGATGCCATTAATCACACATCTCCCTGACAGCCTCACACGGGGGTGGAGGGGTTGTGGTGCGGTCTATGCAACGTATACACCGTCTCGAATCTCCAAGGCCACACATTGTTACTGCGGCAACAACACTGACTTGTCCCCATTCATTACAACCTTAATATTTACTGCTTGACAGCTTCTCAACATTCTCTGCCAATTACATTCAAACAATATGGTTCGGTTCATTTAGGGACTGACAAAGCAAAGTCCATGGCTTTCTTGGAATCCTGCAAAGAACTTGCAATGAGCGAAGACAAGTTTAAAAACTAATACAAGTTTTAAACAAGACGTTAAACTTTTAAACATCTCTAGCAGACCAGAGAGTTGGGTTAACTTGTTGTTCCCTCAGCATCTGATAGTGAAAGAGAATACCACCATTTTATTGATTTATCTGCCCATTCTCTGGGACCATTCAAGCCTAAGGCAGAAACACTGTTCTGCTCCTGCAAATATATGCAACCCTATGGGTTTGGGTCGAATACCTAGAGCCACAAACCATGTCTGAAATTTTGGGTTTGTAGCTGCCAGTCTCTTTGTTGCTGCACAAAATCCATTGCTCCCCTACTCTAAGCTGATTGCCTTGCTTGGTGAATGGTCTATATTTGAATTGAATCAGGAACACAGCTTTGAAACAGAAATGGCAGTCCAGACCAGGAATCATAGCCGCGTGGCCTGCAGAGAAATCGTTTAGATAACTGAATGGACTGACCAAACCATAACCATCACAAATGACACACTGAAGGGGCGACCGGCCAAGTGGTTAGAGCGCATATGGCGCGATGTCCTGATCAATGAGACCCTGGTTTGATTCCCAGCTGGCTGGGCCATTTGCTGTATGACTTTCCCCTACTCTCAGACAAAGACATTGTCATCAAAGTTTAATGAATGTTATCACTGCTAAGATAAGTGATGGCAAAATAGAACATGTACCGATTATTTCAGCACACATCTTTTAGCTTGAAGCCAAATCAATAATGTGCTAGATTGATTGTTTAATTATTCAAGGGAGTCTGAGAAACATCCTTCCAAAGTTTGTGCCTACAGTACAACCAAGATGTGGGCACTAGAAATACTGTAGGTTTTTATTTGCTCGTTTCTGTCACAGGAAGTTGGGACCAAGCTTGTTTTAACCTACTGATGTGTTGCAATATTGATTCTGCTCAGTTTGAGAAGGAACTGCAGGTTCAGACATTTGGTGTATGTGCTTGGCTGAGGAGTCACTGGGGCGCTGCTGTACTGCACCATCTGCGGGCTTATGACTGAATGCCTAGATGGGAAGATATCTGTGCCCTGAAGACATTTTGGCTCATCTTGGTGACGGTAGCTGTTTGTGACTGGGCAGGTGGTGGGTGGATGATGGCACCCGACCCCTTTTCTCCTGTTCGGCTGTTCTGTCCTTACCTAGAAACCAGCCAATGTTTTTTTCTATAAGCCTCAGAGTCCCACAAAGGTGTGGATATCAGGACTGTCCTAATAGTTGTAAATGTTGTGAAGTGTCGTGACATTAAGGAAGCTTGGATTGGTGGGTTGTGCTATGCTTCCGAGGTGCGTCATTCCAAAGCCTATAACGCTTGTGCAAGGACGGGCTGTGATTGGCCAGTAGCCACTTGAGTGGCAGTTGGTGCAAACTCTCACCCCAAAACATGATTTACTGTGCCTATTGGTACATAACTTTGCAACGTTCGGCACGGTGACTCGCTCGCTTTAGCTAGCTCGGTGGTACCTCTCGTGGCTCAAGTTCGCTTGAGACGGCGTGCCTCCGTCGCGGTCAAAAACTATACTTTATGGGCCCAGAAAATAGTCTGCAGTTGTTGTAGGCGAGAGGCAGTTCCGCGTGCGTCACAGAAGCAGGACGTGGTTATAGCACAATTGGTATAGGCCAGGGGTGGGCAACTTTGTAGATGGTGAGGGCCACTACATTTCCACACTCACTCTGGGGGGGCGCATTGTTTATCGGCACTCTCGCCAGTAGCCTCTCGCCAGTAGCCCATAATAGTCACATATGTGATAAATAAGGGATATTAACAATTATTATTCGTTGTAACTTTGTTTTTATTTAGCATTTAGTAATGCTTCTATCAACTTACTACAGCTGTACTGCTAAACAATACTTCAGAGTATTGCTGTAACCTTGGCTTAAAAATATACAAAAATGAACACTAGAATTATAATTAATAAGGCTTCTATTAAAATAAACGAGAACGCGCTTTACTGGTGGACTGTTGTAATTAAAATGGTCTGGGGCCGCATTGAGTGACAGTGCGGGCCGCATGTGGCCCGTGGGCCGTCAGTTACCCATCCCTGGTATAGGCTTTAGTATGTCGCTGCCGGCGTGCCCTGGATGCTTTGCACTGCAGTCCACCATGAGGGAAATGTTGAGCATGCCTTGTGCACGCACGCACGCACACAAGCACACACGCTTACACAAATAGACACACTCTGCTACTCCCAGAATATAAAGCAGACTTCATAGTCTTTAGGTCGTGGTCCAGGCACTTAATCTTTTCAGGTGGAAAGCGTCTTCTGCTCCTCCCTTGTCATTAGGCAGTTTTAATTTTGCTAAATTGGAAACAAGACAATGGTGTCCTGTCTTACATCTTGCACAAAACAGTGCACAGCACAGCACAAGTGTCATTACTTGTTTCCGACCGACACATTTGTAATTTTCGCGAAGAAGAGTGCCGCTGTAAACTTGGCTTTTCACGCCAGGCTGTAACAGGCCTCTGTAATTTGTTGTCAGGTGATTTGGCAGTCGTCCCTATGCGTTCCCCGTTGTTACTTACCGCTGCTTTTCTTTGCAAGTGGGTCATTTCTGCATCCAGAGTGCTCACAATCTACCCACAAGTTCAGCCATACATACAGTTACATCAAGCCTAGTCTGACATACCAATTTCATTTCATTTCATTCTTATTGTTACAACTTACTGTATATACATACCAGTGGTTCTTAAAATGAGTGAGAGTTAGGCTTATGGAGGTCTGTGGTGCATATACCAAACTGTTAATCACTGCTATAGCACTCATGACTACATGTATTAGCAAATTGTCCTGGATCAAACGGTGATTCCTCAATCCGCATTTGTTTTGAATTCCATTTTCATAATTTAGTTTTATTTACTTTAGTTTTCCAGCCGACGGATATGGGGCCTTAAGTATCCATCACTGCCATCGATAAGAGATTACAGACCCCCCTTCTGAAAACTGCCTGGCCATACAGCCTCCTATATAGCCCCCAACTAACTAACTTCCCCCTTGGCTCCAACCCTGACAGCCTTAATGCTGGGTAAGGGAACTTTTAATGGCTGAAGAATTTGTGTACACGTGTGTTTGTGTGTGTGTGTGTGTGTTTGTGTGTGTGTGTTTGTGTGTCTGCGCGTGTGTGTTTGTGTGTCTGCGTGTGTGTGTGTGTGTCTGTGTGTGCGCTCACCGGCGAGGGGCTTGCGAATGTGAAGTTCTCCTTCCTCGTGAGAAAGCATCGAACCGCTGTCGGCGGTTTGATGGATGGCTTGGTAACGTGTGTCGATCCAGCAGAAACGACCAGCCGTTACTCATTTCAACTGACTCGTCTTGCATTCGGGAGGAGAAGGTTGAGGAGAGGAGAGAGAGAGGGAGAGGCTGCATGCGAGGAGACACACTTCATCCATTTTTTTTCTCAACAGTGTCCCCACTGAATCTATCCATCTGCAGAAGCAACGACAGGTTCGGGGAAAAATCAATGTAGCGGAGGTATGAGCGATGAACAAGAGAGTGAAATGCTTAGCTAGAGGGATTTCCGGAAACATCAAGTTCACGTTCGGGTTTTTCCGATTGACCACGTGACGTGAGGTCAGGGGTTAACGGTGGTCACGCCGGACTACTTCCTGCAACGTCATGTGTGCCACTGATTGGATCCAGATGTTGGTGTCACCAGATTCATCTCTACCCATGTGGTTGTGAAGAGGCTTAAATAGGGTTGGGATCCTTTTTAGGATTTTAAACGATTCCGGTTCCTTAAAAAAATAAATCTATATAATTTGGGGGACGCTGTGGGCGTGTCTTCTCCGCCGCGTCATCAGCGCCCATACCCTAGGTGGGGTTGGCGAAAGGGCCTACTCTGTGTGGAGTTTGCATCTCCCCGTGTCTCCTAGGGTAGTTAATACCCTCACAAAAACATGTAGTAATCCTGGTCGCTATATCGCTTCCCCTAAGACAGCCGGGGCGCCTGATGGAGGGGAAATTTGGAACTGGTTGGAATAACGTGTTCCTTCCACGCGCTACGTCCTACCGGGGAAACTCCCCCCTGTCAGGTGACAAGAAGGTCAGTTGGCTCTTGAAGGAGGCATGAGCTCGGCCCTGGGCTCCCTAGGCTGGAGGGGGGAGTGTAGCACCCAGGATCACTTAGATAATTGGCACCGGGTGGGATAAAAGAATTATAAAAAAATTGTTAGTGATTCTCAAAGTGAGGTCCAGGGGCCCTCTGGGTTACTTGAGGGGGTCCTTACAGGTTTCTAACTCCGAGAGTGTACAAAATGTACTTTACATTTGTACATTTTTTACACTCTCACCGGCATTGTTATTGTAAAGCAGAAGAAGTCATAGAAGTCCACATATACCAGCTCTCTGACAGTGTGATAAACCGCCCCCCCCCCGGGAAACTGTTCCAAAATGTGGGGGGGGGGCTGGGAGGCAGGCAGGCCAGAACACAGAACCTGCCCTTCAGTGAATGCCATAACTCGGTAATCTTTGTGGCCATTAGAACCGTTCGGGCAGAGGCAGACCAAACCGTCACCTCTGGGGCCGGAGCGGATCGAATTGTGTTGGAGGTGAGGCGAGGCTTTTCAAGTGCTTGAAATCTGCCATTATAGAGGTGGCAATTGTGTCACATTGGGTTTCGAGCTCGTAGATCTTTTGCTCTTTACGCCTTTTATCCACGGTGACCTTTCCTCTTAAATGTCTGTTCTTTTTCCTCTCTCCTCCAGTACAGTTCATTTGCACACTCTCTGTGTGTCAGAATAATAAATGAAACAAATATTAGACTTACCTGTGGCATGTTCTTTCCCTCTCTGCTTTGGGCCTTGTAAAAATAAAAACTGGGTGTTGATTTCTTTGTTTTTGTTAGATGGGGAAAAACAACGACTAAAAACACTTAAGGCAAAAAATAAAACTAACTGCAATATTGTGTAGCCTACTTACAAAAAAAAGAAATAAAATGTATTTTGTTGTAGACAACAAGCAAAACAACTGAAATTAAACTGGAAAAAGAAATGCAAAAAGAAAATACAAAATGTGTATAACTCTACCTTGTACAGAGACCATAATGTACAGTAGGCACAACATACACAGTATGTTTGCACATCTGTGATTGAAGTGAAAATACTGTAAATGACAAATTCCACAGTATTATTCAGGAGATGCATTCTCTTAACCCTCTGCAAATCTGCATTAGTTTTTTTTACAATTATGGGGAGAAAATATATTGTTTTCAACCTATTGTTCATGCCTGATTTGAGACTGGTGTGAGCAGCCCCTCCCTTCAGTTGCTGCTGCTGCAGCCCCCCCTCACAAGCAATTTCCAATAACCTCCACCCTCGCACATCCACGTAACACCCAATAATGTCATTTCTGATACATAGACGTTCTGTGTTTTGCATATTCAGCGAACGCACCTTGATAACGAAGGTAATAAATGAGAAAACTTTGCGTTGCTGTTTTTTTCTTTTTCTTCTCCCAGATCTTTTTCAGAGCGAAAGGTACGCTGGCTTAAGGTGGAGCTTCTCCTATAAACATGCTTCTTTCCACACCTCTATTTATCCCGTCATGTTGTCCCATCCCTCTTTTACCGGATGAAAAATGGACGAGGGGGTGCAGCAGCGGCCAAGGAGGCGCAGGGTATCGTTCCTCAGTCTGTCACTAATGCTTCGTTAGATACTTGGCGGGGCCATTCATCGCTCTTATCTCTGGTCACAATTTTGCCGTGCATTGGCCAGCAGTCTACATAGAAACGCAGTTGCATAGCCTACTACAGTACATGCATGCTTGCTCGCACAAGAATGTACACGCCAAGACAGGCAAACATCACAAACGCACTGACTGTAGTTATACGTGCATGGATGCATACAGTCGGACAATTTCACATGCACGAATTGCACGTACATTCGCATGTGCACACATGCAAGAACGGACATGCGCACAACATACACACACATACACAAACACACACACATACACGTTGTAACTTCTCATTTATTGGCTATTCAGCACTGCTGATATCTCCTCCTGCCCCATAACTCTTGCCTCACATAATTCCCATTCCTCAGTTTCCACCTCGTGTGCAATTCTTCATAATACAGATGGATGACGAATGAAAGGAAAAACCAACATAAAGTGTCTTTTTTTTATTACTATTTCTTTCTTGGCAATTGTATTGCTTCATTAGATAGGAGGGGGTGTTGGAAGCCCAAAGCCACATTTCCCTAGTGGACAATAACGTTTACCTTGACCTTGACCTAGGAGAGTGAAGAGATGCAGGGAACTGAGGATGCAGGGAGAGACGGGAGACATGACAGGCAAGACACAGGGGGAGACTTGAGTCGAACCCGGGTCTTCGTAACTCCCAAGGAGCATGTGTTAAGTGCACTGGTTGATCCACCATGCACCCCAACATTAAGTGCACATAGGATTTAGAAGACATTTGACATTTGTTGGGTGCATGGTTGATCCACCATGCACCCCAACATTAGTATCTTTCTTGGTAATTAAGGCAGACTAAAGCCCAATTCATACGTCGTACCACCGTGTTGAAAATAGCTAATCTAATTTATATGCTCACAATGCGTTGCACCCGCTACGAGTTGTGAGCTTATACGACAGCATAAATTTGGTATAATTAAGCATGGGTTGATGCCAGATGTTGTAAACTCTCAAAGGTCTAGACTCCTTGCAGCTTTCAATTTATAGCTGTTTGGGGTTGAAACCCAGAATCGCTGCTTCGTGGCTATTTCAAGTTTTTCCTTTCATTTGTCACCTGTCTCTTTCTGCAAACATGTGGAAATGCCATTCAGGCATGGAGATATGCACACAGCACACTGCACCAACTCTGTCTCTCTCTGTCGCACGCACGCACGCACGCACGCACACACACACAAAACCATGCTTATACATGTAAGCACTTCTATCACTCATTGAATATCACTTTTGATTAATCCCTGTGGCAGGTGTACCAGAGAAGACTGTCCCATTACCTGATTTCAGGAGTTCAATGCATCGATTAAGCCATTACTCTGATTAGCAGATTAATTAAGCACACTTGAGCTGCTCCTCCTGGCATCCATCCATAAAATCTCTTCAACACATCACCGGCCTGTGGTATACACCAGTATACCGGAAGACGAATAAAACAAATATAAATCTAACTGCGATGAACTGTAAACTCCCACTTTCTGCCCATTACTGTAGTTTAGAATACCCTAACTTCCTCACTCCCTCCATTTTGTTTTGTGTAACTTGTTGGTCCCCCCCTTCTCCGTTCTTTTATGTTTGACTAATCCACTGTAAAGGATTTGCTTTATTTATTCAGAGAGGTGCCACAGTATTGTTGCTGAACCCAATGGGGAAATACTGAAGAATTTCCACAGCAGCCACCAGAGCGTTTTGGCCATTTCTAAGCCGTTAAATGAACTGTCCCCATCCATGTGAATAACACATTGGAAGCCTTGGGTAAACTGGTATTCGTCTTTTGTGAGGCTGAGTTGTGGGGGATTCGTGCGGGGAGGGGTGTGCTGAGGTAGGGAAGTCTCATTCTGCCCAGATATTTTTAGGTCAACCTCTGTGTGCATAGCGGCGCAGACAGAATATACAGACAGGCAACAGATGAAAGAAAGGTGTTCTAGGTTATGGGCGTACACGGTGGTTCCAATACATCCAGTCCCAAGCATACAAATGTCAAGTTTAGCTTCAAGGTTGTTTACTGTTGTAAGGAACAGAAATTGTAAATAACCATTGAAGGTATGAGAGAGAGAGAGATTTTTCAAAATGCTACTGCTTGTGCACAGACATCTTATCTTTTATCCATCTTCAATATCTAAAAATATCTGAAACATACGTGACATATAGTGATACTTGGGTCTGCTTTTTAGCAGAAGGTCATTTCCTGTTTGCAAAAGAGGACCAAGACAAGACTTTATTACAACCTAATTGCTGAAGAGTTACAAGCCAAGTTAATCAGTACATGGATCATGGTTAATCTGTATTAATACATTGATTAAGCACTTATGTTACCATGCCATCCTTCAACAACTACATTCATTTGTTTCCAATTTTGCGCTATACAGAATTTTGTCGCTGGTATTCAAGATATTTCATTTTTGGAACAGAACTGTGACTGTGAGCCAAGGAATAAGACGGCAGCATGATTAAAGATTGTAAGCGATTTAATGAAGAAAGGAATTAAAATGATGAAGTGAGTGCCATCCAGCCGCTTGTGGCCTTACAGAATCTGAATGAGCCAAGTCCTCTGAGTGGGCCAAAGTCCTCCGTCTGGGCAGAAGTGATTTTAGAATTCTCAAATATGTAATAGCTCGCTTGTTAACATTAGCTATAGCCTAATGTGTACATCAGCGTTGCCATAGCTGCTTATTATAAGCGACTTTGGGCAAGAATGCAAGATACAAGATTTGTGTTGTTAAAATGTTCCAAAATTACCTATTTTTTTCTCCAAGATGTTTTTTTTCTTTTTTGAAAATGGCAGATATACAAGCTTACAACGCGTCGCACCGCTGAGCTTGTAGATTGGCTATTTTCACATAGCCGTAACCTTGTTGCTTCTTTTGGGCTTGTTTTCATAGACCCGGTTGCTTATTTCTGGCGTACATCATTATAGCTGATTCCCACCCTTTCGATATGCAACTCAGACGGTGCTGGCTTGTTCTTCTTACACCTCGCTTGGGCACGCCTCACAGGTCTCAAGCCCTCATCTGTCTCTGGTTGATTGATTGAATACTTTATTAACAAGATTGTTAAATAATGCTAAAAGGATAACACAAAAAGCCCTGCGGTCCATTGTTTTCCAGTGATGTAAAAAGTCATGCATTTGTCATGCAAAAACAATTTGCAAGTTATGAGTTAGCATAAAACGCAGGCGCACATCACTTCCACCCAGTCTGAGGACGTTCGCTTCTTCAGAGGATTCTGTAAGGACACAGCTGGAGGACTCTGGATTAAGTTGTGATATGTCCTCCTGGTGGAAGCACAGCGGTCTATTGAGCCATCAGAACAGCACAACACAACTTCCATTTGAACTTAAGGGCAGAATTTACCCTGGCTCACCACCACCCCTCCCTGTGCACACACACGCACGCACACACGCTCGCACACACACACACACACACACACACACACAAGCCACACAACAGTAGTATTCATCCACATGGATGCACGCAGACACGTGAACAGCATGGTATAAAGTAACCTGCTCAACAGAATCCCCACCAAGACTCTGTCAGTCTCTTCAATAAGGTCGCAGCGTCCTCGTCGTTAACTCTCTCTCTCTCTCTCTCTCTCTCTCTCTCTCTCTCTCTCTCTCTCTCTCTCTCCGCCTCCCCACAGCCTGACAACTCCATATTTCATTCCCCCCGGGGACTCTCTGCAACACTCTACTCCACAGGGGTTAGGTGAGGGAGAGCTGTTGCTTTTTTGTTTACCTCCAATTTCCCAATCCATTCATATACCACTCACAGCAGCCATGTAGGTCTATAGGCCCCCTAATGCAATTTTACAGCCGGGCTGTGCAATGATGTCTCGTTGGGGAAACGGCGGGTGAAGAGGATTTGTTGCGACCTCGAGATGGAAAGAAAGTGACTGACATGTTGACTGCGATGCATTGATCCATATGTAGATGGTTTATTGATCGAGGGTGACACCGGCCGTCTGCATTTGAGGTGTTTTATTGTGGCTCGCTCAGCTATAGCCCGCTCAATTAGGGCACTCTATGTCAGAGACTAATCAAAATTAATTTGCGGACAGGCGATCCGGTGATTTCATTACGAAGCGACACGAAAAGATCTGAGGTGAGAGCTGCTTGCGCCTAAATCAGATGCAACGAGGTTAGACAGTTTGACAGCCGGAGAAAGTCCCAACGATTGTATTATATGAAATCCATAATATTTTATTCAGTGTGTCTGCATGTTCTGGTTTGAAAGATATGCTTTAATGATATGCTTCAATGCCATATGCCAGCCAGGTGTCCTAAAATAAAAAACACCAAAGCTCCCACCTTCTCTCTTATATCCATCATCCAAATCCCTAATATAAATCATAATGCAACGTGACTTATTCATGTTATATTTAACATTTATTCCCATTCTAAAAAATAGTTAGAAGAGGAATAGAGAGAATAGAGAAGACAGGAAAACAGAACATAGAACTAAACAACAGGAAGGACAGTTTTTTCTATACTGGATATGTTTTCCACCTGTGCAAGACACATTTCTGCCTTCTGCAGTGCCACATAGCCTATCCATTGAAACGTTTTGTAAAAAGAGCAGGTATATGAAATCACAGTGTCAAGCGCATGGTTAAAGTTAATGAAAAGGATGAAAAAGGTTTCCAAAAGGTTTAAAAACACATCAAATAGCAGCAGGTATAAAAGCACTGTTTCATCTGCATGGCTTAAGTGGCATGGGTAACGAAAAACTGGGCAATATAGCAGCGAGTATTGACACATCATCATCATCCATAGTGCATGTCTACTGTAAGTATAACTGATAGCGTTTGTGACGCAGCCAAATGTCTTTGTGTTATGTGTGTACTAAGGGAAAAATAATAATAATAATAGCTTGAATTTGTATAGCCTGAGAGAATAGGTGAGAGAATAGGTGTCTTTTCAAGGCAGCTTTGAAAGAGTCCAGTGTTGGAGCATGGTGAATCTGCATTGTAGAGAGTTCCACAGGTTGGGGGCTGCCACACTGAAGGCTCTGTCCCCCAAGGTTTGCTTGCTTGTTTGGAGAATAGAGAGGAGGTCTTAGTCTGTGGTTGATAATATTTAGGTCCAAGTCTGTCGACCGCAGGTGACAGAGTATGTTTATGGAGGAGGCCTGAGAGTTACTGTAGAGCCAGGGCATTGAGACATTTGTAGGTGAGAAGGAGGAGTTTGTAATAGATGCAGAACTTAACAGGAAGCCAGTGCAGTTGTTCACGGGTGGGGTAGTCTGGGAGGGTTAGCGTCGGAGCTTGGACAGCAGGGGCGCGGCCACTGCGTTGTGATTCAAATCAACAGCCAATGAAGAAAAGGGGGCGGGATCCACATGCAGTGGGTGATGCATCTAAATAGGATCGACGGGAAGCAATTTCCCCTTGAGAAATTTCGGCTGCCATTGTTGTGTACTGCTGTTTGCCTCTCGTCGGACTTTTTAGACGAGTTGCACAGCTCTCAGACCGGTAAGAGGCGTGTCCGCTCAGATTCAGAGCGTGACGTACATCCCGCCCACAAATACCAGGGCTGTGGCCCAGAAGTTCCTCGCCAGAGCTGGCGAAAACTTCTGGGAACTCAGATTACGGGTGGGGTTGATATCATAGATATAGAAACCTAGATACCTCATTGGCCTCTGCAGTTCGTTGGAGCGACCTGTTTCATATGGTGGCTGCCATATTTCCGGGGGGCACAGGCACTGGCCAATCACAGCGTGTTGACTACTGGCCAATCACAGCGCGTCTTTTCCAGGACTTGTCAGAATCTAGTTGTCCCGCCCCCACCTGCCTCTGATTGGCCTACTGAACGCCCTCTTCTGTGACGCACGCGGAAATTTCCAGCTGCCCCCCCCCGGAAACGGAAGCGTGCCCGTCATACAGACGCTTCAGAGCCAGAGGAGGCGTCTACCTTTATATGTCTATGGTTGATATGCTGCCAAGGCTTGGTGCGGGTGAGAACTCTGGCAGTTGAATTTTGGACATGCTGGAACCTGTCCAGGTACTTGTTTTGGAGCCCAAACAGGACTCCATTGCAGTAGTCCAGACGGGAGGTAGCAAATGCGTGAGTCGGAGAGTGATCGGCCTTCTACCACCTCAAGAACATCTCTAGGCTCCCTAGAGATGTTCTTGAGGTGGTAGAAGGCCGATATGCCTGAGTGGCAGACTGTGTCTGCAATACAGCATGAAGACAGGGCCCAGTGCTTGTTCAGCAGTCTGACGGTTGCCAGGTGAAAACTGTACAGTCTGGTGGAATGGCTTCTTCTATCCATAGGGGATTTTAGCCTCAGAAGGGGGGCAAGATTTTGCCATGGAAAAAACAAAAAACACCACATGCAACCTTTTTTAATGATATGGGTTGATAATATTTAGCTTAATGGTTGGTACACTATGCAAATGATTTACTGGTCAAAGAATCATTTGTACCAGAGGGTTATTTAAATTTTGGGAGGTCTGAAGCTTAGTTTTGAGACATTGAGATGTTGGAGAACCAAGAGGTGCAAGCATAATCAAACTGGCATTGAATGAGGGCTCCAGCTAGAGTCTTGAGAGCACTTTTGTTGACAAAAGAGGAAATCCTGCATTGTAGAACGACCTGAAGATGCGGGGAGTCGCTGTGAATCTCTTCAGGTGGTAGAGGCAGTACAGGTGTTGCTGAGCCTTTCTCACCACGTGCGTGGTGTGTGGCCCATTTAAGGTCCTCAGAGATGTGTATTCCAAGGAACTTAAAAACACTAACCCGATCCACTGCGGCACCAGGCTCTCTCCTCTCAATCAGCTACTTGGTCTTGTTGACAGTGAACAAGGTTGTTCTCCTGACACCATAGTATCAGTGATCCGATCCTCTAATGTAATAATTTCTGATCTTGTCCTTCCTTGTCACTCCTAATGAGAATCGTCGCATCCATAATTCTGCCACCTTCAGCTCCGCCTCCTGTCTTTTCGTTAGTGCCACCGTTTCCAAGCCGTGCAGCATGGCTAGTCTCACTGCCGTCGTATACCTTTTCCCTCTCACTCTTGCTTGTACAGTACGCCTGTCACAAATCACTCCTGACACTTTCCTCCATCCGTTCCACCCTGCCTGCACTCTCTTCTTCACTTTTCTTCCACACTTTCCATTACTTTGGATAGTGGACCCCAGGTATTTAAACTCCTTCACCTTCACCGACCTTCCCTCCTCCCACGCATCACGATGTCATCCGCATTTTTTAACACAAATCTTCTCTTCTGGGGGCGGTCCTTGGCACAAAACATTTTCAGATGGGGTCCGCGCCCAAATACATATGAATTTGGGGGTCCTTGGCACAAAAATGTTTGCGAACCACTGATTTAGAAGGCATTTGTAGAATGGGTCAACAAAATCCCAAGGCAAACCTCCACTTGTCTCCCACCACACCAGTGTGCCTCGGCACACCATTTTAGAACAATTGGTTTACATAAACCTACTAAAGTAGACTAAAACTGCAGCTTTACACTCCCAGCTATCGCCCTCCTTTCCTTATTCCATCCTGCCCTCCCTCTCTCCCGGCCCTCCAACCCCTCCAACCGCTCGGCCTCGGGACGTGGAAAATTAATTAAAGGACTGAAAATGACAGCCTCCCTTTGTCTTGGTGTACTTTCAACAGCCACAGCCCCCTTTTATCCGCACCCCAGGGACAACACATCGATTTCCCCACTGTCTTGTTTTCTCCACCCAAGTCTTCCTGGGAAAGTTTTCTTGTTCTTTTTTTATTGAAGGTGTGTGTGTGTGTGTGTTCTGTGCCTCTGTGTGTGGGTGAGTAATTACATGTCTGTTGTTAACTGTGAAGACCCTTCAATAACTAACTTGGAGGGTTACTTAGGGATCAGCTGGTCAGAGTTTAGAGCAGTGGTTCTCAAAGTGGGCTCCGGGGACCCCAGGGGTCCTTGAGGGGGTTCCCCAGCAAAATGAGTTAACACATTCACTGCCAAGTATTATTTAATTAATTCATCCGCTGCTGCCAGCGTTTTTTTTACCTTGTTTTGACGATCTTTGGAGAGCCGCAGAAGACACGACGTGCACGCGAGTGTAAACAAAAAGTGTCTGGGGGGTGGGGGAGGGTCTTGTCTATCCACTGGAACAATTTGTACCGCGATCGACCATTTTGTTGCTACCGCCCGTTGAAAATGGCTCGTTTTCACAAAAAAAAAAAACGTGAATATGGATAGGTTTCGTAAGATTAATGGTCACAAATTTTGCACTCAACTGAATGAAATAATTTGTGATCACAAGCTCACAACGCATCACGATGTGACGGGTTGTGAGCTTTAGATTGCTGTTTTTTGCTATTTGTATACATACAAAGAAGTATACAGGGCTTAAACATTGTAATTAAATGTAATTGACTGTCTTGAGTGCAGAACAATTCTCTTTTTGTATTTTGGGTGAAATGCTCCATTAGCTAAGGTGCCCTCTATTTTATCATATAGGTGTGATTTCTTATCAAATATATACATATACTGTATATGTATTATTTTTTATGTGCAGTGGTCTTGTCTAATCATTAGCCAGAGCCTACAGATTTAGGTATCCTTTAGGGATGAGACAAGTGCTCAGCGCTTGTAGTTGACTTGAAAGATGATTTCATTTTCTGCCTGATGGACCTCGGCTTCACAAATGAATAATGATGTGCTGTGATGGCCCTGTTAGAGGGGAAAGTTAGATTTAAACACGTCTCGAAAACTGGAGGCTAGATATTGATTTATAGTAGGCTACTCTTTGAACAAACTAGATTCATTTACTCCCGATATAGTGGATTGAACAGAGTGGATTGAATCTACTTTCAAAATTAGATTACGTTACATGGGAAAGCAGATGAGAGAGGGAGAGCGTCTTGTAGAACATTGTCAAGAGAAGGGTTCTGTTTGGGGCGCTTGGGTGGCGCAGTGGTGAAGTCCCTGGCCACCACCACGGAGGTTGTGGGTTGGAATCCACCGTGCAACCGGCTTTATCGGGCGTCTATGCAAACACAATTGCCCAGTGTTCGGGGGAGGGAAGCCGGGCCGGGTGGAGAGGGAGAAGCTGATATTGGTCATTGCATGTACTCCTACGGGCTGGGGACAGCTCCTGTCAGCGGCGAGTGTTGTGCGGGAGGAGTAGGACGAAGACTCTACGTCCTCCCGGTGGGGGCTCCTCTCTGGCAGGTGAGTCAGTAGGATACAACAGCAGTGTGTGTGTGGTGAGGATTCAATTGGCATAACGACTAAATTGGGGAGTAAAAGGGGGTAAAAATAATTGGCTACTCTAAATAAAAAATAGAAAAATAAAAAAGAAGAGTTCCGTTTGCTGCTTTGCTGTGTGGTTAACAGTTAATGGTAAAAAGTTTCACTTTTAACTGCATTCTCACTCACCCTCACTTGGAGGCTTGGAAAATTCGATTTGTTCTCTTTTCATTATTTAGAAAGGACAGCGCATCTGGGGGCCAGCTTTTTCAGATACTTCTTTTTTGACATGGCTCTGCAGGAGGCTATAGATGTTTGTAATTAAATATTTAACTTTCATTTTGTAATCGAAGTCAATGTGGCTCTGATCAAGAGGGGGGGTGGGGGGGAGAATCAACTTTCTGCAACAAACATTGACGTTTTGTAGCATTTGTGGTGCCCCTCGATGTGTCAGTTTCGGTCAGGTCGGACGCTGTGTTCATCATTTGTGCACGGCAATTTTGGCTCCATAGAAACAAAATCTGTAGTAGTACGCAAAATGGCAGAACATCTTGTCAGTGGAAATGGCTGTGGCCTATATGGGGAGTTGAGTCATGATCCAAGGAATCCGGGGGGGGGGGGGGGGGGGTGGGGGGGGGGGAATACCTTTAGGTTAGAGCTTCTTTATGAGTGTGTGTGCAAAACATATTCCCTGGAGATATAAACATGTACTATATGTATATGTGTGTGTGTGTGTGTGTGTGTGTGTGTGTGTGTGTGTGTGTGTGTGTGTGTGTGTGTGTGAAATGAAAGTGGAAGTGAAAAGTATTTTAATTCATTTAATGGTATATTGAAGTTTGTCTGCAAAAAGCGTCTTCGGCTGCCTTCTTTTCTGTATTAAAACCAGCACTGGAGTGTTTTAAAAGGATGGACACGGTGGGAAAAAGCACAATTTTGCCATCCCATCCATTTTACAACTGTTCCAAAGCCATACTCATCTCTCAGAAATGCATGAATGAGACATACACTAGCTCTGTTTATGTATTACACAATATAAGTGATGGATGGCAACATAGCATTCAGAAAAATATGCTTTCCCAGATCATTACTGAAAGCAAAATCTCTCAAGACAGATTTTCAAAAAGGATTTTTTTTTCTTTTTAAACCAATGGGTTCCCAGAATGCTGAAAGCAGAAAACCTTTATCCCATGATTTTCTCTACACTTGCCAACCATCCTTCCTATCAAAGATTGTATGGCAAAGTAACCCATGTTTCATCACTGGGAGAGAAGAAAAGATGGACTTATAGCTAGTTATTTTTGATGAATCTCTGATGGAGTTCTTTCCTTTTCATCAAAATTGGAATGCGACTGCAATTGGTTTGATTTCCTCTCGCTAGAATCTTTCACAATTTTGTGCCATTACCTTTTATTTTGTTCCATCAAGCCACCCCCAACACACCTTTTTCGCTTGACTTGGGTGCATACGATTGCAATGCAGAATTCTTGATCTGTCTCAATGTGAGGATTTCACTAATCTATCACCTCGCCTAGCAGAGTGATGGGAAGAATACATTGTGGAGCTTTTGACTGCAAGAACTGACAGCAACGAGAGTGAGTATAGGGTGTTGAATAGACTCAAGTATGTGGAACGTATACAGTATAGTCAGAAAGAGAAAATGTCTCTTGACTGTGAAAAGGCATAATCATGCCACAGGAAAAAGGCTCTCAGTGCTGTTTTGTATGCTGGGCTCGCTGGCCTTGAAAGGAGCTAGAGCACTTTTCTGCATGTAAATATCAGTTTTGCAACACAAGCATCACAGAATGACGAGGCTTCAATACTAAATGGAAGTTTGAATTTCAAATGTCTCCCTGTCCAGATGATCGATGCTGTTCACTTCATCATCGGTCAATTTGCCAATTTCTTCCGCTTGAGACATGGACACGAACGCTGACCGTGTGTCGGCCAACAAATTCATTCCTCAATGTGATACTATCTGTTTACAAGCTCGCTGTTTCTGGTGATACACATAGAATAGTTTGCAATTTCACTGTCAGATTGACATTGTGAAGAAAAGCCTGCACATTTTGAAATGTCTAAACATACTCAACCAGAGCCACTGCTCGGCCGCCTTAATGTCCCACAGACGAGTCCATTGATGGATCATAGTAGAGCCAGACTAATATGTCATGTCAAGTCATTATTTGACTTCTTTTTATGACATCAGTATTGGCAATTGTGCACATGTGTCCTTATTTGAACAACTTGGCTGTTCAAGCTGGCATCCATATTTCGGGCATATCCTTATAGGCAAAATGTAAATAAATCTTTAAACATTTCAGATCAACAAGCTCACAACGCATTATGATGCATTTGCTCTTATCTCTTATCTTGCTTATTATAAGTCACTCTGGTAAGGACGTTTGCTAAATGCTCTGTGTGTCTGTCTGTCTGTCTGTATGTCTGTCTGTCTGTCTGTCTGTCTGTCTGCCCGCCTGCCTGCCTCCACTTTTACAATTGTGCCACATCTACACAACATACATGATCAATATACTGTAGATTAGAAGCGAAGGTGTCAGATCCTTTCAGTCTGTAGCGCCTAGACTCTGGAATGCCCTTCCACGGGGCCTGAGAGCTGCAGTGTCTGTGGATATTTTTAAGAATCAGCTAAAAACACTACTGTTTCAACATGCATTTGGGGAATGTCACTGAGCTTCTTCCCCAGGTGTGAAATGTGTCTGCCGTTTTGTTTTGTCTGAGATGCATTGTGTTTTTGTTCTGCTTCTTATCATTGAAGGTTTCTTGCTGTTTTTATTTCTGTTGTATGTAAAACACTTTGTGAGTTCTCTCTGTGAAAAGTGCTATACAAATAAAATGTACTTACTTACTTACTCACTTCCACTCAAAGGTGATGGGGACAGTTGGGATGAGGCAGTGCCTGAGGGTACAGTGGGCTTTCAAGTAGAGAAAGATTTAGCAACATTTTGTTTTTCACAAACATCTTGTGGGAATGGCAGTGGTAATCGTCATTATAAGTAATTATAATAATAATACTTAGTACATGGTGATATAATTTCATAGTCTACTATACTTTTACTCTCAGACAGTGTGACTGTGTCATGTGTTTTAGCCTATAGCTGATGAGTCTGTGTAGATGACTATTATACATTAATTTAACACATGGATTGAGTACCTGATTAACACTGACGAGTCAGTACATACTGTAAGCAGCATTTAATATGTACAAAGTTTGTACTTTTACTTTAGTACTACAGTATGTACATTTGGCTGATAATACTTCTTGTAGGCTTTTAAATGCAGGAGTTTTGTAATAAAGTATTTGCACTGTACATTGTATGGTATTTATACTTTTACTTAAAGATCTGAGTGCTTCTTCCAACACTGAAGGTCACAGTCCCCACATTTACTCAGCTGCTTCACATTTTGCATCAATCAACTGATTGCGGGAACAGCAAATAATACACCTTCTATGGAAACAACTGTATTTTTCTTTCACAATCACCCCAATCATTTTCTTTAAGCAATCTTTTATTGAAAGTGTCCTGAGCTTTTCTTTTATCTGCGGGTTTCACGGCCTCACAGTAAAAGATAGAAACAACCCGAAAAGCATGCATTGTCTATTCAAGATTTGTTCTAAGATTATCAGAGTGAAAACAAAGAGTTCTTTCTGTAACCGACAAATCCTCAGCTTATCCTGGGCATGTTTTGGTAGGTGCAAATAAGTTCACACACTGTAGCTCCCTTTTGCATTATTTATTTTGGTATCACCTGAGTGGGCTGCTAAATATGCAAAAGGGATCCACAGTGTGCAAACTCTTATTATTTGTTTCTATGTTTTGCAGTTTGAAGTTGCACCTGCCTTTTGAATGGAAAATGGATGTGCCTCTTTTGATCCTCATAAGGTGAATTTTCTCTTTTGCCTTTAGGGCGTCTTTATGTTTAAACCAACCATCATTCTAAGTTGTTCGTCCCCTCTGTAATACGTCTTTTAAATGCTTTGTAGGTTTTTCAGTTCTTCTTTTAGGCTTTTTTTAAAACCTTATTTTGCATTGTTATTGTTATTTGAGAACCTTTAAGATCATTATTCCCCACATTAGCTCCTTGGAGTACTTGTTACTGTGCTTGTCTGTTACAAGCTGCTGGAAACTAAATGCCCCAGAGGGATTCAAGTTATCTGAATTTAATTGAATTGAATTGGTCTAGGCTACATTAAGTGTTTTATTTTTTTTTACAACTGTACTACTTCTAGTCAAAACAAATGGCCGTTTTGGAACAGCATTCTGCCATTGTTGAGTTAGAGAGAGGCGAAGGACAAGAACCTGATGCTCCTGTGGTGTGGACCAGTGGTTCTCAACCTGTGGGTCGGGACCCTCAGGGGGGTCCCCACATGATTTCGGAGACAATTTAATACCTAAAATACTATAAAAAACTTGTCAAACATTAGCCAAATTGTCAAATAATATAAGAAAGAGGCAAAAATTGTTGATCTACAAGCTCACTACGCCTCGCGTAACGCGAGGTGTTGTGAGCTTGTAGATCGGCTATTTTCACAATATTTATCTGTGGAACCGAGTCAAACTAAATTTAATGCCTCAACTCCAGTGCCCAGTTCAAATATGATTATTTAATTTTTGGGGGTCCCCAGTTCAAATATAATTATTTTGAGGGGTCGTGGCCTGAAAAGGCTGAGAACCACTGGTGTGGACTTCTGGGAGAACTATATACTTCCAACAGGAGTCCCTGTATTTGCAATCATCACAGCGACAGCATCTTTGCAACCGTGCAGAGTGTGATTTAGCGCCTAGGTTTGCAGGACTGCATCGTAATTGTGAAAAGCCCGGATCATCCCAACATTGACCTGGCTATAAAGAAGGTGTCCCTACGGAGACATTTTCATGGTTGGTCAAGGAGCTGGAGTCAAAAGGGCCTCATACAGAGAAGGCTGTTATTTACTGCAAATCTCTGGATGACTTTTTTCACAAAAATACAAGGTTAAAGGTATATCGATATCAGTGCATTCTGTTTTAATGGCAACCAGTCCATACCTGGGGAAGCACGCAACCAAACTCAATGTGCAGACTTTGAATAATACACTAATTAACAGTAGCAGCTGTTCATTAACACACTAATGAACAGCTTAAATTTGGGGAAAGTTAAAGATCGGCTTCAATCAATTTCAGATCAATATTCAAATTAACCCACTGAGGAGAAAAATGCACACTCAGAACAGCCATGTAGCTGTATAAAAGACCCCGTCCGCTGATTGGTCGTTATGTGTGGGTTTTTTGCTGACGCAACTGTTTTGTAATTCAGGTTTCTGCACTTTATTGACACACACTCATGATTGGTGTACCAAGTCCATATACCGTAGTCTACTGTACGTGTAGCCCAGCCTTGCTGAGCGTGCTGCTTGCTATACGTTTAAATCAAAGTCCTTTTTAACTTTGCACCGTTGAACCAGCTCTCTCTCTCTGCTGCCATTTTCTTGTGTGTGTGTGTGTGTGTTACCTACAGTATAGAGCAATGCTAATTGGTCTGTCAAGTATTGAGTTGTTTGGCCTGGGCCGTATAGCGTGGTGGTCCATGCACCTTAGGCTGCAATGCCAGCCTGACAGCGTGTCGCGGGTTCGACTCCCGTTCCCGACGACCTTTGCTGCGCGTCACCCCCCGTCTCTCTCCCCATTTCCTGTCAGCCTTCTTTCCCTATCCCTCACTAAATAAAGGCACCAACACCCTTCCTGGTAATAAAGCTGTAATACGGTTAGGAAGACTCTGCGCATGCATGGATGAACAACAAACAGTGTCTCTACTGTATGGGAGACGAGGCATGGACCTGTTCACATGTGTTGCAACCTGGGCATCTCCTGTAGTGACATAAGGCATGGGTCTTCAACAGGGGGTCCGGGACCCCTAGGGGGTGTTAGAGATACTGCAGGGGGGCCGTCAAATCTTTGTGTGATAGGGATTACATTTTTACATTAACCACTTGAATCCTCGCATCCCTATTCTGGGGGGAACGTTAGCCGAAAATGGACGATCTACAAGCTCACAGCGCGTCGCAGAGACATTTTCATGGTTGGTCAAGGAGCTGGAGGCCAAAATAAAGGCCTCATACAGACAAGGCTGTTATTTACTGCAAATCTCTGTATGACCTTTTTCTTTTTTTCACAAAAATACAAGGTTAAAAACTTAAGTCGATATCAGTGCTTTCTGTTTTAATGGCAAATACCTGGGGAATCACGCAGCCAAACTACAGTATGTGCAGACCTTGAATAATACACTAATTAACAGCAGCAGCTGTTCATTAACAAACTAATGAACAGACTAATGAACAGCTTAAATTTGGGGAAAGTTAAAGATCGGCTTCAATCGATTTCAGATCAATACCCAAACCCACTGAAGAGAAAAATGCACACTCAGAACAGCCATGTAGCTGTACTGTATAAAGGACCCCGTCAACTGATTGGTTGTTAAGTGTGGGTTTTTTGCTGACACAACTGATGAAACTGTTTTGTAATTCAAGTTTCTGCACCTTATTGACCACACACACGCTCATGACTGGTGCACCAAGTCTATATGGTCAACTGTACATGTAGTCCAGCCTTGCTGAGTGTGCTGCCTGCTATACGTTTAAATCAAAGTCCTTTATAACTTTGTACCGTTGAACCAGCTCTCTCTCTGCTGTGTGTGTGTGTGTGTGTGTGTGTGTGTGTGTGTGTGTGTGTGTGTGTGTGTGTGTGTGTGTGTGTGTGTGTGTGTGTGTGTGTGTGTGTGTGTGTGTGTGTGTGTGTGTGTGTGTGTGTGTGTGTGTGTGTCTTTTAGAGCAACACCAATTGGTCAAGTATTGAGCTGTTCAATAATTATAATAACAAACAGCCGTTCTACAGAGAGCACAGCATACTCGCTCCTAAAACACAAACGTCTCTGGTGGCCAAAGGACATTAAAGTACACGGTGAGCTAATGTAACCCTTGGAAACGGACCGAGAGGACACTCCCACCTGCACCGCAAGGATATAAAGAAGAAGACCTTAAGGCCCGTAACATTGATTTTAACAACTGGAAAGAGGCTGCTAAAGACAGACATACATGGAGGCAACATTTCAGCAACGCTTTATGGCTCCATGAGAAGAGGCTTGCTCAACAACGGGAGCCTAACAAATTCCTAACGAGGAACTTCTCAGTAGTTAACTTTTTTATTGGTACAGTACCTCCTGCTTTAGAGTCTGCCTCTCACGAGAGGGGCTACACAGCCATGACAGACGCTGCACAGGCACACATATACAGTGCAGCATCAAGCCATGTATCGCTAACGTTATGGCTCAATGTTAGAAAGCAGACTGTCTTTGATGTTAGCTTCTTGGGTAGATAGCTCTAGGAACAGCCTGACCTGCTTCTCCCCCACATTCAGACATAATAAGGGGCCTATATGTGCAGTAAATGGGTACATGACACACACCAATGCGGAAACATGCACAACGGCACACACCAGTGTGCTGTACGATCCACCGTAACATACTGTAAATGCCACCACTCACAGACACCCTATAATGTATGTGCCCGAATACACACCCGCACGCACAAGTTATTACATTTTAATTAATTTGCTGGATTTATGACATTCTGATCTTTTCAAACGGAAATCAAAATGTCACGACCCACAAAGAAACCTTTTAATCAACGTCCCGCACCCGTTCATCACCAGAGGCTTGCTTTAGGGGTAAGCGGACCATATAATTAACCATTTGTTTTTTTAATTAGCTAAGCATGACCCTGGGAAGGCCTCAAAATAATAGTCTTCCCACCACACGTGCCGACTGCTATCAGCGCAGTGAGAACACGTTATCGGTTAATTGATGCATTATGGGATCATTACAAGATTTCTGACTCTAGTTCCGTATCCCCTCCCCCCCACCCATCTGTCGAGTGTCATTTTGAGCCTGAGGGAAACCCCCACTGTCTCCTCCTCAGTTATTTGACAGTTCATTAACAATCACACCATGTACCATAACAAGGGATAAAGGGATGAGGACCACAGAGACATCAGCGGGTGATTGTTCACGGGTGGCATTCCAGCCTAAAGCCTGAAATCCAATGTAGAACAGAAGTTACATACGGTACAGTATGTTATCCTTAAGATGTGAGACAGTGCACTCGATATTTCTTAACCCACTGAGACCTGAGGCCTTCTAAATCAGTTATAGTTCTGAAACTTTTTCGGGCTGCAGACCCCCATCTGAAAATGTTCTTTGCCAGGGACCCCCCAGAAGAGAAGATTTGTGTTAAAATATTCTACATAATTAAAGATTTTTCTAAAGAAAATACAAAAATAGCAGATGTACAAGCTCGCGGCACGGTATATCTGCTATTTTTGAGAACCACTGTTCTAAACCACCACTGCTCTAAATCCTAAGAGTTTTTTGAAAAACCTATGTTGCTATATATAAAATAGCTAAAATCTAAAATGACACTGATGCTTTCCGGTAACTTGTGACAACATGAAAGATTCTCTCCCTTACAAAGACCAATGTCATGATCAGAAGACAAAATCATAAGCACAAGAGATTGGATGGCATGTAGTCCTCAGAGAGGAAATGCTTTTTCCAGCTCACATTATGTCCTACATTACAAGTTACAAATAAGTATAGCCCCACCATAGGCCTACCAAGGCGGTATATATACTCATGCGTTCTGAGCTTGTAGATACAGTAGGCTATTTTGACTATTTGTCATGCGACCAAGTTTATAGGGCTTAAGTGTAAGAGCCAGCATTGTATTTCTTAAGAGTTTATTGCATTGTTTGAGATGCATAATAGATTGAAACTAGAAAAATGTGCTCCTTGGAGCACAGGTCTCCGCCAGGCCAGGTAGAAGTCAAAGTTATAGGCAATCAGGATGAAATATGAAAAATCTGACAGGTCGGTCTTGATGACATGACTATAGAGATAATGTGTACCAATTTGCGTGTTTTGCAAAAATCGGCCTTCTGGTGGCGCTATAACAGATCAATGTGAAGTTTCACGGACAATCGGACACTTCGATAGCTGCTCAGAGACGAACGGACACACACACACACACACACACACACACACACACACACACACACACACACACACACACACACACACACACACACACACACACACACGGGCAGGGGCGAATACATAGTCTTGGCCACACCTTCGGCCTGGCGGAGATAATAACATACGCTAGCGTTATGAGCTGCCAACTGAACTTTGTGTGTGTGGAGATTTCAGCATTTAAACTGAAATTAGTTTTTGTTTCAGCTTTATTGTATTGTGCCCTGGCTGTATCTCTCTGTAAATCCTCCTGGGTGCTATCACTGTGTGCACATCATGGTCATAAGTCCCCCAGTTCATTTCCAGCAGAGCTTTTTATCATTAAGAGGATTCTGCCTCGTTCCCAGTGTCAGCAGGGACTTCCAAAGGCTTGTCCACAGATGATAGATTCCGTTTTCAAAGCTTTATCAAAAACGGACCATTTCAAAAGCACAGTGTGATTATCTCCAGCAGTCACAGTTAAAAGTCGAAACGAGGCTCAGGTGTTTAGCCGTCAGGGCAGAGGTCTACAGCTGTGTCCACATCAGTGCTTCACCAGCAAGGCTTGTTTGAAGTTATTCTCTGTTTGTTTGGACAATGGAGTGAGAGAGAGAGAGCTGGGGCAAAAATTACATGTATAATAGTATGCATTATTTACCTACTGAGTGTGTCCTTTTCCTATTTCTCCACTGGTACAAAATGAGCCCTTCTGAATTAAATTTTCAGTAGCAACTCTGTCTGTACATCCTTTGCTATAAGTACACACATTGTATGGAATAATGTATCACTATTGAAAAATATCCCCTTGAATCTGTAGGCTACTTTGTAACCATAACTATGAGAAAACTATAATATGCCCGGTTGCGGCAACACATACATCTTCTCACAGAAGGCACTGCAGTGCAGACTGCACTCATCATATACAGTACCACTGTTTTATCTTGCATACCGTTAGAAATATGTAAATGATGTGAAACTGATCTATGCCTAATGGTGATTTGCCATTGCATACTGGCTCAAATCGACTCGACTCTATTCACCTTCTTTGGTTTTGATTGACTGATTGAATACTTTATTAACATTCGTATTAACAGGTAATACAATTAAAGGTTATGCTAGATGTTGATACCAATACCTTTGTGCTTTTCCGTCCGCTTTGTTAACGGGGGGGGGGGGGGGGTGGTGTCATACTAATTGCCCAAAAGTACCCAAAAGCATACCCAAAAGTACCCAAATGTACCCAAAAATACCCAAAAGTACCCAAAAGCATACCCAAATGTACCCAAAAGCATACCCAAAAGTACCCAAAAGTACCCAAAATTACCTAAATGTACCCAAAAGCATACCCAAATGTACCCAAAAGTACCCAAAATTACCCAAATGTACCCAAAAGTACCCAAAAGCATACCCAAATGTAGCTACGAGCGACACGATACATCTACTGCTTACATCCCAAACGGCAAAGGGGATTTCTACTATGCTGGGGGTTTCTTTGGAGGAGCGGTGGGCGAGGTGCATGAGCTGGTCACGGCTTGCCGGGCCAACCTGGAGGCAGACAAGCTGGTGGGAGTGGAAGCCAAGTGGCAGGAGGAGAGCCACGTCAACCGATACCTGGTGGTCAACAAGCCCACCAAGGTCCTGTCCCCCGAGTACCTCTGGGATGAAGAGCTGGGCACGGGAGGCAGTGAAATAAAGTTCATCCGCTACGCCACCGTACGCAAGAACATGAAGGAAGTGAGGGAGAACATTTGAACCTGTACCAAAAAAAAATTATTCATGAAGATTACGATGAAGAGGTCAAGGAAACTGGTTGAAAAGTGGTACTACCTTCAGGTAGTACCCTGGGGGGCACACCCTGCACATGAACTCTGCAGCCGCACTGAGGCCCCTGCTGGAAAGCATCCCAGCCCAAACATTAACCTAACTAATAATAGTGCCGCGCGACCCGGAAATGACCGTAATAATCCTAAAACGGGAGCGAAAATATTTTTCAAAATATTTTTTTTGGCCCAGCGGCCCAGCGGGCATTTGCCCGGTACGCCAAATGGCCAGTCCGCCCCTGGACAACAGTGGTGGTGGAAGTGGTGCGACTACTGTCCATCTAGTCACTAGATGGACAGTTTCTACGGCATAGACCGGCGAACAATGGGAATGAGGGCGACCTAAGACTCGGCCACAGCATTGTTGGAGTCCCTGATGGAGCATGGTAAGTTTATTTTAATGTTAGTACATATCTGAGATCTCCGCCTACTGCGCAAGACGTTGCGCAAGCTATCTGTGTATGAATGTATCTGTATACTTGTATTGCATGTACAGTACTGTATCTACAGCAGGGGTCTTCAACGTTTTCAGGCCAAGGACCCCCTAGCTGAAAGAGAGATCTAAATTGTATAAAATTGATTCAACTTTTTTTGTTTACTTGGTCTGCTCTTTTTTCCCTCTACACCTATACCCCTTTGCCAAAAATAGCCGATCTACAAGCTCAGAAAAGGGATGCTAAGGTTCAAGTAGTTAAGGTAAAAAAAAAAAAGATATCACACAAAGATTTGGCGGACCCCCTGTAGTATCTCTGAGGACCCCCTAGGGGTCCCGGACCCCCTGTTGAAGACCCCTGATCTACAGTATATCGGTTGTACATGTTTTTATGGGACCCTCTCGAAAATGAGATGCTGCATCTCAAGGGGCTATCTCTTCAATGAAAATCTAAAATCTGAGATCTAACCTGTTGTCTATCAATCTAGTTTCTGCTCTAAAATTAAGAACCTGTGGTAATTGAATATAATGATCTATTATAACAATGCAAAGAATGCAACGCAAAGAATTCAGTGCTGTGGTTAACCTGTTAAAACCGGAAAAACATCTGTGTCATTTTAGATTTTTTTGCATTGGCTATCCAAAAATTGCAGATCTACAAGCTCACAGCACGTCACTTTGTGCCGCGCTGCGAGCTTGTACATCTGCTATTTTTGAACATTTTTGAAAAGTCCTGAAAGTGTGAGAACTACTGATTTAGAAGGCATTTTGTAGAATCGGCCTCAGGACTTAATGGGTTAACCGGTTATTTGTTATGTATTGCCCTGGCAGGAGGAAGTGGCATCGGGCAGAGGAGCATGTTGTGACTGTCCTGAGGGAGCTGCAGGTGGCAGATGTGGAGCAGCAGGAGCGGCACCAGGAGCAGTGTGACCGGCATTTACAGATGGCCCTCTGATGTGGTGCGGGCAAGAGAGCTGGAAGTGGCCTTGAGGAGAGAGGAGACGGCTGCAACTGCAGCATTCAATCAAGCTTTCCTGGGCATGCTGAGCCAGCTTGTGCAGGCGTTGAGTGGCCGGCATGATTCCCCTGGACTGGACCATTTTCCTCTGCAGCTGCATGGACTTGACCCCTTATGCCTTAGAGTGCGCATAGTTTGTACTTTTTGAATTCATTTTTGCTGTGTTTGCTTTGTTGCAGTGATTTCTTTGCTTTCGAGCATTTACAGTACGTTGTTTTATTTGTGCCTTTTGCTGTAGTTTGCTAAATAGTTTGTTAAATAAACATTTTTGTAACGTTTTATACTTGCATTTGTATCATTGCTTCGGACTTCAAGGGCTTTAGTATACAGTATAATTGACCAGATATGAAATCCTGATAACATTTGACACAAACAAATATACATGGAAAGATCGTACAAAACATTTATTTGTGTTCAAGACAATTTTAAATGTGTTAAATGTGAAAATTATTCATAATTAAATGAATAATTATCTACAGTATTCAAGTAGCACATCATAGACTCTCTCATACATCCCTGCCCTCCTCCTTTACAGGTACCCAACAGTCACGCCACCTTCCCTCCTGTCTACCAAAAACTTTACTTTAAAAAAATAATAATTTAGGGGCTTTTTTTCTGCCTTTATTTATAGTTTGTAGTAGAGATGGACAGGAAACGGGGGGGAGAGAGATGGGGAGAGACATTCAGCAAAGACCGTCGGGATCGGGACTCGAACTCCGCCGGTCCGGGCCAACCTAAAAACATTTTTATACACTACGGTCTTGTTTCTTGTTGTAGATTTGATATTCTGCCATCCAGTTCCAGGGAATGGTTTTAAGAGTTCTCTAAGGAATAGGCAGTCTCCTACAGTAGGATGTGCAGCAGTAGCCAACACCCCACAAAATGTTTTCGGTGTAAGCTGGAAAGTGGTTGCCACGGTTGGCCAACTCCCGCAATGTAGACAATCTCCAAACGTGAGCATCACGCAAGCTCCCTGGCAGTTTTGCCAACGCGTTCCAGAACAGTCCCTTTCCATCTACAACATCTTGGAGGATGATGGAATGCCAGCTTTTACCGTTGAAATGGTCGCAGTGGTGCTCCTGTGATGGTGATGGGTGTGTGTGATCCATCAATGGCACCAATACACTGCGGGAGCCCCCACCTGTTCTCTGTGTATAGGCAGCCGTTTCTTCAAACTTCTGGTCTGGGAAACAAACCTGCTCCAGGACCAACAACATCTCTGCAGCAGCACATAACTCTTGAACAGTGGTGGAAAGTGACTAAGTACATTTACTCAATTACTGTACTTGACTTGTACAATTTTTGTCTCCGCCAGGAGACTATGTTTTCGTTCTCGTCCTTCCGTGTGTCCACCAAGCTAACATTGGTCAAGCTTCACGTGACATGTGACAATATGTTGAAAGGGTGTGCTTTGATTGGCTAGCGTGACACATGATGAAATAGAGACCTATAAATAGGTGTGTCACTTCAAAAGATCATTTATATCTTTTGAAGTGAGGTAAGACAGGATTAATCAGGAACAGTACTGGCGGAGACCTGTGCTCCGAGGAGCACATTTTCTAGTTAGGTATTTTTGGGGCGGTGTAGCCGCCCCCATAAGTGAGTTTTGGACACCGACCAAAAAATTTGTGTACCCCCTAACCCTTCCATTGTTAATGCAAATCGATACTTTTTTCATATCAGCCAATCACATTACAGCTAGTGTCATCACCACTAACTGTAATGTGATTGGCTGACTTTGCAAATTCAGGACTGTGATTGGCTAGCGAAACACATGACACATGTGCAGCCCTATGAATAGCAGTATGGACTTTAAAAAAAGTCATTTTTTAAAGTGAGTCAACAGTGACATAGTGCTCCAATTTCACATCCTGTGATTGCCTAATCTAAAACCATTTTGATGTGAGAGTAGTATATTTAACTGAGATGTTGTGTATTTCATGAGATCAGTGAAAAAGAATCGCAAAATCACTATGGTTAAAATGAGGAAAGTAAAAACCGAAACAAAGACAATGGCAAGTCTTCCTAGAACTGGCCTTGTGAGACCCAAGTGTATATCACAAGAGCTTAAACACAGAATTGTGACAAAGCACAGATCTGTTTTTTAAGTAAATCATGTGGTGATGACCACACACCGCCCACTTCACACTGGGTGTGATTTTTTACTTTACTGGAGTACTTCCAATTTTCTATAATTGTAGAACACTCCACTACATGTCAGACGCTAATATTGTACTTTTACTTCACTATAATTATTTGAAAACCGTAGTTAGTAGTTCCTTTGTAGATTTGGATTATTATTGCAAAAACACTTTAGACCTATATACTTTGGTAATTTGAAAATTGCCCATCTACAAGCTCACAACTCGCTTTTGAAAACTTGTGAAATGGGACCTTCTGCATTATGAGTACTTTTACTTTTGGTACTTTAAGTATATTTTGATGCCAATACTTTTGTACTTTTACTCAAGTAAATTTTGAATCACTCTTATAATAATAAGAGTGAAGCATCTGAAATACACTGATAGCATGAACGTACTTGTGGTAGCGTAAGTTCATTAAATACTTTGTAACACTGGATTATTTTACAGTCAAATGAGATGAAAAAAACAAGGCACTCTTCCCCAAAAAAGTTTTAAAAGCTTTAATATGGTTACGTTAAGTTTTTGTATTTGTATTTCTTAGAGTATTTCTTTGTATTGTGAGGTTTTGGGTGTTATTGAATATGTGTATTGTAATTTGTGTAATGGATGGTTTGCATTGGAGGAACCTATTATGTGTCTACATAGTACCCATTTTGACAATGAATGCTTCTGTGGAAAACTCCATGAACAAAGTTCATATTTAAATTAAAAACTTAAATATAAACGCTAGTTCATCTTTGAACAAATATTAAAAGTCCATAACGGCCAAAACGTGTTATATTTCTTCAAATATTAACTAGCCTTTATATTAAAGCTTTTTAAACTTTTTTGGAAGAGTGCCTTAGTTTTTTCATCTTCCTTGACTCTGAAGTCTCCCGCTTTTTTAACCAAAGAGCACTGACTTTAAGAACGCTGCAGCCTTCCTCTCTTGCTTTTTTCTTTGATATTCAAAAGTCCTGCATAAGAGTATAAAGGACACACATACTATACTTAAAGTAACAAAGTAAAATACTAATTTTTCAAAATGTGTAAGATGATTTTGAAATAACTGATCTACAAGCTCACAACACGGCATAATGCGACAAGTTATGAGCTTGCAGATCGGCTACAGTGTATTTTCTTATATTCGAAGTATAAAATAGGGCTTAATTGGTTGTTGTATTCATAATCAAAATGTGCAATGTAACTAGTAACTAAATCTGTCAAATACTTGTAGTGGAGTAAAAAGTACAATATTTGCCTCTTGACATGTAATGTAGTAGAAGTAGAGTATTGGAAAACGGAAATAGTAATTAAAAGTACCTAAAAATTGTACTTAAGTACAGTACTTGAGTACATTTCTAGCCGAGCCGGCACTATGCAATGGGAAAAAATGCTCCTACTGTACATGTATTTAGCCTCCTCTTTCATTTTCTTTTCCTCATTTTCTGTAAAAACATAAAATAAAGATCCTTTTCAGTATAGTCCTACCTACCTTATAATGTTCATCACCATCTGTCCACCTTCATCGATGTTCCCATCTTCATCGTCTTCATCCTCCCTATCCCTCCACTTCTTTCTCATCGTATTCATCTTCATCATCCCCATGACCACCAGTATGACCTCCTCTAACTATGCTGGGCTGATGCTTTGGTGGGCTCATCATCAATGAGTAATGGCCGTACCTTCCAGGAGCCTACGCTTGCCAATGGCTGATGTAGGATCTCCCTTAAGACCACACTGATCCATTGATCGAATCCATCACATTCTCTTGTCGGAGACCATGTGCACCCTCCACCTGCCGCTGTGTTAGGCGCAAGCGTAAAGAAGAAGGCAAAAGAAAATAGGCTGTGAATGGAGGGAAATGACAAAGAGAGATGGAAGAAGCGCTGTACAGATGGATGGGAAAGGACAGAGATGATGCAAGGAGATGGAAGTGTTATTATGGTGTGACAGCAGTGATGGAAGAAGTACTCACATGTTTTACTTAAGTAAAAGTATCAATATCCTATTGTAGAAATAGTCTAGGAAAAAAAGTACGATTTCAAAATGTACTTGAGTAAAAGTACAAAAGGATTGGCATCAAAATATACTTAAAAGTACTCATTATGCAGAAGGTCCCATTTCACACGTTTTCAAATGTATATGCATAGAAATCCTTTGAGAATAGCAGATCTACAAGCTCACAATGCGTCGCTTTGTGAGCTTGTAGATTGGCTATTTTCAAATTGCCAAAGTATGGGTCTGAAGTGGTTTCGTAATAATAATACAAATGTACAAAGTAACTAGTAACATACTCCACTATCATTATTTGAAAACTTATAAGTACAATATTTTGCCTTTTAGATGTAGAGGAGTAGAAGTAAAATGATTGAAAATTGGAAATATTCCAGTAAAGTAAAAATGCCTCAACTTTTTACTTGAGTACAGTACTTGAGTAAATGTGCTTTCCACCACTGTGTGACAGTAGGCTAAGCCGCCTGTAAATAAACAACAAACAGGGTTTGTCTGTATGTCTGTAGCAATGTCTGCCCTCTCAAAAGTAGAGCCGTCACAGATGACACACACCGCTACAGCTACGTGCATGTCATCTCCAAACAACCACCTCTGTTGTTGTTGGTGGTGGTGTATAAAATGTAAAATATCTTTTGAAAATAGCAGATCTAAAAGCTCACAATGTGTCGCATCGCGACGCATTGTGAGCTTGTAGATCGGCTATTTTCAAATGGCCGAAATGGGCATAGGGCTGAAGTGGTTAATGTATGTGTTGTAATAATAATCAAAATCTACAAGGTAACTATAGTAACTAAAGTTTTCAAATAATTGTAGTGGAGTAAAAGTACAATATTTCTCACTCAGATGTAGTGGAGTAGAAGTACAGGTACAGAACTTTGGAAATACTCCAGTAAAGTAAAAAATACCTCAACATTTTACTTAAGTACAGTACTTGAATAAATGCACTTAGTTACTTTACACCACTGTGTATTTGTCACTGGCGATAATGAATGCAGCGTGAACATTGATAGTTTCAATGTACATGCTGATGATAGGTTCTTGGTTTACGTATGTATTAGTTATTATAGACTATTGGTTTACTTATGAATTACTTTATTATTATGATGTATTATCTTGTGTCCTTGCTTACTGTAAATCGCTCTAAGAGCGTTTGCTAAATGCCTAAACTGGAAACTGAACTGTCTGGCTGCACAACCAGGAAATGTCTGGTAAAGTGACTTCATAATCCATTTAATAATAGATACAATTAAAATAAAATCACCAACATTGTTCTTGTGAAGCACTTTCGAAGTATGTATTAGTTATACTATTACATTATTATTAGTATATGGCCACAGTCAGTCAGTTTGTCGATGCTGATGGTGATCTTGATGGTATGCCATCCCCGTTCAGTCTGCATAGTGCAGCTTTGCTTCTGAACACTATACGTTGTGATGTGTGCGGCTTTGTTCACATATTGAAGGGTGCAGTACCTGCGGCAAAGATGGGTTGGAGTAGAGCTGTGTGTTGTCACTGGGTGTGCTGCAGGTGTATTCAATCAAGACGAGCTGAGATTAATTACTTCCTGTCAAACAAAGGTGTCACATCGGCAGGTACCAATTATATCATGGCGACATCCAGCCATCAGTCGATCTCCCCCCAGTTCATTATTCTACAGACTAGAGACTAGAGGGTACGGTATGTTGAATAAGTTAACATAGCCACATTACAAAATATTTAATTTTAAAGCTAAACAGTGAACTAACATGTGTATCTGCAAACATCTGAGGTGAAAAATAAGCAGTGCTGTAACAGAAACAATTCAATACTGCCTTATTTGATTAGTATCTTTTTATTTGTTTTAGATTTTTATCCCACGATTTTGCAACCCCATCTTTTTCACCCAGTGCCAATTGTCTAAGTAATCCTGGGCGCTACACTCCCTCTGCCAGCCTAGGGAGAGTCCAGGGCCGAGCTCATAAGGGGGAGTTTCCCCGGTTGGACGTAACGCTTGGAAGGAACACGTTATTCCAACCAGTTCCTTTCCCCTCCATCAGGGACCCTGGCTGACCAGGAGGCAGTATAGAAACCAGGATTACTGCATGTTTTTGTGAGGGTACCTACCCTAGGGGACACGGGAGAACATGCAAACTCCACACAGAAAGGCCCTTTCACCAACCCCACCAAGGGTTTTTCTTTCTTTTTTTTACTTTGTGATCCGAGCGAGGTGACCTCCAGGCAGGCCATGGTACTTCAACATGCCTAGAGATGAGTGCTCATAGCCGGGTAAAAGATGTGTCTGGAGATGAGAAAGCTCCATGCGGTTTAACCTCGCCCCCATTGCTGCAATTGGCTGAGATGCACACAGCTCCTATTTCACTAGGAAATACATCATGATACTCTCATACTGCCATTTCAGCTCGTCTATTATAGCGGTGGACGGCACTCGGTGCAACAACATAGTGGTTATTTCGACAGTGTGATGAAAACCATAATTTCCCCCATGGGCAAACTGATGTCCTTGTGCAGAGATGTCAGACAACACATTTATGGCACCAGGCACCTCAAACAGACTATGAAAGGGAAGTAACAAATGCAGTTAGTATGTCTGGCACTGTTCCTATGAGAAGCATTTCTCAGTGTAAGTAAAACTTCAGTGATATCCGGCGATCAGCCAAAAAGGTCCTGGCAGTATGTATAAAATCCATCTAGTACAATTGGTCAACATTTATGATGGACGACACACTATTTGGAAATAATGCCTTTATATTCTCGGTGCGTCGTGAGGCACAACAGTTTTGCAGGATACTCATACTCACAGTAACTATTGCCACGTGTGGGTTAGAATGAATCAAAATGTACTGAAAGAATTATACATGCTCGAGAAATTCGAATGAAAATCAAACAGTGGGGCATAACATACACAGGCAGACACATTTGTGTGATTTGGGGGCTTTCGCCAACTAAAGTGACAAAAATAGCGGGCTGATGATTTGCAAATGACCCGCCCGAGATCCACATGGGAGACACGCCATTCCCATGTGGATTCGAGATGTTTTCGATTTTTTTAAAACACTTTCAACCTGTCCCTATTTTGGCCAAAAATGATTGCCAAAAATAGCAGATATACAACATGCGACACGTTGTGAGCTCGTGTAGAATGGCTATTTTCGCTATTCAATGAAGTATTCAGTATACGGCTTAAGTGGTTAAAACCTTTGACTTTTTCCTCACTCACATGTGGCATGTGGCATACTGTAGCTGCTGGCTACAAGAACATTGGTAAATGGAGAGGGGAAGGTAGAGGTAAAAGTGCCGGTGAAGGTAATGAAGGCGAGTAGATGGGATGGAGGAAAAGTAGATGGGATAGAGGAGAAATGGGAAGCTGCGGGGACATGGTCCTGATGAAGACAGAGGGAGAGGTGTGGAAGGAAAAAGCTGGAGAAGAGAGGAGTAGTACTGGGAGGAGCTGATGGAGCGCGAATCATTGACCCTGCCTCTCCAATTTAGCCCAGCCGTCAGCCAGGCTGGTGATAAATGGAGTATAGAGTGCCATCTGTTTTCCCTGGGAATTTTCTTCTCTCCGGACCAAGAGATTCCCACCGCTGATATTCCCACTCGGTCTTCTCTCCTTTCCCCGCTCCACTCTACCGGACCTGGCAGCTGCAGTGATTTGGGACCGTTCCACTCGCACCTTCGTCACCGCTGTCCCGCCGATTGTACTGCTTAATGAGACGTGGGAAGAAGAGAGGGAGAGAGAGGGAGAAGACAGAAGTGGAGGTGTGGAGAAAAGGAGATGAGAAGGTAGTGAAGGCATGCTCGGTGAAACAAGGCCGAGAGCCACGGGGCATGATGAGGCAGCCTAGAAGATTAGTATCTGTTGTGGACAGATCACTGTCACCGAGGCCCACTGGGATTACTGGAGCTACGCTGTCAATGACAAGACGAGCACTGGGCTGTGATGAACAGTTTAGAGAGGAAATTAGTTTTTTCATCATCATGCGTGGCCTGAGTGAATCCATTTTGGTAGCCCACACTTACATACTGTATGTTTCCTCACATAATCACAAATGGTGATATACTATTGCAAGTTGTCAAATTGTTTGTGAACATGACTTCTCAAGTTCAGAATATTGTTTGACCATTTATTCATCCCATACACTCAGCTTTCGCGTAAGCAATAGGTACTACACTGGATGCTCTGCAACCCCTTTGTAATTTGGAGATAAAATGTTCACATGATTTTGGTGGTGATGAATGAACCCAATTCTCTGTAACAATGTATGCCCTCATTAGTTGTTATTGTTGTTGCATCTGGGCATCAATCCAATACTTTGGAGGGATAAAAGCCTATCTTATTTATTGGCAAATATAATTTCTGTACTCATATTACATTTATCAAGTTCATAATACCATGATGCCATTATATTTTTAACTAACGAGCAATGAGAAGATTTATGCACAGTGATATTTTCTTTATCTGAATGTACCATCAGTGTTTTGATCCAGTGTTTGGCAAGATATTGTGCAAACGTAATGTTATGCAGGCTCGGAGGTGCTTGGCTAACCATTTGGCACCAAGACGGCTCAAGATTCGGTAAAAGATGCATAACATCATGTAGATATCTATATTGGATCATAGAAACTGAATCACAAATAATATTGTTCTAATTAAAGATGAAAGGCACAGATTAAACTAGAAAAAGTGCTCCTCGGAGCGCAGGTCTCCGCCAGGTCAGGTAGGTTATTGTGGCCTCCGTGTGGCACTATAATAGGCCAATGTGAAAAGGGTGCCATTTCTTCTTAGGCCTTGCACGGCAATCGGACAATGCATTCATGATTTGAGGCATTTTGTTCCAAAAATGTGTTTTGCTAAATTAGAGCTACTGGTGGCGCTATAACAGGCCAATGTTAACACATTGGGTGCCAAAATCCTGGCACTCAGTGTACTCTGTTTTTAAAAAAACCTGGCACCCAATGTGTTAAAAGGGAGGCATTTGTTCCTCAACATAGTGTGAATGTGTGTGCAAAGTTTGACCGCAATCGGATGCTGCGTTCATGATTTGCGGCATTTTGTTCAAAACGAGCCACTACTGCAAACTTTAGATGTGAATCTGAGCCAGTCAGGATGGAATATGACAAATCAAACAGATCCGTCTTGATCACATGACTATAGAGGTCATGTGTACCGATTTGTGTGAAATTTGGATAGAGTGGGAAGGAGTAAAAGTGTTTTACATAAGTCATCCTGGTGGCGCTATAAGAGGCAGATGTAAAAATGCAGGGCAAATTTAACACAGATCGGTGCAGTTCAAGGTAAAACACGAATGGGCATTGTTATAGCTCCACCATGAGAAATTTTCAAGTGGCTTTTCTTCCTCGGCATAGTGGGAATGTGCGTGCAAAATTTTACGGAAATTGCATGCTGTGTTCATGATTTGAGGCATTTTGTTCAAAATGGAGCACTCCTGCAAACTTTGGAAGCCATTTTAGCCAATCAGGATGGAATATGAAAAATCCGAAAGACTTGTTTTGTTTAATGACAATACAGATACTGTGTACCGATTTGGCCTCCTGGTGGCGCTATAACAGGCCCATGTGAAAAATTTGGGGCAGAGGTTTGGCTTTGGTATCCAGGGAGTGTGTGTGCACAGTTTGGCAGCGGCCGGGCCAACAGTGCCGGTGATTAGCTGTTCACAGACAGACACACGGACGGACGGACGGACGGACGGACGGACGGACGGACGGACGGACGGACAGACAGACAGACACACACACAAGACAATAATCAGCAAGGTTTAAGCCAAACACCTTGTGTGTCAAGATTGTAAAACAATTAGACAGAGTGATTTGTGAAGATATTGATGGAGCAGGGATGTCACCAAAGACAGGCGACTATAAAAGCTAATTTCAGTATGTTTGGAGAGGGAGATTGAACACGGCTTGATTACATCAGTTTTATGCTAACTTTTGTATTGTATACGTTTTTGTATTGTAATAAACAAGCTTAGCAAAACCATGCAAGTATGGCAAATAGTTGTCCCTAGACATTTTAAATTATTAACCCTATTTGAATAATCAACCCTATTTGACATTCTGTGAAAATAGCAGAGATTTGGTGTAGAGGGGAAAAGGAGCGGAGCATGTCCTTTGGGGACCCCAGTTAACTTTGGTTAACTGCATCCATCTCTTGTCATGGACATATCATATTTGTCAGCTAAAGTGTGCAGCTTTATTTACTCAGGCTAAAGTCAATTATGCCAGAATGTTTGTCTATGACATGAGACAGTTTGATTACCTGCAGCCTGAGCAAATAGTGTGTTAAAAGTAAAAGACAGAATCTGTCTACAGTGTAAATGGCTTCCTTCATTTTGCAACAAGTAATGTTATACGTAGTGTAAACTCATCAGTAAAGCATGGCTCATTAGATTGGATAAAGTTCACTGCCGCATCAAAGGCCCTTTCAAGGTCCCTGAACGCTGGCTCCAGTCGGGACCCCCCCCCCCCCCCCCCTCCCGCAGGTTCAAGCTCCTACTCTACTACTATACTATGGTGGACTACCGGGTGGCCAGAGGCTGTTCTTTTGGTGTACAGCAGTGGTTCTCAACCTTTTCAGGCCGCGACCCCCCCAAATAATCATGTTTGAACTGGGGACCCCCAAAAATAATCATATTTGAACTGGGGACCCTCCACCCTGATGAGCACATGGAATTGGAGTTGAGGCATAACCTTTTTTTTTTTTTTTTAAACTCTGTTCCACAGATAAATATTGTGAAAATAGCTGAACTACAAGCTCACAACGCCAGCTATTTTCATCAGATCAGCTATTTTCACAATATTTGCCTATTTCTTATTACAGTATTTGACAATTTGGCCAATGTTTGACCAGTTTTTATAGAATATATAAGATAATATAGCTTGTAGATCTGCTATTTTGTAGATTTGTATACATTTTGAATACTTGAAACGGGACATAATGAGTACTTTTATTTTTGGTACTTTAAGTATATTTTGATGCTAATACTTGGTATTCAGAAGTTTACTTAGTAGAAGTACAAGAGTATTTCTACATTGTGGTATTGATACTTTTACTCAAGTAACAACATTTTAGCACTTTTTCCACCACTGGGTAAACCGATATAATCCACATACCGACATTGTTAAAACACAGTTCATTCTGTGTGTGACGGCTCTATTTGATCACATGTATTGGCTGCAGTAAGCTGCTGTTGTTCTGCTATAACTTCAAGTAAAACCGCAAAATAGCAAAGGTACATCTCTTAATTCTCACAGACGCTATAACCGAATAGTACTGCCTCAAAACACACAGACGCACACAAATCTATATTATAATAATAATAAATAAATATAGTGGGAAAAAAACATATACGGCACTCGTCTCAGTTATTGTACAAAAGAGCTGACTTGTAAGATACACATTCAGTTCAATAATTCTGTAATTCAATAAGTTTGTGAAACCGAGTTTCAATGTCAAACCGTAACTGCAGACTGGGGGATTTTAGATGTTTTGCTTTAGGTCTTTGCAGTTCTTGTTCACACAAGGACAACGTGAGGATCTTTGCTTTAGGTCATAGGTTTTGTTAACCCATTCAATCCGGGAACACATCTCTCTTTTAGATTTCTTTGGCTATTCAAAAATTGCAGATATACAAGTATATCTACAGCTTTTTCCTTCCACACCTCGCCATCTGTCTTCATCAGGACCATGTCCCCACAGCTTCCTATTTCTCCTCTATCCCATCTACTTTTCCTCCATCCCATCTACTCGCCTTCATTGCCTTCACCGGCACTTTTACCTCTACCTTCCCCTCTCCATTTACCAATGTTCTTGTTGCCAGCAGCTATGCCACATGTGACTGAGGAAAAGGTCAAAGGTTTTAACCACTTAAAGGACAACTTTGTTTTTTTTACAACCAAGGTTTATATTTTAGCTTGTAATTAAAGTAAATAAAAGATGAGTGTTATTTTTTATTAATTTACTGCTTTCTATAGTTTTTAGCAATTTTCGCAATCTTTTTTTACAGTGGGCAGGGGCATTCTATCCGGTGGCTAAATATGTATTTTTTACACAATAAAAAAGGTACGGTGGTCTTTGATGGCCAGATGTGAGTTATTGGGGGCTAGAAAAGCTACTGTAAATAATCGCCGGTTTATTGTGTAAAAAAATACATATTTAGCCACTGGACAGAATGCCCCCACCCACTGTAAAAAATATCACGAAAATTGCTAAAACTATAGAAACCAGTACATTTTAATATTTTAAAACTCATATTTTATTTACTTTAATTACAATCTAAAACATAAACCTTGGTTGTAAAAAAACAAAGTTGTCCTTTAAAGGAGACACACCATGAATTTCATTTTTTTTTAACATTCAGTCATTCATTCTCATTTCAGAGATTTTCAAAATGGGTGTGTCTGAACAGGCCATCTCAGAATGGCAAGTTTGCTTACATCACCAAACTTTCTGCCCATGTATTTTGATGTATTCTGAGTATTTAGAATTGCTCAGTAGCACCTCTCTGCCCAACAGGACGTTTTGGTATTGCAGCTGAAAGTGCTTTATAAGCCTGAGAGAATTGACTTGGGATGAGTATATCTGAGTGTTGATTTAGGCTCAAACCTTTTGAAAATGGTTTGAGGGACATACACCATATGATATTAAATATCAAATATTTTTTTTAAATTCATGGTGTGTCTCCTTTAAGCCATACACTGAATACTTCATTGATATACCGAGTGCCGCACTATGAGCTTGTAGATCTGCTATTTTTGAAAAATCGTGAACATCTTTGAATATATCTTTTTTAAAGTGAACATTTGTAAAATATTTTTTTCCAAGGACCCCCACCCCCCGCCCCAGAAGCAAAGATTTGAGTCACAAATGTTCGCTTTAAAAATATACATATTCAAAGATTTGCACACATTTTCACGATTTTTCAAAAAATAACAGATATACAAGCTCATAGCGCGGCACTCGGTGCCGCGCTATGAGCTTGTATATCTGCTATTTTTAAATAGCCAAAGAAATCTAAAATGACGCGTTCCCTCCCGGATTGAATGGGTTAAGCAATGTTTTAGCTCAAAAACATAACACTTAATAATTGATACACGGAACGGGGCTGATCATGGTGAGTCATCCACGGGGGCGGACGCCAGGTTATTATTTTTGGTGACAGGGAGGAGACAGCTTATCTACTTAACTTGATGAATGTCCTGCGGGGCCCCTGGCTGCGGCCCTTGGCGGCGGTGTGTCAAACGCATCAATATCTGTTCCATTTCTGGGAGCCTGGGCATTATAGTCTGGCATCTTCAGGGCCTTCGTTACGGTCATGTTAACACTGCAGTGTTTTAATATCTGCTGTTATGCCACATGGGAAAAGTTACTAAAAGTCCCCTCAGGAATATGTGCTTTGCTCAGGTCCTGCTCCATGGTGCAAAGCAGTGGTGTGTTTTACATATTTTGAATGATAAATAGACGGTGGTATAAAGTAACTAAGTGTACATTTACTTAAGTACTTTTACTTCTACTCCACTACATCTCAGAGGCAAATATTGTACTTCTACTCCACCACAATTATATGAAAACTTTAGTTACTAGTTACTTTGTAGATTTTGATTATTATTACAAACATTAACTTCTTCAGCCCTATATACATTTCGGCCATTTGCGAACAATGTGACGCATTGTGAGCTTGTAGATCTGCTATTTTCAAATGATTTTATACATATACAGATTTTATACATATGACATTCTACATAATGAGTACTTTCTACTTTTGGTACTTTAAGTACATTTTGACACCAATACTTTTGTACTTTTACTCAAGTAAATGTTTAATTCTGGACTTTTACTTGTCACAGAGTATTTCTATATTGCAGTATTGATACTTTTACTTAAGTAAAACAAAAAAGTACTTTTTCAGTCGCCCAGTGGCAGCACAGCAGTTAAGAGTTACAGGTACAGATTAAGGAAAGTACTATCGTGTACAGCAGTACAAGGGCAAGAAAAACAATCAGAAGCACTGTCAATACAGAACAACAGAATACAATAGCATACACCAATACAATTATCCTGCACTATACAGAAGAACAACAACACAAGGTTACAGTGTCCTCGCCGTATCTCGCCCCAAAACAGATAAAGTGTCCATTACAATCAGTGCAACGCCAATCAAACAAAGTGTCCATTTCAATCAGTGCAATCCGAAGGAAAAGTGACCGTGTTCACACAGTGCAATCAGTACTATAACCACACCCTAAACATGTCATTAGAGGTTAGAGTCCTAAATGAAGCGGGCAGGCGGGGGGAATAGACCCAGGGGAGGAGGGGTCATATATCCATGACCAGTGGTGTAAAGTAACTAAGTACATTTACTGTACAGAGGTACTGTACTTTTACTTTACTGGAGTATTTCCAATTGTCTATACTTTTACTTCTACTCCACTACATCTCAGAGGCAAATATTGTACTTTTACTCTGCTACAATTTTGAAAACTTTAGTTGCTAGTTACTTTGCAGATATAAATTATTACATTACTAGAGGTCCGGCCGCCCTACGGCGGCCGACCCCCTAGCCGCGCACGGGGCCCAGCGTGGGCGCATGTATATTGGGGTACCAAAATCGTCGGATTAAAATTTCCAAAAGTAAAAAAAAATAATAATAATAAAAAAAGATTATATAATTTTATTCCAGGGGGGCCGCGGACCCCCTGGTGGTCCGCGGACCCCCTGGGAGTGCTGGGACCCCCGGGGACCCCCGTGGAACATGGCAGACCCCTTCAGCTGTTTTTTTTTTTTTTCATGAACGTCCTTGCTTGTTTCTGTCGCTTGTTTTTGAAAACCTGGTATCCCGACTGGCATCCCGACTGACATCACTGACGTATCCTTGGTATTTGCACTTCCGGGTTGCATAATGATGACATCACTTTCGAATCCTTTGGTGTCATGAACCTAGCCTGGTGTGTTTACCAAATGCAGCAGGACAACACGCTGTAGTGTGCCCGTCGCCGTTTATGTTTGTGTTTGGGATGTACATGGCACGTGAAGGACGGACATATTGTGATTGATAGAGACATGAGTGAAGTGAAAGTAACGGCCTGGGTGGAACAAAAGAGGTACGTAAGAAGGGAGGGGGGTTGAAGCGAAGGACCTGCTTGTGTGTTGTTGTGGAGATGCGCAGAGTTCAATGACGGCGCTTCGTGTTGTTTCGGCTAAAGCCGTCGCCGTTCGGTGTCGGTGGTGCGCACGGTAAACGGTACGAAACTGTTTCACCTTCCGTTTTGTCCGTAATGTGGTGAGTGGAATAAATTATGTTGCGACGTGGAAACTGTGTAGTGAGCAATGATAGGTGGCCTACGCCACCCGTGAATTCTGCGCACACGCCGTGGCTACTGTGGTGGCGAGATGTGGTGTGTCGGCGTTGTGTTTACTCGCCTACAGAGCTGTGGGTATAGCGTCAGCGGGGGGGCGGAAGTCACTCCTCGATTATATAAGTAGATAAAACATACATTAACCACTTTAGCCCACTTTAGCCCTTTTATACCTAGGCTATTTGAAAATAGCCTAGGTATAAAAAAACGTTTTATTACTTGTCATTTCTGCTGCATTGTGTTAATATTGTAGCACTTCAGCTGTATATCCAAAAGAAATGTACCATAGAAACGAAATAGCCTGGAGACTGGGTTGGTATATCTTATCCTGCTTTCAAATATGATTTCTTTGGTGATTACATAACATTACCCGATGCTGTTGCGGCAACAACAAATAGCACAGCAAAATGACATCCTGTAAATGCCAACGTATCACTTTGTGTCATCATTTTATTCAACAAATCTGTTGATTCAGTCAGCCTTTATCACATCTTCTCTATATCGACTGCCAACTTTTCCTCCCCGGCCAAGCGTAGAGAAGTTTTTCTGCGATAATTTCTGCACAGTGTTTTGTTTTTGTTTTCTGAAATGTCTGCCATTTCCATTAATGTTTTCTCAAAATTCACGTGAAAAATCAATTGGACCTTTGCTCTCTTCTCTCCTGAGTTGTTCGTTAGTGTATTATACTGTTCTGACTAAGCGGAGCGCTCATCATGAATGCAGCCTGGGAGCGTAGTGCAGTCAGCTACAGGACAGGGGTGTCAGAATCATTTTACTGCAGGTCACAGTCTGGATTGGTCAAAACATTGCAAGTTCAGATGGGATTTTCATTTTAGTTTGAGTGTGCGTGCTCCCAATGCTGAAAGAGTGAAGTAAAGTAGCTAAGTAGCCATACATTTCCTCAAGTACTATACTGCACTTAACTTTGCTGGAGTATTTTTCATTTTCAGTACTTTTACTTCTACTTCACTACATCTCAGAGGCAAATATTGTACGTTTTACTCCACTACAATTATTTGAAAACTTTAGTTACTTAAAAAAGTAGATTTTCATTATTATTACAAAACATACACAAACCACCACTGCACCAGCTCCACAAACTCTGCACACAAATCCATCTTCCTAGTTCATGAGTCATGGCGGTGCGTATAAAGAAGGCAATTTTGACTTCATGTTGGCTTTTAAGTTGACTGTAAAAAGCTCCTCCAAGGTCCCTGTCTCCCTCGCTGGCTATTCAGAGGAGTCTCAATATGCCATGCAACATGAATGGAAAAATACCCAGAATTTCCAGGACTATGTTAAAAGAAACCTTGACACTAAATGGGCCAACTGACGTGTAACAAATGTAGTGGCAATTGAAGGGACGACTGTGTGAGAGTATAGGAAATGGAAAAGTGGGCAATATGGCAAAGAGAAAATAAAAGTAATTTACTCTACAATTGTTTTTAAGTAATTATAGCAATCCATAAGTACTTTAAGCACCATACTACACGGTATCAGTACCTATATTTCACCTTCCAAACAACTTGTCAGCTGTTGTGACTGATGTGTGCAGTTGCAAATGTAGCCGCACAAATCACAGTGTAGTGTTCAGCGGTAAAGCCGCACTATGCAGGCTGGCTGCGTATGGCATGTTGGCCAGTGTGATGGTGATCGACACCTTGTTTAGCAAACTGAAATGGAGATCATTGCCTTTACTAGGTACAAGACTGCTTCACAAGAGCACATTTTAGTGTAAGCAAGAGATTCACCAAAATATATTTTCAATGTCGTGCATAGATTTTCAGCTATGGCCACATGCTCTTTGTGGCTTGTTAATTTCATTTCAGGCCTTTTGACTTTGACATGTTTACTGACAAGTTATCAAAAGGATAAAACAATAAAGCTAGAAATGAATTTCCATTGTGGTCCTTAAAATGTGTGTGTGTGTGTGTGTGTGCGCGCATGTGTGCGTAGTTTCTGCACAGTTGCACACACAGTGTCATGAACTGTGATTGGTTGACATTTGAGGAGACAGATGAACATACAGTAAATACAGACAAGCTTTGTTCTGCTGTAGATCTTGGGTTCCCACACTTTTCCATGCCAAGGAGTAAGACCACACTTTTCCATGCCAAGGAGTAAGACCCCCAAATAGGCATCGGCCCCTATTCTGAAATGACAGAACACATTAAAAACCGGGAAATTCTTTTGCACTTATGCGAAGGCGACAGGTGCGTAGGAGAAGACCAAACGAGGGCCCCAACGTACTGGATGAAAAAACTCCCGCACACTGTCTTCAAATGCAATTAAATGGTTTGGTCTGTCATGGTCTTTTAGGGTAACAGCGTTGGCTATTCAAAAATAGCAGATCTACAAGCTCATAGCGTGTCACTTCGTGCCGTGATGTAAGCTTGTACATCTGCTATTTTTGAACATTTTTGAAAAATCTTGTGTGAGAATACTGATTTAGACAGCATTTGTAGAATCGGCCTCAATCTTAATGGGTTAAAAATAATAACAATAATAATAATGAGTGTGAACCATCTGTAAGTGGAAACTTCCTAGTAAGCAAATCACTGCTGAAATCTGGAAACCTTGTACTGTATGTTCCAAACTGTTACTTTACCAAAAAAAAAGAAAAAAAGAAACCTGTGTTCCAATGCATCCAGTGAATTATTTAGTCACAAGCTCTTGTTAATACTTTTCATTGGTTAAATATTTATAAAACCCACATACAGACTTAACCACTTTAAATCTTTTTACCCTGTTTTGGGCATGTCATTATAGGCTAAATAATGACATTTATTAACCGGAGTTCCTCAGGGCTCAATTCTAGTATCTTTTCTGTTTTCTGTTATGGAGAAAGCTTTCGCGGAAAATAGCCGATCGAAAAGCTCACAACACGACGCTATGCACTGCGCTGTGAGCTTGTCGATCGACTATTTTCAGCAAAAGCTTTCCCCACAATACCGATGCTAGGGTTTTAAGTGGTTAAAATTCAAACGTAGTGACAAGAATTGTCTCAATGTAGACGTGTAGATCTGCTATTTTCGACACTGTCATACAATGAAGTCTAAAGTAGGGCAATGATTTATGTCTGTCCGACAGTGACAAGCTTATATTTAGTACAAACTGACAACTTGCTACTGAAGTGCAAGCTTTGATACCGATTTCCTTCATCCATTCTCCTCCAATCTGCAGCTCTACAAGATGGCAGACGACACTGATATTAGGTCTTGTTTGTAAACGTGAGAAAAGTTGGGAAATGTTGTTGAATGACCATAGCTGTAAACAGTCAACTTGGAAATTGAATTTTATGAACCATGAAATTGTTTTTGGTTCTGACTGTTGTTTTGGAGTGTGTGTGTGTGTGTGTGTCTCTCTACAGTATATGCGTGTGGGGATCAAGTGCGAGTGTGGGAAGGATTCAGTTTAATATTCAGGATAGTGAATTCTAATAACGTGACAAGAGTGAGTTCATCCCAACAGTACACACTAACCTGCACGTGGACACATACACGTAAATGAGTTTATTGTAATGTAGTTTCAATCAGGCTCTAACCTTGGAAAATAAGAGTTTATGACCATCTGCCTCTGTGACAAATATTCTTTACAACCTCCTTCTGAAAAAGCCATTTTGCAATGCAGATTTATTTGTATACAACACGGCTAGATATTTGAATACCATAAGCATTTTTTATGAACATGAATGAATGGGCCTTGAGACGTCTTGAAAATGGCCTGATGATACATCGTTGCCTCTTCTGACACTTCTCCATAAAGAGCTTCTATGACAAAAGGTGGAAAAAAAGGATCTCACTTTACCCTTCCAGGGCACTCAATTATCTTTGTAAAGTCACCTTACCTCTCACTTCCCTCCCTATAGCCCTCTCTTTTCAATGGAGTCCACGGCTTTGTCATGTTCACATCCCAGAAGGTTAAATAGCTTAATGTTCCTATTCATTCATCCAATCATCTATACATCCATTATTCTGTCCGTCCGTCTGTCCATCCATTAATATGTCCTGCTACAGGCTGCTACTGGCAGGTGTGTGTGTGTGTGTGTGTGTGTGTGTGTGTGTGTGTGTGTGTGTGTGTGTGTGTGTGTGTGTGTGTGTGTGTGTGTGTGTGTGTGTGTGTGTGTGTGTGTGTGTGTGTGTGTGTGTGTGTGTGTGTGTGTGTGTGTGTGTGTGTGTGTGTGTGTGTGTGCGTGCGTGCGTGCGTGCGTGCGTGCGGGGGGATTCAACACAAGGGATGCCAACTAACTTAACAAGCTGGTGAGGGAAGGCTCTGGAGGTAGTAGTTGCGGAGGAGAGGATGAGGAGGAAGCTGGACCCTATCGTGGGAGAATGCCTCTCTCATCCCCTCCTCTGTGAGGAGATAAAGCAGGGATATGAAAAGCACATCCAGCCACACAGACTCACTCACATCGGCACACACTGCAGAGTTTGTGCCAGTATAGCCATCAGGCTCCACAACCAAAGCCTGACCCCCCACATGAAAGCTGAAGACCTGCACCGTCTGTTCTGTTCTCAAGGGCACATTATCCCCCCCGAGGGGCAATTTGTTGCACACCAGCCTGCAGTAAATACAGTCATCAACAATCAGCACACAAATGATTCACAAAAGCAACATATAATTACATAGTGTTATTTAAAAGGCCAATAGCAGCAGGTACGGCTACGGCTATCGATTATTTTCTCAAGCAATTAGGTCCAAATTCTTTCCGAGTCATTAGATCATGGTTCGAAACAATCAATGACTAATTTAAGAAATGGATTGATTAAAAAGTGCTGCTTGTGTTATTAGTAGGGCCGGGGAGTGAGTGTGAGTCAGACGGTGAAGTCAGGTGAATCCTCAGGACCTGGGAACATGTCGCCTTATCCTGGAGGGAAAGGGACTGGAAGATGCAGGGAATGGATATAAATAATTCACAAATAAAAGACGACATAGGGATAGACCCAATTGAGTTATAAAATGCTGTGTGTGTGCGCGCACGCTAGAGTACGCACACAACATTGTATAACTTAATTGGTTATAAACACGCACAACCTTATTTTAGCCTCACAGAAACACATGATTGACTAAAACTTTCACCGCTCTCACTTTGGTTCACAGCCTCATAGCACGGTATGGAACAATTATCATGCTCATGCACAATATCCTCTCTTTTTGTCACCTTTCCTCAGTTCTATCATCACGGTTTGGCTGTGCTCCACGAGCATTATAGGAAGCATAAATCACTGTGACATACACATAAAGAAAAGAAATCTTCCTCAAAACATTTTTCTTTCTTTTATCAAGTTTTATATAACTAGTTTTGAATGCAGCTTCCGATTTAAAAAGACAGACCTATTCTTATGTCATGACCACCACTCAGTGTATTGTTTTACAATAGTGCTTGGGATAATGAATAAAGATCCCTCCGTGTACAAAAACACCATATGGACTGTTCTTAATGGTTTCAGTTATTCATTCATTGTTTTCATCCATCATTATTCATTATTTTAACTGCTTGAAAGAATACATTTCTAAAACTCACACACGCACACGTGCGCGCACACACACACACACACACACACACACACACACACACACACACACACACACACACACACGCGATACAGCTTCTATAATTATTTTTTTGTTTGTTGGCCACTGGACTCTGAACCTCCCCTCCAAGTGTTAACTGTAGAGAAAAAATGTTTTTGCATTTTCCCATTCAAGTCAATGGGAAAAACGTATTCACAAATAAATTAATATTAAATAAACTATACAAGATATCTCACAAGATATCTCACAAGCACACAATTCCCGATGAAGCCGGTCGATTTGACATATGGCTCGGGTGTATGGCGCCAAAACTGGGAGGAGTAGCGTGCCAAACTTTTGGCGTTGCTCTAGAAATAAATATATGAATAAATAAAGTGTGTTGCCCTTTCGGGCAACCACACTAATAAAGTCGCCCAAGTACTATATTGTGTTGCCCTTTCGGGCAACCACACTAGTTAAGTCCCCCAGCGCATTATTTACCACTATTGAAAGAGCATATTAGATTATTAAGTTGACCTACATATATATATATATATATATAGTCAAAATCCATCCAAATCCAGCACAACACTCACATTCAACATGGCTGACAGACTCTGCAATTGGCATTGAAGTTGAACAATAATTACTGATCTGGGCCAGATTGTCCATATTTCATAGCCATAGCCTACTGTACTGTAATCGTAGATCATTTTCGTGGTCAGACACAGAAGATGAACCTCTTTTCAAGCACTTGACTTTAGCTTTTATGTATCATTCCTATTTCAGTCAGTATAAGTCACGGATAGACTGAGACCATTAATAGCTTGAGAACATTTTATTTATAAAAATGTAAATACAAGTGGGAATATCATGTTTGAGCTTGGCGTTCAGGCTCTGCTAGACATTACTCCCTGCTCAGCACATTAACAGACAACCCTTTAACCCATTCAGTCCGGGAACGCATCTCTGTCATTTTAGATTTCTTTGGCTATTTTTTAACATTTTTGCAAATATTTGAAAATAATTTTATGCGGACATTTGTACGCATCCGTTCAATGGTATCGTTAGTTTCTCTATATCTGCCAGCTGAGAATTAATAAGATGAACACAACATTCCATTTGTAGATAAAACTAGGACTAGGAGACCTGGTACTGCCAGACCCCTAGTGGTTGGAATCTGAATGGCCGGACTTCGCATGACGTGTGTGCAGAGGAAAAGAGGGACAGAAACGAGGGAAAGAGGGACAGACCGACAAAACCTCATGTAGGCCGACCCCCTGGGTCTGGCAATTATGACGTGCTCAATGTTAAGAACACATGCTCAACAGATGGCTGACGGTGCATTACTCTGTTATAGCCTAGTTGAACTCCTCCTCCTATTAGAACAGACATCTTGCTACGATGGCTGATCATGTCTGGATATCATCAACGTTGTTATTCAATCACCAGACAATTGGCAGAGACTTCTCCTCTGTTTCCACAGGTTAATAAGGTCGTACTAGACATGAAAGGTGCATAAAAATGGATATTAAAGTATTATAAAATAATATACATTTTATGTATTTTATTCACCACCTGGCTACGTTGTTACAATGTTGCAGTCACTCGGCTTGTCTGAAGCAGGTGCCATTCACAGCTAGCCAAGAGTGTCAATGTCATGATGACATTTCAGTTCAAATAAAAAACATTATTGTAGGTTCACAGTTCATCTCAAAATTCACTGTAAACGAGCTTGTATATCTGCTATTTTTGAATAGCCAAAGTATAAAACAGTATATATATATATATAGTATACAGTATATAGCTAAAATCTAAAGTGACACAGATGCTTTCCCAGTTCTAATGGGTTAAACGTAGTGTTGAGTTCAAGGTCAATCTTCATTTTGGTAATTTTCCCTCTCGTCCCCCCACTACGTCATGATGCAATCTGGCGCCGTCGGGGTCATCTGATCACCCCCCCAGAATCACCCCCCCTGCTGTGTCCCAACCTTCAGGCCCACCACCATCACTTTCTTATCACCGGGGAGGTTAAAGGCATTGTAGGGAACATTAAGCCTAAATTTAAAAAATATTTATATATATATTTTTTGCATTTTTTCCCCTCTATCAGCCACTATATAATGATGCTGGGGTGTTTTCCTGCATTGAAACACAGGCCTCTTTCTGAAAACCCTATTTTCCCTATTGTTGTTGTTGTTGTTGTCATGTTTGTCCGGGACGTAAGGAAGTCTATGGAAGTCTATGGAGGCATCACCCCCTGGTAGCCGGGAAACGAACTGCACAAACATAAACAATGCAGGGAAAATACGGTTTTCAGAAAGAGTACTGTGTTTCAATGCAGGAAAACACCCCAGCATCATTATAGTGGCTGATAGAGGGGAAAAAATGCAAAAAATATATATATAAATATTTTTTTTAATTTAGGCTTAATGTTCCCTACAATGCCTTTAACCAAGGTGTGATTTAAACAAGATTTAAAGCAACCGTGCAGAAATCCAGTGGATTCAATATGTCAGACAGATTTATATAGTTACAACGTCATTATTTATACATTATTTGCAATGCCACTATGAATACCACCAAGTGAATTTAATTAAAGATGACAAATCAAATTTAGTTCAAAGGAAATGTATTGATTGTATCCAAAGAAAAATAGCACACACAGCGCGCACACACACACACACACACACACACACACACACACACACACACACACACACACACACACACACACACACACACACACACACACACACACACACACACACACACACACACACACTAGCAAGGTGACATTCCAATCACTGGCTGATTTGCTTCTGTTGCCTGCACTCGCGTTGCTCCTATTTTTATTTATTTTGTGATTGCACCATCTGTGAATGTCAGCGAGGAGAAACTGTACATTAGCTGATCCAATGTAGTCTTTAAAAAACCTCTCCCTGCATTCTGTCATGAGACGCATCTTCACCAGGGTTATTAAACAGTAGTTTTTCATTTTTTTTGTTTTACTTTAATTTCTTTTCAGTTTAGTTTTAATTATTTTTTTAAGCAGGATTGCTATAGTTAAGTTTTTGATAAGGTTTTGTTTAGTTGTTATTAGTTTTAGTGTTTAGTGTTTTTTATTGTAAAATGGATTAGTCAGAGGCAAGATTCAAGTTCAGAAAAATTGCAAAAATAGGAAATGTACAGTACAGTACAGTAGGCCCACAGTACAGTACAGTACAGTACAGTACAGTACAGTACAGTACAGTACAGTACAGTACAGATCTACACGCTCCCGTTGGGAGCGTGTAGATCTGAGCTTGTAGGAGACTTGCGGAGAATACACTGTTCAGTCAGCTCTGGGAAAAGTAATTACTTTTGTTCTCTGACTGAACGCAGGAACTGGTGGGATCGTTGAAAAATCTAGCATTTTCCTATCCACTGTCCAGCGGATCAGCGCTATGAAATGTGGGATCATTTGCTTAGATTGATCAAACCGATTTATAACTGCAGTTTATTGAAGTATGTGTTTCTGAAAACTGAACTTCTGAGGAATCAAACTTAAAAGGACTTTCATTCTTTCTCAGCCCAAAACATCTTTTGAAAAATGATGCCTGAATTGATCTATTTCTTTATACTTTACCCAACATATGATAACACTTTCAACCTGGCATTCCCATTTTGGGCATTATAGGGAAAATGTTTCAATTATTTTCCCAAAATTGAACAAAAGCCAATTTTCACTATTTAAAAAAAAATAGCAAAAAAATAGGAGATTATACAAGCTGAAAATGCATTGCGATGCCACATGTTTTGAGCTTGTACATCTATTTTCGCTATTCGGCATACATAGGCATTAAGTGGTTCATCAGTAATTGTTTTGGTTCGTGTGATAAACTTTTCCGGCTTCCACCACATGTCGCAATGTGAGCTTGTAGATCTGCTATTTTCACTATTTTCAACTTTTCGCCTATAATGACATGCCCAAAACAGAGATTGATTATTAATTGATTATTTTTATTAAACTATCGATTACTTTTTAATAAGCGATTCAATTGTTTAGTCCGATTAAATATTGCACCCTTAAACAACTGCATGTGAATAGCTATGGCACTGAAGGCGAGTGTGTGCAGGGAGGCAGGCAAGGGGCATCAGTGGCTGGTCTTGTGATGACTGGGGGGGGGGGGGCACATTGGCTCCACCCTGTCTGTGACCCCACACTGTTGGCGCAAGGAATGAAAATGCAAGCAAAAAGCAAAGAGGTCATTTAAGCAATTCAGCGCTCGCTGTCATTTAGGGTAATAGTAATCTTTTCTCCACATAATGACCACAATAACTCATTTAATAGCCACTACTGGGCCTATTCTAGAAATTGCATGCTAGGCAATTTCCTTTAATTTCTTCTTTAAATCCAGAGTGCTCAACGACTACAACAATGCCACCAATGAGCACTTTGCAATTATTAGCTTTATGCTCATTCCAAATCGTATCATTGTGTGTTCTGTGACGATCACTTGCTGCATAATCACTAATAAAACATAGCTGAAAAGCGAACCGGGGCATAAGCACACCGCTGAATACATAACATATTAATGAACTGCTTACACATCTATTCTAGCCATTACATGGACAATCCCTCAGCGAAACACACAGTAAAATACAGATTATCTCATTCATCACAGTCTAACTAACACATCCCAAAGGATAACAGAGAGTCATATGCAGCTTCACACGCATGCATGCACCCATGTATACACGCACGCATGCATGAAACATTTCTGTGCTTTTACTTTGGTGCTTTAAGTCTATTTTGATGCCAATACTTTTGTACTTTCACTCAAGGAACATTTTACCACAACAAAGTATTTTTAGGACGGCTCAAGCGAAGCGAGCCGTCCTCTATGGAGAGAGATCAAAGGCAAGTGAGGTATGTGGGAGTTAACCTCTCGAGCTATATAAAGAGAGGAGGTGGCTTAGGCGAAAAAGGGGCGTAACGGGGCGTGATTTGGTCAGGGACTCTCTGTTTGTGGGAAAAAGGGGGCGGTCTTGGTAAAAAAGGGTCTGGAACGCGTCGTCATTGCTTCGTTGCCACCGATTGGTTGCTGCAACTTGGCTTCATGCAGGGCGACGCCCCCTCTTTGCTCCAAACACCGATTGGTTGCTGGCTTCATGCAGGGAGACGCCCCCTCTCACGCCCCCTCTCAGGTCTGAACATGCCCCCTCTCACAACTGAACATGTTTGCACCGCCGCCATTGTTCCAACACCAGTGTCCGCCCACGCAGCCTAAAGCCCCGCCCTCCCCTCTACACACTGAGTTAGTTCTTCATGCAGTATCACTCTGCAGAGAGGCATCAGAATTTTGTATTAAATTATAGAATGCACCAAAACATTAATAAGTGTCGACTTGAATCTATTTAAGCCACAATAAAGCCCCGCTTTTATTTTTGATATTTTTTTGGGGTTTATTTCGCATAGTTTTAGATGATTTTCCGTGCACATTTCTTCATTTAAGCATCGCGAGCTGCGAACGGCCTTTTTGCATGTAGTTGAAGCGCAAGGGGGGGAGAGAGTCGCAGATAGACAGCTGGAGAGTTGAATAACCTCTTCAAATAACCAGATTTATTTACCAAAGTAGCCTATGTAGGCGACCTACATGTTTATGTTTTAGCTTAGACACGGGTAGCCTACAATAGTTGGTAGATGATTGGTTTCTTTTAGGAGCGCTTTGTGATGCACCGTGCAGTTAAATCCGCGGTGTCAATAAATTCCACTGCCCACTCTTTGATGAGTCCTCCATCCTCCATGAATCGAATACAAACTGCAACTAGTTCCCGTTTGGAAAGCGGAAAATCTTTATACGCGAGTAGGCCTATTGCAAAATATTGTCCAATGTCCACTGAGTTCAGCCTTTATTTTACCAAGCAGGACTGATGCTGCAGCCTGAAGCAGCTTGTCCTGAAAGTGGTTTAGGCGGTCGATCGCGGTGGCTACCGTTCGTTTAGGCGTCCTCGCGTCGATGAGTTTGCTCTGGACAAACTTTTTTTTTTACGCTGGTGCCATTGCTGCCTCTCTGCTGTCTCAACAATCAAAAATGAAGAGAACGAGGCCAGGACATGTGTGTGCTGTTTATATTGTGCGCTTATGTCATGACGTAGAAAACCGGTTCTGTGAATGAGGGACACAGACAGACACATTTCACACTCGAGTGTGAAATGGGATTCTGAGAATACACATTGGCTCAATTGCTCAAAAGACCCAACATCCTCCAGACACGCAGGACGTAGAGAGAATGGATGTGTATTACGTTATTTGTCAGCCTTAAGTATAGGGGCGATATTCATAGTAAATACACAAAAAGCTGTCTGGCGGAAGGAAGGCACAGTGGCCCTCATTTATCAACGCGGTGCAGCCCGAATAATGAACGTACGGCGATATCACCGCACCTTTCGGCATTTATCAATATATCCTGACGAGGCCTTCATCCTACTTTACGCTGAGATCTCACGTCTGGTCGAGACCAGTTGTTGACGTTGCCTGCGCCCGTTTATTCCATTCTAGACCTGCGGAGCAGACGGTCTGACAGGCATCTGGACACATATATCCACTCCAAAATGTATATCTACACTAATAAATAATCCCTGTGAAAATATAACATTTTATAAAGTAATTTAAACAAACTGCTTTAACAGTCACTCGGTTAAGCTTGCAGATCTGCATGGCTGCGTTGGCTATTTGAAAATAGCAGATCTACAAGCTCACAACAGGTCCCATTGCGACGCGTTGTGAGCTTGTGGATCTGCTATTTTCAGCGCAGCAGCGATTCTGCGAGATCATTTTCGGGAGCCCCGACATTCTTTTCATGGACACGTGAGGTCTACAAACTTACAGTAGCTTGTCCTATGTTATGGAGTTATGTCATAGAGAGTTATGTAGGCTACACAACCTGGCTGGGTTAAGGATATAAACCCGACGCTCCAATATTAACGTGGCGGCACGGAATCACTGCATTCCGCCCGAGTCTCAAAATGCACAATTTGTGAGCGCCATCATGTTCACACATTACAACAACAATAAGGCTCAAACCCATTCAGGGACATTAATCACTTATACAAAATGTTTTGCATCAATGAAGTCAATAACATGCTATTCAATCTGTCGCATCATACACATGGACATAGTAAATGCATCTGTATGTTTACACATTGAAATGTGTAAACATAGTGGAGCACAATAGCATAAGTGTAATGTCACCTTAAACATGTAGGCTAGCTTTGTTGTTTTATAGCAATAGTATATAAATGCATTTTATGTCATCAAACCTATGTATTCCTTTTTACGTTACTGTATGTGTTGTTTAGCATAGGACAACCACAACATTCAGGTCAGCTGTTTGTAACATCGCATCCGGGGTACTACAGCCAACGTCATTGTCAAGACAAATAGAGTGTGTGTGAATGGCCCCTGCTGGACGGGCTGCTTTCCCAGTTAGCAGTACTTCATAACGTCATTATATCACACAGGTTTATAGACCTTTAGTTATGAATTGCATTGCAAACTGACGTGATTCAAATATAAATGAAATGGCATGGTGGAAAGAAGTGATCGAATGTTTTACTTAAGTAAAAGTATCAATACTGCAATGTACAAGTACTGCATGATGAGAAAGGATTCGGAGATAATAATGTGCTTCAGTAAAACTATTAGTATTTAAATGGGCTTACAGTACCCAAAGTACAAAAATGTTTGCAAATAGCAGATGTGGAGCTGACAACGCAACTTAAACTACGACAAACTAAGCGTTATTCTCTGCCAGCCCTTGAAATACCCGTACACACAATTAGCTTTGGTGCCATGAGGTCAGCTTGTACATGGGCAGTTTAAAACATATTTTTTATAGGCTAGGCTACATGTTACCACTTGAAAATGGGCCATTGTGCATAATGACTACTTTTACATTTGATACTTTACGTACATTATGAAGCCAATACTTTTGTACTTGTGAAACTCTAGTAGGCTACATGTGGAATTCCGGACCATTTGTAACAGAATATTTTAATATTGTTAGCCTTCAGTGCTATCATGCACAGTTCTAAACTAATTCGTCTCATCGTCCGACAACAGCACAGTCAAATGCAAAAATCACACATTGCAAAAAGCACACATTTCTTTGATGATGATGTTGGTTTGGTAATTGTTGTCGGCCAACCGAGCGCGTCCTCCTCTCGGAATGGGTCGCTCCGCTCTGCTCAGCTCTTTGATGAACAGCTGGCTCTCCCGCACGTCCTCCACGTTGCTTGTCCGACTCGGAACCGAACTCCCTCTCGTCTCGTGGGGGTTGGTTTGGCAGAGATGATTACGTTTCGCCTCTCCCACGACGCTCGTCGACAAGAGACCCACGACGTCGAGCTAGCCTAGCACTCCTCACGTGAACAACACCAATCTCCGTACTTTCCTCGTCGCACGGGCTGACTGTTAAATAACTGTACCGATATCTGAGCTCAACCTAACTCAAGCTATTCCCTTCGGTCCAGGGACGAATACACGTAGTAGATTTGGCGTAAAACACTCAAACTACAACACAACAACTACACATAAAAACACGCAAAACCGATACTGACTTTTGGTAATTTATTACACACACACACACACACACACACACACACACACACACACACACACACACACACACACACACACACACACACACACACACACACGGTTACTAAACTACTAATATACTTGGTACAGTATCTGATAGCCTCAGCCAGCCCAAGAGAAACTACACACATTAGCTCTCCTTAAAGTGGGTGCTAAAGATAAGCATTGTAAGATGCTGTTGCAGTAGAAGTAGCTTATTTAACTGTAAACAGAAAACACACAAATGGAAAATACTATTAAAACTACGCAAACAACATGTATAATAAAATAACACACAAAATGACCATTTTCCATGCACAATTGTTTACCAGCTCGCATTCAAAGTGCAGTCGTTCTCATATGCTGGGATGAAATGCTCTTTCAGATGTAAACAACTTTACTGCGCATGTGCAAGACCACTCGTGGAATTCCTTTGCAATAACACACAAGTTTCACATAAACACGGATGTTTGTCGCATCACAAAATTAAGTCATTCTTCCCATGACATCTTAATTTCCACAGGAATCAAAACCACAAAGAACATTTGCAAATTGGAGTAAATACGGTTAAATGTGTGGTAAAAGTGGAATCGAAAATAACAGTGCGTCCTCCGTGCGCTAGCCTAACTTGGTTAATAATGCGCTTGTATGAGGTTACCAAACACACTGTTTTTAGCCAAACACAGTACTGTCCGCTATTAATTACTTACTTATCGACGCAAGTCACGTTATTATGCTTTTTCATGGCCTTGTAAAGACGATCACTTCCGCATTTTCTTCTTCGGTGGTATAAACTATGACACGGTTGCCAGATTTTCGAGAGAGTAATAAGCAACCAGGTCAATGAAAACAAGCCCAAAGATGTAAGTGGCTATATGAGCACTATAAACCTATATGCATCGGCTTTTTGAAAATAGACGATTTGGAAATAGCCGATCTACAAGCTCACAACAAAATAATAAAAACAAATAAAAAGCAACTAGCAATATTTGCAAGCAACTTCACAGAGAACGAGGTCGCTTATAATTACTATACATGGCAACACTAGTTACAAACAAAACATGTGTCATGAAATAGCAGATCTACAAGCTCACAACGCGTCGCCACCTTGTGAGCTTGTAGATCTGCTATTTTGTATTTTGATTGAATACTGTATTTACAAAAGTATTTGTAGCTATGATTCCCTGCTTTCATATGACATGAAATAACAAAAATGAAAAAAGCCTAGATGACTTATCTGTTGTCGTGGTGGGTTAGATAGATAGATAGATAGATAGATAGATAGATCCATCGATAGATAGATACACACATGCATTTTTTTTTTAAAATCTCAATAGCACAATACCTCCCTACAGCAAACCACATCCCATCTTCACTTTTAAAGACCCACCCACACAACAGCATTACTTCAATTCACGTCTATAGCAGGGCGGAATTTTGATACCATAGTGCACTTGGTGATACAAGCGCGAAATTTGGCACAGATGACCTTCATATGACCCTAATTGATAATCAACCTCTGGCCACGCAGAATTCCTAAGATTTCAAGATGGCCACCACCAGTTTTCAAAATGTCTGCAACTGGGCCAATGTGTTGGACTATATCGCTTTGCTGGGGCTTATTTTAATATAAGAGAATATGTTCTGGAGGTATTCCTACCAAGTAAGATAAAAAGTAACATTAGGTTCCAATATGGCGGCATGTATTCCAATATGGCTGCCGATAAATTGCAGAAATGTGCACCTGCTTATGGTTTATCCACATGACCTTGTTGTACATGTATTTGTATTAATTACCATACACAGAATCCATTTATGGAACATTTGAAAGTGATTTATTAGCTTGGTAAAGCTTAGTGCTTACTTTTTGTTTTGTTATCAAGTCATTATAAACACATTTTCATTTACAATGGTGGCTGGGCAAGTGACAGGCCAGTGTACTAGCAACTGCAACCACAGAGGCGTGTGCAGATAAGTCCAAACTTAAAGCATTTGCAGTGTCCAGAACATGCTATTTTACATCCACATTGTGTCAGCTTCTGGCATAATTTGGCAAACAGGACTGCACAAGAGTCACTGGCCCCATATATGTCCTGCTTGGAATGCACTTCACTTGCATTCACTTCCTTGTAGGAACTACTTCTATGAAGTTCTATCGTACATGAGTACTATGAACTCCTCAATGACTTGCATATGTTTATCATTTATTGCAACAGGTGTTGAACCTAATTTGGAGACGTTGTCTGCCATGCTGACCTTTTTCCCTTTCCATGGAAGGACGAAACTGTGTGGCATCCCCTGAATGCATGAAAGAAGCAAAGACCTGATGACTTTGATTCAATAGCTGATGCAATTTCATGAACGGGATCCATCTGAGATCCTTCCCTCCTTCCAAAGGCAATCCACAGCTAATTCAAGCCAAGTCTTTGAACAAGTGAAACTGTTATGTCAACAATGTCAGTATCTGAGGCAGAGCTGCAGAGGATAGCATCTGACACATCATGATTCGCAGCTCAGATACTGACGTTGTTGTCATAGCAGTTGCACTTGTTCAAATTAAATAAGTCTGAGACTTATTGTCAGTATCAGCTGAGAACTCAGGGGTCTTATAGACCCCCTGGTATTGCTGAGGTGGAGCGCCACACTCACCGTACCTACTCATACACTGATCCTGATCGAACCCATGACCATGTGATCCGAAGGTGAAAGCTCTACCGACTGAGCAACCCAGACACAAAGACTTGGCTTGAAAAAGCTGTCGAAGGACCTCAGATGGATCCCCCTTCATGAAAATGCATCAGCTATTGGATCAAAGTCATCAGGTCTTTGCTTCTTTCATGCGTTCAGCAGATGCCATACAGTTTTGTCCTTCCACGGAAAGAGAAAAAGGCCAGCACCTGTTTGAGAAAATATCCCTATATATATCTAGGTTTTTGTATTTACTTGCCCTAGGTCGTTAAAAAGCTACCAAATCACTTTAAAATGTGCTATAAATCGATTCTGTGTATGGTAATTAATACAAATACATGTGCTTCAAGCTCATGTGAATGTACATTTATGCAATTTATCGGCAGCCATATTGGAAAATATGCCGCCATATTGGAACCTAATATAATTTTTTTTATCTTACTTGGTAGAAATACCTTCAGAACATATTCTCCTATATTAAAATAAGAGGGAAATCAAAGATTTACAGCCCCAGCAAAGTGATATAGTCCAAAATGTTGGCCCAGTTGCAGCCATTTTGAAAACTGGTGGTGGCCATCTTGAAATCTTAGGATTTTTGCTTGGCCAGAGGTTGATTATCAATTAGAGTCATATGAAGGACATCTGTGCCAAATTTCACGCTTGTATCACCAAGTGCACTATCATGTATTGAAAACTGCAAAATTCCGCCCTGCTACTACACAAAGTAGCTTCAATGATGTACATGTTAATGCTTAATACCTTTTCATGCCACCTCATGCATTGTTTTTCTCCTCTGAATGTACATAGCCATGGCAGGATATGGCCTTCGACATAAGGTCTTACAGTGGCCTTCATGTAACATCACTGGTAATTAGAGTCCGACCGATAGGGATTTTTGTGACCGATACCGATAACCGATTTTAGAGAGGTTTGGATTATATCGGTCACCGATAACCGATATGCAACCGATATTGTGAATTTTATTAGCTGGAATGAAAATAGGCCTTTTCTGTTTTTTTTTTTTTACATTTACTCAAGTACTGTACTTAGGAAAATTTTAAGTAAAATTTTGAGGTATTTTTTTTACTATTATTATTATTAGTAGTAGTAGTAGTAGTAGGCTAGTAGTAGTAGTAGTAGTAGTAGTAGTAGTAGTAGTAGTAGTAGTAGTAGTAGTAGTAGTAGTAAAGTATTGGAAAGTATTTCCAATTTTCAACACTTTTACTTCTACTCCATCTCAGAGGCAAATATTATACTTTTACTCCACTACAATTATTTGAAAACTTTAGTTACTAGTTACTTTGTAGATTAAGCTCTAGAATATTATAAACAACACACACATTAACCACTTCAGCCCTACACATATCTGCCATTTGAAAATAGCAGATTTACAAGCTTGTAGATCTGCTATTTTCCAAAGATTTTTATACATTTGAAATCTTGTTGAACAGGACATCGTGACAGTCGACCGTCGTGTATCCATGGCTATTACTCCCTCTAACATTTCCCATGTTTTTAGCAGTGGTGGAAAAAGTACTCAAATTCTTTACTTAAGTAAAAGTACCAATACTGCAATATAGAAATACTCTTGTTACAAGTAAAAGTCCAGAATTCAAAATTTACTTGAGTAAAAGTACAAAAGTATTGGCATCAAAATGTACTTAAAGTACCAAAAGTAAAAGTACTAAATATTTGAAAATAGCAGATCGAGCTTGTAGATCGGCTAGGTATAAAATAGGGTTAAAGTGGTTAATGTATGTTTCATTATATCATAATTTATATCTGAAAAGTAACTAGTAACTAAAGTTTTCAAATAAATGTAGTGGAGTAAAAGTACAATAGTTGCCTCTGAGATGTAGTGGAGTAGTAGTAAAAGTATTGGAAATTGGAAATACTCAAGTAAAGTACCGATACCTCAAAATTGTACTTAAGTACAGTACTTGAGTAAATGTACTTAGTTACTTTCCACCACAGTTTTTGAGTGTATTGAAATAATGTCATGCATATTTGTCCAGTGCATAGCCTACTGCAGGCCTTGTTGACTAGATTTAGGAGAGATTTTTAAGCTCTTGCTCCTGAAATGATCGATTATTTTTAAGGGGAAACGCCATCATTTAACATGCAAGTCAATGGGTGAGAAGGAGATTGCCAGGCACAAATGGTAGTGTAGGTAATTAATGTATTTGTGCAAGATGACCCTGCTACTGTATATAAAATGTGTATATTACTCGTTCATCATGGTTCATGTTCAAATAGCTCAATCCAAAATATAATGCTGTAGGCCTAAGTGTTAAGGTTGTTACACACCGGGGCGATTTTTTCGTGCGAATAATGCGTTTTTTTTAAAAACCTTATAAAGTCAATGGCTCCGTACATGGAGCGAAAAAGCGAAAAAGCGAAGCGAAAAAGCGTCTTTTAATTATTCGGAACGAGTCCGAATTTTGCGTATATTCGCTATTTTCGCCGGTGTGTAAGGACCTTAAGGCTGTATTTACGCACCTGCTTAATTGTAATTAATGCTTCAACATAATTATGACCGGTATTTTTTATCAGATGTCTGATAAATTTGATTCATTCCGGACATTGGGACCAGCAGGTTACAATCCTATATCGCAACCCCTGGTATACCACATTGCTTAGCAGAGTTCAGTGATGCAAATGCATGTCAAGTTGATCAACAGATTGTATTATTCCCCAATGCAATAACAGTACTGAAATGAAGGCTATAAGGGCAATAATGGGAGCCCTTTTTTTTTTAAGTAACTTCAAAGTTACTTTTCACAGTAACGCATTACTTTTTGGTGTAAGTAACTTGTAAAGTAACTGAGTTACTTTTAAATGAAGTAACTAGTAATGGCATTGGTAACTGGTCACTGGTTTTCAGTAACTAGCACAACACTAGCACAACACTACAACGGTGTCTAACCGAGAGTTATACTTCTCCAGTACAACTGTGTCTAACCGAGAGTTATACTTCTCCAGTACAACGGTGTCTAACCGAGAGTCCATGCAGATCACAGTTGACAAATATTATATATTATCAGAGCTATTATTAATGTTATCGGTTTTATCGGGATGACGTCATAATTCCTGATATCGAACCGATAATTATCGGGCCGATACTTATCGTGCACTAATAATTTTATCGCGAATTATTTTTATATTTTTCTCTGTTGTTGGTGACAACTCTAGTGCGTCCCATGGACGCCACGACGGTGTCATGAATGCGTCCTTTCACAATATTGTGCGTCAGCGACGCAGGACGCAGGCCTATGAGCATCTCTGCTCAGTGCGGCTGCAGAGTTCATGTGCAACATCTTGCATGCATGGCTGTGGCTTTAGTTTTCCTTCGCCGTGTCTGTAGGTCACCCCCAGGGACCCCCAAGGGTCTCAAGGGACCCCTAAGGGGGGGGGGGGGGGAACGCGGACCTCCTTTTTTTTTTTTTTTTTTCATCCCATGCTTTTGGACCCCCAAAACTATTTTATTTTTTTTGGGGGGGGGGGGGGGGGGGGGGGCCTGCGCCGTCCATCATGACATCTATGTCATTCTTTCTTGTTTATATTGTGGTATTGTTACTTTTAAATCTAAGTACTTCTTCCTCCACTTCACTTTGGTTTTGCAAACTTCTGAGACATTGAATTCACATATCATTGCACACCCCCAAAATCCCAGCCTAACCTTATAAAACTTCTGTAAAATCTATTTGGGGACACCAATTCTGTCCTCAATTTGACATGCCGACCCCAATCAACTGGTTTGCCGTCCAAGATTTGTCTCTAATTGTGTGTCAGGAACACACACACACACACACACACACACACACACACACACACACACACACACACACACACACACACACACACTCACACTCACACTCACACTCACACTCACACACACACACACACACGCGCGCAGAGCATGACAGAGAAAGGGGGGAGAGAAACTGCATCATCCGCAGGGAAAGTCATCAGGAGAAAATCCATGGGGTCAACGTCAGGTGCTCATGGACTTATTAATCAATTAGCTGTAGAATCCCTGCACTGCCCTGTCTGCCCGCATTTACTCAGTGTTTCATCATCATTGCGCTGGCTGACCCTGCTGCTCACAAGGCAGGAGGCCAGATACTATAAACACTGTCGTCTGCTTGTTTGGCAAGCAAGCAAAGACAAACCATCCTCCACCTGTCCGGCAAGAAGCACAGTAATAATGGCCAGACTGATCTCATAAAAAATAGCAGATGTACAAGCTCGCAGCGCGGCACGAAGTGGCGCGCTGTGAGCTTGTTTATCGCGAAAACGGTCGAAAATCTAAAATGACACTTTCACGGTTTTAATGGGTTAACCACTAAGCCCTCCAAAGTGGTAAAATGGACGGAGTTGCGACTGTACTTGATACGCTCGTTTTTCACTCCACACCAAATGTCTCTTGTCGGTGTGAGACGCTGTGAGACAATGATGTCTTGTAGCTTGTAGATATACTATTCTCGGCGAACGTTCCCCCCAGAATAGGGATGCTGGTGTAGAAGTGGTTAGCAGCACCTCAGTGAACGGGTAAGGCTTGCAACGTTTGTGTCAGATGTTACATCATACGTGTCACCTGGCTCTTTTGATGCAAAGGGAAATATTTAGGGTTTTGCTAATAGGAAAACTTCAGTACTGCTGGCATTCAAGGAACTTTTCCTTGCTAATTCTTGTGACCTGCTTTTAATCCACGCGTGCACATACTGTATTGTACTTTTCTAGAGATTACTCAAACTCACAGGGTGAAGCAGGCTTTTATTTTCATGACTGGACATCCTAGACTAGAAAGCTTATATGTAACCCAAATTAACCTCTAAAGGCAATGTGGATGTACTTGTACACCATATTCAATCACACTTTAAATGTGATGGTCACCAGATGGTCACAAATGCCAACAGGCTTTCCAGAATTTTGCACAATGCACATCACAGTACTGTCGGCACTGCAAACTTGGGTCTTATGGTTGTCAAGTTATGAGGAGTTTTACCCCGAATGAAGAGATGCATTGTTCTGAATGAACATTTGGTAATGGAAATCTATTTTGATCAGATTCATGATTTCAGTTGTCAAAACAATATGTTCTCAGCCAAACAAAAAGCGTATAGATAAATCGACTTGGTTGAGAATTACAAGCCTCTAAATACAGGGCACGTTCACACTGTCTGCCTTTTATGAACAAATATCTCTGCCTAGAGCTAAGAACAACAAATTGGATCCCATGATTTTTGAGCACATTGCTCACACAATTTAGACAAGTGATTCTGCATTTGTCTAAGCCGGCAAAAAAACTGTACAGACGCACGCACGCAACCAGGGACTCCTTTAGTTCCATAGCCTTTTCTTCCAGGGTGGGACACAGATGCATTGCATTGTGAGTGTCTGTAAGGCCATCTGAGACCGTCTCCTCCCAGAGTTCATGCTTGTCCCAGACAGAGCAGAATGGTGAAAAATTGCCCTGGATTTCTAAACCCAATTCGGCTTTCCCAAATTGTGTTGGATAGGAACATGGATAGCAAATCATGTCAGCCCCACCACAATTACAACATTAATTTGCCGTTGTGGAGGTCAGGTATAGTTTCAGCGTGGGCTATACTGTATGTTGTGCCCATGGGAGGAAAAGTGATGGGGGTACGTTGGCAACCTCCACCGTTGGGTTTGCCCTGGCCTGCGTTAGGAACTACTGAACCTCCTTAGGGATGCTCTCTGGAGCTGAGGACCTGGGTCCCATCATGCCCCATGTGAACCTTGCAGACAAGGCCTTCCCCCTGAGGAGAAGCACTGGCCACAAGGTTGGGAAGAGGACAGTGTATAATCACTGTGAAGAAATGAATAAATCATTTACAATATTTTTTATTTTTTATTATTTACACATACAATTTTAGAATAGACAAGTAGAACAACAACAACCAAAACCATACAAGCACAGACAAAATCAATCCCTTCCTCCCTCCCCCACATAAAGAAAAAACAAGCTTTTTGTCACAAGCTCTTATTTATTATTCTTTATTGGTTAAATATTTTTTTTAAACACTTTTTTTAAAACACAATTTTTGCGAGTTTTGCACGACACTAGTAGCACGGCATTAATGCATGAAAAATATGGTTTAAGGTTTCTGTCCAACTTATGTTGGAACCTGATCCATTACCATGGCTGGTTTGAGTGGTTCAAGGCTTCTCAGGGCTGGTGCAACACTAACCACAAAGTGTTCATGGCATGCCTAATAGTTTCTGAACTAATGGCATGAATAATGCTCTCCTGGTCGTTTGACAGAGGCTCAGATGACTCTTGTAACTGACAGGGTTGACCGCCCAGCAGAGCAGCAGGTGTACAAAGTGGAGCAGGAGCCTTGGTGGAGGTAGCTGTAGGGTGGATGGTCTCTGGGGTCCATCTTGGACAGGGCAGCTACCGGCTGCTGCCAGGTGTCACTGTCACTGCCACTGGCACGGCTGGGGCTGGGCAATGACAGGTCGTCCTCGTCACCGGTGGGATCCTGTGCAGAACAAATATATGCAGAACAAATATAGCACTGTTCTGAGTAATGAGAACACAAACACAACAAGACATTTTGACTGTCTATGCGAAACAAAGTCAGGATGTATTTTTAGTGTAAAATGAACACACAATTAGTTGCTGATAAAAATACGCGTCTTATGTGAAGTTGCATGTGGTATTATGAATATGTTATGCAGTCACACTGTTTAGTGTCAATTTATGCCTATTGCATTATACTATAGTATAATATGCTACAGCTATGGTATACTGTACATACTAGTGAAAATGGATTGTCATTCAAGCTTATTTAAATATCCTATACAGTATGTACCTAGATCACTTTTCGAATCCTAAATGATCTCCATCGTTGAGTCTAAAACAGGGATTCCACTGTCACTGACTCACCCCGAACCTGTCCCTGAAAGCTTGTCAATACTTGCACTTACCGTTTTTCAAATCCTGGTTCGACCAAAAGCTGTAAGCTTTGTGAAATCATCATCTTCCACTGTAGAGATCGGATGCACATCGATGGCGATCATTTTGACAATCAACCTGGTCACGCTTTCTTAATACGTTTTGCTACACTTGTGAAAGGCCGTACTGATGTTTTCTGTGAAGAAGTCGGGCTTGAACTCATATCGCTGCTGCCGCTAGCATCACTCGGCGTCACTGTCAGGTGTTTAAATCTTAAATGATTTTGCATTGCTCCCATGCTGTTGGAATACCAACTCACTATCGAAAATACTCCCATGTTAATGAGAGATGACTTTTTCCCAGTTTAGCATACGTACATATGTTTTATATTTTCATAGTACTGATATCATATATGACTGACATCATCATAGACTGGCCACAGTCACAAGTCTGAGAAGCCACACGGTTATTAGACCCTGTCTTGTTGTTAACGTTTAGCATTTAAACGTTTAGAAGTCACACACACCCCTACTGCACCCATACGGTACAAAGAGAATACACTCGGATGACTCCATCATCTTGGCAGGTGGATTTGACAAAGGTGAGGGGGTGAAGATCATATGCAAAACGGTTGTCAGCAGTTTGACAGTGATCCAGAGGAGGCTGACACAAGAATGATGTCACATGTAGTATTCTTGCATCATTGTGAGGAGTGATGAAACACATGTGGAAGTAGGGCTGGGCAATTAAACCAAAATATATTGAAACCAATATTTAGAACCAATAACCGACTTAATCTTGCTCATTAATCTCGGTTAATTGAATAACCGAGAATCAGTTTAAAGAATATATACTGTTTATATTTTGTCGACACGAAAACATTACAAACATTAAGAATAGATTTGTTTATATAATTTGCACCGTTGCACAGCACAGTTTTTTTCCCCCGCACGTTAACTAACGTCCATAGCATATCATGTACAGTATATATCTGCTGCTATATGCTCACACACCTTTGTCTTACCTCGGGTATTACCACACCGGATAGATATCCGGTGCAATAGATAGATACAGTGTAGGTAGGTAGATAGATAACTAGAAAAAGTGCTCCTCGGAGCACATGGTCTCCGCCAGGTCAGTTAGGTTATTGTGGGCCAGCAATGTTGATGGAATATGAATAATTGGACAGACCCATCTTGATCACATGACTATAGAGATAATGTGTACCGATTTGTGTGATGTTTGGACAAAATCTGTAGGAGTAATATACTGAAATGTGTTTTGCAAAAATCTGCCTCCTGGTGGCGCTATAATAGGGCAATGTCAAAAAGGTGGCATTTGTTCCTCAATGTAGTGCAAATGTGTGTGCAAAGTTTTACTGCAATCAGACGCTGCGTTCATGATTTGAGGAATTTTGTTCAAAACGGGACACTCCTGCAAACTTTAGATGTCAATCTTAGCCAATCAGGATGGAATATGAAAAATCTAACAGATTTGTCTTGATCACATGACTATAGAGCTCATGTGTACAGATTTGCGTGACATTTTGATAAAATCTGAAGGAGCAATATAAAAAAATAGGCGCTATAAAAGGTAGATGAGAAAAATAGTAGGGCAAATGTTTTTCCTCGGCCTCTAGGGAGTGCGCATACAAAGTTTTACGCAGTTTGGTGCAGTTACTATAGTATATAATATAGGTATAGAATAATATATAGGCTACTTATTAATCCCGAAGGAAATGTTGTTCTGTTCAACAGCTCCAGTTGCCATTGATACATTCATATAGATTTTTCAGTAAAAAAGAGCATGATGAATATATAAAAAACATTGCATCAGTAGAAATAGAATGCAGTGAAAAACTATGTTATAAGAAGTTAAAAATGTTGAATTGAGATGTTGAAAGAAGCCAGTCTCCTCAAGAAATACAGCCTACTCTGACCCTTCTTATAAAGACAGTCTGTGTTTTCTGACCAGTCCAATTTGTAGTCGAGCTGCACAGCCATGTATGACTCCACCACCTCAACCTCCACCCCTCCTATGGAAACGGGCTGTGGGGTGTGTAAATAATGTAGATAATTTGTTCGTTTTTTATTGATCTCTCTTCCCCCTTGCCCCCTTCTTCTTTTGCCCTTTCTCTTATGAAAATAACAAAAACAATGGAGCTTGCAAAAAACTTTTTACACCTGTAAACATGTGATGTGACAATAAAGTTGATTCTGATTCTGAATTGACTAAATCAATGAGTGTGATTAACCACTTAACCCTGTATTACACATCATTGTACAATGGTGGCGTACAGAAATAGCACAAAACTACAAACTTAGATCGTAGATCTACTCATTTCACCTATTTTTATCGTGATCGAGGGAAAAGTTTAAAAATAATCGTGATATCGATTTGACATCATATCGCCCAGCCCTCATGATTGTGAGGTGTGCAACAGCCAAGCATAACATCCCAAAGGGGGCATTGACCTCAGACATCAGCAGAAACTGATCTAGAGATAAGAAACAAAAAGGTTTTAGTAAATGCAATATAAAACACAGTAAAGTAACAATGATGATCCCATAGCGTCCATTATCCTATAAAGTTGTGCAAAGGCACTACAGCTACATCTATGTCTTTGATCTCAGTTCATTGGGTCCAACACCTGCCTTCAAGAGGTCTTTTAGATAATGCATGACTTATCTTTGATCTTCCATTTTGGACTCTCGGTATGTTTGGAAGGTTATTCGCTGGCCCAGTAGCAAGAGAAAGTGTGCTTCTACTACGGGAAAACCGAAAAGAAAAAGGATGTGTACAAACTTAGGTTCATAATTGCATCGGTAACAGATGGAAACTGTAAAGCTGTCGCCAACAACATGGACATATGGTGTCACTGTCACATCCGTTATCGCCTGTTATGGTGTCTAGCAAGGGAAGGATTGTCAGAGATGGAGGCATTGAACCAGTCCTATTTAAGAAACCCCAGCACCTACAGAGAAATCTGTATTGCAGAGACGCAAGCTGTGAAGAGAGTGGAAAGTGCCAACAGTGCCTCTTTGTTGTGCACTTGCTGGACAGAATGTCAAAATGTGTCTGAAAAACCGATGTTTGAAATTCTAGTATCTCTGCCGAGAACTTCTGCAAACTCTTGAACTATACTTCATCCCTTCAACACTTACAGACACACATCTGTACATATTTTTTAATCCTTTATTTAACCAGGGTGAAATTGCTATGTCTGTCTCTTTTTTTTTTCTTTCAGCAAAGCCCTGCTTCATACACACATTCACACCTGGGAGCTGCTCAGTGCGGAATCAGAATCAATCAGAATCAGAATCAACTTTATTGTCACAGATTTACAGGGGTGTAAAACAGTGGGTGAAATTAGTTTTTGTCCAAGCTCCATCGTTTTTTGTTATTTCCATAAAGAAGAAGGGAAGAGGGAGTGGGGGGGGGCAAGGGGGAAGAGAGATCAATCAACCACTGTCAATCAACTACTGTCTTATTCTGTTGGCGTCAGACCAGCTCCCCTGGAGCAGTTGGGGGTTATAGGTGACTTGCGCAAGGGCACTTCAGTGGTTGTTGAGGGGAGGGGTGAGTGTGAGTGTATGTAGGTTGTTCATTTCCCCACTCAGATTTCTCCTGCCAGCACGTATCAGGCACCTTTCGGCCACACACTCGCTCCTCTAACCTTTAGGCCACTGTGTGAGGGTGCACGCGCTCGCACATACACACACACACACACACGCACACACACACACACACACACACACACACACACACACACACACACACACACACACACACACACACACACACACACTCACACTCACACTCACACTCACACACACTGAGGTTTGTCTGTGTATTTCATTTTTCTTGTTTTGTTTGCTCTTTTTTCTTCTAGTCCATTCTCCCGTTTTCTCCAGTGACGTAAAGCTGTGGTTTTAACCCATTAAGACACCTGAGGCCGATTCTACAAATGTCTTCTAAATCCAAACTGTTTTCTGGTCAAATTATGTTGCTATATCAGTGGTTCTCAAACTTTTTCATGTCAAGGACCCCCCCCAAAATTATACTGTATGTATTTGGCCGCGGACCCCCATCTCAAAATATTTTGTTCCAGGGATCCCCAGAGGCAAAGATTTGAGTAAAAAAATGTTAAAAATAGCAGATCTACAAGCTCATACGTGGCGCTAAGTGACGTGCTATGAGCTTGTATATCTGCTATTTTTGAATAGCCAAAGAAATCTAAAATTACACAGATGGTTTCCCTGTTTTAATGGGTTAAAAAAATATTTGTGCCCGAGGCACATCAAAGCAGAGATTTAAAAAAAGTGTTTTTATTTACTAACGCCAAAACAAATTTGACAAACAACTTTATCACTCATGAAATATATATTTCCAAAATAATCAGAGAATTGATTTGAAACTAAAAGAAACTAAAGAAACTAAAACAAACAAGTAAAGAAACAAATACATCAAAGCAGCAACAAAACCCATTTGAAACAGACAGGTCACACTTAAAATGAGGTGGTGAAAAAGTGTGTGTGTGCGTGTTGTTTTTGAGATTGAGAGAGGGAGAGACAGACAGACAGACAGACAGACAGACAGACAGACAGGAGAGAGACCAAGCTAAAAGGAAGAGAGATGTACGGACAACGAAAACTAATTTAACAAATGGCAAATGTCTGCCTATTTTTTTGCGGAATGTAATGTTCGCCTATTATTTTCATGTGTGACACCATCCCTCATTCAGAATGGCCTAATTTGGCAGTTTCAAAGAAGGCATACGTGCACAAGAAACCTCATTTGCATTGAAAGTGTACTAGATATACAAAGAGCCAGTGGTTATTCAGCATCCTAGACGGTTCAGTAACAGTACTGTATATTTGACAGGAATTTATGTTTTTCTGAGAAACAAGAGAAAAGTGCAGGAGTCCTCTTTTCCCACGAAGGTACAATTTCTGAACTAAAATAAATCTGTTTACAGGACTATGTTTCAGTATGTTTTTCTTTTAGTCTAGCAAATCTGATGAAAATAAGAATGGTGTCACAACAGATTGGTGTCTCTTGGTGGTCTCACAACAACCACACAAGACAGGGCATAATAACGGCATAGCTTCCCTAGGCAATCTGTAGCTATCGTTTGTGATATACCAGGGAGAAAAAAAACTTTTTTTCAGGACTAGACTAGACTAAATTTGTTTCCCTGCTATACTGTATGTCATCCAGACGAACCCAGATTTTAGAACTTGCCTCCCCTGCTTTAAAACTAGCAGAGTTTGTTTTTCCTATAAGTCAAATGTTTTTTGTTTTTTTTTTAAAGCAAGAGAATGTTGCGCTTGACTGCTCATGTGAGGCTGCTCATTCATTATCTAACACAGTTTACTCCGTTCTAGATGTTAGAATTTGAATCATTTCCCTATAGTTTAGGAAAGAAATACACACATCGTTATTATCGTTTTTGATATGACTCGGCCAGGGATTGAACCCCTAATGTCCCAATCACAGTCTAACCACAAGGCCACTGTGCTGGTTGGTTAATAGACTGTTTTATTGACTAAGAAATAACACTAGCTATAATAGTTGTCTCCGCCAGGCCGATATAGTTATAGCTATAGTTGTCTCCCTCTGTCCGTCCGTCCGTAAACAGCTAATCTCCGGTTCCATTGGCCTCAACATGAAACTGCACATTAGCCGGATGCCACAGAAGAACCTCTGGCCCAAATGTGTCCGTTCTGCCTGTTATAGCGCCACCAGAAGCTTTTTTTTTATTACTCCCAAAGATTTTGTCCAAACATCATGCAAATCGGTACACATGATCTCTATAGTCGTGTGATCAAGACGGATCTGTCCGATTTTTCATATTCCATCCCGATTGGCTAAGATTGGCATCTAATGTTTGCAGGAGTGGTTCGCTTTCACCAAAATGCCTCAAATCATGAACGCAGCGTCCGATTGCCGCAAAAGGCTGAGGAACAAATGCCATTAGGAGGAGCACTTTTTCTAGTTATAAATGTAGTGGTAAACTAAAAGGGTCTTTGAAATAGACTTCAATTCATGCATAGGGTGTTAGAGTCCCCATTGCTCTAGCCTGCCCCAGCGCGTCTGATATCTGGTCTAGAGGGGCCATTGAGAGCCCTGATGTCAAAACATTTGGAGCGACGCCCACTGCACTCTGGTTGGTTGGGGAAATGAAAGGTCGACTCCCACTTCCTATGCCAGAAATGTCAACAGCTTGGTCCAGGCTTTCTTTTTGAGCAAAACGCGAAGGAAAATAAAAGCCTGGAGATCGAGGCTATCATTGCTAAAACATACACTGTGCTCGCCCCAGTGAATTGTTTCTTATAACGTGAGTCAGTGTCAGGGGAATGGACATTTTTCCTTGAATAGTTTGAGTGAAGCCTCTATAGTTTCCATGTGGTGACACTCACCTCCTATAGTATCCCTGGCATGCTTTCCTTTTATTCTGTTCAAGATCGGTAGCCATGCCTGCTGATTTCTCTATCTTCTGTATTAGGTTGTGGTGAATGTGAAGGACATATCGGTGTGAAAGCCTCAGAGACAGGAGTACTCGAAAGAAACACACACCTTACTAAGGTTAATAAGGTTAGTCATTGTAGTAAAGAGTATTAGTTCAAGTTTAACAAGCTTAGTGCACTGCTGTTTAGGGGATATTAAAGGGCATGATAACATTGCAATTATATCTGTTTTCCTCTCCACGGTCTCTTGACTTTCTAAAAGTCAGGGACAGAGATAGGAGATTGTGAGTGAGAGAGAGAGAGAAAGAAAGACAGAAAGGAGAAGATCAATTATGACCCAGCCCCCTTGCTGGGCAGCTATTTATCAAAACAACTGACTGGCTCTTATGTGTGCCCAGAGGTGAGTGGGATGGTGACAAAAGGGGTCATATGAGATTCCATTCATCCCTGCTCCATCTATGATGGAGGGTGGGACGGGACGGGGTGGCCTGTCATAAGGCCATTCAGCTGGGTTAATCAGACACTAGCCCAGGCCTGCAGCTATAACGCAGTCCCAACGCTACAATGCATTCTCACCGCTCCGTTTTCAATTATCAAGGGCGCTTCTTATCTCTACTCACCAGGGGGTTCCAATACAAATAGTGGAGTCCAAGGACCGAGCGACGCGCGAATAACAAACAAGAAAATTCCTCAAGATGATACGGATCTGAGAAGAACGGTGCCGGGAACTGATTTGATCAAACTAAAAGGCCCATTACCGGGACCCCGATCAGTCCATAAAATGTCCTATGCGGGGAGGTTTACGGATTCGTTTTTGTGCTTGTGAGAAAGGCCTTGTTATCCAGTGAGGTTATATTGGGCCACAGGGCAGGGTTTTGTTATATAACTCTTAGTAATAATAATAATATATTTCCTACAAAACAACAGACTGGCACATGGACTATTGTGCATTGCTTGATATTACATTGCTGCCATAATAAAATGAAAATATTTCAGTATGTATCAAATACAGCACATACATTATGTAATGAAAGCTGAATGCATGTAGCATACTGAAGACACAGATGTCCAGAAGGGCCAGAGACAGCTTTACTTCCTGAGGAGGCTCAGCTCCTTTTGTGTGTGTGTGGGACTCTGCTGAACATGATCAGTGGTGGCTGCAGTGCTGTATGTCGTGGGGTGGGGGGTGTATCAAGGAAGGCGACAGCAGCTAGGAGGCTGAATAGGCTTATCAAGAAAGCTGGTTCTGTCCTCGGTACCACCTTGGACACACTGTGGAGGAGGTGGCGAAAAGCAGGATGAAGACTAAACTCCTGGCCATCATGGATGGCACTGTGGCAGGGCAGAAACGCTCCTTTAGCAACAGACTGTTACACCCAAGTTGCGAGAAGGAGCGCCATAGGCGATTTTTGCCTCATATTTGCACATATATATGTGACATACTCGGAATTGGCCGCCTGCATATATGACTCTACATATTATGTACATACTGTATAGCCATATATGTGGACATAATAGAAGCTATAAATGAGACGTATATATGTTTTCTAAATGAAAAAAAAAAACATATATTATTTTTTTTAAGTCCAGCCCCCAGCGCCTATTAGGAGCGCTATAGGAGATCTTTTCTGGCTGCAGCAATAAGACTGCAAGCCATCGGACTCTTACGTTCTGGTCTGTGGTTTTTAATTTTTGTTGACTATGTTAAGATGCCTATTTTATATGTTTTTTTTTTTATTATGTGTTTTATTAATGTCTCAATGAGAGCTGCTGTAACACCTTAATTTTGCCTCTGGGATGAATAAAGTACCTACCTACCTCTGGTTGGCTATTTTATGGCTTTAACGGATATACCAGTTTAATTTGGACTTTAATAGCCATTAGCAGAGATTGCACCCTGTATGCACCAAGCAAGCAAGCATGCAATGTAAACCATGGTTCTCAATGGGGTCTAAGGGGTCCATGACTCCATCAAAATCTGTTTAGCCACAATATTAGCCAGTTTAACCCTATTTTATGCAACAAGCTCACAACCCCTATAGCACCGTGATGCATTTTAGAATTTGAAAAAGCTTGAAGAAAAATCATTTTTATAACATTTTAACAATGTAAATCTGGTGTAAATCCCTGGCACAAAGTACCACTCCTTATATACTTGAGTAGAACTCAGCATACATCATTCTCTTCTATTCATGTTTAAATGGTGTGGACAAACTGAGTTTAAAGTTACTACATTTAGTGAATAAGGCCAAAATATAAACACAATATCTAAAAGATAAAGCAATTTTGGGAAACATCGTGGAGGTTTATGTAAACTATGTGGCTGATGTTGACAACATACAAAGACATGTATTAATGACGGTAGCAGGACGGTAGCAGGACGGTATGGTCCTTTAAGTTTTTTAACTTTGGTGAAATTGTAGTTGTACTGCAGATGTGATTATGTGCTTTGCACTCTAATGTCACATTTCTTCATACACTTCACTCCCACTGCCCTGTGCTTCTTGAATTGTGTGATTGGGTGGCAGCCATGTTATCACTGCTGTGCTGGTTTTTGAAGTGGTGCTGTATGCTGTACTGAATGTGATAAGAAGAATCTTCTCTTCCTTTGCAGCGGGGCAAGGTCTCACTGAAAAACTGAAAAGTTTAATGAAAAGTCGAAATATAGTCAATCCTGAAATGATGGTGTAATAGCATTTTTAATAATTTAAAACCATTTTTTTATTCCCTGGTTTTGAAAATAAGTGGGTAAACGATAACTTTCGAGGCTCCCTCATGCAAGTTTGTCTGAAACTCATCCAGGAGAACTGTTCAGTTGCCCAAACAACACGCAGTCGTTTGCTTGTGCTTAGCGAGTGGATGTGAGTTTGCGAATGTATTTCATAATGTTTAATACAGGGGTATTCAACGTTTTTCAGGCCAAGGACCCCCTAGAGAGAGAGATAGAGAGAGAGAGATGAAGCAGGGACCCCCACTACATATTGTACATTCTAATTTCTGCAATTCTGTTGCAATTCTGTTGCAGATTACACTTTTTCATAGATTTCATAGATAGCGTCATAGTCATAGACGAGTTTGACAGCACTGTCATCAGTGTATGTTGGATTCATGTTAAGACATTTAACCACATAAAACTGTCAATACTTACTCAACTTGACCTTTCACTCTGTACTTAGTCTGCTCTTTTTTCCTCTACACCAAACCTCTTTGCCGGAAATAGCCAATCTACAAACACAAATCACAACGCCTCGCACTGCGAGGCGTTGTGAGCTGCTATAGAGCTGCTATTTTTGGCTAAAGTACTCGGAATATGGATGCTAGGGTTCAAGTGGTTAATGTAAAAAAAAGAATCCTATCACACAAAGATTTGGCGGCCCCCTAGTAACTCTGAGGACCCCCTGCTGAAGACCCCTGGTTTAATCCTCCACGTCTATGACTGTAGAGAAATATGCTCTTACCATCATTTCACCATGCCTAACATAGGAGTTATAAAATTAGGGATTAGGGCGATTAACATTCTAAAACAATATATTAAAAAGGGAAAAGTTAGTATGAAGTGTAACTAGCAAGTCACTAGACAATCCGTGTATCTTGCATAGAAAATTCACTGCCAATTTTCTATTTTGGATTTCCGATCGGATATCTGAACGCAAGATACACGGATTACTGGACTTACCAAAGACCTTTGATTCTTGGCATAGAGAGGAAGACCAACATAAATCATTCTACTTAAACCCTAAACTTCCCCCAGAGTCATATTAGGCCCCCCTTTTCCTTAAAAAAAAAAGAAAAAAAGACTCTCACTAAAAAAGATGATCTACAATAAATATCAGAAAATGTCATTTTACGGCATTTCTGCTTTTATTGGAAAGTGTATAATGGAAAAGGACAAGAGCAAAAGTCTAGAGAGGGAAATAACATGTCACAGGGCATGAGCCAGTTTTAAATCTGGAATGATGGGATGTTGTGGCCAACAGACAAACAGGTGAAGTCTCCAGGCCACGCAGACATTTCCAAGAATCACATAAAATTGAATTGAGGGTTTCCAATACAAAAATAAATAAATAAAAATACAATAATAAAAAAAAAATCTTGTGACCAGCATTCAAAGTTGGCCATTTGTTGTAGTTTAAAACCATGTTGGTCCCATTTCAGAATGTAAGCTCATTACATTACCAGCACTTATTTCATTATCTCTTGGGAGCTTTCTGAAACAGCCAGTTAGGCCCACTGTGAGGACATAAGGACACAGCAAGGATCTCATGTGATATCATTGGTTTCATTGTTTTATTTTCATCAAAAGAGACGTAGCTTCTTTGGGGGGGGGGGGGGGGTAAATAAATACGTCTATGAGGGAGACCCATCCCGTAATATGAAAGTCCAGTCCACTTGTGGATACGATACACGATCACGTTTCAACTGGAGCCCAATTGTGTGCGAGCTGTCTTCTTCCTTCTGTAAGAAATTGTGTTTTCTGCTCAGCGCCATGCCTAAATTGGGTTTGGATGTGCATGTTCAATCCTTGGCAATGGTCAATTCTACAGTATGCCACTCTTGTCAACATATCCTCAAATAAGGGACACTCAATGTTGAATTTTGAATAGAATATCAACCCCCCGAACAAAAACATTATTGATGTTAACACATTGTCTGACACAACTAAAAACGTTACTGAAAACAACTCTCAAAAGGTATGAATATCCCATGCATTTTGGCATCAACTTCTGCACAATGGAATAGAAAATGTCTTGACAGAATATCATAAACAGTTCATGTGCCAGGAATAAAACACAAAGAAATATACACACCGTAATCCAGAGGATTAGGCAATATAAATATCACAACAATAACACCTTTTTACGATTAATAAAGCATTGATCGAATGCCTTTAGAAGCCCTACAAGTACTGTGTAGCAAGCAGAACATAGAGCATATCAAATTATGTTCTCAAAATTCAACAAGATGCAAACAACACTGTAAACAATACAACAATCTGCTTGTTAACTTCCTCAGCTAAAAACGAATTGAAATGTTAAATTTTGAATGTTACACATTTTAGCCTTTTTACAGCATCAGGTTTTCAAGTAATCAGATATACAGTATGTGCAATATAATGTCAGACATAGTAGACTGGTGGTTGAAAATATTTTCATTACCGTCTCTGTGCTGTTGGACAATCTTTTACGCCGTTTCCCTCTATATCTCCTTTTCTATAAATAAAGTGTCTGAAAGTACAAAATTTTATTTTGACAGCCAGCTTTATTGAATTGTGCTTGAAGGAGGTGTCTCAGTGTTAATTGAACTCTGAGAGTGTAAAACATTTTACGGTGTGGCACTGTAGGAGGCAGAGTCGTCAGGTGTGTGTGTCTGTGTGTATGTGTCTGTGTGAATGGAGCTAATCTCGCAAACCGCTGGACCGGTCAGCGCCACATTTCTTGCCCTAGCCTTGACGACCTTGCAGGCTTATGCAAAGGCTAAAATGTCATTTAGATAGCATGTTATGTAGACAGATGCCAGGTCATTTCATTTGTAGACCTGGCATCCTATACTTGCAATGGACAGATTATAGATTTGTTTGATATTATACGGTTTAGACTGATGATAGGTTCTTGATTTACCTATGATCCTAGATTACTATGTCTATGCATTTGATGTATTACCTCGTGTTTTCCTTGCTTACCGTAAATCGGTCTGGATTAAGTGCGTCTGCTAAATGCCTAAATTGTAAATCTTGTGCACACTGCCAGAAGGCAGTGTGCAGTGTTCCCTCCTAATAAATATATATATATATAAATATAAATATTTTACTTTAATTTTAAAATGGAAGTCGATGGGGCTCTGACAGGGCTGAAACCTTACCCAAAATTGGAGTCATACGTCATATACTGTAGTTATGATGAAGATTGACGTCATAGATGACTGATGTCACGACAACGTGAAGTCCGAGATCCACATTGGAGCCACACTGTTCACATGTGGATCCCAAGATCTACACCAGGGGTCTTCAACGTTTTTCAGGGCAAGGACCCCTTAGCGGAGAGACCGATGAAACAGGGACCCCCCACTACATATTGTATAACATTTTGTTGCAGTTTTTCATAGATTTCATAGTTGGCTTCATAGACTTGTTTTAACAGCACTATCATCAGTGTATGTTGGATTCATGTTAATGTGTGACATTTAACCACTTAAACTGTCAATACTCTACACCAAACCTCTTTGCCGGAAATAGCCGATCTAGAAGCTCACAACGCCTTGCAGCGCGAGTAGTTTTTGGGCTATAGTTCTCCTCAGAAAAGGGATGCTAGGGTTCAAGTGGTTAATGTAAAAAATATCCAATCACACAAAGATTTGGCGTCCCCCCTGTAGTAACTCTGAGGACCCCCTAGGGGTCCCGGACCCCTGTTGAAGACCCCTGATTTACACGATTAGATGTTTCTGTTACATTCTTCAGAGTTCAAATGTGACTGTGCATGTCCTTCACACTTGATGTGATTCTTTACAATGACACACATTGTCTTCCAGTGGGGAACATCATCGCTGTGAAAGAAACATCCCCACTCTCTGGAGACATTTAGGAGTCTTTAATAATTATCAAAGTCTCCTAAACTTCTTCAGAGAGTGCTGATGTTTCTTTCTGTGTGTATATTGTGAAGAATCTGCACCCAGTGTAACCTCAAGACTGCCCTTTGAGTTGAGCGTGCCTTTCACTTGAAGTGAGCTGCTTTGAACATCATCACTGGCCAGCAAATGCAAAAGCAGGGCAAGTGATTAATATTTGATAGTTTGGCATAAGGTTAAGGTTTTCGGCCACCCACAGCTTTCCATTCACACTGCTGCCCATAAGTGCCAGTGAGCAAGGCACTGTATCTTTGAATGGCTTCAGGGGACTGTGTAACTTGCGGAATGTGTTGTTTCTATTGCTTCAGACACAATGTGCCCAGGCTGAATTTAGATATTTAAGAACTTCCTACATTCTCTACTTATCTCTCAACTTAAAAAAGTTAAACACTTTTCAAAGAGTAGCGCTTTTCATCACCCCCTATCCATTTAAACATTGCACTTTTTAGTTCACATTCAGTGAGAAGAGCCAAACATTCATTGCACATGCAATTATTTCTATGGCCTGATAGTAACCATTCAGAAATATTAAATTTACAAGCAGCTACGGTCATTTCCCCCCCCCCCCCTCTTCTTTGCATAATATAAATATTTACATAAAAATCTTTTTCTTTTTTTTTCTTTCAAAGGAATTGTATACATGCTAACAATGCAAGAGGGATCAATATTTCTTTGTTTACATTCCCATCCTTGTGCTGAGCTCTTCATTTTGGTATTTATTGTGCTGGCAACTCGAGGGGGGAAAAAGTTGGGATCTAGAATCAATAATAGATCAATAGAAAAATGTACTCACACATGCCTCTTACTGCGAGACTCCGGGGGCTGCCCGCTGGAGGAAATTCCCCCCAATTCGCAGGAATAAAACATTTGAACTGCACTAAACAATATCAGGCCGTGTTTTTTTTTTTCTTTCCTTATACATGACCATTTCACACATTCTCTTCTAGCAGTATCTTCTAATCATAGTATGTGACAAACAATACATTCTTTGAAATGACGGTGAGGAGAATGTTCTGTACAAGCTCATTTCTATCCAGACAGATTTACAATCATCCTCTCCAGAAAGACACACTTAAAGTCTGCCAGCTTCTGCAGATTTATCCCCCTTCCCCCCATGTCTGCTTTTTCAGACTTTGCAGGGCCAATCCAAGATGCACTCTTATTTCCTGTCCATCAACCTCTCTCCATTTGCAGGCGCATAACTGATGCAACAGAGGCATTCAATCCATCCAGGATGTTTCCTTCATGGCCTCAACAACACCACCTCTGTTCTCTTATCTTCTCTTGTTAGTGGGCCGGACCTCAGCCCGTCATCAGCCATTATAGTAGGCCACCAGTGAGACCACTGCGGGTTTGACAGGTTCTGACGGGCTCTCGGCAGCATCGACTGACGGTTCCTCTACGGGAGTGTCCGGCTTTGGCCATTCGGCAGTGGCCGGTTCGGGGCCAGGACAGGCTGGTTCTTGGGCCAGGACAGCCGGCTGTTGGTCCAAGGTGGCCACCATGAAAGGGAGGTTGTGGTCATTGGTTCGGTTCCTGAAGACCTTGGTCGCGATCTTGGACGAGCTCCTTATGCTGGAGCCACGTTGGGGCGTCTTGCACTGCCACAGCGCCCAGAAACACCTGTAGAACTGTGACCAGCATCCGTACGTTCACACGCGTGCGCAGACGACACGTGCACACATTTGCACACACACACACACACACACACACACACACACACACACACACACACACACACACACACACACACACAAAATCAGACACAATTGATGTCATGGAAGACAGCATATAGGGAAAAGACAAAGAAGTAAAAGATCTGGATAAAATGAGGGCTGCTGCAGTTTGAGTTTGAACAGTGTAATCTAATGTCACCTGTACAGTTGCTCATTCACATTTAGCCCTATCTCACAAAGGAAAAGAGAAATTAATCTGCCGTAAGACCCCCCCCCCCCTTTGTATAGTGAAGCCCTGGAGATAATTATAAATAATTAGGACTGATTAGACTCCATCCCTCCTCTGTCCCTTTCAGTCTCTCCTTCCCTTTGTCTCTGTCTCTCGATCCCACTGCGCTGCTCCATTGTTGGGGTCATCATGTAGCTAGCCTTTTCACGAGCAACAATGCACTGAGAGCTGCTCATTATTTGTACATTTCCCAAATGGTATTTAGTGTTCAACTAATTAGATTTCTCAATCACAAAATTGTTAAATTTACAAGAGTGTTGTCTAGTAAAATCTATCTATCTATCTATCTATCTATCTATCTATCTATCTATCTATCTATCTATCTATCTATCTATCTATCTATCTATCTATCTATCTATCTATCTATCTATCTATCTACTGTATCTATCTATCTATCTATCTAATACATTAAAGATCACTGGCATTATCTACTTTATACACACAGTTTAAATATTCTGTTAATGCCATTGTTTATGTCTCAAGGGCAGCTCACGAAGACAAGTCTGGCCAGATCTAAAAGCCTTGATCAAAGTGCCCCAGGATATTAGAAAGTGTTACCATGCAGGCAAATAATATTTTCTTTATTTTGCATGTTTTCTTATTCAAGCTTAGACTCTTTGCTGAATATTCTTTACCCCACAAATAAGCAATCATAGTCAACACTTTGTTTCAGACAGCTACAACAGTACAGCGTTGTGTCACATAACACCAGAAAAAACATAAATGAAGGTACAGGGAAGCTGCGTTGGAAGGGCAAAACAAACACATTTGAATCAAGTACACTGGTCAGAGTGAATAGTCAATGGACCCCTGCATAATGTCCTGCTCTTCTACAGACATATCCCTGGTTTCCGCTCTTGCACAGAAGATCATCTTGCTTCGCACCAAACACCAAACTCCCAAGGTTCCTGAGATATCCCCAGCTCAAAGTCCAGGGTTCCTAATCTCACTGACAGACAGAAAGGCAAGACGCTGAATAATTGAAGACGTCAGGAGCAGGTTGAAAGCATAACAATGCGCTGGAGGCACTATTGGCTCTTGGTTTGAATTCTGAGTGCACGGATGCACACATGGAGGCAAAAACATGCATACACGCACATGCGCATGCACACACACACGCACACAGACAGATTGTAGTTTGGTGTGTCTTCTTCAGCCCTGACTCCCAAATTGCTGTCACTGCAGTCGTCTCTCTTGAGTAAACGTAGTGTACTTAGTATACTTCAGGAGTTTCATGTATACTTATAGTCTACTACATTTTCTCAGGGGACACATGACACCGATGACCCCCAAGTCATTTTTCACCATCTCTGTCTCGTCTGAGCGGAGATATTGCACGTCAGACACATACTTAGGATTGACATTGATAACGTAAACTCAACATTGAACAAAGCTGATGAGAGAACAGGTAAGCAAGACAAAGTAATTGATTGATTGATTGATTGATGGTAGGATCACATAACACATAAGAAGGGGTAGTTATGGGGAGTTGGCGAGAGGCGCCACAGGTGACATCCACTTTTTCTGCTGTCGGTGTAGTCATAAAGCGTGCACACACGCACACACGCACACGCACACACACACACACACACACACACACACACACACACACACACACACACACACACACACACACACACACACACACACCTTGTCAGGATATATCAGCGTTTGGTCATCCAGGTGTCAAGGTTAGCGGGAGGAAAGAGAAGCACTGATTGCCCAGTACCACTTCCTGTTTGTTGGGGCTTGGTGTACCCCCCCCCCCCCCCGACCTTACTCAGCTGTCTAAAAACGACAAGATCCACAGTAGGTAGAAGGCACCATTGAAAAGATGGATGAGACAGGGGGGAAAGACAGACGGAGAGAGAAAAAGAAAAAGAGAGACGTTGTGGGAGAGTAGAGAGTACAGAAAGATGTGAGAAAGAGGCAGAGAGACCCAAAAAAAAGACAGTGAGTGACAGAGACAAAGACGGAGATGGAAGAGTGATAGAGGGAGGAAGGTGGGGAACACGATGGAGAGAGTGAGAGGGATGGGAGGAATTGTAACGAGAGAGCTAGAGAGAGAGAGAGACGGAGGATAGAGTCAGCAGGAGCACAGAGGAATGGAGACTGAGGTCAGCATAAAGGTGAGAAGAGTGACAGATAAATGGATAGAGCATGACAGAGGGATGGAAAGAGGTGCGAACCGCCTGTGTGTATGGAGAGAGGGGTTAGCACTGTTTCCGGCAGGGTCTACTCAGACCGGTCAGATCGAGTTTAGGGGATGCTTCCGGGAGAGAGGGAGAGATGTTCTCCTGCCCACTGGAATTGACAGTGTGAGGTCAAATGTCAGATATCATCTCAAACAATAAGGCATTCATCCATTTTTTAAAGGGTGGCCGGCAGAGTTCAGCTCTCCACCGCCGCCTGACTATGGACTGTACTGTTCAATGATACTCAACTTCCCCGAAACACTGACATCTCATCGGCCTGTAAAGGAATACATAGTTTTGGTATTTTTTTAGGCAGGAGTAGGAGTTCACCCAAAAAATGACTTATTTTCTATCAATTACACACATTTCTGAGACTAAAGCACAGCTCCATACGATGAGTTCACATAAGACACACGCTGTTAAGATTAACTAGTTTATAGGACTGTTCGTATCGAACGAGTCTGTAGGACTGTTTGTATGGGTGGATAGCTGGTAACAGGTTGCCCTGAGCGCCGTCGGTCAGAACGGTACCCAGTCCTATGGGGGCTCGAGTAATCAAGGCTGGTAGTCGAGTCAGAAGGTTGGGTAAATGGTTAGTAAGGCCTTTTACTCTTTCTTTGTTAGTTACACTTATTAGTTACTAATAACTGAAATATCTCTTATCTAGGCTTATCCGGCGTTGACTCGTTGAGCCTTATATAGCAACAGGATGTACTCGCTATATAACAGGGATGTCAAACATACGGCCCGCGGGCCGGATCAGGCCCGCTAACTAGTTTAATCCGGCCCGCGAGATGATTTTGCAAAACACTAAAAAAAAAAAAAAAAAAAAAAAAATTTTTTTTTTTTTTTTTTTTTTAGTTCCAAAAATGTTTTAATTGTTTTTTGGCCAAGTCTACGCCTGCAACCACACGTAACTTCCACTTTCCTCTTCTTCTTCCTCGTCTTTGTATTGGTATTGTTTGTGTTGGAGCGCCTCAGTGCGGCTGCAGAGTTCATGTGCAACCTCTACCAGAGAGAGATAGAGACACTAGAAACTCTGCTGGAGACACAAAACAAATTGTGTAGACTTGGCCCTTTGAAATAAAATGTATTTTGGCACTAAAAAAAAAAAACACTTAACGGTTATCGATTAATTAATCGGTAAGGCCTAACGGTAGGTAAACGGTTAATAAAATGTCTCCATTTGGCCATCCCTATTTGTGAAGTTTACATTTTCAGAATGTGCTTGTACTAACTAAGACTAAGTAAAGTAAACAAAGAAAACTATCTGAAGTTGTTGTTATTGTTATTATTAGTTATTATGCCATGATTTTACCGGTCCGGTAACGGTCCGGTACCGGTCCGGCCCTCTGGCCCTCTGGCCCTCCTCCATGTGGCCCCTGAGCTAAAATGAGTTTGACATCCCTGCTATATAAGGACGGCCCTAGAGCATAGCCGTTTCATTTATCATCCATATATTGATATTAGGGAAGGCTCCTGTATAAGGGGAGCCTTCGTAACACACGCGTAACAAACCCAAAAAGTTTAGTTTTTGTTGCATTTATAAACCAATATTTGATTACTGGCGGAAAGATGCTAATGTCTCCGGTAGGAGACTCTGAAAGTTATTGGCTTAGGAATGTGACAAAAACAACTACTGGGTGAACTACCGGTACTCCTCATTGGATGGAGCTGCGTTTTAGTCTACTCATTAACGTGAAAAGACTAAGGTGTATGAAAATCCAGATCAGTTGAGCTCAATTGCAAAATACACTGTAGGCACATTTAATGATCTACTCAGTGGCTTTATATCAGACCTGCAAAGCCGGATCAAGAATCCCCAAATAAAGTTTTAATTGAGCTCTTAAATGATGGCAAATTGAAGGCCTCAAGGATATTGATTGGCAAGTATTTGAAAAAGAAGAATTTCTCTTACAGGCATCAGCGGTCAGCCTGCATATTCACGTGACACTTAAGCAACTTAATTTGATTCAATAGACTTCATGTTGTGAAGTGTCTACAGACCAGGGGAACAAAATATGAAAATTAATATGTCTTGAGATTTACCTGAAAAAAGAATGACACCCACGTAGGGATTATGTAAATAGAATGACAATCATCCATTTCCCCTTCGGGCTTTCCGCATAGATTCAGCGACAGCTGAGCTCTGTGTGTGTGTGTGTGTGTGTGTGTGTGTGTGTGTGTGTGTGTGTGTGTGTGTGTGTGTGTGTGTGTGTGTGTGTGTGTGTGTGTGTGTGTGTGTGTGTGTGTGTGTGTGTGTGTGTGTGTGTGTGTGTGTGTGTGTGTGCGCGCACACGTGTGTGTGTGTGCGTGCATGTGTATGTATGTACAGTATGTGTGTACCTTCTGAAAGTCTTCTTTGCAGTGCTTAGTGCTTCAAAAACCTCCTCATAATGGCAGCCGCCACGCAGCCATGCTAAACTATGGAGTTTACAGTTCATTTATTTATTCCTTTGATAGAGAGACGAAACACAGATACAGGTGACTGTAGAGATCAAGTATAGAGTAAGTAGTAATCACTAGTAACAATAGGATAATATAAAACACAGTATAATGATGAGGAAAGCTATTGATATTAATCTCTCTACCTCAGGTGATGGGTAACCTCCCCCAAACCTTATTATGCTCACTCACGCTCCCGTGTTGGATCGTGTTTGGATTGTCTGGTAGCAAGGTGAGATAAGGATTTTCTTTCAATGCAAAGTAAACTTGTTATCAGCCACTATGTCAAGGAAAATTAGGAAGATAAAAAAACAAGCACACAATAACACACAATTTCTATATGATAAAGTTATCTGTGTGTGTCTGTCTGTTTATCTTTTATGCACACCCACACATCAGAGACTTTCCATAGCGGTGTGTTATGATCCGGGGAAGGTTATGGACAACGTTGTAAAATGTTTTATACTTAATTATATTAACATTTCAAAACCTTAATTTGACCGACATCATAGACTTGGCCTCTAAGTACTTTGTGCCTACAGTATTTAACTCACACAATAACCCAAGCAATGCTTGGTAGCCTACCTTTTACTATAATATAGTGATATGGTGAAAATGCATATTAAGCATTTTCACCACATGTATATTTCAGAACTTATTCCAGCTGATTATTGAAAGGTTCGAGGGCTGTTTTTGTCTTCATTGTCTGGTGTAAAATCCATGTAAAACATTTTAGCCGCTACCCTCAGATCTGTGTCTTGTTTGCTGTGTTGACAGCAAATACTGATATTTACTTGAGAATATATAAATCCGGTGGTGCCAGACATAGACAGTATAGAAGTGCCATGCCGATGCTTGCCCGCCCAAATACATCATAAGGATTTGTAGAAACTCAGAGAAAAGGCCAAAACGGAGAGAAAGGTGCATTTTATCTGTCAATATGGATAGTATCGTGAATAATGTTGTTTCTGTTGATGAAAATAACCATCAACAGTTAACTGAATTGCACATTAAAAGCATCATGATTGTGTCACTTTAAAGGTGTTTTCTTACACTTTCAGTTCCCCAGCATAAATTGTGGCTTCTCTTGAATGCTCTATGTTTAGCTAATACAGATGATTTGCACACTTACATGGTATAAGTATAATATCTGCACCATCTAGTGTCATCATTGGACTGAGTACACATTGCTGGCTTGGCTCAGGCTCGAAAGGCCCTAATCTGCAGTCCGAAACTGGAAGCCCCCCCCCCACACACACACACACACACACGCACACGCACTCACACACTCACAACACACTCACTCACTCACTCACAACACACTCACTCACTCACTCACTCACTCACTCACTCACTCACTCACTCACTACTGGCAGAGCTGTGGTACTACCTAAAACATAATGTTAATAATGTTAACATACATTATGAATGCTATGTACAGTAATACATTCAATTTTCTCTCAGTCAGTACATGAACCTTGTGTTACTAGCTTTTAAATCCACTCAGGACAAAATTACTAAAAACCTTGTAGACTTGGAAATGGGATTATCAACACACATGCTGCATTCACTGTTCTCTGTTTAACGCCAATGGGGTAATTTAAACAGATGTGATGTGGGCATTGTTTCATTTTCCAATCAAATTTTCCATTAACTGATGATAACATAAGATAAGCATCTGCAAATATCAAGTCATTCTGCCTAAAGGCATTAGCCCATTTAGAATGTCCTGATTTGAGGTATGAAAACTAGTTTATGAAATCATCAGTGTCCTATATAAATGACTAAGTAGCGCCCGGGAATCGAACTCGGATCTCCCACACCACTAGCCTAAAGGGAAATTATCCCTTGGCCAGGGGAGCCACTCTGAGCCACTACTGCAACTATATATAATCATAAAGATTGCTTAAAAGATTGCTCTAGACCTTTGTTTCTCAAGTATAAAAATACATTGGAGGCACTTGATAAATCATTGTTGGATGTGACAGCATCATAAACTGAAAGATTACTGGGGGAGGACATGTCTTGATTGTATGTGTTCCCAAGTGTACTTTACATGGTTCTAATTAATAGCATGACATTAAGTTTTGAAGAGCAGGAATGTGATAGCATCTAATGATTAACAAAGTTGCAAGCCAAGGATATAAAGCGGAGCATTAATCAGTGTTGCCCTTTAATGAGAGCGGTGTCAGAGATGAATGCATTGGCCACAACAACTGAAACAGCTGGAGCTCTATGGCATCCTTGCCTTCTTTGATTATAACCACAACGTTTGTCTCCAGCAATGTGTCTTTATGTTACTGACCAGCTAGAATCGGGCATTAATGAGGTATGAGAGAACAAACCGAGCAACTACTGTAGATGAAATGAGGTATTAGTTCTTATCGCATACATTGAACCAATAGTTTTGGAAATAGACTACAACTTATTTAAGGCCTTAGAAAGCCAATTTACAATTACAATTTAGGCATTCAGCAAACGCTCTTATCCAGAGTGACTTACAATGTGAGATGTGCCCCTCAGCCCCAAGAGGAGGAGAACTCATCCGGGAGCCAGCCTGTTTGAACTGCCTATTCAAATTCTTCAACCTCATTGACTCCACAAGACAATTACCGCTGGTGGGCTCCTTAACACAGAGTGGAGGGGTGTTTACCACTTGAAGACTCACTGGGGACCTTTTTCCCTTCATGCTCAAGTTTTCCGCCTCATCCTGTTTTGATGGCGTGATCAAATCAGCGATGCTTGCTTTTAGGGATGCAGCTCACAAACACCCACATACACTGCGACAGGAAGAATTATGTCTGTCTCACACATTCCCAGCATGTGCGGAGGGCATTGGGTCTCTTTTAAATAGAATCTTGTTTTTTACTGTGGTGTTATTTGCTTATTCATTAATTTTTTGTCTTAGTGAACTATGAATCTATCCATCCCTCCCTCCCTCCCTCCCTCCCTCCCTCCCTCCATCCATCTATCCTTCCCTCCCTCCCTCCCTCCGCAGAATGATTGCAGTCTGCAAAATCTCAATGAGATTGTTGTTTGGTACATTTGCAATGCATCTAACACTGGACAAAACTACTTCTGGACTAGTGATTGATTAACGTCTGTGAGAGTGATTCAGTAACATGCTCCACGATGTGTTCAGACAGCTGCTGAACTGGGTGCTCACAGTTCATTCAGACATTAACCGACAGAAGTTAATGAGCCAGGGCACTTGGTAATGGAAAAGTAGCTCTACATTGTGTATTCACAAAATAACTCACGCCCAAGATGGTCTAACAAGCCAAACATCACCACAGATGACACCAATGCAAACACTGTGTCATTGGTTAGAAATTAATTTTACATATTGAATAGGCGGGGTCTGAACTAATGGAACATTCAGCACTCAAAGCAGAACTGCATCGACTAGAAAACAGTTTCCTTTGCAGATATCTTCTTTTCGGCAAGCTAAAATATTTTTGGACTGCCCACTTTAAAAGATGAGTTCTATTTGAATCATTTGTTCTCAAATCACTCATCACTAATTTAGAACAAGTAGGCCATGCCCTTATTAGATTTGGTCTTGTTTTATCAGAATATGGCAATAATACCCGGTGTTGCCTGGGTTAGATAGGCACAAAGCATTATGTGAGTAGGTTTTGACCAGCCCATGTCCTTCCCCGGATCATAACACACCACTATGTAAATTAAAACGCAAGTGTGGGCATGCATAAAACACACATAGGCTTTTGACCTGGTCATGACCTTCCTCAGATCATTTCACATCACTATGCTCATTTTAAGCCCAATCTGACCAGGGGTGTGGGCATGCTGTTTTAGGGGGGACGTGCATGGCATTTTAGGGGTATGTTGGGTGGGGGCTGGCTTTTCTGACTGTGGCCTGGGTTTTGATCTGCCCATGACCGTCTCTGAATTATAACACAACACAATGCGAATTTGTGTCAAAAATCTTTTGCTCTACAAGCTCACAACGTGTCGCATTGCAACACGTTGTGAGCTTGTAGAGCAAAAGATTTTGACACATTTTGAAAACTTGTGAAATGGGACATTCTGCGAGTACTTTTACTTTTGATACTTTGAGTATATTTTGATGCCAATACCTTTGCACTTTTACCCAAGTATCGTAACATTTTGAATACAGGACTTTCACTTTTTAACAGAGTATTTCTACATTGTGGTCAAAATCTACAATGCAGTACATATTCCAACGCTGTTGACCAGTAACTTTGTGCAGCGTGCATGTGCAATACCAGCCACACACATGTCCTACTGTTACCTTTTGAGCGCTTGTAATAGCTTTATTGTTATTATCATTAATATTATGATTTCAGAATCATTACCGATGCTAAAGTACCTCCGTTCTGCAAAAGGCCTGATGATGAATGAATGGTGATCTTGATGAAGAATGAAACTGATAATGTTTCGAGGCTTGATGAGGTCTGTTGATAGGATGTGTAGTCATTGTAACGATCATCAGAATGCCTTTTCACTGGAGCGCTGAGTGTGCTGTAAAAGAGAGGCTCTTGACCAATCAGGCAATTGTGGCCGACACAATCCATTTGCGCGGTTCTTAATTAAAACCCCAGTCATGAAGGGAAATAACGATGCACCATTAACTTTATCAATTATCCCAAAGTTCAAGCGGTTTCTTCCTTAGCCATGCAGGCGAGTTGTGGAGGTGAGAAGTTGTAGTTCTCTGAAGTTACACGTGACGTGTGGTTTACAGGGCAACATTAATGTTTTACTTAAAGGCGATAGTGCATGCACATTCAATCTCACCCATCTCACTGGTTATTTCTCAGCTCCACTTGTTTATTGCTTCAACATTTCGATCCTGCTGGATCTTCTTCAGGAATTAGATTCCTCTTTTTTTTTCTAAAAGTTTTTATCCCACGATTTTTGTGAGCCATTTTTTTCACCCAGTGCCAATTGCCTATGTAATCCTGGGCGCTACTCTCCCTCTGCCAGCCTAGGGAGAGCCCAGACTGAGCTCATGCCTCCTTCAATGCATGAGGAGTGAGCAGGCCGCTTCTTATCACCTGACAGGGGGGAAGGAACACGTTATTCCAACCAGTTCCTTTCCCCTCCATCAGGCGCTCCGGCTGACCTGGGGGAGGCAGTATAGAGACCAGGATTACTGCATGTTTTTGTGAGGGTACCTACCCTAGGGGACACGGGGAGAACATGCAAACTCCACAAAGAAAGGCCCTTTTGCCAACCCCACCTAGGGTATGGGCACTGATGATGCAGAGGAGAAGACACGCCCACAGCGTCCGCGGCGGGAATTGAACCCAGGACCTTCTAGCGGTGAGGCATCATCGTAGGAATTAGATTCCTGAAGAATTTCCAGCAGAATTGAAACATTGAAACATTAAAGGAGTAGTTCACCCAAAAAAAGACTTCTAGACAATCAGGATGGAATATGAAATACTGTACCGGTTTCGTTTAATGACTATAGAGATACTGTGTACCGATTTGCGTGATGTTTGAATCAAATCTGTAGGAGTACTGTCAACATTTTTTGTGTGCAAAAAGCGGCCTCCTGGTGGCACTATATGGCCCATGTGAAACATTTGGGGCAGAGGTACTGAATTGGTATACAGGGAGTGTGTGTGCACAGTTTCGCTGCGATCAAGCCAACAGTGCCAGAGATTAGCTGTCCACAGACACGGACACACACACGGACGGACGGACAGACAGGGTAAAAAACATAGTCTCCGCTTTCCTTTCGGCCTGGCAGAGACAATAAGTCATTTTTTGGGTTAACTACTCCTTTAATGTTTTATAATTTCCTTAAATAATTACCTTAAAATAAGTTGACACACATTTCGCAATATTTGTTTTCTTTCTTTTCCGTATGGCTGTCTGATAGAAAAAGTGGACACAACAGGTTCCGAGTCACTGTCGGTGCAAACCTTGTATGACCAAAACTGTTACTTTTCAGCAGATGAGAAAAAAAGAACCCTTGTTCCAATGGACCTGATAGGCGTCATATCCGCTTTATCTTCCGATCAGTTTCAGAGCTTCCGTACGACAGAAGCATTTGTGGGAGGCAACAGTCTGGCTCGCAAGACTACAATGGACCCGATGTAGTCATTATTTAGTGACGAGCTCTTAATCCTTTTCATTGGTTCAGTATTCATAAAAATAAGAGACAGATTTAAACACTCACTCTCACTTTCAAAATCTTTAAATATACAGCGAAAATAGCCAATCTACAAGCTTGTAGATCTGCTATTTTCGCGACTGTTGTGCAACACGTTTGTACAATGAAGAAGGGCATTCATTTTTATGAAAAAACAACATAAAAAGTTGAAATATGGAGATATGACAGCAAACGAAGAGCAGATTACCCATAATGCACTACCCTTTACACCCCTCTGTCCCTTGAGTCAAGTTGGTCATCCACCGACCTCTTGATGCTTCATGCTGGAACAGACATGCAGCAGGTGATATTCGTATCTGTACAGCATTTTTAGTCTTCAACTCGCCTCAACTCACAGTTTCCATAGTAACGGGCTGGGAGGAATTGAAGACTGAAAATGACATACAGGACATCTCTCTCTCGCTCCCATGCCCCCTCTCTCTCTCTCTCTCTGTCTGTCTGTCTGTCTCCAATGAGGACAATGACGAGTGGGCTAAACAGTCCCTGAAAGGTATAGTTAGTTGTGGTCGAGGTGAGAAAGTGAGGAACGTGAGCTTGTAACTGACAGGAGGGCAGAGCATTATCTGGCGGCTCATTCAGAAAATGGTCTTAAGATCAAATTTCATCTTAAGTAACTACTTACGCACAAACAAATGATGAAGTATGTATCAAAAAATCTTCCTTAGACCTGGAAATGATCATGTGTCTACAGTAAATTTCCCGCTGGATATTTTCGGTACTGTATACTGTAGGCACAGGAGCCTGCATCTTATGAACCGCAGAGAGCCGAGGGCATTTTATCAGGTACAGGTGTGAGGAATTAAACCAATATCCAAACCCAGTGTGTTTTCAATGAAATATATGGCGAGAGATGCTTCAATTTGTGCAAATCGCTAAACTTTAACTCAACATGGCTCCTCTTGCATTATTGGAAGACATTGTCAGCTGTGCGTTTTGAAGAGAAGGGGTTTTCGGAGAGGAAATATGGTATATTATATCCCAGTCGTCTTCATCCTGCCCACTGTGATCCGGGTTATTTTCTGTAAACTTGACAGTTATAAAACCCACAAAATAGAACCAGAGTCCTACAGACCAATCATTTGTATACAGACATTGAGACAGCACATGTGCATGCAGGTTACATGTAAGGGATTCCCAAACCTGGAAAAGAATTTATGGAATGCATTTTTACACAGGAGTGCTGTGACTTCATTCCCAGCGTCTTATGAGTGTTCGGGTTCCATTGTAATCTGCCTGCGCGCGCATGCCTGCTTGATATCAGTGTAACGTGGTCTGATAAGGGGTCTATTCCATTATTCCTAGCTGTGGTATTCAAGCGATTCTGGCCTGTTCTTGTGTGCGCAAACGTAAGATAATTTAAGGTTCATAAATCAAAGTTCTGTAAGACAAATTCTATGTTTTAAAGTGACCGTACTCAACTTTCCTTGTCTTAAGTATTTTATATGACTCGGGCATAAGTAGGCTATACCGTGGGAAATCATATTAAGATTAAGTTTAATCATAAATCCAATACGTTTATATATTTATGAATGAGGCCCCAGTAGTTATATTCAGAGCTACAGTGTCCCTGTGAGGAAAGTAACAACTGATTAACAAACTCTTCAACTTTAATTGGTTTTGGAGATCAATGTAACTTGATAAAACTTCTCATCTCTTATTTGTCATTTTCTTGTGCAAAGAGCCCTGAGGCGAATATAATATTATTATTTCTAAACCCGCAAGCAAAACTTCTGTGCCTCACTGAATAGAACAGAAGGAGATGATTAGATTATGTTGGAGTAAATGTTCTCCAAAACTGCAGCATCAATATGAAAACACCAGTGTATAATATTATCATATTTTCCTTTAATTTAATCATAGCAATGTCTTATATTCAAAAGGAAAGTTCATGACGCTGCCTTGGTCATGTCTTTAACAGAAAGTGTCCTTCTTAAGGCAGGCTTGCTATAAAGTGGTATCTCTGAGGTGGACGCAAGCAACCAGCTGAAATATGCAGATTTAATTTTTCCAAATATGTTTTGTCTCTGAGGAAAGGATAGGGCAGCTGCAAAATTATGCAATGGTTAGCTGAAAAACATCAGACATTGATACAGCGATAATCATCGTTGTATTATCATTTGGCATGCAGGTAATATTGTTGTCGGAGGGTTATACAGAACTTTAGAAGGCACAAGAGCAACAAAGTCATTCATGATAATGATGAGACTGGTGTGTTGCCTTGCATCTTCGTTAATTTGTGTTTGTTTGTTGATTAGTTTGTTTGCCTGAGGTACGACACAAAGCGATCCAGAAAATAATGGTTTTGAAATTCAGGAACAACTCTACAGTATCTACTGTACAGCTTTCTGTCAGCTCAAAAATGTAAAAAAGGCAAGAGAGAAATCTAAGCCTTTAAACATTTAGATGTAACAGCTTTTGTTAATAAAGACCAGATGTTCATAGTGACCAAAGTTAAGCACTTGTACAGAATGAACACTTATGGTATATCCTGCCTGAACACTGTTTTTTAACTTGAAAAAAAGTTAAATTTGACAAAACAGGACGATTTGAGGAAAAACACATATCTTGATCTTCTAACCACTAACACAACGTGAGTTTTGTTTGAAATGCAGGGTCCTTTCTCTGGATCTGACATTTGTTCCATCACATTGTAGCCACTATAGAGGCATTGGGGAATAACTATTGCTATGTTTAAGTTCTCCTCCTAGCACAGGGGTCTGTTGCATTTTCATCCTCCTAGCACAGGAGTCTGTTGCATTTTCATCCTCCTAGCACAGGGGTCTGTTGCATTTTCATCCTCCTAGCACAGGGGTCTGTTGCATTTTCATCCTCCTAGCACAGGGGTCTGTTGTGTTTTTAGACTCCTAGCACAGGGGTCTGATGCGTTTTCATCCTCCTAGCACAGTCTGTTGTGTTTCAATCCTTACCTCTTCCTGTTCTAGCCCTCTGGCCAAGAAGAGCACACTGTAACAAGTTGGTAAACTGTTGGGGAACAGTCCACACAAAAGCTAATTCTGGCATTATCTTACACTGCAATTCCTTTCTACTCCGTTGAATGTGATAATAACCACTGCAGAGCTTTCGACTTTAGCTCAGGAATGAATCCAACTTAGAACAAATGCTGCATATTAAAGCTCTACGCTGAAGTGTCAGGAGTCGAGCTGAATTAAAGAGGTCATAGGGGGTGCAATGTCGATATTCAGCACAATAGTTTTTATCTTCAGGGACTTTTCTATTTACATACCGTATCTTCTGACTGGTATTAAATACAAATGAACCACACGCCTAGAGGAAAAGTGGGAAATTGATCAAATAACTAAAAAAACAACGTCTGGCGGCAGTCAAAGCTATGCCAGTTTGATTGAGTTATACAGTGAGATTAATGTTTCCTTCAAAGTTGGCCCCACACATAGTTGCACACGTCGCATTGTGTGCTTGTGTACATCTGCTATTTCCGGGGCGCGACACCCGGCGCAGAACCAAGTAAAAATCAGTGATAAACTGCAGAAGTGTTGAAATGTTCAGGTTGTTGGATAGAATGCCTTGATTTTAGAGAATCAGAAGTGTTAGAGAATCATTTTTAGAGAAGTATAACATCAGTTATACAGCCATTACTGACAGGCTCGCATTCAATCAATAGATGTCTCATAGTGAAAGTGCATCGTGCAGGTAGCATTTTCCTTCCTAAGTGTTTCTCCTATACAGGCCTGTGAGAAAAAGCAGTGTTTAGTCATGCAAACCACCTCCTTCAATGTCATGTTGGACATATACTGTATAATGTTCCTTCTAGTCGCTTTTTAGATATAACTCACGACTGGAATCCAACAGACAAAAATGAAAATTGTACCACTTTAACCATATTTTATACTTGGCTATTCAATAAAAGCAGATCTACAAGCTCATTGCGCGTCACTTCGTGCCACGCTATGAGCTTGTAGATCTGCTATTATTTTTTAAAGCAAACATTTTTAACACACATCTTTGCTTCTGGGGGTCCCTGGACGAAAATATCGAGATGGAAGTCCGCAGCCAGATTTAAATAATTTTGGGGGTCCTTGACATTCAACAGTTTGAGCAGCACTGATAAAGCAACATAGGTTTTTCAGAAAACTGACATTTGCAGAATTGGCCTGAGGTCTTAATGGGTTAAACACCTGCTCAGCGCTCACCTGTTTGTTCATGAAGATGTAGATGATGGGGTTGATCACGGTGCTGGTCTTGGCCAGGATGGAGGGCACGATGCTGGCCTCGGGGGTGATGAGGCCCGGGGGCCCGAAGGTGGCCAGCAGGGCCATGATGCCGTAGGGCATCCAGCACATCAGGTAGCATGCCACCATCACCACCACCATGCAGAGGACTCGCTGCTCTCGCTTTCGGCTTATGGCCCGGTTGATCCCACTCACCTGGAGAGAGAGAGAGGGGGGGAGAGGGAGAGAGAGAGAGAGAGAGAGAGAAATGATTATATGTTGATTTGACTTGGATTCTTCTAACTTCAGTGGTTCTCAACCTGTGGGTCGGGTCCCTACATGATTTTTGGGAGGTCCCCAGATGACAGTAAAGTGATAATTAAAGGACTTTTAAAGGGATAGTTCACCCCCAAAATGACTTATTTGACTATCGATTAGTCACCCCATGGATACTTGAATTAATGGATACTTTTTTTGTGTTTTGTCGCATTCTTAAGCCAATCATTTCATGACCGGCAGCGATTCCGTTAGGAGACACAAAGAGTCTCCTTTGTGTCTCCTACCGGAACCGCTGTCTACCGGTCCGCTGGTCATCAAATTATTAGCTTAGGAATGCAACAAAACACAAAATAAATCCTTTAAATCAAGTCTCCATGGGGTGAATCATATGAGCTTGTAGATGTAGGCTTTTTTCCCCGCTATTTGTTGTACAAGAACGCGTGGTGCAACTGACACCCACATGTGGGGGGTGTCAGTTTTTGTGTCAGATGTAAGAAGGGGGGGGGGGGGGGGGGGGGTATTGGGAACCACTGCCGTACATGTTCTCTCCAGCTGCTGACATCAGTGGAACCGTCGACGTGTGGACATGTGTCACTCTGTGGAACGCTAGCTTTTAATAGTAATTGGAGACCCATTGCTGTTGCATCCTCTGTACATGTTTTATGACTCTGTCCGGCTTGCTCTCCGACGTATTAACAAGCTGCAAAATCATGAATCATAATCTAACTCTGAGATTAATGGACCCGTAAGTTAAATTAACTCTCAGGGTTTCGCGGTGCAGTGGCATAATGCTGATTTGCACCATCTAAAAACTCCCATTAGAGAAGTGTGTGCGTGGGTGTGTGCACGCGTGCGTGTGTGTCTGTGTGATTTGAAAGCGTAATAGAATGACTCCTCATGGCTAGACAAGGAGAAGAGGCCAGCGAAATGAAAAGAGGAGATGAAAGAAAAGGAAGGGGAGGTCATACGGAGATTGAAGAGAATATGACAGAGTGACTGAAAGGCAGACAGACGGGCGGTGGGCAAGAGACAAGACGGATAAAGGAGAGCGAAAACTCATCACCCTGACGCAAAAGAGAAGTCCTGACATTAAAATGACGCTGGAAATGAAAGGAAGTAAACAGAGCAGAATCACCCGTCGTCATAACCATCAGCCACGGAGAGGTGAGAGAGTGCACACCCGGCAGTCTCACACCTACTCGCATGTGGACGGCATTATGCTCTGTTTACTTAGTGGTTTGAGGCAAGATTACCGACTTCTGGATGTTTTGACAGTAAACGGCATTAGCAGACTGCGTCAGTGAGTTTCTCAGCAGGGTGGGTGGGGGGTTGGGGGGCTGACAAAATGTCTCTTCCCTTATATTGGCCTGATTTGTATTTTGTTGCGTGACGGTGATGCGCACCGATGTTCATTGGGCAACACCATCGTACGATGGAGTGAAAATGTATCATTAAACCAGGGCACATACGCAGCACTCAGTCATACTTAAATAAATACACATGGGGCCCGGTACTGCACCATGGGCCCTGTGTGCAGTGGCGGTGCTACAAGCCGTTTTTGTTTTTTCACTGCCTGGAGGATGGTGCCCCCCTGAAGTTGCTGCAGCACCTAAAGCCCTTCCAGTAAGCCCTCCCACTGTCTGTGTGCTGTAAGGCAAGGCAAGGCAAGGCAAGGCAAGGCAAGGCAAGGCAAGGCTAGCCTCGCGTAGCCAGACTATATCACTGCGTGGATATGAGTCTGGTGCTTCTATGAGGACGTTTTTTTCCCCCAAGGGGGCGGGATCAAAACAATGGCTCTGGACACAATTGGTTAGACCTACAACCAACTACCAATTACAGTCTCCCATATTTGAATACTGGGCCCTGATTGGTCACCCCAGACTTCGGGAGCAGGAAATGGATTCACAACGGAGCGGTGCCAGACCCAAATCGCGAGGGCAAATGGTCAATGTGCTTTACACAGAACATCAAGCAAAGGAAACACAATTATACGATGACGTTGGGATGCGTAAAACAAAGGAAGTAAAAAAATCAAGACGACAGATACAGTTACAGTGCAGAAGAGAAAGAAAAAGAAAAGTAGCTTGATCAAAAGGAAATAAGAGCTAGTGGCAGTAGACCTGCAGTTTTCTGGGACTTTGTTCCAGATAGTGGTGCATAAAAAATAAATGCTGCTTCCCCACGTTTAGTTCTGGTTTTAGACACACACACACACACACACACACACACACACACACACACACACACACACACACACACACACACACACACACACACACACACACACACACACACACACACACACACACACACACACACACACACACACACACACAGCATGCAACCCACACATAGATAGATACAGGTTGATACCAGAAGCAAGCTGCTTGGATTTCACTGCAGCTCCGTCTCCTTGTAGGTCACATGACTTGAGCTGTCACTCCTCTCTCTCCACACGGTGACAGACACAAAAATATATTCCAAAATCATATTTATATATACTGTACATACTGCAGCAGCGCTACTTTTATACGCCTTTACTCAGATGCTGTGCAGTGTGACCGTATCCATACATATATATATATATACTGTATGCCCACGTACACACTGTAAAGCCTGGCACACGCGCGCGCGCACACACACACACACAGCCAGAGAGGAATAATAACATAACTAAAACATTAAGAGAGGGAAAACTTCCCAAGGTCAGCTGTCAATCATCTCTCTGCTCTCTCTCTCTCTCTCTCTCTCTCTCCCCCCCCCCCCCCCCCCCCCCCCCTCACTCCCTCAGTCACAGAGACGTGCTCAGTGTGAGCACTGGCATATTCAAACATGGCATGCTTTCTGTAGATACAGTATGTGTCCATGTGAGTTCTGAGGGTCTAGGAAATCTGATATGATTTTCTCCTTCCCTTCCCAAAGGCTAGCATGTATTATTCAGTTCACAGCAGGGTAACACGGCAGTGGACTGACATGTTTCCCGACATTTTGAGGCCATTTCGTCACTGACACTATATATATGCAACGTGGGGTGTTTCCAAAATTTTACAGTGGTGGGAGTAGTACTCATACTTGTTTATACTAGTGTAAAGTGTGGAAATTCTCAAGTAAAGTAAAAAATACCATTTATTTATTTACTTAAGTTATTGAGTACATGTACTTATACTGTGGTTACTTTCCACCACTGCATTTTATTTTTACATGAATTCAGCGCTCCATGCCACTGCATGGTAGCGTTGACCCGATTTTTGATTGATTGACTGATCAAGCGATGCTACTGGATGAGAGCTCGGTCTGATTCTCAGTCATTTAACCTTAAAGTCAGTCTTTTTCCCTGCTGGATGTCGGAGGACTGTCAAAAGTGACTTAACCACTAAAAAATATATATATATATTCAAAAGCTTTTCAAAATCAAACATCTAACTTTTTCTGAAAAACAAAACAAAAAACACAACTTTATCTTTTGGGACTCAAGCTGACTTACTGACAATTTTCCCTTAGTTATTCCCTTATGCTCAGTGGCATAGCGGAGGGGTAGCAAGCGACGCACCGCGGGGGGGGGGGCCCATTTACCGCACCGTACCCAGCATACAGTGCGATATGCTGGGTATACCACACCGTATGCGGCAGCCCCCCCCCGTCCTTGCGTTGGGGCCCCGCAATTTTTCGCTACGCCACTTCTTATGCTATCTATAATGTATTTCCTTAACTGGGCAGAATGACACCTACACCCTATGGGTGTAGTCACAAAGTCACACTACTGAGCAGAAATAGAACATCGTTATTTTTGAATATTGGGCTCTTTTTAGTGGGAATTTCTATAGTGACTAGCAAAGTTTCCTCAGAAACAGAGGTGAGAGTTCCAAGTGAGTAAATTACATAAAATAAGGACATTTCACAATATTGGTTGAGTCGTCTTCAGATGGTGTTATTACAGTACATCAGTCAGTGGTGAAGAAGAAAGTCATATTGTTTTGTAAGTAAAAAGCTAGCTCTGTTGTGACCAGCTATCTTCACTTTCCCTGACCTTTTGTAAAGCCTTTTTTTCTCCCCTTTATCGTGCCTGATTTGCCTAGTGTGTAAAGAGGCCAATTCGCACCTGGCCCCCCCCCCCCCCCCACTTTGTCCATGACAACAATGCTTGGACAATTCATTGATGTTCTACTGAAGTAGCAGGGTCTCTGAAACTTTGGAATGCCACATCTGTATGTTTTGTATTAATCTAAACCTGCAAAGTGACTAAAGCTGTCAAATAATTGTAGCAGGGTAAAAAGTAAAATATTTGCCTCTGAGATGTTGGGGAGCAGAAGTATAAAGTAACGGAAATAGCAAAGTAAAGTATAAGTATCTCAACATTTCACTCAAGTACAGTACTTGAGCAAATGCCCTTCACTGTACACTTCACAAGTACATCACTGACATCAGTCTCGCATGAAATAATAAGTGGAATTTATATGTAACCTGTAAAAGAAAATACAAGATACGTCAATGTGCCTCAAGCAGGCATTTAGAGTTTTGTGCTGACAGCATGAAGAGGTTCATTACTACTTTGTGACCCTACAGGTCATCCATCATCTACGCTCTGCAGTTCACAGCTCGGCTTCCCCCGACAACCTGTGACTCCATCAGCCCTGGGAAAATTGACAGCTAATGGATTCAATCTGAGCGCCGATTGGATACATGATGGCTGGCCTCACACTCAAGTGGAGGAAACGGAAAATAAGTGTTCAATGATTGCAATCAAAGGGTGGGAGAGAGGAGCATGTCTACCCACTGCTCTTAAGCTAAATCCATTCATTCTAAGTAGCTATCGTCAACACCTTTACCCTTCTGACTCGGATCTGTGTCGTCTGTGCTCCAACACAAATCTCTGCAGAGAAGATATATTGTTGTAATTAATTTAGAGTAGCCAATTACTTTTCCCCTTTGCTCCCCATTTAGTCGTCGTGCCAATTCCCAGATTCCCCACATGCTTGTGTGTGTATACATGCTTTAGGCTGCTGTAGGCGTTGCTGGGGCAGCGTCAAAGACCACCCTCCCTCCCCGCCTGGCTTTCACAAACGCGGCCAATTACGCTCCAATTAAGCAAGAGGCACCATGGAGGATTCAAACCCGCAGTCTTCGCGATGATCTACAGGAAATGTACCCCTGCGCCAGTGTTGCCATGTCGCGCTTATAATGGTAAATTGTAAATGGTGCATTTATACAGTGCTTTTATCCAAAGCGCTTTACATAGATTGTGCATTACATTCACTCATTCACACACCTTCATACAGCGATGGCAGAGGAAACCATGCAAGGCACCAACCTGCTCATCGGGAGCAAATAGGGGTTCAGTGTCTTGCTCAAGGACACTTCAACACTAACTCTGGGGGAGCCCGGGATCGAACTGGGAACCTTGCGGTTCCCCTGAGCCACTGCGACTTTGGGCTTGTTTTTCTGTAAAGTCGCTTGTAAATATTGGTACAGTTGCGGGTTGCGTTTTTTTTGGGCTTGTTTCTAAAGTGCAGTTATTTGGGCTTGCTTCCTAAATGTTGTTTAAACCAGTGGTTCTCAAACATTTTCATGTCAAGGACCCCCAATATAATATGTAACTGTCTGCGTATCCCCATCTGAAAATATTTTGTGCCAGGAACCCCCGTACCAGGGGTTAAAACGTTGTTCACTTTTCCCCCAAGATTTTTCTGGAAAATGGCAGATCTACAAGCTCACAACGCGCTGTGAGCTCGTAGATCGGCTATTTTCAAATAGCCAATGTATATAGGTTTAAAGTGCTCATGTAGCCTAGTCGCTTCTTTTGGTCTTGTTTTCATAGACCTGGTTGCTTATTTCTCTCGCAAAATCTGCCAACAGCGCCCTGCGCCACCAGAGCACCCTAGTTATTTCCAATGTTGCATCAGCATTAACCACTTAAGCCCTATTTTACAGTAGATGTTGCCTAGAGTGGCATGCCCCAAAATAGGGACGCCAGGTTGAAAGTAGTTAAAAATAACATTATGGTGCAGCACTGAAGAGGCTCACTAACAAACAAAGGAAACCATGCCCCCTTTGTTTCAATTTTAGATATCATGGCAGTGTGATATACAGTACATATAGAAGATGACGGAACTGCAGGAATGATGCTCTGACAGTTTGTACGCTGAGTAAAAGAGGGTGGGTTTGAATGATTGATTGAATACTTTCTTAGTCAGAAATGTAAACACCACAAGGTACAGTCAGACATTCAGGCTAAAAGGATAACATGAAAAAGTCCTGGGGACTTGTTTCCATTGTGGTCCTATGTAATCATCATTAGCATAGAAATAACACAATGATACATTTCAACAACAAATACAAAACACTACATGTACAAAGGAGAAAAAGGGGGAAATGCTGGCAATGTCGACACCTCCTTTCAGTGGGAAAAATGTGTTTTAGTTAAGAGAAGATACATCTTCACAGCCTCCTCTGGCTCAATGTAATATCCTCCTGTTGACAGCAGAACCATTGTCTGCGGTACAATCGTGGCAGGCCGTCATACTCAATTACATTTACAAACATCAGCCGACATGAAGTCTTGGACAGTGATGTTAAAAATAGCTTTAAAAAAACGTTAGATCACAAGTCGAATGAAAGTGTTCCAACTGTGTCCAACAACAAACTGCATCAGTGGGGGATTCATTCATTTTTATAACATGAGGGGCATCTGTTTGCAATGTAAGTGTATTATTGTGTGTCCTCACATACTGTATAAGGCTGATATAAAGGAATTAGCTACATACGTTTACTTTTGATGTGTGTGTGTGTGTGTGTGTGTGTGTGTGTGTGTGTGTGTGTGTGTGTGTGTGTGTGTGTGTGTGTGTGTGTGTGTGTGTGTGTGTGTGTGTGTGTGTGTGTGTGTGTGTGTGTGTGTGTGTGTGTGTGTGTGTGTGTGCGCGCGCTCTGTGTGTGTGTGTGTGTGTGTGTGTGTGTGTGTGTGTGTGTGTGTGTGTGTGTGTGTGTGTGTGTGTGTGTGTGCGTGTGCGCGTGCGTGCGTGCTTTCTGTGATTCTATGATGCAGTCGAGCAGGTCTATGGTCCACAACACTCTTCACCTTTCCTGAATGCAGATAGATGGCCCAACACTACTCACAGAGAATGGCAAAGTACTTGCCATGTGAGTTGAGCACTTCAGTGCAATCCTCAACCAGCCATGCATCAAGCATAAATTATGAGGCAGTTACAAAACTTACTTCAAGGCAAGTTGAAGTAAACCCTTGCTGTTCGAACTTCCAAAGGGGAAACCAGGAAAGCCAGAGCATCTGGGTATAGCACAGGTGCAAATTACTCGCCCGCCACTGTCGCGACTGCGGTTCGATTTCTACACAGTGCCTCTGGCTTGGGTGCGGGCACTCCATCATACCCAATTAACAATGTTCCCGGGTGGGAATCTGTCAGGGGCTTGTGTAGCATTTTCCTCCATACGCATTACGCTCTCCCAGTGAAACTCTTCACTATCAGGTGAAAAGGAGCAGCTGGACGACTCCTTGTCTACTCCATTCCAAGAACAACAAGTGGGGGTTAGCAGCAACAGGAACTGAATTGCAGTTCATTGTTCAAGGGGAATTAGCATAATGTCTAAATGTGGGAGGAAAATAACATATGGTTTAATAATATATGGTTTAAGAAGACCTGGCAGGCCTGCAAATACCACAGAGGCATGTGTCTATCAATTGCTGGCAAAATATTGGCGAGAATCCCTCTGAGCAGTCTTAATTGTCCACCTAGACGTGGGTCTGCTGCCTGAATGTCAGTTTTGTTTCAGAAAAGACCACAGAACCATTAACATGCTATTTACTGGCCGGCAGCTGCAGGGGAAATGCCAAAAACAAGTTGCTGATCTTTATATCGTTGCTGTCGGGCAGAAACCTCCATATTTCTCCATATTTTTAGTAAATGAATGCCCTACTTCATCATACTACAACAAGCTCACAATGGTGTCATGCGTTGTGAGCTTGTGGATCTTTGAAACTTTTGAAAGTGAAGTCTGAATGTGGGTTTTATAAATATTGAACCAATGAAAAGTGAACAAGAGCTTGCAACTAAATGATTACATTAAATCCCTTGGAACACAACACGTTTACTTACCTTGAATAGCAGGCCTATTCTGTCTGATGATGAAGTTAACATGAGGCTTGTCAAGGCCAGCTGCAGGCTCTGGACCTCTACCTGACTCGGTATGGGAAAGGACTGGCATCAAGCTGGAGACAAAACTGGCAAGCAGGCTGTACAACTCTTCTGTTATGGGTGTGAAGCCAGGACAATGTACCAGAACCATGCCAGAGAGTTGAACCGTATCCACCTGAGCTGTCTGAGGAAACTGCAGAGGATCAAGTGATCGGACAGAAGCCCTCAGCATGGCCAATATTCCCTTCCTGCTTGTGAAGGCACAGCTCAGATGAACTGGCCATGTGCCCAGAATGCCCTGCAGAAGACCGCCAAAACAAGTTTTCTTTCCGGAAAAGTGGTACAAGGGTACCCTGAAAGCCTCCTTGAAGTGCTTTGGAAGTGACTTGAAAAAGCTGGAAACCCCTACTGTAGCTCAGGGCCGAGCTGCCTGGAGAAGAACGGTCGAGGATGGTTTCGTAGGATGGTGCACCTGTGAAAGCAGGTGCTGTGTTAACGAGACAGCGGCATACTGTAAATCTACCAAGGAAGGACTTGTGGTGTGGCCTGTGTACCCCAGAGCTCTACAGCCTCCCTGGCTTGTCCAGTGTGCCACGGAGAATCCTGGACTAAGACATGGGCTGTTCAGCCATCTGTGAACTCACAAAATCCCAGTGTAATGGGACGTGCCATGGTCATCATCGACTGATGGATAAAGAAGAACAACTGTGTGTGTGTGTGTGTGTGTGTGAGAGAGGGAGAGAGAGAGAGGGAGAGGGAGAGGGAGAGAGACCAGCTATATCAGTGTGTGCATTCCTGTGAGATTCTGCCTGTCAGCATGCATGTGTGTTTGCTCTCCTATTGCATCAGGATCTCCCTGTCCCTCTGGATGACACAGTATTGCCATTACCTGCTAACAGTCAGCGTGTGGCAGCCAGGTTGTTTCTGTCTGGGAATAGAACGTCTGTCTGGGGTCTTCAGCTATAGCACACTGACAACTGTTATGTGCCTTCCGGGCCGGTCCTTGTATTCATTATCACAGGATATCTCGTATAAGACCAGTATAATTGTGCCATGTGACGTATGTGGTTTGCTGAGCACAGAGTGTGGATGTAGGTTATTTCCTTGCTACTTTGGATTAGTGCACCAATATGTGAAATAAACAATAGCAAAGTTGATACTGAGAGATTATGATAAAGAAAGATCATACTCTGATCAATGAATATGCGCACCATGAATAGGCACGCGTGAGCACGCACACACACGCAGACGCACATGCACACACACACACAAACGAAAGCATACACAAACACATTATTGGCATTCCACAAGTGTGGAGAGGACGTTGCTTTCTTTTTAAGACCCTTTTAAATTTAGAAATCGGTAGGCGTACCTTATATATAATTGAAGTACTTTGCTGGGTGTTTTAATTGCGGTGTATATTTATGTATTGTCTTGTCTTGAATGTATGCATTGACCCGAGCAAAACGATGTTCCCTTGTGGATAATAAAGGACATCTAATCTATCTAGTTTGACTAGGATGAGGTATGATGTTTGTAATGCATATTGCACTGGTTCTCAAATTCTTTAATGTGAAGGGCCCCCATAACTCTGAGAGTGTACATAATGGAACCACCTGGACCCATAAGGTACGCTTTGGCTCCATCTGCACACTCTCGGAGTTACAGACCTGTTTAAGGGTCCATTTGGAACCCTTCAAGGAACACTGAGGGTCCTCGCGATCCCGCTTTGAGAACCAATGGCATATTGGTTGCACTCACAATGCCGCAGACAAGCCAAATTGGAAAACAAAAAAGCAATCAGAAAGGATTGTTAGGGATTTGGTGCTTTTGCTGCTCAACTCTACTCGACTCTAGCCGCTTTTGGTACCAAGTACTTTGTTTTCCTCTGCAGATGGATCAATGTAGTTGGTTTTCATAGCGACATCCAGCCCTCTGTGCAAGAGGGCACTAGAGAACAATGGTGGCTTTGTCTGGAAAGAAACGGACCCATCCAGCTCGATATATTGGATTAATTTCACATTTATAATGGATAGCTTAAAAAGTTTTTAAACAATAGTTGGGAGCTTCCATTCAGTGTACCGAGTTGACGGTTCGCTCTGACCTTAGGTAGTCTGCAGTGCTTTCACGTCTCCTTTTGGTATTGCATCAGCTCATTTGGAAACTTGACGGAGGTGATAGCAAAAAGTAATACCTGTTACTTTTTATTACTAGGCAGTGGCGGAAAAAAATACTAAAATGTTTTACTTAAGTAAAAGCATCAATACTGCAATGTAGAAGTACTCTGTCATAAGTAAATGTCCGAAATTCAAAATTTACTTGAGTGAAAGTGCAAAGGTATCGGTGTCAAAATGTACTTCAAGTACCAACATTAAAAGTACTAAAATGTTTTAAAAAAGAAGATCTACAAGCTCACAACGCGTCGCGATGCGACACGTTGTGAGCTTGTAGATCGGCTATTTTCAAATAGCCTAGGTATAAAATAGGGCTAAAGTGGTTAATGTTTGTTTTACAATGTAATCATTTATATCTGCTAAGTAACTAGTAACTCAAGTTTTCAAATAACTGTAGTGGAGTAAAAGTACAATATTTGCCTCTGAGATGTAGTGTAGTAAAGCAAATAGAGACAATTGGAAATGCTCCAGTGAAGTAGAAGTACCTCAAAATTGTACTTAAGTACAGTGCTTGAATAAATGTACTTAGTTATTTTACTCTACTGTTACTAGGTACTTGGTACTACATTTGCCCAATGGAAAACCCCCCAAAAAAGGCGAGTACAGAGTGGAGTTGAGCCAGTGCCCCGCAGTGGGAAAATGTCATATTGACCTAGCTTGGAATCCTTGCATACTTATCTCCATTGCCCTGTGGGGAGCTGGCCATAAAACGTAGTTTATGAGGACTGGGTAGACTGCGTAGACAACTAGGACATTGGGATTTGCTGTTTCTGTGTGGAGACAGTGCCTCTGAAACGAGACACTATAATGTATAATATACTGTGAAGGCATGGCGATTATGAGGAGCCTGTGTGAGGTTAACTGCTGTAGCATTACAATACTGTACATTAGGCTCACTCCTATATCTCAGTGATTCCTGTCTAATAAAAGCAACGAATACAAGCTTAGACTTATAGTGCACCTTAATATGTATTCACATGCAGATAAATACTGGAAATTATATCATTTACATAACGACATCAGAATCAGAATCAGAATCAGAATCAGGTTTATTGTCACATCACAGGTTTACAAGGTAAAAAAGTGGGTGAAATTCGTTTTTGTACAACACTCCCATCGCAACGTTAAATTCCGTAGAAAGAAGAGTGGGGAGAGAGAAAAAGAAGAGGGGTGGGGGGTTAAGTGGGAAGGAGATCAACAGAGAACAATAGAAGGCCAAAAACAAGTGATCTACCTATTTACAAAGTACCTGAGATAAGAGACATGAGCCATGTTTAAATATATATATATATATAATACAAAGGCAGCCCACTATTACCTAGATGAGATGAGCAAAAATCATCTTATAAATATTCACAGGAAGACTAATATGAAATTATATCCACTACATGTACTAAAGAATAATAAGAATGTAAGGTGTTTTTTGAGTTTTGTTTTAACCCATATAGACCTGAGGCCGATTCTAAAAACGCCTTCTGAAAAACTGATTTTAATTAAAAAAAATCAAAAAATATATATGTTGCTATATATATACAGCAACAGCTATGTTTGAAAGGTATAGCAACATATACTAGGTGTTCCAGGTTTAAATGGGTTAATATGTATATTGAGAAACAAACAACTTAAATTATCCTAAATGGATAATATAACATCTTTGGCAGGTTATCTTCACAGTTTCAAATTAGAATATCACAGCGCATCTGAGTGTTTTGCATAAACCTCAACACCTGCACTAAATGCCATCATCTGACAATATAACGTCTCTGCTAGTGGAGATGCTGTTGTCAATGTCACGGTTCAACAGCTCAACAGCTTCATAGAAATGTTTCAAAACCGGATATTAAGACATACAGTACTGTATACTATAGTTAGTGGACTGAAGCCTTTGATCCTCCTGATCATCGTATTGCAGCACGGTGTCGTCCAGGTCAGAGATTACAAGATTGGACTCCAGATTGGATTCTCTCGATCCTTCCTGTGCTAAAAAACTACTTTCTTTCATGGTCAGAGATGGTCCCCACTGTATTGCACATGTTAATCAGAATGCCTATTAGGGTCGGTGTGCAGGGGAGGAGAGAGGGCCCAATTTGAAATTCGATCCGAGGCGAGCAGGGAGGTACTGTTCGTGTGAGATAAGTCAGCCTCTGTGTGTTACGAGCACACGCCACATTGATCAGCACGTATATAGGGAGAGGTAAGAGACTGCCACAACATATTGACAACGTGCTGCGGCCCCAGACTGCACTGGATCGATTGGGCCACGTAAAGCTTCCTTCACGTGATCACCAGTGGTGTAAAAGTAACTAAGTACATTTACTCAAGTACTGCACTTAAGTGCAATTTTGAGTTTTTTTTTTTTTACTTTACTGGAGTATTTTCAATTTTCAGTTATTTTACTTACGTACTCCACTAAATCAGAGACAGAGATTGTCAGAGGCAAATATTGTACTTTCACTCCACTACAATTATTTGAAAACTTTACTTACTAGTTACTTTGTAGATTTTGAATATTGTTACAAAACATGCATTAACCACTTAAGCCCTATATACTTTTGAAAATAGCCGATCTGCAAGCTCACAATGCGTTGCGATGCATTGTGAGCTTGTAGATCTGCTATTTTCAAAGGATTTTATACATTTTACACATTTGAAACCTTGTGAAACGGGACATTCTGCATAATGAGTACTCTGTACTTTTGGTACTTTAAGTACATTTTGATACCAATACGGTTGTACTTTTACTCAAGTAAATTTCGTTACCGGACATTTACTTGCAACAGAGTATTTATGCATTGCAGTATTGATACTTTTATCTTTTAATTGCATTGTGCTGGTTGCTTTCCCCTATAGGGATATTTGGCACAGTTCCAATTATTCCAACACTTGACCTAATTTTCTGCTCACCATTAAATACACCGGAGATGAAATCACACCTTTGGAGTCATGGAGGAGAAAGCAATATTGCGTGTTCCATAATTTCCCTCAAATTCATGACACAATTTTCCATAAAAATAGAGATAATACGTACCTAGCCGGTACAGTACCATACATGGCTCTGCTATGAGATATGGTATTTTTTACCATTTGAACCCATAGCATCCCTATTCTGGGGGAAGATTAGCAAAAAAAGCCCACAGAGGGAAAAAATCACACCCTGTGTGAAGGTAGCGGCGCCTTTGATACATTTTGTCATCGATATGTGTTTATAATGTGTTTATAGCCATGTGTCACGTGAAGCTTCACCAATCACTTTGTTGACGGGTCTGACCAATCAGAACGTTGACGGGTCTGACCAATCAGAACGTTGACGGTGAACACGGACAAAGTCAGGTATAGAGCAGGATCCACGTTGACGGGTCTGACCAATCAGAGCGTTGACGGGTCTGACCAATCAGAACGTTGACGGGTCTGACCAATCAGAACGTTGACGGTGAACACGGACAAAGTCAGGTATAGAGCAGGATCGCGCCGCTAAAAATAGCAAATCAAGTACACAACGTCTTGTGAGCTTGTAGATTGGATTTTTCTGAGCTTTTTCTTTCTTTCTTTTTTTATTGTACTTAAGTACAGTACTTGAGTAAATGCACTTAGTTACTTTACACCGCTGCTCAACAGAAGCCACTAAATGTTTCCCTTTTCCCTTCATCTAGTTTTTGTTCTCTTTTTTTGTTTGTAGTTTTCTGCCTCGTTCTAGAGAGCAATCTCTCTTTCTGTCTCTGTCTCTGTCTGCCAAGTATAGGTAGTGTATAGTTTATGACACATCACCGAGTCTGAGCGATAAAGAGGGGAAATAAAATGAAGCAATTACGCTAAACGATCAAAGCTCGACATATAGCGGCCTCGTCGGTTCACTCGTAAAAGGGGTGGCTCACCAGCGAAACAAAGTTATACCACCACCCCCACCCCCACCCGACAACAGATGCCAAGTTGCAAATTACAACACTCGAAATGTTCTTAATTAATCCGCATAATCGGCCAATTTAGCTGAAAATCACCCCTGCTCTTGGGAGACTGGAACCAGTCGATACCGCTGCTGCTCTCCTCCCCAGCTGTCTCCCTCTCCCCTCAGAGCCAGCTGACAATAGCCAGCCACAGGTTAGACTAGAAGATGGGAGGCGGTGCGGATGGGGAGAGAGAGAGAGACAAGGAGGGAGAAACAATGCTCTTATTGTCTTCACCACCGCACCTTCTCTCTCGCTATCTCCTCCCCTGCGCCACGGTTAGCCCTGTTCACAGCAAGAAGGCTCTTTTCTGTGTGGAGTTTGCGTGGGTTTCCGGGAACTCCGGTTTCCTCCCACACCAGAATACATGTATGCAATAGGTACATACAGTTAATACCTGCCATTGCCCTTGACCAAGGTACTGGCATTACAATTGGAGTTGGTCCTCGGGTGCTGGGCTGTGGCTGTGGCTTTTCACTCCGTCTAAGTAGTTAGGATGGGTCAAAGGCAGAGGACCAACTTCCCCAAGGGCATAATGAAGTATAACTTAAAGGGACTACACCATGAATTCTAACTTTTTCTTCTTTTTTTGTGTGTTTTTGGTCTCCCCTACCTCTCTTCTATCCCCCAAAATACTCCAGTTTGAACACTCAGGCTTTCACAGCAAATCTGGGGTTTTCTGTAAATTGGTCTCAAAACAGGCCAAACTGATTTGGTCCCTGACGTGACGTCACGTCAGGGTACAATCCCTCCCGTTTTTCAATTTTTCAGTTTCTTTTTACTTTTTCCACACAGAACCAGGAGATAACATGCATACAAACTGGCTCAATAGCGCCCCGTGCCAAACAGGACAATGTGGTATTGCAGGTGAAAATGCTTCATAAGCCAGAGAGAAGTTAGTTGGAATGAGTATATGCAAGGCTTGATTTAGGCTCAAACCTTTTGAAAAACGTTTGAGGGACATAAACAATATGATATTAAATATTATTATTATTTTTCAAATTCATGGTGTAGTCCCTTTAAACTTAAAGGGATTGTTCACCCAAAAAATGACTTATTTTCTATCAATTACACACCCCATGAAGCATTGAATTCATGGAGAGTTTTTTTTTTGTTTTTATCGCTTCCAATATTTTGATTGAAGAGACAGAGAGACTCTCTGGTAAGAGACTCTTTATGTCTCCTGCCGGAGAGGCCACCGGTTATCAAATTATTGGCTTAGGAAAGCAATACAAACAAAACAATCACCATGAATTCAATGCTTCATGGGGTGTGTAATTGATAGAAAATAAGTCATTTTGGGGGTGAACTACTCCTTTAATGTTAACCTTCTCTTGCACTCCTCTCCAGATTAGGGAAGGAATACTGTTCTTCTCCTTCTACGACGAATACTGTTCTTCTCCCTCTACGACGTAGAGAGTAGAAGAGAGAAAGAGAGAGAGTGGGCTTAGGGTAGGTAGTTGAGTGCACACAAGGGTACAGTGAGGAGAGGAGAGGACTGGCATAGCAAGGAGGGAGGAACCAAGAGGTGAAGCAGCTGGAAGGAAGAGGATGGACTACATTTCCCAAAGGAGGAGGAGGCTTTGGGGAGAGCATACCATACAGCAGTGGTTCTCAAACTTCTTCAAGTTTGAGAACTTTTTCATGCCCCTTTGAAAAAATTGCCAAAGTATATAGAATAATGGTTATAGCTCAAATCTAAAATGACACAGATGCGTTCCCGATTGAAATCAGAGTCAGGTATTGTGATAAATCGTGTCTCTGTGTTTCACATACTCTACGTTATATTCATGGATTAAAGTTCTCAGTCGCACGGCTGATTTCAGTCATTTGGATTCCATAGAAGCCAAGCATGTCTAGAAGCATGTCGCGCACCGAGCAATAGCAGATCTACAAGCTCACAACACGTTGCAGCGCGTCATGTTGTGAGCTTGTAGATCTGCTATTTTCGGTTACTAGTTATTTTAAGATGAAAGAGTATTGGTCAACTTAGCGATAGGATACGTGTTCTGAAGCATCTTCCATAAACATGAATGGTCTCAGAAATGTCATAAAAGCAAAGGTTAAAGCCTCAATCTGTGATTTCTTCATCTGGTTAGCTGTATGTAGAACAGCAACAACATTTAGAATGATAATCCCTATTCCTTATATATCATCATTACATTTTCAGTCATGAGATTTTATTCTGCTTTATTTCCATTTTTCCAGCTATTGTAAAGAACTTGATAGAACTTGTAACGAACTTGATAGAACTTGTAACGAACTTGATCAGACTTCCAACTCGGCTCAGTGTGGAATCTGAAAAAAAGCCCTGCCACAGTGGGTGTGGGTGGTGGCGGCCATGTTTGTTTCTGCCAGAGGCAACAGTGGCTGCTCCACTCAAAGGGTTGAAGGTCACTCACTCTGCACTTAAAACTAAAGCAAAACCACTGCAAAAATGAGTGCCCCACGATCCCACTCTCTTCACTGTAAGGACACCCTCAGGAAACAGGGGGACTAAATCAACTGATGCAAGTCAGCTTCTAGCAAAGTGGAGGATTTTTTTTTAAAGAGAAAGAGGTGCCAACACTACTGAAACTCCTGGAAGAGGTGAGCTGGAACTGTTTCAAGACCTCACCCTATTCCCCACCTTTTTTTGAAGAAGAAAAAAAACAAAGAACCAATTTTCAGAGTGCGGTTAGAGTACTTTCGAACTCAGTATCTTCTCCTATTGCTTTTACAAACTTTTTTCTTCCATTTCCGTGTCAGTAAGTCTACATCTAACTACATCTGACTTTGACATGCAGAGAGCCAGGAACGTTTCTTGTGACTCTCAGGACTGACTAAAGCGAGTGGAAAAGTTAGTGTTGTAGTTAGTGGAAGCGCTGTGATTGTACCTTGGCCAAAGCGCTATGAACAACTTCCTCTGGCGAGATTTGCCAACATTTACTTGTACTCTCTACAGTTTTAATGAGGGGGAAATGGTGGCTTCATTATGCCACTACTGTTCCTGTCTGAAGTCTGAAAACCGAAAACTGCAAAAAAAAAAGCAGTCAGGCTATCGCAAGAACCACTCAGCTAATTATTTTGTATTAACATATCTCTTGTCACTACAGAGAAAGACAAGTCTTCTTCTTGACCAAAAAAAAAATGAAATCATTACTTGTGCAAAACCTCTGAGGAATTTAAATGTGGTGGAATAGAGGAAAAAAAGAAAGACAAAGTGAGACATATTGAGCTCCCATACTAATAGGTTTAGATTTCAAAAGCTTAGGAAGTAGCTTCGACCTCGCTTGGCATGAAAATTCTTCTGTGCAATTTTTCTCTCTTTAGTGCATCTTTGACAGCCGAAGCTGTGTTATCAAAGCAACGTCGATATCTAGCCCCGGAAACATAAACGCCTTCTGAAAGCTACAGTGCATCCATGCCGATCTGATGTCGCCTTTCTCCTTTCCGGCATCCACAGTTACACTTGAGGGGGAAACAACAGGCAGCCAGAGAGACGAGTCGCTCCACTAAAAAGGAGAGTAGTTGCACATGTCGGCTCCCTATAATTGATTGTGGAGCCTGTGGACAGAGGGGCGGATTAGTGCGCAGTACAACGTTAAGACTTAAGTAGAAACTAATTACTGGAGTCAGCCCTGAAGTCATATGTTGCAGTGCAGTGACTCTCGAACCGTTTTAATTTCAAGGACCCCCAGTCTGATATACATTAGTCCACAAACTCTCACACCAAACTATACTGTAAACTCCAACTCCTAACAAATCAATCATTTAGCTGGGGACTCCCTGGCACCCACTCAAGGACTCCTGGGGGTCCCCACACCCCATGTTGAAAATGGTAAAACAATTTAACAGCAATGACATGCATGTCCAAAACAGGGATGGCAGGCTGAAAATGGTTAAAAAAGATAAGACCCAGTGACATACTACAGTACACACACACACACACACACACACACACACACACACACACACACACACACACACACACACACACACACACACACACACACACACACACACACACACACACACACACACACACACACACACACACACACACACACACACACACACACACACAGCAGCAGTCAGCTACATTAAAAGGCACACCCAGACAGACAGATCAACAAATGCAATCGCAGACACTCACGGCCAATCAGCTGAGAGACGCGCACGCAGCACTTCTGGCTGTCTCGTTGCGCCTCAGCGCTCCGGCTGCCTGAGTCGCGCCTGCTCGCTGTTGCCCCCGTTAAACGTGATTGATCGCAGGCATTGTTGTCGACTTGCATTAGCGCCGGCACACTGGCCTCCCGTGGCCCCGGCCGAGCGCTACTCCGGGCTGCCTGGCTGTCGGCCCGCCCAAAGGGCCTCTCTCAGCAAGAATCCCCAACGCTCCACTGGGCTCCGCCACAAACACTCATGACACCCCCCCCCCCCACCACCCACCCCAACCACCCCAACCACCACTGCTTCTACTGCAACCCCAATCTCTCTGTTCCTCCACCACTTTACCCCTCCACCCCTCCCTCCCTCCCTCCATCCCTCCCTGTCACATCAAGGTGTTTTCTTTTTCCGCGGTGTTGTGTGAGAGGAAAACGGCATCGGCTTTTATAGGGTGAGAGGGGTAAAAAAGGGGCTAGTGGAGTAAATCTGTCTACTGTAGCAGCACGGGGGCGGGGGAGGGGGGGGGGAGCGTCGCCAGACAAAATGTAATGTCAAGGCGAACAACTTGTGAGGAAGAGGATCAGAGGAGAAATTGAGGGTGAGCTCGGCACTGGCAGTGTCAAGCTGCTGAGGGAATTCACAGGCAGATCAAGTCAATCTGTGCGTGCATGTGTTTGTGCGTGTGTTGTGTGCACTACATTTGGCCGCAGAGAGATAGTCGCTACAGTAGTGTGCTTGTAGGACATGTACTGTTATTTAAGTCACAGGTGCCACCAGGGATGTCCTTTAAAAGTAATTGTAAAAAAAATTAAATGTAATTTAGCTTTTAGCAACAAATCGACCTGCCTGTTGAAACTTCCCCTGAAAATGAGTTGGCAACACACCTGGAACAGACTGTCTGCTGTGTGATATGGGGGATCCACCGGAGCCTGCCCGGGCCGGGGTTACGATGGCAATCAATTTGCCATATTTGGGAGATCAACAGGCATCGGCTTCACGTATTGGCCAAGCTTTTGTGATGTTTGTGCCTCTGAATTAATAAGCGGCAGCACACTCAATGTAACATGTGACAGATTGATGTGCACATCTTCAGCCAACACATTCTCACAGATAGGCGTCAGTTATTGCCGCCCTGTCATTTTCACTCCCTAATGCGTCACTATGACTACAACAACTAAAAGGCACGCACTGGAGCTTCATATACAACTCAAATCAAGGATTTAGACAGCTGTCTTATCTGGTAGCAACGCTTGACAAGTAACCTCAACCTTTTGTGATAAAGTCCCACAGTGGGTACAACTTATTTTTTCTCTCTCTCATCGGGACAACGTTTTTCTGTATTTGGTATAGTGACAACATGCATCGGAGCGTCAATGATCCGCGGAAATTCAATTCAGAGACCTTCTGGAAGAAGGTTGCTCCCAAGGGGAAAGTACGTTGCCGTTGCCAAAGTGTAGTGAGGCCAGAAGCACACAGTGGTCTGAAATGACCCTCGAGGTGAACATCCACTTCACCTTCGTGGGCGATTCAGGTGCTTACACACATTTAGAGGAAAAATGCAATGGTACAAATCGCTAGCGCTGCTGGTGTGACATTGGCATTAGATTGGCACAAAGTGGTGGTGGTGGTATAGCTCAGTGCTGCATAGTTAAATCCTATGTGCTACCTTAAGTCTATATGTCTCACATGCTCACAAGTCTATTTTGAGATCAAACTGGATGGTTTATGGCCCTCATTCTCTCTCTCCCATGCACACACACACACACACACACACACACACACACACACACACACACACACACACACACACACACACACACACACACACACACACACACACACACACACACACACACACACACACACACACACACAATGCCTTTGACATAAAGGATGCCTTAGATTGTCACACACAAAAAAATCACATGCATGCACTTTCTGGAGAAAAAAAAAACCTACACAGAATTCTAAACACAACAGGGGAATTGATAGGATTTAGGAGCATTTAGGGATTGCCACTTTCAGTAATGCAAGTCCTTGAATGCTCCTTGGGTCAATATTGAATCAAACTCAATATCTGGCTGGCTCATTCAAATCAATCTGACACAGCATGACACACACACACACACACACACACACACACACACACACACACACACACACACACACACACACACACACACACACACACACACACACACACACACACACACACACACACACACACTCATAATTGATTACAGTTAGAGCATCCTTGGTTAATCAAATTAAGTAGGAAAAATCAAATGTGGTCACAAACCTGATCCATTGCCAGCTAATCTCCATGGTGGAAGTCAATGGGTGGCAATCTAAACAAAATACGAAGGATAGGTTTTCTGAGGAGTCAAATTGTTTGAGATACACGCTTTATCCTTTGAAGACACAATTAGAGAAGAAATACAGGAACTTGTCACATTCAAGCGCATGCGCGCGCTCACACACACACACACACACACACACACACACACACACACACACACACACACACACACACACACACACACAAACACACACACACACACACACACACACACACACACACACACACACACACACACACACACACACACACACACACACACACACACACACACACACACACACACACACAGTAGTAGAGTATGTCTGTGCTGTGTCCTTGCATTTGCATGTGCCAGATGTACGTTACATAACAATACTCATCCTGACATTGACAACTGAAGAGGAGACTTTGTTGGCAGATGTTTTGTTTTTGAGGATCTCTCAAGGACGTGAGTTGATTGGTCACTCCACTTAGTGTCCAATTAGCACAGCCTCCTCATCAGGAGAAGGTCACCAAGACCTATTAGCAGTTGTGGACAGTAACAAAGTACATTTACTTGAGTACTGTACTTAATTATTCTAGTATCTGTACTTTACTTGTGTCTTTGTATTTTTGGATACTTATGTTCACTCCACTACATTTCAAATACTTTTGACTCCACTACATTTGGGAAAATGTATGAATTTATGAAGTATTTAAGTATGTACTTTTGAATACTTAAGTATTATTAAAAGCAAGTACTACAGCACTTAAACCCATTAAAACCGGGAAAGCATCTGTGTCATTTATTTTTTGGCTATTAAAAAATAGCAGATATACAAGACAAGCGCGTCACTTCGTGCTGCACTGCAAGCTTGCACATCTGCTATTTTTGAACATTTTTGAAAAAAGAGAACTACCGGTTTAAAAGGCATTTGTATAGAATCAGTCTCAGGTCTTAATGGCTTAACTCAAGTAGTACAAATATTTGACAGAGCAACTTTCACTCGTTGAATAATATTTGACCAGGAGTATCTATAGACGAATCCACAGACGCGCTGCCTGTAGGCAGCCATGGCTGCGGTGTCAACGCTCCGCACCGCAGCAATGGCCGCCTACAGGCAGCTACAGGCAGCGCATCTGTGGATTCGTCTATACTTTGACTCAAATACTGGGGTTAAGTACATTCTCCACCACTGGCCATTAGGTTCTGACGTAAAGGAGTGTGACAGTAACACAGTGCAGGCTCGCTGTGTGATGCACAATATACATACGCAGATGTAGGCCTATACTAAGCACGCACACACACACACACACACACACACACACACACACACACACACACACACACACACACACACACACACACACACACACACACACACACACACACACAGCAAGTCTGTTTGCTTTGTCCTTGCATTTCATCACTTAGCAGTAGGGGGTTTGCAGCCCATCACTCAGTGTGTCCTCAAACTGCCTAAATCTCCCAACACACACATGCACGCGCGTGCACACGCACACCACACACATGCAATGCATTCTGTCTTACACACACGCACACCACACACACATGCAATGCATTCTGTCTCACACACACACACACACACACACACACACACACACACACACACACACACACACACACACACACACACACACACACACACACACACACACACACACACACACACACACACAAATCCTTGTACTGTTATACTTGAGAGGACTTCCAATGTATACATTCATTCTCGAAGCGCTAAGCCTAACCGAAGGGGCCGTCTCTCTACAGAAGACATTGGATTAGAGGTCCTCACGGTTTACAGAATAAAAAATATTCCGTAATGCCTGAGACCTGTATACGGATTCGGGTACGTGTTTCATTACAGTACAGTATGTGTTATGTGGATACAAGAAGACCCACACTCAGCATGCTCCATGACGATTAGGCTGACTTAGGATCAGATTACTGCAGAGCAAAATAAAGGGGGGGAAAGTTAATCTGCACATGCGTGCCAGGCTGCCAGCTGGCTGAGTTCAGTGACTCCACTTTTTTTTTTTTTTAAACAAATTTCACATGTCCATTAGGGTTTAAGGGTCCGTCATTTTGGACCCACTTTGGATAGCACGTCCAGAGTGCTTCTTACTAAGCACACTTGGCACACAGAGTATATATTCACAATGATGACATGACGTCCTATCCTATCAGCCGGACAGGACAGTTTCCCACTTAATCCTGCCTCTCCCATTTGATTGGTCTGACAAAAAAAGCGACATTGAGGAGTGGCGTTCCTCCTAGCACGTCTTTACCATAGAAATGCATGCTGGCAGCACACGGCCCGCTTGACCAATCACCATTACCTGCCTAACCTTAACTTTGTACTGTAGTAATATCCCTTTATCACTTTTACATGATTTCCCTCATCTTGCTATCCATGTGGGGACATTAATCTCACCGCAGCACACACACACACACACACACACACACACACACACACACACACACACACACACACACGGCTTAACAGGCGGAATCTCCTCCCTAAGGTTTTAAACCCATCCAGTATTCTATGATTATTATTCAGCTTCCCTCTATGGCTCCAGTTTAATATATCGAGGGACGTTAAATTCTTACAGCAAATTAATTACCAGCATGAATATTTGATCCAAAATAGCAATAGAGCAAACACTATTAAAGGTAAATGGTAAATGCCACGATTTACATTTTTATTCCACCCCCAGTGTCTTCAAAAATAACGATTTGTGCTGATTTCAGCGGTGTAGTGTACTGTACGCTACTGTACCCTTAAACGGTGAGTAGAGACTCGCAAAAAAAAAAAACATGTTAAAATCACTGAGCGCGTGGAGCAGGCATATAGGGCCTCTACATAGAGGTAAATGAACATCCTGGGGATACAGGCGACCATGTTAAATCCCACCCTGAGGCTGCAGGCAAGGTTAACAACTACTGTCAAAGCTCCCCTCTGGCTACATCTGAGGCCACCGCTCCATTACATCTACAACCGTAATTCACATACTGTACTGTACGAGGCAATCACACTGAAATAGCTTTGCAGTGACGCCAAGGGTTTGTAATGGAACCTAACATGGAAGATACATGGCAGACGCGTCAAAGATGACAGAGGTTTTGCAGGCCAAGGTCGAAGGAGAGACTGCATGCGACTCAACTGATGCAGTGATGTAAATAATAACTAAGTACATTTACTCAAGTACTGTACTTAAGTATAATTTTGAGGTATTTTTTTTACTTTACTGGAGTATTTCTAATCTTCTGTACTTTTACTTCTACTTCACTACAGCTCAGAGGCAACTATCATACTTTTACTCCACTACAATTATTTGACAACTTTAGTTACTAGTTACTGATTATTATTACAAAAACATACAATACCCACCTCAGCCCTATATACATTTCGGCCATTTGAAAATAGCCGATCTAAAAGCTCACAATGCGTCGCATCGCGACGCATTGTGAGCTTGTAGATTGGCTATTTTCTAAAGAGTTTTATACCTTTGAAAACTTGTGAAATGGCCGGGACATAGGCAACTGCATAATGAGTATATTTTGATACCAATACCTTTACTCAAGTACATTTTTTATTCTGGATTTTTACTTGTAACAGAGTATGTCTACAGTACATTTCAGTATTGATACTTTTACCTAAGTAAAACATTTGAGTAGGCCTACTTTTTCCACCACTGCTGAAATGAGGGAGGACTGAAGCGGAATATTGTGGTAGGGCGGTGAGGTCAGGGCTCTTGCCTGCTGCAGGGTGGAGATGGGTGGGAGAGGCCCACAGGAGCACTGCCAAGGCTAGTTAATTGGCACAGGTGTTACCACTTGATTAATTATGCTCTCCCCTTCTAATAGCACACAGACACACTGAAGTTTACATAGTCCGAGGCGACGGGTATCATTTATGGCGCGAAGATATACCTAGTCATATTGGGCTGTTAAGGCACGGCAACGAACAACATCAGCACAGCTGGGCTGGTCTCGGATAATGAAGCATTGGCAGCGTGGTGGTCATATCAAGCCTGTAAACGCATGTGTTTGGCAAAATGAAAGCCACTAGGCGTTTTCCATGAATCTGTCGCCTCGTCTGTCATGTCGCAAAAAACAACCACAGGTAGCAGGTTCCCGCTATAAAATATGAGGGAGGGAGAGGGGAGATACAAAAAGTAACATAAACCATAGAATTGAGGCTTCAAGGCTTCAAGGTTGGTGCTTTTCGTATAGGCCTCCTTCTGGGATTGTGTCTCCAGCAGACGGTGCTGTCATTAACGTTAACATTTATGGGGGGTGGGGGGGGGGGGGGGGTTCGTGAACACATGGAATTGGGTCAGGAGGCATCCCATCAAGCAATACTCATCGTGTGTGGCGACTGCTCCATTTCCAATACTGCATCCTCTAGAGGTACGTTAGATTTATGTCCAGAGGAGAACGACAGACGGGGGCGTGCCGGGGCCAACAACATTTGCATAACAGCAGGCAGGCCTCCATAAATAAGCCCAAGGTGTGGCACCGGCATGAAATATGCCAAAGAATGAGTGCTATAACTTCACGGAGGGCAGAGCCGTTTGACACCTCCCATACTTGGAGGAACGTGTGTTTGAGACCCAGCCATCGATGAAGTGCTTGCTGTGCTCTGCACAAACAGATGGCTGCGGAGGCCGTCTGTGCCCAGAACAGAACCCCTCTCCCATTCAAACACTCCAATTAGGCCATGGCTTCACAGGTCGGGACAGACGGAATGTTTCTCTTTCTCTCGCTGCGTTCGGTGGCATGCCGCTCCGCACACAGATGCAGCCAAAATATTTAAGAGGTTTATGCCTACCGCAGTCACAAGAAAGATTAGTTTTTTAAGCCGCACACACTTGGCAGAACTGTGTGTGTGTTTGTACAAAGAAGACAAGAGACAAGATATAGAAATATCACAGTGTGGTGGACTATGGGATGTGGCTTATAATGGCCGCAACTGCTTTGTTGTGTGTCTACTTTTTTCAGCCTTTTGTCACTGGATGTGACAGAAAGAAGTGACAGACATGACAATAGAAGTGACAAAAGTGTTGTTGACTTTCCTCAGAGATGGGTGTTTGTAGTGTTGCTATGAAGCAGTCGACGTGTCAGCTCGGTGTTGGGGACTTAAGTTTCATTTTCATCTATGCTAAGCAAATAATGAGGAGATACTTACAAGGCCATGTTTTCCAAGATAGCAGGTGGCCATTTTAGTTTGTTTAGAATGACACATTATGTAGTACAGCTCATTTAGTCACCAGGGCCTGGAGACCTTGTAGAATGAACCAGTGGTGAGCTGTGGATTTTTTAACTAAGGGTACTGTATTTTATGGCGTCACACGCGCGCACACGTGCGCGCACATAGCCACTCAGCTCAGTGCTAGTTGAAATACTGTATTCAACATGTGATTATTAATGTAATCATATGTCTTATTATTTTGTTGTATTGTTGCATTGTTAATTTGTTGTTTTTATTTTTGTTTCAAATTAATTATTGTATTTTCCTTTTAATTTTATATAAAATCCCTTTACATAGACTCACCCACACATAAGTAGGCCTACTTAAAATAATCACACACATTCAATTCAAGTCCGTGTCTTTTCTCGAGTAGCCTAATGTTATGCAAAGCAGCCAGGTAGACGCTATTGAGAACGGCTCGCCACTGACGGCGCGAACCTTGAGAGGCTATTGTTTTTAAACTTTAAGGCGTTAAAGACCGCCGCTGACGGTGCGTGCACGCGCGCCCCCAGCTCCCACAGTGTCAGAACTAAGGGTACGCCGTACCCCCCCGTACCCCCTACAGCTCAACCCTGGAATGAACTGAACTGGGGTAAGTCAATTATCCCAATAAATGTCCGTATAAGCTGTTCAAGTGTAGAACTGATGTATTTTATTTTGTCCTTCTTTTACAATGGAGTAGTCATTATACTATAACACTCCTTAAAGAACTAGTAACATAGGACTAAATAACATAGGCTCATTTTCCTACTTATATTGATCCCAAATGACTGGCCATGGGGTCTATTTGCAGAATTGCCCCTGTCGTCCAGTTTCCCCAGCAGTCCTCATAGCATAGAGTGGAGCCCATAAGCATATCGCTACTTACGCTATTTGTTGCGATCAAAAGTGATTATTTTTTTCATGAATCTGTTATTAGTTGTCATTACGCACGCATCCATGCCTTGGTTGTCCCACACGAGTCTCGTAAATCACGTTTTGGGTTGAGCATTCGGCACAACTGCCAATCAAAGTGACTGTACTGGCCAAACACAGCGCGTCTTTTCCGGGACTTGGCAAAACACATAACAGCATTACATCTGTTTAGCGGACTACGGCAGCTCGTGTTGGACCACCAAGGCATGGATGCGTGTGTAATGACAACTAATAACAGATTCATGAAAAAAAACATGTTTTTGACTGGAACAAATAGAGTAAGTAGCGATATGCTTATGGGCTCCGTTCTATGCTATGAGGGCTGCTGGGGAAACTGGACGACAGGGGAAATTCTGCAAATAGATATATGTTATTTAGTCCGGTCTTGAACAACTCCACTTAACCATATTCTGGGGGGAACATTAGCCAAAAATAGCAGACAAACGGCTCACAACGTGCCACATTGCGATACGTTGTGACTGTGAGCTTGTAGATCGGATATTTTTGGCATAGAGATTTGATGTGCACAGACAAAAGTGTTCCAGTTTACTAAGTCTACAGGGTTTAAGTGGTTAAGTTTTCTCATATTACAATTCCTCTCATCTCTGTTTGTGTTGTAGAGGCCCACAACAGCACTAATCCCAACAGTAATATTCTTTGCCCCACCGTTTAATTTTCGCTCCGTCAGTTCTTCCTCCCACAAGTCAGCAAACTAATTACGAGGGCTTGTGCTCCCACAGATGGCAGCTGGACCAGAAGGTGTGATTCACATCATGTATTGTATGGCTCAGCACAGCTGACATATGGCACAAAGCTGAAAGTCATTGCAGAGTTACAGTGAGTGTGATGAGTGCATAATGCCGTCTATTTAGGGTATGGTCCACTCCATTCGCATGGCATATGATCTGCATTGGAATGAGGAATCAGCAGTTTTCAAACATGATTACACATGCTTGTGCAGTGTGCAGGATGGCTCCAAAACACCGTCCATGTAAGACTTAAAGGGATATTTCAATTTCAAACATGTTTGGGGTCATTTTAACATCGACTCAGGCTTTTGTGTTTCACCCCGGATAGTTTTTAAGTTGCTTGATTCAGTATTTAGATTCATATTCATTTGATCAGACACGCCCCCTTCCTATACAAACCTATTGTAACTGCAAACTCCATTTTAACACATTCCACGCCAGAGTTTAATATCATAATGTACTCACCAGTGCCAGCGATTTATTGTTGGCACTTCGCGTAGAACTACGCGATTGGCACGCAATGTGTTAATCATGATAGATGAATCGAAAACACCCGTCCTTGGTTCTGGTGATTGATATTGTCCTTCTAGTACGTGAGGGGCCGTGTTTTTTCAAATACTTTTTTTTTCCTTCCCCCGGCAAATGTAAAAACAATATATGAAGAAGTAGTCGAAAAAACACGGCCCCTTGCGTAGAAGGACAATATATCAGAACCGGAGGGGTGTAACATATGGGTTAGTTTTATGGAACTATTTATTGATCAGTGGTTTAGTGTCACACCCATGGCTAGACCTACACAATAAGCAATTTGTATTATAATTTATTTCTGTTTTTAGAATGATATCGCTTGAGCTATGGGATGAGCTATCAAAATATAGGTATCCCACATTTGCGACAGGATAAAGAGTAAATTTACTTTGCTTGCATGTTTTGATTCCATACCAAATTAAATGTCCACCTGTGTCACAATACTAATTACCTGCAACACTACAATATACTGTGATGCTCTCACTAGAAGGCACCACATGCTTAAGTTTTGATGCAAATTCAACAAGCAGTGTGCTGTGTCTAATTTAATTTCTCTGTGCAAATATGAACTGATAAAGTATAATTAACTGTAAATTACAGGCATGGAACAGTCAGCTTCATTAGTCAGAGTGTGTGTGTGTGTGTGTGTGTGTGTGTGTGTGTGTGTGTGTGTGTGTGTGTGTGTGTGTGTGTGTGTGTGTGTGTGTGTGTGTGTGTGTGTGTGTGTGTGTGTGTGTGTGTGTGTGTGTGTGTGTGTGTGTCTGTGTGTGTCTGTGTGTGTGTCTGTGTGGTTTGCTGTCACAAAGTCCCCGGTCTTTCCATCTAAATTGATACTTTTGCTTTGCATCAACTATATACTGTAGTCTCAACTCCAACCACTTGTATCATTATTGCAAAACTACGCTTGACCTGCAACGGGTCAAGACTGCTTGCAATTTCATGCAACTGGGACAAATTGGGAAATAAATCGGATTTGCCTGCGGTCTAAGTCACTGTCATTATGCTCATAGAATCACTTGGAGAGAGGTTAGAGTGAGTGCATTCTGACATCTCAACACAGTATTTGACCAAATAGACTGCGATTGGGTAGCATACGGTATCTGCATTATGCATACAGTAGTACATGCACAGCCCAGGAGAGCTGGCTGGACGGACGCCCACAGCAGCTCATCACCAACTCAGTTGAGGCCAATTACAGATTTTCAGGCAATCAGACAAAGTTTAATGCTGTCAGGGATGGAGGGAAATGAATGAGCGGTGAGGGAAAAATAGATATATTCAGTATAATGTATATACAGTATATATATAGAAACAGAGGGTGGGTGGCGGGGGTCCAATATGGCCCAATTGCAGAGTGGGTCCACAGGGAGCTGGATTCCATGTCACCATTAAGGCTGAATAATGCTTCTGCGTTGAGGTGTTGCTTGTAGCGATGTCGTTTGTGCCTGTGGTTTAACGAGTGATTTATAGTTCTGCGTAGGGTTCACCCAATACCCTGTTGAATCACAGCCATAAAAGCAGATGCTGGCAAGGAATGTGTTCAGAAACCCAGTGAATTTATTTAATAAAATGCTTTTAATTCCAAACTTCATTATGTCTTTAATTCCTTTTCTTTTCTCCCTCTCTTTTTTTTCTTTCTTTTTTTTCACTTCTCTGGATATGAAAGTGAGTCCTAGAAATGTCTCTTTTGAAATGTGAGTTCTTCTAATTGTCTCCCTCTGTGTTTTCTGCTTGTATAATGATGTGTTTTCAATTATGCTGCTGTCTGTCTTGGCCAGGTCTGCCTTGAAAAATAGATTCTTAACCCCAATGGATGGGAGCCAGGGTGTCATCCTGTAGGACGCCCGTGAGTATCTCAAACTCATTCTCACCATCGGTCAGAAAAGATGGCACTGCAGTTAAAACCCCAGAATAACCTATACTGTAGCTTCTCCCACACGTTGTGGTACAGAGTGGTATGGTCAGCACTTGAAAGGGGCGTGGCTAGACTAATCCATTTTAACCTGGTGTCCCAATTTGCTTAAACATGAAGAAGCATATCTAGAAGCTCACAACGCATCATGATGCAACGTGTTGTGGGCTTGAAGATCCGCTATTTTCAGAAGGGGAAGATTACATCGTAAGAGGCATGCAGCGACAGTACAATGAAAAGGGGACCACTGAACGGGGCACGGGAGGAGGGGGAATTCACCATGATTGTTCATCAAATGCGAATAGATTTGATGATTACATACATCAGCCGCATTCCATTCATCTTTCACAAGTCCACTCACTCACGTCACTCCCGTCAATCTCACCCCAGCCGTGGAGCTGCCCCACTCTCCCTTTGCATGTGCAGTGGACGCACCTATAGCAAACGTACTGGAATCTCATCGGGGCAAATGCTGTGGGTGTTTTATGCTTGGAGATGAAAGAGGGATAAATGTCGATAACACAGATATACGGTACATTTGATCTACAATCTGAAAGTGTTCATTTATAGATCTGGGGGACACGTTGGTACGGAGGGTGTGTGAAACCTTGTTAGGCTACGTTAGTTAGTTGTAAAGTTGACAGGACAGGGGGAACTCTCCAGTCCAGGGGAGAGAGAATTCAGCTTTTAGCTCATTATTAGTATTTTTTTTTTTTTTTTTGACATTATCTAGACAGCTGTGGAGCTTAGGATTTATCATGAGGATGGCTGCTTTGCTTTCTACTGCAATGAATTACACTGTATGATGAACCTGCATGTGTGTGTATGTGCGTGCGTGTGCATGTGCGTGTTAGTGTGTGTGTGTGTGTGTGTGTGTGTGTGTGTGTGTGTGTGTGTGTGTGTGTGTGTGTGTGTGTGTGTGTGTGTGTGTGTGTGTGTGTGTGTGTGTGTGTGTGTGTGTGTGTGTGTGTGTGTGTGCATGCGTGCGTGCATGTGTGTGCATGTGTGTGTGTCACAGCTGACCTTTTGGATGCGTAGATGAACACAGAACATTAATTAACGTTACACCACATCCTGACCAATCGTGTTGGCGTTGATGAAGATTTAAATAATCAATGAAGTTATGCTGCTGTGCCTTGTGTGTAAATGGGCATCGCACACTGTGTGTTAATGAGCCTAATCTCCTGTTGTAGATGGTGGACACTCTTAAGCTCCATTGTGGGACATGCAGCCTTCACACACTCCCAATAGTCTATAGCTTAGTTGTAATTAATTGTTTGAAATATCCTGTAATACCACTGTATTCCCATTACCGCTGGGCGAGATCTCGGTTACACTTTCTCCTTATGGTTTTTATCTCATATTATTTTGCGTTTCCTCCTCATTCCCTTTGTGCTTTTATTATTTAGATTATTGGCTTCATCTATGTTTTGTCTGTCTGTCTGCCTGTCTGTCTGTCTGTCTGTCTGTCTGTCTGATCATCTTATTGAAACAATAACAGTAAACATGATGTAAAATAAGTTCTTCCAAAATTGATATATAGATATAGATATAATATATTTCTCAAACTATTCCAATGAGGAGAGAGGCAGAGAATGAGTTGGAGAGATTGACAAAGTGTGACATATTGCCCTGGCAGCACAATACTGCATGTCAGTCTGAGGTTCAGTGAGTGATACCAGGAGAATAATGCTCGCTCTCTCTCTCTCTCTCTCTCTCTCTCTCTCTCTCTCTCTCTCTCTCTCTCTCTCTCTCTCTCTCTCTCTCTCTCTCTCTCTCTCTCTCTCTCTCTCTCTCTCTCTCTCTCTCTCTCTCTCTCTCTCTCTCTCTCTCTCTCTCTCTCTCTCTCTCTCTCTCTCTCTCTCTCTCTGTGTGTGTGTGTGTCTCTCTGTCTCTCTGTCTGCCTCTCAAGTATCATGTGCCAGTGTGCATATTGTATGTTTAATACTTTTAAGAATTGAACACTTTCAAAATGTTTCAAAAATAGCATTGCGACACGTTGTGGGCTTGCAGATCAGCTATTTTTTGCTACTTTAAACTCTTGTCCGACAAACAATTTACTATTTAGGCATTCAGCATTTAACAAAGAAGGGCATTCATTTACAAAAGAGATTCTGAGATACCAGGTTGGATGGAGATTTCTGCGCCAGACAGCGACGATATGCAAAGTGTCATGTGCCAGTGTGCGCATTATTAGGCTACTGTATGTGTTTAAAACTGGAGGTAGGTGTGTGAGGATCGCTCTACATGCAGAGCTGCTTCTACTCCTTTTGTCTCATGGCGTCTCTCCCCAAACTCCTTCTCAATACCGTGCTGTGGGTTAAAGGTAGTTGTAGCCACGTAGTAAACACTGATATGCAACCTGTGTTAATTCTGGCTGCGCCGCTCCCCTGATATGATTCATTGGGGTTCACATTCAAACCAGCAAAACACGCAGCGTGATTGGAATATGAATGGATGTTTACGTCTGGGTTTTCAAATTGCTTCGTGATCGACCAACAAAGCCTCTGGGATTGGCCGGTCGATCTTAAAGACATGGGTTACAAACCCCTGAACTAGAGAGAGTGATCTGAGAGAACTTGTTGTCGTCTCACAGGAGGAATGCACAGTGAAAGTACAAAAAAGATTCTGCCAATGAGAACCGTTGCATTATACAACAGGCCCTTTCTGCAACAACAAAAACAAAGTAATGTTCAAGTTGACTTAAGTTGCATTTTCAATGAAATGTAATAGTCTAGTCTACAGATCCTGCAGAGCACAGCTTTTATGAAGAGATACTGTAGACAACAACACTTCACACCCTCTTTGATTTACAGCTCATTTATTTTCATCTTCCTTGCCCTGTAGCCCCCCCCCCCCCCCCACCCACACCTCACTCTCTCTCTCTCTCTCACACACACACACACACACACACACACACACACGCACACGCACACGCGCACGCACACACATACATATGCACGCACCAGCATCCTCTTGGACCCAAACAAAGTCTCTAATTGGTGTGTGTGTTTGTGTGTGTGTGTTTTGTTTTAAACATGCTGCTCCACAATGCACTGCAGCAGCCGTTCTCTCCAGCAGCTCCCTGCTCCCCTGCCAGAATCGCATCAAACACAAGTACCCGCCATCCTCATTTTCCAGGATTGACGAGAAGTGCTGCCACAGCTGTCTTGTTCTCTCACTCTCACACTCTCTGGACTCCCTCCTCTCTCCAAACTCTCTCTCTCTCTCTCTGCAAAAACATCTCTGCAAAATAGACTCTCTTTTTCTTTCTCCGCCTCGGATCATCTCTCTCTTAATGGAGTATCAGAAGTAGCAGTGGAGAGGGGCTTACTCTCATAAGAGTTTTTCACACAACGTTTAACATTGACTTAAAAATCACCTCCTTTGTGTATAAACTACAGCACTCGTGGTGTGTGTGTGTGTGTGTGTGTGTGTGTGTGTGTGTGTGTGTGTGTGTGTGTGTGTGTGTGTGTGTGTGTGTGTGTGTGTGTGTGTGTGTGTGTGTGTGTGTGTGTGTGTGCGTGCGTGCGTGCGTGCGTGCGTGCGTGCGTGCGTGCGTGCGTTAACCCATTAAAACCGGGTAAGAATCTGTGCCATTTTAGCGTTAATTGGCAATTTGAAAATAGCAGATATACAAGCTCACAGCACGTTTTTTTTGTTACTTTTTGCATGGATACGTGCAGTGGTGGAAAACGTTAAAATTGTTTTTACTTAAGTAAAAGAATCAATACTGCAGTGTAGAAATACTCTGTTATAGCCTAAGTAAAAGTCTGGTAATCAAAATTCACTTGAGTAAAAGTACAAAAGTATTGGTTTCAAAATATACTAGTAAGTACCAAAAGTAAAAGTACTCATTATGCAGAATGTCCCATTTCACAAGTTCAACATACAGTATAAAAAAATCTTTTGAAAATATCAGATCTACAATCTACAATGCATCGCAACGCATTGTGAGCTTGTAGATCGGGTATTTTCAAATGGCCGAAATGTATACAGGGCTGAAGTGGTTGATTGAAGTACTTTATTTAGAAAGACATGGAATGGTTCATGCATGTTTTGTCAAATAATTGTAGTGGAGTAAAAGTACAATATTTGCCTCTTAGATGTAATGGAGTAGAAGTGAATGTATTGAACATGGGAAATACTCCAGTAAAGTAAAAAATCCTCAAAAGTGTACTTAAGTACAGTACTTTAGTAAATGTACTTATACTTTACACCACTGTATACGTGTCACTGTAACGGCCATCTGGTGCTACACCTGCCACACTGGGAGGCAGGTGTCAAGGGTTTTTAACAAATCTGGCATGAGCCTGGGGCAGGATTTTGACAACATGCTTTAGGAAGGGAAATACATAACATAGAGGTAGGGCGTGTGCAGTTTGGTCAGTAGAATTACTCACACACAGACTGACCCTCTTATTAGACGGCTATAGCCTCATGCAGAACCACGGCATCAAAATATGATGCGATGCTGTTGTCCTGATCTCAGACATGTTTTCAGACATTTAACCACTTAAACCCTCAATACTTTGTAAACTTCACCTTTGCCTCTGTACTTGGTCTGCTCTTTTTCCCCTGTACACCAAACCTCTTTGCCGAAAATAGCCGATCTGCAAGTTGCAACTAGTGAGCTTGTAGAACGGCTATTTTCGGCTAATGCTCCCCCCAGAATAGGGATGCGAAGGTTCAAGTGGTTAATGTAAAAATAAAAAAAATAAGTCCCTATAACACAAAGATTTGGCGTCCCCCTGTAGTATCTCTCAGGACCCCCTATAGGGGTCCCGGACCCCCTGTTAAAGACCCCTAGCTGCTCCAGAGTAGTAGTAAATCTTCTTTTTGGTCCATTTAAAAGAGCAAATATACATACATACATTTCTACTAATGCTAGAGGCACCGAAAAGGTGTCTGCTGAAGCCGAGTCGAGAGCCAACAAGAGAGATAAGTGTCTAGAGTCTAGACGAGCTTTGGAGTTTGGTGCCCAAGGACAGAGCACTTTACTTGGATGAATAACCGGAGAGTCAAAGAACTAATCATCTCTGATGATGTCTGAACCAATGACCTTGGGGTCACAAACACGCTTCTCTTATTAGACAGACAATTGAGCTGTTTTTCTTACGAGACAATGGCATGTGCACACATGTGTGCTTCAATAGATAAAGTGAAGAGAGACTGGAAAGTGTGGGCACACGCATGACAAACAACTTATAGGTCCAGAGCTGGATTGAAACGTGGGAAACCACTGTTAATTTCCTAACAAAGTCAAATTTAGGACTTTTGCACATTACAGGTATGTTACAGTATTATTATGTTACGAGATTAGCTCTGGACACACAGACACATACTTGATAGTATGTATTGTACTGTATATCACCGGTTCAGCCTAAAATTCTATATTTCTTAGCCAAACCATAACCCTACAGAATACCAATACATTATACTTTTTAAGTTTTATACTGGACATTCATGAACACTCATAAAAAAGAACATAGGACCAGCACAGACTATTCATAAAAGCATGTTTTCGGTGTGCTCACGCTTCTCTGGCTATGAAAAGAACACCACTTAAAGACCTGTTTTATTCTTCCAATCTACAAGCCCACAACACATTGCATCGCGATGTGTAGGATATTTTATTTGGGTAGTCTATCCTAAAGTGCCCATGGTATTATTATTATTTTCTCTGGTTTTAAATAACCCCACCTCAACTCATCTACAACCTTCACACAAAGACAAGGTCGTAAACAACGGGCCAACGTGGAGCTGCGGTACATCTGTCTGGATTAACATGTCCTCGGATGTCTGGGAAGAGCAGGAGATATAGAGGACGAAACACTGTGCCGATAAACACCCCAATGTCCCATTACAAGGTGGATACAAGGCAGTTAATAAATGAGACCGCAACGGCAACAGTCGCTCCCTTGCACAACCAACGGAGACACACTCCGTTGATGTCCCAGGCACCTCTGTCTGAGCGGACATAAATGTCTGTCTGTCTGTCTGTCTGTCTGTCTGTCTGTCCGTCTAATCTCTTCCTTTCTTCTCTATATCAGAGACAGACAGACAGACAGACAGACAGACAGACAGACAGACAAGAACAACATAAAGGCAGACGCATACTTAGACAGAGACAGAGACAGAGACAGAGACAGAGACAGAGACAGAGACAGAGACAGACAGACAGACAGGCAGGCAGGCAGGCAGGCAGGCAGGCAGGCAGGCAGGCAGGCAGACAGGCAGGCAGACAGACAGACAGATGGTGATGAGAGACTAAGCATGATGTGGACCCATCCACCCTAGTCTCGGTGCAGTCGTTGGTGGTAAAAATAAAATTGATTCTGGTTTCCTGCCCGGGGGGGAGCGTCGCTTTATTAGACTGGAGAATTTGGCTGTGTCACCCCTCACTATTAATTGGACGAGCTCCACGCCGCCGCCTGATGGGAGACGTCTGCGCCACCGTTTTCACAACCGGGAAGCCGTTGGAACAGTACAGAGCGAAGCGCCCCGGCGAGCGAGAGCAATTTGACGTGTGAGCTGTTAGAGAGAAGGATGGAGGACAGACTCAACAGAGGGAGGGAGAGAGAGCCACAATGTATCACGGTTGGAAGTAGACAAAGAGAAAGACGGGGAGGTAATGTCGAGGTCAGGACCAATCAGGACAGAAGAGCAGAAGCCAACACCTGCCGTTGCCTCCTCTCCACCGACACTCAACAGCAGAGTGAAGGGAGGGAGCGCTTGAAAGTAAGAGTGACGGCAGACAATGAGACGGACAGCGATAAAGTTCAACAAGTTTGCAAAACACGTCACGCTATTTCCAGCGTGCGACACTGAGCATAAATTAGGCGTAATAGAGCAATGCCTCCCATCTCTCCCTTCTAGTCAACCAGGGGCGTAGCGGCCCACCCAATCGATTTTGCTACAAAAAAAAAATGCTTGGAAATGTATTTAAAAAAAATGTATAATTATTTTTTTGATAATAAATCGGTAAAATCAGGCAAAAAAAAAGAATTAAATAACACAACCCTAACCTAACCCTAACCCTAAAACCGAAATAAAGTAACAAAAAAATAGGCCCAGCCTATACTAGCGTTCTGGCTATACGCCACTGCAGTCAACTTCACACCTCTCATTTGCACTTTTGTACTTTCACTCAAGTAAATTTTGATTAACAGACTTTTACTTGTACTTGTAGTGTTTCTACATTACAGTATATTGATGCTTTTACTTAAGTAAAAAATGTGAGTACTTTTTCCAACACTGATTATCATACTGACTTTCAGTGGGTAGAGATGTCTACCCACTGAAGACCTTGCCCAGATTTCTGTGCAAGGTCACCCCTCTAGCCAGTGTTTGTATGAAGTCTCAGAGTAAAACTGGTGCTTGGATTTTCTCATTCTCTCAGGGGGGAAAATCATAGCATTTCCCATTTCTTCTACGATTTCACGAGCATCTGTGCTGATGCAATCCCTGTACTCCTGCAGGAATCTCAGCACCCCTCTGACCTCTCTTTTCAGTGCATCGATGCCAATGCCCGAGTTCTGTTAAAAGTTTGCTCCAGCGTTTTTTATTTCGAACGGCACATTGTACCAGATGATGACCCAAAGTAGAAATCTCCATGACCGTACTTATTCCGCCGGGCTTTTTGCTGTGAAAGTCGTTTCGCTGTCATGTTTCTCGGCAACATGATCTGCAAGTGCATCGAGGGGATCCGTGACTTTGGGGAAATGTTAACACAGCACTTTCACACTATCAATTCTATACATTGGAGTGGTGGAGGTTGGCTTGAGCATCACACACTGTATCACATCTTTCATCCTCTTTGAAAATCTACCAGCGATGCACCGGTTACCTATAGTCTGTCAAGATCGACTGTTGACTCACACAATTTTCAAAGTTTGACGAACAGATGACAGCTTCCGTTCGCCCGGTCTTGCCATTTCATTCTAGGCTTGTTCGTTAATGATTTAGTCACATAGTCACGATTTCAGTAAAACAAATATCGAGTTTGAAGATATCATCGTCTAAAATGTAAATGCTAAAATCAATAAAAAGAAAACAATCACTGTGTGGTGCAATTGAGTTGCTTTAACCAATTCAACCCTACCATCGTGATAGCAAAAATATGTCATTTTCTGTTCTATGTGAGTCACGTCTAGTTTGCAGAATAATATTTTGCATCTTTGACTTGCTCAATTGAAGCCTTGCTCAGATAGTGATCAGCGTCTTCGCAAGCTTGACAAAATGATCTCCCATTGTGGGGATCGTGCAGGACATCGTTGTGGCCATGGAATGCTTGGATGCACTCCACAAGAAGACAAATGACTGTATATAGCTATGAGCCTTTTCATAACACTTTTACACTTTGTGCGTGTGCACGCGCGCGCGCGTGTGTGTGTGTGTGTGTGTGTGTGTGTGTGTGTGTGTGTGCGTGCGTGCTCTCCATGTTTTTGGAGCACTGTGTTTTTTGTCTGTTCATGATCTTGCAAAATGTGTTTGTCAGACCAACATTTTAAAGCTGCCTCTTGAGAGATTGTTTTCTCACTTCCCAAAAACAGAATCTAATGACTGTGTGTGGGTAGAGCCGCGGAGTTCTTCTCCATTGTTCATCCTCATGAAAGGAAGGAACACCAGTGTCCTGTGGGAAGTATAGCTCTTGTCAAAGGAAGCCCTCGTCACAAGATCGCAGCGCTGCTCATAATTTGCTGTGGCCAAAGAGCCGGGTCGTTCTGCGTAAATGGGAATAGGTTTGGCCGGAGTGATCTGTGGCAGTGGTTCTCAAGGTGGGGACCCGCAGGGATTCCAGGTTGTCCCCAGCAAAAGTATTGATAGTTAGGAACCAAATGAGCCCTTACGAGTCTGTAACTCAGAGATTGCGCAAATGAAACCATTTGCACACTCTCTGACTTATGGGGGTCTGTGGCCCAATACATACCGCGTTGTGAGCTTTTCACAATATTTATCTGTTGAACCGAGTCAAACTAAATGTAATGCCTCAACTCCTACAATTCCAAGTGCTTGTGAGGGTGGGGGGTCCCCAGTTCAAATAGGATTCATTTTGGGGATCGTGGCTTGAAAAGGTTGAGAACTGCTGCTCTAATCAGCCCTTTTCCTTTTCTCAGCACCACTTGATTTTTGTTTTTATAGGATAGCTAATTTGAACATTCACGTTTGTTAGTGATGGTGCCCAAGTGGTCAGACTTGAGAGCAGGTGGGCTGGTGGGGAGCAATTAGCGGTTAGGTGCCTTGCTCAGGGACACCTCGACACATAGCCAGTGCTCGAACCTGGGACCTTCTGTTTCCCAGGTGGCCTCTCTACCAATTCAGTTGTGGCCGCGTTAGTTATTGTAACGTTAGCTACACGTGATAGCCTATGTGACAATAATGTATTGATCTATCATGAGTTGTTTAAGACAGCATGTAATGCTTATGTAATGCCTGTATAAAATGTTCCTTATTTTGCTACCCAAATAATATTAATGAACTAATGAATAATTTAATTCATTAGAACCCCCCAAAATGATCATATTTGAAATTTTGAACTGGGTACCCCCCCACCAGTGACAAGCACACAAGCACTAGGAGTTGAGGCATTACATTTATCAGTTCATTAGATAATTATTGTGAAAATAGCTAATCTACAAGCTCACAACGCCTCGCGTGAGCTTGTAGATCGTCTATTTTCATCATTTTTGCCTCTTTCATATATTATTTTACAATTTGGCCAATGTTTGACCAGTTTTTATAATATAGTTGCTGTATATTACTATTGATGCAGTAATGGTCTTTTTTCATTTCATTCATTATCCTTTTCTAGGTATTACAAATGTCTTAAAAGTCCTTAAATTGTCACTTTACTGTCATCTGGAGACCCCCCTGAAATCATGTGGGGGGCCCCGACCCACAGGTTGAGAACCACTGTCCTAACAGACCACTGTTGACCGAGAAAATCTAAATGCCCACGGGACCCCCTGGCTCGGGGCCCATTGTATTGGAAACAGCTGAAACGTAGTTCCCACTCTGATAAGGGGAGACAGTGCGAACAAACCAATAGTAAAGATGTTATGCACACACACACACACACACACACACACACACACACACACACACACACACACACACACACACACACACACACACACGCGCGCGCGCGCACACGCACACACCAACTCACTGAGCTCATTCTTTATCAGCAGACATGATGCAAACAATTTCAGTGAGCAGTAATCCTGGAAAGATTGCTCAAGGACTAGCTGTGTGTGTGTGTGTGTGTGTGTGTGTGTGTGTGTGTGTGTGTGTGTGTGTGTGTGTGTGTGTGTGTGTGTGTGTGTGTGTGTGTGTGTGTGTGTGTGTGTGTGTGTGTGTGTGTGTGTGTGTGTGTGTGTGTGTGTGTGTGTGTGTGTGTGTGCGTGCGTGCGTGTGCGTGTGCACGCGCTTGCATGGGTGTGCGTGTTCCCTGGAGGGACGGCACAGCCTTCCAGACAGTCTCACCTCGTAGCTCCTTGGGTATGTCAGGGACAGTGTGTGAAAACCAAACAATGTCTACCTCACACTGCCCTTCAGGGCCTTGGAGCACAACATAAACCTAAACTACACGCTCTCTGCGCAGGAACCGTCCATTGTATCCTTGCTCACATAAAGAAAAAATAACCGCAAGGGCTGGCCAGACAAAAAAAAATCATCAAAAAACAAGCGCACTTGCAAGTAGTAGTCTTATAGTCTTTGAGATTTTAATGCAGCAGCAGACACAGACATGCATGAACGCGTTTCGGCCTATTGGCCTTCGTCAGCGTATGAACCGTCTCAGTGACCTATATAGTTTCCAAAAGTCATTAGTTATGTAAATCACATCATTTCGAGTCCCATCATTAATGCAATACCAAACTATTAGGACACGCAGCTTAAAAAATTATACAGAAACCACAACCAAACCAAATTCCTCATTTAACCCTTTAGGACACACATGTGTTTAGAGAATGAATCCAGTATGCCTCTCTTAGAATAACCTATCTCTGTCTCCTGCTTTACTTAAGGGATTGACTACTTCCCTTCCTTGAAATCTGAGCCTTGACATTTTGAATATGGAGATAAGAGGTTTCTGCCCGACAGCAACGATATACTGTATTAAACCCTAGAACTCCTCCACCGGCAGTGAATATGGGGATGACGTTGTAGAAGACACAGGGACATAACAGCACCCAGGGTGATTTTGGAGATGGTGCTGCAGGTTGCAGTTTAAGCAGTTTATGAGCCATCACTATTACAACAACTACTGTTGTAAACGTTTAATGAGTCCACACGGGTCCAATAGCACCAACGCGTGTCAGTGGGTTTTTCTCCCGAACGCTTCCTCAGGCTGGCAGCCTTGGTTTTTCAGAGATTATGATCCATGATGTCGCCATGGACAGGACAGCAGTTTTATAGGGTCGATATGCACTTAAAGAGATTGATTCATATCAATGGCTGTTCCCTCGTGACTTTAGTTGCTTGACAGCGTGAATTAAGCAGCTATACAAGGTGCATGCGGCAAGACAAACGAGGCAATCAGATGTCATTATGTCAAGGAGCGTGATGTACGTCAACTCGGTGTACGAATGGAACCAAATGGAGCCTTACAAAGTGTAGTCAAATGTGTTGGTTCCATTTGGTTCTACTGAGGATTGTACTGCGTACAGAGCACCAATGATACAATGTTTGAATTCTATATCAAAATGTTTTCAAATGGTAGAAGATTTCATGGTTCTCAGATTCTGTGAATGTTTGTTAGATTTAAATGTGAACTTTTGTGTGTGTGTGTGTGTGTGTGTGTGTGTGTGTGTGCGTGTGCGTGTGTGCGTGTGTGCGTGTGTTTGCGTGTGTGTGTGTTCAAGCGTCTGGCACGCTCTACGCTCCTGCTCATCCCTCTGCTCGGTGTGTGTGTGTGTGTGTGAGAGAGAGAGAGAGAGAGTGTGTGTAAACAATGTGCAAAATACAACAAACACTACTGACTACTTACAATAATGGCCCCAGTCACAACAGAATTGGCAGGACGATAAAATGGCGGAGGACCAGTAAGTCAGTTTATTATGGAGAACATTTAAAATAGGCGGGGCCGGAGGCTTTGTTTGGAAGAGGTGATCCGCAGAAGAGACAGATGTTCGTGTTTCGGCAAGTAGTATCGGCGTGCTGCCGCCAAAACGGAAAAACAACACCCAAAATGCCAACATACTTTTCATTTATATAAGTGATTGCAAGGTGAACAAGGTGCTATGTATTCACAACAGGAAGCAAATGCATTTAATTCCCCGTCGTCATTAAAATGAATGAGGGGCAAATAATTGTTTCCACTCGTTTGACCGATCCAATCCAATCCAATCCAGAACTGTGTGTCCCACAGCCGGAGCCATTTGACAGAATGCCCTCAGCTATACATGAGTGGTAACCTGTCCTCCACCACCAAGAAACGTTGGCTGTAATCATCGTTTATAAATCATAATCAAATAATCATGAGTCTCTCGACATTACCGGGAGCCCCCTGTCATTAAATCAAAAGCTCATTTGTTGCCTGACGTGGAGCATTTTAGTATTTGTCACTTTGACATGGCAATCAAGCGACATTGTTGAGCCATCGTGACTGCCACTAACCCCCCCCTAATATAGCCCTGCGTGCCCCCCCACCCCAATCCAAACCTTACTTTCACCAATGACTCAGTCTGTCACCCGTCACTCAGTGCAACATTAGCGGATTTATAGCGCTCAGTATACTTTGTTGCACGTGATGTTAACCACTTAAACCCCATATAGGTAATTGGAGTCCCTCAAGGCTTTTTCTTTTCTGTTATTGCGGGCAAAGCTTTAGCTGAAAATAGCCGATCGACGCGCTGCGTCAATACAGATGCTGGTGTTTAAGTGGTTAAGAACAAAAAATAGCAGAGAAGTTTGTAGATCTGCTATTTTTGCTGCGTGGCAGCACCGCGTGCAACTAGGGTTGGGATCCTTTAAGGATTTTAAACGATTCCGGTTCCTTAATTAAAGATTCCCTCTTAAGGATTTCTATATTTAAACCAATAATGTAATTTTGGCCTTCATTATAATTTCTGATAAACACTAATTCAATCATACATACATTATATTATGTTATTGAAATGGTTTTCAAAGTGAGCCCCCCCCAAGGACCCTCCGGGTTACTTTAGGGGATTCCAAATGGACCATTACAGGCAGTGGCGCCGTCGCCTGTTTAATTAAAAGTTACTGTGTACCCCTATGATTCACTCCGGTCCCATTGTGGGTAAAGCAAGCAAACCGTGGCATATTGGCTGGCTGCTCAGGCCGTATACTTCGCTCTGTAACACTCTGAGTTGTTCTCGGGCCACTCGACGCACCCATTTGGTTACATTATTTTGTACACTATAGCAGCGGTTTTCAACCAGTGGTTCGGGGACCACCAGTGGTCCTTGAGGAGGTTCCAGGGGGTCCCCAGCCAAATGAATAGTTAGCAACCAAATTGACCCTTATATGTCTGTAACTCTGAGAGTGTACAAATGGAACCAAATGGACCCGTTAGGGTCCATTTGGTTCCATTTGTAAATGAACACTGATGATGGTGATACAGTGTAGATTGGGACCTCCAAGAAATCTAAATGGTCTAAATCTAAATGAGTCCCTGGCATGTCTTTTCAAATGGGGGTCCCTGGGCTATTATTTGTCAATTTGGGGGTCCTTGATGCGAAAAAGGTTGAAAACCACTGCACTATAGTCTAGTCTGGAGCTGTCTAATCTGACAGCGGGCGGACTTCCTGACGTCTCCGCCTGGCCACACCCACATTAATGTCCCCCTATGTAATTTCCCATGCCACTTGTACACTCTCTGTCTCTCTGAGACATTCAGTAATTGGGTCTAATGATCAAAATAAGAACATAATGTTATGTAAAAACTAAAACTCGCCACGGACAAGGACAAGACCAATCTGGGAACCCATCGCCAAATGAAAAGGAAAAACAGCGCCCTCTGCTGTTTTTGACTATCTCAGTTGGCTCTGGGAGGAAGAAGACGTAGCACCCGTGCGCAAGGAAACCAGGGTTTTGGTCTGCCTTCAGCTTTTCACTTCCGGTGGTGCGACTATGTTTTCATTCCCACTAACAATATTTCTACACGGAACACTAACACCACATCTCCCAGAGAACATGGATCGTTTTGGTTATAAGCCCACTTGTTTCTATGATGAAAGAGGAAGTTAAAATGTGAATATCTTTCCGTGGTTTTGTCTGCTCCGCGGACGCTATTGTTAAATGAGTTTCGGTTTGTTTCGAGTGGGGAAGGATCGGCGGACACGTAAATCCCGCCCACTACATTTGATTGGGTAAAGCGCGGCCTGCTTCCTGATCTGAAGGCACGCCCACTTGTAGGCCAGTGCGTACGCGATATGACGAACCCCCCCGACAGATTCAAACGCAGAGCAGAATCTGTTCTTGAGAGATTAGGACAAGACTTGCCACGGACACATTTTGTCCGCGTGAACGGACACATTCATGACCCCGGGCAACCAGGCACGAATCAGGCATCATTTACCTGTTTGATGGCCTGCAGCAGCTTGCCGTAGCACACCACGATGACCAGGAAGGGCACCAGCAGACAGAAGACAAACAGGCAGACGATGTAGGAGATGTTGTTGGCCGTCTTGGCGGTCCAGTCGACGGAGCAGGTGGTCCCGGGCCCCTCGGGGCCGTAGCGGCTCCAGCCGAGCAGCGGCGGCGTGGTCCAGAAGAGCGAGTAGCCCCAGGACACGGCGATGCCCACTGTCACCTTGCGGTAGTTGGTGAAGTCCGCCTCCATGCAGCCCATCATGGTGCTGTAGCGCTCGAAGGAGAGGGCGGCCAGCGAGATCAGGGACACGATGCCTGCGGGGGGGTCGTATTCAGCCAGTACACACGCACACGCACACACATGAACACGCACACGCACACGCAAACACACACAAACACACACACACAGTGTTGGAAGAAGTACTCACATATTTTACTTGAGCAAAAGTATCAAAAAGTATCAATACCACCATGTAGAAATACTCTAGTCCGGTAATAAAAGTCCGGTATTCCAAATTTGCTTGGGTAAAAGTACAAAGGTATTGGCAAAAAAATATACTCATTATGCAGAATGTCCCATTTCGCACATGTTTCCGCATGTATACAATCCTTTGAAAATAGCAGATCTACAAGCTCACAACGTATCGCTATGCGACGCGTTGTGAGCTTGTAGATCAGCTATTTTCAAATAGACAAAGTAGATAGGGCTGAAGTATATGTTTTGTAATAATAATCAAAATTTTCAAAGTAACTAGTAATTAACATTTTCAAATAATTGTAGTAGAGTAAAAGTACAATATTTGCCTCTGAGTGCAATAGAAGTAAAAGTATTTAACATTGGAAATACTCCAGTAAAGTAAAAATACATAAAAATGGTACTTACAGTAAGTACAGTACTTACTTGATTAAACGTACTTGGTTACTTTACACCACTGACACACACACACACACACACACACACACACACACACACACACACACACACACACACACACACACACACACACACACACACACACACACTACAGTGTGCGACTGCAACACTACACCTAAACTAATACTACATTTAGCACCAGTTAAGTCATGCGTGCAACGGGGTGTCAACCCATAATGAAAATTTCACGCTTTATGGAGCCATCAACGGGAGACAAATAGTCAGTACTTGTCCAAATGTTTAGCCACCTTATCTTCAAAAGTAAATAGAATAAAATAAAAGCGTGGCATTGATCATCGAATATTTCAGTTGCCTGCGGCCATGGTCCTCAGCAGATGCACGTTGTAAATCACGTCCAGTGCTATGCCTGCTTGACAGAGCCCATGAAATGTAGTATACGAGATAACAGAGACGTCCTCAAACAGCACAGAAATGTCCTTTCCCATCATAACAACTCAATAAACACACAAGCTAAAACGGTTTGCACTCTCGCCCCCTCTCTATCTGCTTCATGGCTCTTTATTCTGTCCCCGTCTGCTTTCTCCTTCGCTGTCTCTCTGTTTTCTGCCACTTCATTCTGTCGTCCTGTTCTTTGTTTGTGTCGCAGAGTCCAAACGCTAGTGATCAGAGTTCCTTACAGCACTGCAGAGTGGCTTTAGGTCACGGATGGGTGACATGGACAAGGGGCCCTATTTTCACCGGTGCTGTACCCATTATCCCTAAACTTCTTTGCCATTTTTTACTATTTTAAAAAAGATTTTCAAATAGTTCAAATAGCCAATCTACAAGCTCACAACGTGTCGATGTAGATCAGCTAGTTTAACTATTTAAAAATGTTTTTAAAAAATGTCAAAAAAGTTTAGGGATGATGGGTAAGGCACTGGCGAAAATAGGTCCCAAATCTAGTGTCTTTCGAATTTTTCAAAAATGTTCAAAGATAGCAGATCTACAAGCTCACAACATGTCATGATGCGACACGCCGTGAGATTGTAGCTTGTATTTATTTTAGCTTAAAAAAAAAATCTTGGACTTTTTTAAGATACGGCTGTAAGTGATATAAACCTGGAAAAGACAACAATTGTGCCATATCACACATCTAGTCTCGATATAATATTCCCCAGCTCTATAGGCCAAAACATGCATTAACCACTTCAGCCCTTTGCATACTTAAGCTCGTGGCTTCACCACTGAACGCTGCATTGTGGTTTGTGCGGCTTCATTCACAAACTGCACACACACACTGAGGTAACTATCGATTGCCAAAGATTGGACAAGGAGGTCATGCCGCTATTAGACTCTCGTCTTTCCTTTTAACCCTGCATGTGTTGTTTTTGAAGCCAATTACAAAATGAATTGAAGCTTATATAAAGGTAATAGCCCAGAGGTGCCTGGGGCCTCAGGCAGTAAAGGAACAGACCATAATGCTCCTTTAGAATGTGACTACCGTCTTCTTGTCTCACATGGCTCTCCTCTCTGCCCTTGGTTTCACGGCTTTTTCTACACTGACCTATCTGATTTAAAGCATAAAAATGCCAAAAATAGATCTAAAAAAAAAAAAACTTTGCTGAGGCACTGCGGCCAAAAGCGCTCTGTGCGCAGAACAGAGTGTGTGAGAGAGAGAGAGAGAGAGAGAGAGAGAGAGGGGGGGGGGGTGTAACAGAGAAGGAGAGAAGGAGGATAGGGTGGTTGATGGGGACGAATGAGAGATGAGGGAGGAATGGACAAACAGAGGGATTGAGGGAGGAATGGACAAACGGAGGGAGGGAGGGAGGGAGGGAGGGATGAATAGACAAACGTAGAGAGGGAGGGAGGGAGGGAGGAACAAACAGAGGGAGGGAGGGAGGAATGGACAAATGGAGGGAGGGAGGGAGGGAGGGAGGGATGGACAAACAGGGAGAGGGAGGGAGGGAGGGAGGAATGGACAAACAGAGAGGGAGGGAGGGAGGGAGGAATGGACAAACGGAGGGAGAGAGGGAGGGAGGAATGGACAAACAGAGGAGGGTGGAATGGACAAACGGAGGGAGGGAGGAATGGACAAACGTAGGGAGGGAGCGGTAGAGGAGATCCTGAAGAACAAGAATATGGAGGATGTTTGTGCACGCGTGCAAACACACAGTCACTTTACAGCCTCCTGTGTTCCTCTGCCCGCTACCGTTACTCAACCCGTTCATATGAAACACATAGTGAGCAGTGAAATGAAACGCACTCCACACCTTTCACAGCAACAATACACCTTGTGTTTCTGTGCTTCAGGCTTCATGAGTCTCCACCACTTCCCACATGTAACCACTTAAGCTTTGTTGCAAAAACTGTGAAAAAACGCGCCGCAATATCAATGTAAATTGTCTGTTTCTGCCATTTTTATCATTGGGGGGAGAGGGGGGTGTTTTGAAAATGTTAGCCTATAATGACATGCGCAAAATAGGGATACCAGGTTGAAAGTGGTTCAATTCAACTTACACCATGGACCACTAGAGGTCCGTGGACCACTGGTTGAGAAACAGTGGTCTGCATTATTGTAATTGCTTTTTTTCCCTCTCCTCTCCCTGGTTCCTGAACTCAGCTGCCATCAACATGTCATTTTGATCTTTAACGATTAGTGCTGTCGGCATTAATTGATTTTCTTTGGGTATTAGGTGTAATACCTGAGGGGAATTAAATTCTAAATGACTATAGCATGAAATAATGATTATACAGTAGGAAGCTATAGCTGCAAGGAGGTACACCTCTGACACACGTTGGTTCTAATAGTTTTGAAGGGATCAAGTTGCCATCCTGACCCTTTTTATTTTCTGTTATAATGCAATCATGTTATAATGCTTTATGTTAAACGCACTGATGCCTTGCTTCTTTTTTTTATTGATTGATTGAATACTTTATTAACTGTTCGCAAAAACAAGGCACGGTGGCACAGATTTATACAAAAGAATGCTAAAAGGATAACCCATTAAGGTCCTGTGTATTCAATTCATTGAGGTCCTGCGTATTCAATTCATCGAGACATTTAAAGACAAAAAACAATATACAATAAATATGCAAAAAACATCATATGAAAGAAAGATAATGTACAGTCAACAATTGGGGAGGGGCACCAGGGGCACCCCTGTTTGAGGAACAGTGGTCTATATGAAGCCAAGACTCCTCAATAGAAAGAAAATGGTTTCTCAGTGAATTGCTGTTAATTGGTGACCCTATACTTTTGAACATTTTTGTTGTGCGATATAGAAAATGAACAAGTTCACATTGTGTCACAATTCCACACATCGTGACTTCGTAAATCCGCTATTTTCACTATGTTGGAATGTGGAATTTGCTAAAGTTTTTTTAAACCGATATGCCTATGTATAGATCGCTGTATCTGTCAGTCGTTGTCCCTTTTATGCCCAAATATGGAGATCCCTGATGTCATCAGTATATGCCCATTTATGGGGATGCCCCCTTTTGTGCCCATATATGGAGCTGACTGATTTGTTTTGCGCCTGATGCCATGACGATACATTGAGGTTAGACAACTATATTTGGGCGTATAGCTGCATTCGAACTCCTTATATGGTTATGGCTGAGTCATAGTGATATGAACGTGACGACGTGGCCCCGCCCGCCCGGTCCTCCCAATTTTAATATAGTATTTCCAAAATTGGGACGCCAGGAAAATGGTGAAAAATAATTGTTTTTGTCCTGCAGGGGTTCACATTAAACCCTGGATGTCTTATTGATAATGAGCAGTTAAAGGTTTCCTTAAGCTCCTTTTACTTTTCAGAGTGAGAGTGTTGCAAATCCAATTGCTGCATATGAAGTCTCGAGTATGAAAAAAAATCTAATCAAAATGCAATGTCTGGAAAAGTACATGGTGTATTTCTGCTGTGAGTGGCGTCAGAAAGTGAAATCTAATACATTGTCTCCATCACTGAACAGACTGGAGCCATCACTCTGCCCTCGGACTGTACAAGTACTGTAAAGCAATCTTCAAAGCTGATTAGGATTTCTCTCAGCTAATACAGTAGGTAAATGGGTTATGCTGGCTACCGGTAAAAGTGTTGATTTAACGCTGAGGGTGGGTCCATTTTTACGCGTTGAATTTACACCTTTTTTTATTTTACTGTGCAGTATCTGATGAGTAACGGCCCCCTTGATGACTAGTCTAGCCCCCCTCCCGGGCTGCGAGTGACAAGGGACTCTATTCAAATGAATGGAGAGGGACACCCACCCAGTGCAACTTTGAGGCTGACATCACAGCATTTTTTAAATGAAAGCCTCTCCTGGTCCCCCAGCGGGATCAAGGGCAGTAGCTAAATCTAATATCCTCAAAATAAACGTCTTATGATCTGATAACATTTGAAACGAAATGAAGCAAGCTCTCTCTCTCTCTCTCTCTCTAGAGCCCCCCCCCACCCTCCCCTCTCTCTCTCTGTCTCTCTCTGTCTCTCTCTTCCTCTCTTCTCTTTGTCTTTTAGGAAGTGTCTGATCATTCTTATACCAGGTATAATTAATTCCAGGAAAAAGGCAATGTGATTGAGACCCCCCCCCCTCATCAAACATCTGTCACTGCATATTCCTTTTTATATTACTGTAAAGATCACTTTCACAGAAACCGCCGCGACACAGCTCTGACAGATAAGAGACAGGCGAAAAGATACGGTACACATTTTGGGAAACATCAATGGAGCGGACTGGTTGGCCTTGCCCCCAGTGAGCAAGGCTGCGTATTGATCCAGGTAATGTGTTTGAAGCCAGATATCCATCATCCATAATGGATGTTTTTTGACTGCGCCCAGTGTCGGCCCTATGGGGGGGCATTGGGGGGCAATGCCCCCCCAGATTAGACTTTGTGCCCCCCCAGTTCAGATTGGCCAGATGTTTTTATTATTTTAATTTTTTTCAAGCAGCGCAGCGCAGCGCAGCGCAGTATAGCCTGCCTTTTTTTTCTCCCGCTGTGGAGTCTGTGCCTGTGGAGATGCAATGCCGACATTACATTAAAGACATTATAGGCCTAATGCTGTAATTGTATTTGTTGTTGGTGCATATAGGGGCAAGGTAAATGAACCGAATTAACCGAAATAGAGTTACAAAACACCCCAAAAAAGTAAAATATCCATCCAATAACCGAAAAAAATCGCACGCCGGCGCTTCGCGCCGGCGCGCACGGGTCCATCACGCACGCGCGCTGCGCGCGCGTGCGTGAGGGACAGGCAGGTGCCCCCCCTAGAATAATTAATGCCCCCCTGCTTATTACTGTCTGCAGCCGGCACTGACTGCGCCTTGAACAGACCTTTAATTCACTATTTATTACGTGGGCTCATTAGCTACCCACTCACCCCGACCTTTGTGGCGGAGCAGCATTGTTCTGCTTCCTTTGTCCCTGCCGACATGTCCACTGACCTTCCTGGAAGAATCAACATCGCTGCAGCCAGGTGTGTGTGTGTGTGTGTGTGTGTGTGTGTGTGTGTGTGTGTGTGTGTGTGTGTGTGTGTGTGTGTGTGTGTGTGTGTGTGTGTGTGTGTGTGTGTGTGTGTGTGTGTGTGTGTGTGTTCGTGTTCGAATACTTGCAGGTCTCTGCCTCCATGTATATGTATTTCCATGCCACTGAGTTTCCATGTGTATGTTAAGGCTACATGTTTGATAAAAAAATAATCGGAAAATCATTTAAAATGATGTAACTGTGAGACATGTCTCATTTATTGCACCGATCCCTCGTCTGCTCATACGTATCTAAGGGCTTAATTACCAGAACATTGTCCATATCCATCAGCCTCGAAATCACAGAGGCCATTACATACCATATGGTAGTCTACTGCATGTAATGCTTTATGACACCCATAAGCACAATGAGCCACATTTAGACAATTATAAGAACATCTTTTAACACCAAAAATCATCGCTATACCATGATCACAATATTACAGTATGTGTGTTACAAACACACACCTACAGTAGCGTGTGCAAAAAGTGTCACACATGTCTACAGTACAGTGTGTTTGTGTGTACTGTACACGTTGTGTGCAGAAGCATCATCCTGCGTGTATTCAGTGCAAGTGTGCAACTGTGCATGTGTCTGTTTATGTATGTGTGTGTGTGTGTGTGTGTGTGTGTGTGTGTGTGTGTGTGTGTGTGTGTGTGTGTGTGTGTGTGTGTGTGTGTGTGTGTGGTGTGCAGTCTAACTTCAGTAGACAGAGCGGTCCAAGGTTAATCCACTGGGTGTGTGCATAGTCCGCCCTGAGCAGGAGGCGGGGAGGCTATACACTATACCCTATTATGCAGGGGCATGCGGAGCTGATGGTGGCATGTCACCCCCCCCCCCCCCACACACACACACACACACACACACACACACACACACACACTTCTCCTCACTACAAGGACAAGACGCTAGAAGGTTTTTAGTTTTTTGTTGTGATGCAGAGAATAGACTGCAGAGAGGTGGCAGCAGAGGTGAACCGACTCAATGAGTATGTGTGCCCCATGCAAGGTTGATAATAACAAAGCATGCTGTGTGTGTGTGTGTGTGTGTGTGTGTGTGTGTGTGTGTGTGTGTGTGTGTGTGTGTGTGTGTGTGTGTGTGTGTGTGTGTGTGTGTGTGTGTGTGTGTGTGTGTGTGTGTGTGTGTGCGTGTGTGCGTGCGTGCGCGTGTGCAGCTGTGAATGGCCATGTGTGTGTAACACCCTGCGGGATTTGAACCTGGGTGTAACCAAAACTAAACATCTACCACTCATGCAAGAGGGAATTCGCCCTTTCGCCTGGGGATATATATATATTAGGCTTTTGAGCTTAAGGCAGGGCTACTCCATTACACTGGGTCTCTTGTGGGAAACCAAACATATGGCTCATTTACCCTGGCCAGGGGATATGTAATTATTAGACTTATAAGCATCGGATAGAGCTATGGTGTGTAATATGTGTTTGTTGTGTGTGTCTGAGTGGGAACACTGGTGCCTGTGAGCGCCGGTGCTGCTGTGTGTATGTATCAGTATCGTGTGTGTGTGTGTGTGTGTGTGTGTGTGTGTGTGTGTGTGTGTGTTTATGGGTGGCACACTTGTCACTGTTTTCAGACTTTTAGCATGAAGTCAGATCCGCCTCTACAGGTGCAATTAAGGCTCTCGTGCTAAAGGAGAGGAAAATACGGGGCTGTGTGGCGACATCGATTACCCAGAAATCCTTTCTCAGGACTTGGTGAAGACAGCCACTTCAAACATCAAACTTCAAACGTCAAACAACTTCATTAATCCCACTCGGGGCAATTAGTTTTGAACAGCTTGCAACAGAGAAACTCAGTAACTTACAACAACAACAACATACATACAAACAAACTATACTAATACACCAAGGAGATGATGTGGAATAAAATTATCTTAAACATTCTCAATGGCCCTTAGTCAGCAGCGCAACAATCTCTCCTTAGTTCTACCTCTATCTCATTCTAGTCTCTCTCTCTCTCTCTCTCTCTCTCTCTCTCTCTCTCTCTCTCTCTCTCTCTCTCTCTCTCTCTCTCTTTCTCCCATACAGTATTTGTGCCCATTAAGAAAATACTCATCCATAACCAATGAAAATTCTAATGATGTCTGCAAGCCATTGTGAGACACACACACACACACACACACACACACACACACACACACACACACACACACACACACACACACACACACACACACACACACACACACACACACACACACACAGTTGTTCTGACTCGCTTTTTTTCTCACTCCGCACAGTATAAAATCCTCTGTGTTAATTTAGAGAGTGTATAAATTGACCCAAATGGACCCTTATGGGCGCACTGAGGGTTTTCCTGTGTGCCTCTCTGTCTCTGCCTGCCTCGCTCCGTCTATCTCCAGGGTTTTTAGCTTGTAGACGCGTCTTATCAGAGGGTTTTCCGCTAAATTGGCTCCTTGTGGACGACAGCATGATATACTGTAGCTTCAGACATGTTTAATCTGCAGTCCATATGTTGGGAAGTTTCTCAAGAAAGACATAATATTGGCAGTGGTGGAAAGTAACTCAGTAGCCTATTTACTCACGTGCTGTACTTAAACCCCATATGGTTGAGCGCAGTCCCTTGGGCCTTTATACTAGTCGAAAGGTCTTTTCAGTTTTCTGTTATTGTGGGGAAAGCTTTCGCGGAAAATAGCCAATCTCCTATTTTCCTAGAACTTAATTCTTTGTGGCTGCAGTGAAGTGAACTTTTACTTCTACTCCACTACGTCTCAGAGGGCAGAGGCAAATATTGTACTTTTACTCCACTACAATTATTTGAAGACTTTAGTTACTAGTTACTTTGTAGATTTTGATTATTATTACAAAACATGCATTCCTCACTTCAGACCTACATTTCGGCCATTTGAAAATAGCCGATCTACAAGCTCACAATGCGCCGCGGTGCGACGCATTGTGAGCTTGTAGGTCTGCTATTTTCAAATGATTTTTCTACATTTTCTACATTTGAAAACTTGTGAAATGGGACATTCTGCATAATGCGTACTTTCTACTTTTGGTACTTTAAGTACATTTCGATGCCAATACTTTTGTACTTTTACTCAAGTGAATTCTGTATTCCAGAGTTTTAATCGTAACAGAGTATTTCTATTGATTTACTCAAGATTGTCAAAGTAACATTTCAAACGGCAGCAGGCTGGCCTGCAGGGATGCAGTGATCAGAGACACAATTAACCACTTCCAAACTGGTGTCACTATTTTAGGCATGGCATTATAGGTGACCCCCCCCCAAAAAAAAGAAATAGAACACCTACTAAGCTTGTAGATCAGCTACTTTCACCGCACAACGCCGTCTTACGACTAGGTGTAAAATATAGGGCTTAAGATCATAGATCATGATTTGTGTTTGTTTAATGTCTTTTTGAAGCTTAGCCTGGTAGTTTCTTGTACTCTGCATTATGTCCAAAGGATTAACATAGAGTGTTACTACTCAAATCTGGCTTTCAGACTAGCACTCGGTGAAAACTGGTTTGACAAATGAGCATGCAACTCTGAACACCAACCAGAGCCACAATAAATGCAGCCTTAGTGAATGGGGAAGAGGAAACGGAGAAAAGAGAAGACCTTGGAGAAAACAGGGCTACAGGTCACGCGTAACCTGTAGCCTTAAAGGAGAATTCCTGTCATTTTAAGTGTTATGTTTGATGTGTGTCAAATCACTTACCAACGTAGGAATGAAAATCGCGTAACTCCACAGAGCCCCCTATCAACCCCCACCGTTGTCATTATAGGAGGATATAGAATAGCCCAAATTCGCCTATTTTAACCAATGCAAAGTCTGTTTTTTTGCTTCTAGTACTCATTGTTGAGTCCCATGATAATGTAACAGGCGCTAAAACTCCCGACAAGCTAACGGCTAATAACAGAACGAGCTAATGCTGGTTGCTGGTTTCTCTCCCGACCTGGCAACCTGGGGCTGCCATGCAGAGAGATAAGCAGCCCCAGCGTTAGCTCGTTTGTTATTAGCCGTTAGCTTGTCGGGAGTTTTAGCGCCTGTTACATTATCATGGGACTCAACAATGAGTACTAGAAGCAAAAAAACAGACTTTGCATTGGTTAAAATAGGCGAATTTGGGCTATTCTATATCCTCCTATAATGACAACGGTGGGGGTCGATAGGGGGCTCTGTGGAGTTACGCGATTTTCATTCCTACGTTGGTAAGTGATTTGACACACATCAAACATAACACTTAAAATGACCGGAATTCTCCTTTAAGTTCTCTGTGGATAGTATACTTGTTGGATAACCAAATCCTGGAGGATCAAACGCATGCATAATTCATAGGACATGGGTTACCAAATGAGGGAAAAGATAGAGCAAAGAAAACGGTATGGCTACAGTTTTGGCCAACGACCGAATGGAATAAACAGCTGAAGGGTATATGTGGTCTAATAGTGATGTCCACCATGATTGACCATATTTACACTGCAGCCATTTTGCTCTTACATCATAGGCTACTTGGAGGTGGGCCAAGAGTATGGTGTAAGTCAGTGGTTCGCAACCCCACGTGATTTTGGGGGGTCCCTCCCCGGTGACAATTTAAGGACTTTTAAGACCTTTTCAATACCAAAAGAAAATATAATTAAATGAAAAAAGACGATTACTGCATCAAAGGTAATCAACAAACTATACAATCAAAACTGGTAAAACATTGCCCAAATTGTATCATCTAAATCATTCTAAATGAAATGCCTACAATTCCAAGTGCTTGTCCCCAGTCCAAATATGACTATTTTGGGGGTCCCCAGTTCAATTATGATTATTTTGGGGGGTCGCGGCCTGAAAAGGTTGAGAACCACTGGTTACAGTGAAATCAAATGACCACCATGTGGTCAAAGCTGCTACGTTTAAATTAGCTACGCTGCACACTTACAGTGTCTCTGCCAATGAGCCTTTATTTGTTAGCAATGGTCTACTACAGTATATGTCAGCCAGAGTCTAATCCCCATTGGTTTGTTTAAATGCAAATGCAGAAACAATTAGGAGGATGCCCTCATGAAGGGACACGTCCAAAATGCTATTGATTTATTAAGGCAGGAAAATCAATACCTTAAGCCTTAACAAGGATTTAAGCTATCTGCTGGACGTTACAAAGGATGAGATTATGTTGTTTTGTAGTGTCAATCAGAAGCAAAACTGTTTTACCTTGTTTTACCTTTTAAACCTTTTTTTAAAAGGTTTAAAATGTTGGTTCAAAAGCTCCATGCTGGCTAAAGTTCATTACAGAACACCTTTTACATTGTCACATCTTATTAGTGAGCCATGAGAGAGGGGCTTTGGGTTGTGACGTGTTTTTTGTATTGTGGGTGGCTACCTGCTGCTCTGTGTAAAACCAGATATTAAACGTCTGACCTGGAGCCTCTGCTGGGCACCAATATAAGTCCATGACTCCAGACACATTACAATGGGTGAGAAGGGGACCTTTTTATGCCAGCTTTATGGGTCCTGCATGCAGAGTTTATGAGGATTATCAAAGAACGCTTTAGCTGCTGATGTGCAGATACCCAGACACACTGCCATGCTGCACAGAGATGTGGAGAATTGAACTGAGCCCGATGTGACATCGCCAACCTCGTTTGAAAAATGGTACCTTTAAAAAGCTTAACAACCACAGTAGCAGCATTTGAAGGTAACTACCCAGACGGTGGACCATGCTGTTAAATTGCACAGTTAGAAGGGGCTCGCGTAAATGTGCAATCTAAACTCAGTGTGGCGTTTATGTCATCCAGACGGTGTGGAAATTAGTTATTAGTGGGATACAAGGGCTTTTGAGGCAGGCTAGTGTGTGAGAGTAAAAGTGTGTTTGTTCATCAAACAGTTCTCAACATGTCATCACTTCGTTTGATCAGGCACTGAACAGAATCACAAGCTGCCTATACATGTCTCAGAAATGAATGACCTGATCAATCAATTAGTTGATTAATTAATTCTGCCAGTGACCATCATGTCTCTTGAGGTATGAAACAATTTTCAACCAAAATACAACACATCAAATTAAAGTCTAGTCTGACTACTGTGACCCATAGGGGAAAAATATAGAATTGACAATGATGTGTCTTAAATATGGCAACACAAATGCAATGCAGAGGCGCACGCACGCACGCACGCACGCACGCACGCACGCACGCACGCACGCACGCACGCACGCACGCACGCACGCACGCACGCACGCACGCACGCACGCACGCACGCACGCACGCACGCACGCACGCACGCACGCACGCACACACACACACACACACACACACACACACACACACACACACACACACACACACACACACACACACACACACACACACACACACACACACACACACAGAAGCAAGCACGCACGCAGTGGCACGCACGCTCGCTCGCACACACACACACACACACACACACACACACACACACACACACACACACACACACACACACACACACACACACACACACACACACACACACACACACACACACACAGAAGCAAGCACGCACGCAGTGGCACGCACGCTCGCTCGCACACACACACACACACACACACACACACACACACACACACACACACACACACACACACACACACACACACACAGTCTTTGGCGAGTCCATGGTTGAATATGGAACTGTTTTTGACTCTTTTGACCAACAGTCAGCCAGTAGACAGTCAGAGGATATGAACCAGAGTCCCAGTGTAACCCTGAGAGTCTCATTTGACTGTGTGAATGTAATTAGACTATGGTGAATATTCCCAGTAGTATCATTGAACATGATTGTGCCTCCATGTCATGCATCTGTGTCAGCACTTCACTCCTACACACAGGTACACACAAGTGTCCCCACTCATTACAAAACCCCCTGAGCTCCACAAAACCCATGAGAGCCCACACATAATATACCTAACTGATCAACTAATGAATAGTATACAGTGCAGTGGTGGAAAGTAACTAAGTACTTTTACTCAAGTACTGTACTTAAGTACAATTTTGAGGTATTTTTTACTTTACTGGAGTATTTCCAATTTTCTGTACTTTTACTATACACCACTACATCTCAGAGGCTTAGCCTATATACATTTTGGCCATTTGAAAATAGCCAATCTACAAGCTCACAATGCGTCGCAACGCATTGTGAGCTTGTAGATCTGCTATTTTCAAAAGATTCTTTATACATTTGAAAACCTCTGCATAATGAGTAGCCTACTTTGACACCAATACTTTTGTACCTGAACTCAAGCAAATGTCTAACTCGTGACTTTTACTTGTAACAGAGTATACTCCTACATTGCAGTAGCCTATTGATACTTTTACTTAAGTAAAATAATGTTCCACCACTGAATACGATAGGCCTACGGTATTCTTCACTGTAGCCGCAGGCTCAGTCAGTCACTGTGACAGGCAGCATGACTCAAAACCACCCACACAAGGCACCAACTAATATGCTAAATTAGCTATTAACATGCAACTCTCTAATATCGATGCACACTCTCTCCTGGAACACTAAAATCACCCACTGGCCACTGGGTCTTATAATGTGACACATCACAGTTAATTAGTAGGCTATTGACATTTTGGACCCTTGTGGTCAAGAATCTGCAATTTGAATAAACCGACCCGCATGCAGCCTCCACACGGGTGCCACATAGTCAGAGAAAAGGTCTGTCGGATTAACGCATGCCTCCCCCTCCTAGCTCTGGTCCATAGCATTAGAAGGAGTTCTCCTTAACGCTATGTATGGTACTTTCGGGCCGTTGCCCGCACACCGCCTGTAGCGCAGGCTGCGCAGCCTGTCGTCTTTAGTCAAATAAAAAAATACACTTTCGCCACTTACCAAAAACAAAGACGGTTTTAAGATGTCGAAAGCCTACTTTCCTTAGTGGGAACACTCGGAGCCCCCCACCTCACGTCTACAATACACTTTTTGGCCAGAAAAGAAAATATTTCACCGGAAGGAATAATCTTGTCAATAGAAAATTCCATGCACCAGATCTGTAGAGGGCGCAGTGGAGTAGCTAAAACATTTGTTCCTTTTGGTGAAATATTTTCTTTTCTGGCCAAAAAGTGCATTTTAAACGTGAGGTGGGGGGCTCCGAGTGTTCCCACTAAGGAAAGTAGGCTTTCAACATCTTAAAACCATCTTTGTTTTGGTGAGTAGCGAAAGCGTATTTTTTTTATTTTTACTCCAGACGAGAGGCTGCGCAGCCTGCGCTACCGGGGGTGTGCGGGCAACGGGCAACGGCTCGAAAGTACCATAGCGTTACCCCTTCTAACGATATGGACCAGAACTACCTCCACACATTTTGTTCGGTGTAATTTGAATGGAAATGCACGCGTCTGGTCTGCGGCTTTGGAAGAAGCAGGACTACGTGGAAGTGATTTCACAGCCTATCATGAAGCCTGACAGTCTGAGTCTGAGACAACGAGCAATGCTGCACACACATTCTAGTCTACCCCAGTGGTTCTCAACCAGTGGTCCGGGGACCACCAGTGGTCCTTGAGGAGGTTCCAGGTGGTCCCCATGCAGCTAAATGATGGAAGAGTTGGTTACCAAATGGACCCTTAGATCTTTAACTCTTGAGAGTGTAAAATGAAACATTTATACGCTCTCACGAGTTAAATTATTGTTAAACATCTGCATTACTTATTTAAAAAATGTTATTTTGAACAGCGTTTGCCTGTTGTCTCTCATATTGGTGCCAGCATCAATACAGCATGGAATGGTGGACAACATTGCATCAATATTCTAAGTTTTGGGTCTGAGAGGCTAAATCTCATCAAATGGTGGTCCGTGGCTCAAATGCAGAATAAATAATGGACCTTGGTATGACAAAGGTTGAAAACCACTGGTGGTCTACTACCCATTAGCCTTTCCCCCCCGTTTTTTTTCTCTTCTTTTTTTACAACTTACAGCTTAATTGTCTTGATAGATTTCCAGGCGTCGCCCATGATGACCATACATGGGTACAACAATGTAGTTTTCCCATTGCAGCCAGTATGGTCCGCACCAGCACTTTTTCTTTAAAGAATAGGCTATACAGGCTACACTATGGAGATATACCAATACCATAAGCGCTGTTTGATTATTGTGTGTCACTCATTCTGAATAATACATTTTCACAGAAAGATAAATGGTGACTATCAAAAAGCTTTGAGGGGGAAAAAAAACTGCGATAATTATAGACTATACTCACCACAATATGATAACAAAGAGACAATAGCCTACATCTATCAGGCATCGTGTAAATTATTCAGGCATGGTGGAGACACGCACACCTGAGTCTGTAAAAGTGATCCGAATAAAGGAACAATGTGCAAGGCGTTTTCAGATTCAAAATGTGCCTATAATAAGCTACTTGTCTGGGTAAATGTGTGATTATGAATATTGCTTTGAAATCAAAGTTTAATGTCAGACATAATGCACGATTGCCATGTAAATGATGGAAAATATTTATTCCTGGATTCTCAATGTCGTCAATAGAAAACTATATGACCGATTTGGACACCTGATCTCATAAACGCAGTGCGCTGGCAACACTCCATAATAACTGGCAACACTCTATTAACATTGGACCATCGAGCCCCCCCTTTTCCCCCCAGAACACATCTGAAACGAAACGGCCAAAAATGTCGATAAAACACAGAATGATCACATTAAAACACACTACTAAAATTCCCACTCACCGAACAGAGAGTTGCAGAAGCCGTACCACACGCAGCCGCTGGGTCCTATGAGCCACCTGCCCTGCGTGCTGGCCGCGAAGCTGAACGGCGTCCCCACGACGCACACCAGCAGGTCGCTGAAGGAAATGTTAATCAGCAGCATGTTGATGGGCGAGCGCAGCGTCTTGTAGCGGCAGAACAGCACCAGCACCAGCAGGTTGTTCAGGAGCCCGAACGTGCCGATGAAGCCCAGGCACACCGCCACCACCAGGTGCCCGGTGGGGGTGAGGGTCGCCCGGTAGCCGCTGGTAGGCTCCAGCTGCCCCTGCTCCTGGCCGTCGGTGCCGGCGCACAGCACAGCGCTATTGGCCCCTGCAGGCGCGCAGTCGCCCAATAAGCTCACATTGGGCGCGATCATCGCGATCCCCGCGCGGTGCGCCTTGCCTCGGCTCGCACTGAACGAGAGCTTTAATATGTCATTGGCATTTTGGGGGGTTTTAGTGATGATAACGTTAATTGTAAAGCGGAAGTCAATAGACTAATAGGCTACTTGTTGCTTCTAAATTAATGGGTTCAAAGTTAAAAGTGAGACAGAAATGGAAAGGAAAAAGCCCAACACGGCTCGGCTCGGCTCGGCTCGGCTTCCAGGGAGGATCGGAACTTTAGTCACCACTACTAGGTTTAGGTTTAGGGGGGGTGGGGGGGTTGGAAATCAGGCGAAAAAAGTTTGGAGAGGCTGTGCTCCACCCTGTGGTAGTTAGAATTCCACACACACATACTCACACACACACACACACACACACACACACACACACACACACACACACACACACACACACACACACACACACACACACACACACACACACACACTAGCCAACTAAACTATCAGTACTATCTCATGCTCTCTCTCTCTCTCTCTCTCTCTCTCTCTCTCTCTCTCTCTCTCTCTCTCTCTCTCTCTCTCTCTCTCTCTCTCTCACTCCTATCCTATCTCATGGACCCCCCCCCCTCTCTCTCTCTCTCTCTCTCTCTCTCTCTCTCTCTCTCTCTCTCTCTCTCTCTCTCTCTCTCTCTCTCTCTCTCTCTCTCTCTCTCTGTTTAAATGACTGTAGCCTGCTCTCTCTCCCTGGCTGACGTCTGGAGCCCGGTAGGGAGCGGAACACACGTCGCGGTTCGGTAGGAGCAGAAGAGCCGCTGGACGGTGACAGCGCAGAGGAGAGGCAGGGCGAGGAGCAGGTGGTGATCACTTGACCCAACAGTTAAGTGAAGCTCCGCTAGCGATTCCGAAGCGCAATTTAAACTCCACCTCAAAGTTGCAAGAGTCTTGCTCTCTCTGTATCTCTCCCTCTTCTCGCCTTCTCCTCCTTTCAGCCGCTCGGGTGCAACCAACCACGCCTGACGTTGTTTCTGTCTGTCTGTGTGGACACTCGGGATTCGGGACTCCCTCTTTCTTTGGTGCTTCGCCCAGGTGGGCGTGGTTATATATGCCTAAACCCTAACGACCCAAACTGCCGCTGTCCCGGTGCTGAAGTCTATTCCAAACTGCCGCTGTCCTTGGTGCTGAAGTCTATTGAACTGCCGCTGTCCCCGGTACTGAAGTCTATATGCCAAATTGCCGCTGTCCCCGGTACTGAAGTCTATGCCAAATTGCCGCTGTCCCCGGTGCTGAAGTCTATGCCAATTTGCTGCAGATGGCCGCTCGGTCGCTTGAACCCGAGGATGAAATTATGATCACACATGAAGCAGTTTGTGTGTCTAGTCTACTACTTCCGACAACTTATAACAACAGCTCCCAAATTGCAATTGTTTTTATTGGGAAATAATTGTTTTGGGGAAAGTAACTATAGACCTTTTTCTCTTTCATTCGAGGAATAGGCATAACATAATGGCATCTGGACTGAGCTTAGTAACATTTTATACACACATTTCCTATGCACACACAGTAGCCTACATTTAACAGCCTCAAATTTCAGCACATAGGTTGCACGCAAGCGCGCGTACACACACACACACACACACACACACACACACACACACACACACACACACACACACACACACACACACACACACACACACACACACACACACACACACACACACACACACACACACACACACACACACACATACAGAGTTTCAAGTTGATTGGAGGCATGCTATTGCATTCTTCTGTGGGGTCAGTCAGCACAGAGTAATAGTCTTTTTATTGGCGCTCTGAGGATAACATTTGATTGGAACATTCTAATGGTGAAGTATTACCCTGGAAATATGTGCTTTTCATTTATAATTGTATTCATATATATGTTATGCACTTAAAAAGGAAAACATTTAGCCCCATCAAATCAAATTAAAATGGTGTTAACATTTTTGCCAGTGGCTATGACTGAGTTAATAAGTGATTGATTTTTACAGTCAGGAGGTAAACTCAATTTAATCTATTCCGTCTATTTTGGCATTATTGTTAACATGCCCTGGGGATGGCAGCTCCAGACTGAATGGTGAGGAAAAGCAGAATGCTTAAGGTGATAAGTGTTAGCACCTACGCTCTTGTAAATCCCACCACAGGCTAAGACATAATCTCCATGTTCAGAGGCAGCATAAACGTGCTCATCCTTTTGAGCCCTCACTCCATGGCAGCCAACACAAAAAATAACAGGGAAAGAGGAACCCACTTTAGTACATAATTATAATCTCTGAGGTATCACCCACCATTAAATTACTAATATTGAGGCTTTGAACCAACGTAGAAGTGGAGACGTCCCTATACTTTGACATGCCACCCATCTGGACTTTGACCTGTTGAACACTATGGCTCATTAGCCTGGAAACCAGAGGAATCTGCCACGGCTCGAAAAGCCCTGGGCAGATTTAGTCTGGCACTCCTCCATTTGAATTACATTTTGCTCACCCCAGAGTTGTGGGTGACCAATCAGAGCCCACTATTCAAAGCAGGATTTTTTTTTGCTGTGATGTTTGAATCTTTTTCCACACCTTGGAAATGAATCTTCTACGCCGAAGTTCCAGACTAATATATACGCAGTGATATTAGTCTGGCCATGCTCATATCTGAGCTTTGACTCACTAGACCAGAGGTCTTCAACAGGGGGTCCGGGACCCCTATAGGGGGTCCTCAGAGTTACTACAGGGGGTCCGCCAAATCTTTGTGTGATATGATTTATTATTTTACCGTAACCACTTGAACCGATAGCATCCCTTTTCTGAGGAGAACTTTAACCAAAAATAGCCGATCTACAAGCACACAATGCCTCGCGTTGCGGGGCGTTGTGAGCTTGTAGATCGGCTATTTTTGGCAAAGAGGTAAAGGTGTAGAGGGAAAAAAGAGCAGACCACGTACAAAAAAAAAGGTGAATCTGAAACACAATTTTATACAATATAGAGGGGTAAAATATCCCTCTCTCAGCTAGGGAGTCCTTGGCTGAAAACGTTGAAGACCCCATGCACTAGACAGAATAAATTATATAGCTAACATCTCTGCTTTGATAATTGCCGCTGCATTATGGTACATGAAAACAAAAATAAAACACATGGTGGAGAGTGGGGACAGGGTGGTGTTTGTTTGGGAGAGGAATTGCAAACTGGCTGTCAGAGCCATTGCCATTCCAGATCAGTATCATACAGACATTTTGAGGGTAATGACTCCAAAAATGGAACTACTACACCTCATTTATGGGAAGGGACAGGATGTCCTAATTTAAATGGCAAACTTGTTTTCTTTCTCGCTTTGCCTGCCCTTGTCTGAAATGGAAAGGATACAGAAAACCTTGTACACAATAATGCCCACATGAACACCTCCTAACAAGCTCTGCGTACTGTACATTACAGCCATTTGCACCAGCAGAAGCACTGCATTTTGAGCCCCCATTTGGACCCTAATTGTGCTAGGTGTTGGATTTTCTCTCATCGTTTTTATTATTAAAACACATTTTCCAATATGACCCTCGAGGAACAGAACTCCATGCTCCCTCAAGTGGTGCAAAAAATGTCAACTATCAGTCAAAAGGAAATCCTTATGGTCCTAGGATGGCATTTAGAGTTAAAAAGCATCGTTCTTAATTATGCACACATGCTTAAAATGTGCTATCTGCTACATTTGTCTTCACTTTGCACAGCGAGGAAGGGGGGAATTACAGAATTGGATGGAAATCACACTGTTTCCCCTCTCCAGTTTTCACTTATTATCTCCCTCTCACCAAATAGTCTCCCTTGTCATTTAGGTAACAAAGTAATAACCTGTGAAAACAGTATGGTGGCATTTACTCTAACAGCGTCTTCTCTCTGCACTCTAATTGGACTGAATTAGGACATCTGGGTTCTGGTTCTGAATAGCATTTACATTTAAACATGTCTGTGGTGCTGGAGTTGGATTTCTGGGTCAGCATGGTGACTGGCTCTAAGGAGCTCATCTCGGGTGATTAAGTATAACTGGGGTCACAAGGTTATGTGGAGATCATCTACATTATAGTATAAAACAGAGGGGGGAGGCATTTTATCGATATTGTCCCTTTGTGGATTTGTTTGTTTAGCTTTTTATAATTAGAGTTTTGTTCTTTTCCCTCTCAAGCCTGCATGCTCTTGGCCAAGACTCGTCATTGCTCTGTTTTGTGCTCCCTTGAGAGAGACAGTGATATCTCTCTTTTGCTTCATGTGGGGAAGTAGAATACATTTCCGCATTGCAACAATGATAAGGTATGCTACAGTCACAGCACCAGCACCCATACAAATGCACAGTAAGATGTTAATTTAACTCCAAGTACTGTTCTTAAGTACAGTTTTGAGGTATTTTTACTTTACTGGAGTATTTCCAATTTTTACTTTTACTACTCCACTACATCTCAGAGGTAAATATTGTACTTTTACTCCATTACAATTATTTGAAAACTTTAGTTACTAGTTATTTTTTATTATTATTACCAAACATACACTAACCATTTCAGCCCTATACATATTTCGGCCAATTGAAAATAACCGATCTACAAGCTCATACTGCGTTGCAATGCGACGCATTGTGAGCTTGTAGATATTTTCAAAACAGTTTGTATACATTTTGAACTTGTGAAATGGGACATTGCACATATGCTCAATGAGTACTTTTGTTACTTTTAAGTATATTTTGATACCAATACTTTAAAAAAAGAAAAATATTTTATTTTTTAGAACATTTAGACACACTACAGACTACAACAGACTCAGACTAATACTTTAGTACATTTTGAATACGGGACTTGTACTTGTAACAGAGTATAATCAACATTGCAGTATTGATATTTTTACTTAAGTAAAACATGTGAGTACTTCTCCATCACTGGTCTCGTGCAGTACACATGAGTCTGATATACTGTAGGCCATGATTTATATAAGACATAAACTTAGAGCAATATCCAGAATCAAATTTGCAAGCAAAGTTAATAGCCAATTTTGCAGTTGTGTGATTTCTTGTATCCTACAATAAAACGATTTGCTGACAACACGGGAAATCTGGAAATGAGTGCAATCTTTTACGCTTGTAATTGGTTTATGATGGCAAGTTGACCGCAGACTTGGTTGTCGTTCCAGAGAAAACCACATGGGTTGGCTGAAGCCCCATTCATACTTTTAAACTTCCGTAAAAAATATAAATAAAAAAGATCTACAAGCTCACAAGGCTGCAACAAGCTTGTAGATCTTTATTTTTTGGTGCACGACACCGTCACATGAAATGACAGTATAGTTAATGGGAAGAAGGGGGTATCATGCATCCCCTGGAAATTCTTCTAATCAGTGTTTCTAGATTGGAAGAAATGTGTACAAAAGGATGAGCTATATGTTAAAAGGTTATCAAAAAGTCCCTTATACCATTTATATGCAAATTAGTGCCATCATTATCGAAACATAATATATTTTCCCTATAAATCAGCCAATATTACACCTAACTGAACAAATAAGGTGTCTAGACCTACAGTATGTGTTGAGGGTCAAGAATCTTAAAGTGATCACATACCTGTGGCAATGTGGCATGCTGGGGTGGTTAAACTGATTTTGATGTTATATTAACCCTGCCATTGTGTTAGGGTTATTTTTGACCCATTTTCAAGTTTAAATACTGTAGGTAAAAAGTACCCTTTACATTTTTTTTATTTGAACAAGGCTTCATGATATCCTCAGAAACAGCTATTTTAACGCAACAAATGTAATTAAAACCATTTTTGTTAATTCTGATGGTCTCTATAAAAAAAGGGACATTTGTGGTATGTGTCAAATATGACTCGGCAGAGAAGTGTGGCTCAATTCCCCCCAAATTGTCAATATTCAATGTTTACATGTTTGAGAGTGAGAGAGAGAGAGACAGAGAAAAAAAAGTAGTCAAATAAAGTTTGAGTTTATGAAAAATAAATGGTATATGGGTCAAGTTTTACCCTTAACACCACAGACACTATTTGTTATAATATTATCATCTTTAATATTAGATTAAAGATGAAACCCTAACCTTAACCCAAAATAATATCTTAAAAAGTGTTTGGGCTGAGTTAAATCACATAGCTCAAATGTCAGCAGTTTTCTAACACAATGCAAGGGTTAAGGCATGCCTCCCATTTAACATTGATTGATTTATAAAAATCAAAGCTGAAGACACCAAGTCTACTGAGGAGGCACGTCTGAAGCCTGTCCTGGACGGGGGTCTCCAGATCATCCAGTTCATTTCATGAATCCGACGTTGGTATTTACAGTAGCAGGACTACACTAAAATTGTAGAAATTTAAGAAGTGTTGTGAATGACGCATGTTGTGTTAACACATCAATGTCTAAGAGACAGTTTCCACAGCCAGGCCGTCAGACTATTGAAAAAGCACTGAGATCCCTGTCATATCAGTCTTGGCAAAAACAGGCTGTCACACTGGTACTATGCATACTGCCCACAAGATCAAAGTGCAGTAACTACATTTTTGGACACTCTGCCTTATTATTTTGTCTCAAAGGTCAAATCAGTCTTCAGGATTTGGGGTTTGAGTTTGTTCCAGACCAGATATATGTGGTGCATACAAACTAAATGCTGCTAGTTAATGCACTTTGGCTATAGGGCAGTATATATGACTGTAAATACGCTCTATTCCCACAAATTTCATGGATATTTGATATATGCTGTTATTATTATAAGGCAGAGACTGAGGTACTATTGTTGTTTCCTTCTCTTCTTATTAAACATTTTGTATAATTATAACTGCTGTTTGTGGGAGCTTGTATGGAAAATAATTTCACACACTCTTCTACAGCTGTAAACTTGCGATGTGCAAATGTTTCCTCGACATCATGTGTTCTATGTGATCCCCTCTATTGTCTTATTCTACGGCATGGCCGAAGGCCGAGCCATCCAGAACATTTCTGTCTATGTACTGTGTGCGTGCGTGCGTGCGTGCGTGCGTGCGTGTGTGCGTGTGCGTATGTATGCAGGCAAGTACTTTTTTTGTACAGACAGACATGCATACATATGCATGTCTGTCTGTACAAAAAAGTACTTGCCTGATCTTTATTACATTTGGCTGATTTTAATTGACCATAATATAGTGATATGTATCTAGGCTAATACCAAAATCATGTTAAATATGTTTCATTCTCCTACAAACTTCTCTGACTACATCTGACTGACGTGTGGTGTTGACATAGTAACAGTAAAACCGACAGTACAACAATAAAGTCAGTGTGATTGCACATACATGAAAGGCTTACCAGGCCAGCTGGAGATGCCAGCTGGATGTGCATGTTTTGCCAGGTATTCTCAGCTTAAAGCATATTGGGTTGACAACCACCTTTTCTGGGAGTGTTGTATTGAAAGGACAAAATGTGTGGGTGCATCTTGACAAAGAAACTGAAGTCTTTAGGTGCTGAAGCAATGTCCATAATTTGATTTCCCAAATGAATGCCTTTTGAAGTAACTTTTCCCCCTTCCCCAAGGCAAAAGCCTTTTTTGCAAACATTTGAGCAAAAACTTCCTGTAATCTTATAGTGTTTCCACTTTCCTCACTTTATCTCTGGAACTGTAATCCTGGAATCAGGACACTTAAAGTGTTTACCCTGGCTTGCAAAATTATTATGGCAGCCTTGGGACTGTGTTGGTGTTGACATTATAGCGGTCTCACAGGGTACACAACTCAAGACACAAGTGTCATCCAGTATAAGGGGTTCTGCATTCAAATTAGCTTGCAACAGTGTGTATACAGGCCTTTGTATGCAACAGGGGCGATCCAGTGCTGCATAGTCAGAGACAAAAACAACAAAACCTAATGTCACCTCACAGACTCAAGGAGAGCCAAGGAATGAAAAGAGGAGAGACGAGAGACGAGAGAGGGGGCCGGGGATGCTTGAGAAACCGGTTGAGAGATGAGGAGATGGTAGAGACATTCTGAGCAAGGGAGAAGAGAGAGCCAGCAATGCTACAGTTTACGGGGATGCTTTTATGAGCGATCCAGTTTAAAGGACCTTGTATTGTGATTTGTGCTTCCATGTACTGTTACCATGTCGAGAGAGAGAGAGAGAGAGAGAGAGAGAGAGAGAGAGAGAGAGAGAGAGAGAGAGAGAGAGAGAGAGAGAGAGAGAGAGAGAGAGAGAGAGAGAGAGAGAGAGAGAGAGAGAGAGAGAGAAGGGTGCAGTTCCATTCTAAATCAGTCAAATGTGGCTGATTTCCATTAGAAATCAGCCAAATGTACAGTAAAATGGTCTTGTGTGTGCGTGCGTGCGCATGCACACGCGCCACCTGCATGTCTGTGAGTAAAATAAAGATCGTCAGACTGACAGAAATTGTGTCAAGAAGGGCTGAGACGAGACGAGAGACACATTCTGCTCTCAAATATAACACCAACTATATGCCATTTTCACCCCACCCCACCACCACCACCTCCACCACCACTTGTTTTCCCACTGTAATCTTTCCTTCGCTCCGCCCCATGCACCCCTCAGCGCACTCCTTCATCCCCACCCCTGCCTCTCTGACGTTGACCTTGGGACAGAGGCCGCTGTTGTTGTCCTGCAACTTAATCTGCTGCATGGTTCCTGGAGAGCTCTAGATGAAGTGTTGCGCTGTGGATCATATGGATTTACTGTCCGCTGCTCCCAACGCCTGGACTCGTCCATATCCCCCAGTTTGGATCTGTGTGTCACTCGAGACCTGTGCTTTAAATGCTTGACATGCAGTCCGTCACAACAGGATCTGGGGAGGATATGACTTGGATGATTGGTGGGAAAGAGTGCTGTGATGGCGAGGGGCTTAGCGTGGGTGGGACACATGCATGTGATGTAGGATTACTACTTGTGGAGAAACAGACAGGTGTCAAATGGAGTGCTATAGGAATCGGACTCAGTTGGCCCCAACTAGGACAGTCCATAGAGTATATGGCTATTGAGAATCTGGCAGTGGTGGAAAAAGTAATCACAGTACGTCGATGTAGACAATTATACTCTCACAAGTAAAAGTCCGAAATTCAAAATTTACTTTAGTAAAAGGACAAAAGTATTGGTATCAAAATGTACTTAAAATACCAAAAGTAGAAAGTACTCATCATGCAGAATGTCCCATTTCACAAGTTTTCAAATGTATAAAATGTATTAAAATCTTTCGAAAATAGCAAATCTAATGCTCACAATGCGTCGCGATGCGACGCATTGTGAGCTTGTAGATCGGCTATATATCAAATGGCCAAAATGTATAGGGCTGAAATGGTTAATGTATGTTGTAATAATAATCAAAATCTACAAAGTAACTAGTAACTTAATTTTCAAATAATTGTAGTGGAGCAAAAGTTCAATATTTGCCTCTAAGATACTAGTAAAAGTACTGAAAATTGGAAATACCCCAGGAAAGTGAAATACCTCAAAATCGTACTCAAGTACAGTACTTGAGTAAATGTACTTGGTTACTTTCCACCTCTGGGAATCTGGGACCCATAACTTTAATCTCCCGGGAGATCAATTGTTAGTTGGTTGTCAATTGATTCTTTCTCTTCCTGTGTGGCTCAACGTGACTTTCTAGACCTTGAAATCTGTGGCTAGACGCCAACTATAAGTTCAAGTAAGTTCATGTATGCATTGTACAGTGACGTTGACAAATGAAAGGCTGTGAGAGACCAAAAGAATAGGGAGATATGAATGAATATCCTACCCAGAGCACTGAGGTTTATTGCAAACTGTTTGCTCAGATTGGGTGGCTCTCATCTTGTGTGTTGAGGTTGATCGATGCACCGCCTCCCCACCGCCTTATTGCACCGTTATCCATAAGGATATTCTACATTAAGTGTTTTTCCACGGCAGTTGTCCTGTGAAGGATATTGAGGGATGTTCAATATAAGGAGCCATCTGTTTGTTTAGACAAGATGATTATGTTCGCTGATGATGGTTTGGCCCCTAATGCTAGTGAACAGCTACATGACTACTGCCTTGTGATCATCAAATTACAGCATACATAAAAATAAATGACCATGATAGAGGCACGGCTGGTTAAGTGCCCTATGTGGCTGGTCAGATCCTGCACATAATTAGCCACGATGATGATCATGATGATGATGATGATGATGATGATGATGATGATAATTCATGATAATAATAATAATAATAATTAATAATACACTTTATTTGTAATTGTGTTCAATAGCTCTATATTCCGTGATTATTGCTATACTGTGTTTGTTCCATAATAGTGGTCTTATTTATAATATACGTGACTTATATCACTTATATTCCTTTTATATAAATGGTGCATTTATATAGCACCTTTTTCCAAAATGCTTTACATTCACGGCAGAGGAAACCATGCAAAGCACCAACATGCTCATTGGGAGCAGGCAGGGTTATGAGCTCAAAGGACACTTTGGAGCCGGGGATCGAACTGGGAACCTTCCGTTTCCCAAGCGGCTGCTCTACCTCCCGTCCTGAGCCGACTCAGGACATGAGGCCCTGATGCAGTCAGCCTGATTTCCTCAGGTATAGGGAATCTGTAATCGCAAATACTTGGTCTCCTATTGATTTGATCCTGGATTCGGACCAACAGTACTTTGCCTGATGGTCTCAAGGCAGGCTAAGTGAGGTTCATAGGGGGGAGAGTAACTCTGAAATGTATAGATCAGAGCTAGAACCTGGCCTTGAATGTGATGAAGACAAATTTAAAATCGATTCGAAAAAAAGAGAGCTACCGTAAGGAAGACTATACTGTAAGGATGCTATAGGTCAGGACAAATATGGTCAAATTTGTTGGAGCCAGTTAGAAGCTGAGCGGCAGCGTTCTGAACCAATTGAAGATAATGAAGGGACATTTGGGTGAGACAGGTCTACATAGAGCTACAATAGTCGACGCATGTGGAAATGAAAGCATGAACAATTTTCTTGAGGTCGGAGATGGACAGAAATCGAATTGAATAACCTTCTTCATGCTGTTCGAGATTGAGGCCAGGACTGAATATGATGCCCAGATGTCTAGCAGTGGATTGTACATTTCAAGACAGCTGGTCCAAGGTCCTTTTCAAGCTGGGCTCCAGCATGGGGTGAGCCAAACACATTTCTCAGATTTGTTTTACCATTAAGCTGGAGGTCCAACCTTTGATGTCCGATAGAAGGGTGGCTATGCTGACTTGATCATAGGTAAATATAGCTATACACATGCATATGATGTCACCCAAGGGGGAACATGCAGGTAGAAAAGGATAGTGGCCAGAATCGAGCCCTGGGGGGCACCACAGTGTAAGGGGTCTAGGGATGATTATCACCTATACTAACAGAAAATGGTCTATTGCTTAAAGGTAGGGTAAGTGGTATCTGTTTGTTAAAATAAGTGTTAAATTGCTTTATATGGTGATAGTACTCGATATTGATATAGAGTGTTTGTTCAGTAACAAATTCAAAAATTGACATTTTCAGGTCGGGATACCAATTGTATCCAATCAGGAGAAATAACTCATTTTATTTAAATTATGTATTTATTTATTCATACCAGGGACAGTGCACATTAATCAACATGTCAGTTTTCACATCCATGTAAATGAGCCAGAGCTGTAGTCCCTGAGCAGGCTGTTAAAAAGTATCCATACAAAAACAGACAGGACACAGGATAAACAAGTGAATTGTGGAAGTGATGACACAAAGAAAATGACCAGACAAATTTGGAACTGGAACACTATTGAAGCTGATAAATGGGTACTCTCTCCTGATTGGCTGAAGATTTGCCACCCTCCTGAAAATGCATGTTCTGTTTACTAAAGAGCTGGAGAGACGCAGAGACCCATGCTACTGAAACAAACACTCTATAGCAATGATTACTAGCAATGAATATAGTGGTTTAACCTTTTAACAAAAAAGCGTTTGGTTTTAACCAGAAAATATCACTTACCCTACCTTTAAGTATGATTCAAACCACGTGAGGGTTCAAACCACTTGAGGGAATCACCAGAGATTGCCCACACAATCCTCCAGGTGGTTGATGAGGACTGCATGATCAATTGTGTCAAAAGCAGCACTCAAATCAAGAAGTACACACATACACAGCAACAATCTGCATAAGCTGACAACATTGAATATTTTCAGGAGGGCCGTTTCCATGCTGTTGGGGGAGTGAAAGCCTGAATGAAAATATTCAGCCACCTCCGCAGCCAGAGAGTCTACATTTCTGTAAATAAGAGATAAGGTGGGGGAAGCCTCGCAGTGGTGTAAAGCAACTAAGTACATTTACTCAAGTAGCTGTACTTAAGTACAATTTTGAGGTATGTTTTTTTTTAGGTATTTGTGTATTTCCAATTTTCAGTATAGCATACTTTTACTTCTACTCCACTACATCTCATGATCTCAGAGGCAAATATTATACTTTTACTCCACTATAATTATTTGAACATTTTAGTGACTATAGTTACTGTACTTTGTAGATTTTGATTATTATTACAAAACATACATTAACCACTTCAGCCCTATATACATTACGGCCATTTGAAAATAGCCAATCTACAAGCTCACAATGCGTCACGATGCGACGCATTGCGAGCTTGTAGATCTGCTATTTTTAAAAGATTGTTTATACATTTTATACATTTGAAAACTTGTGAAACAGGACATTCTGCATAATGAGTACTTTCTACTTGTGGTACTTTAAGTACATTTTGATGCCAATACTTTTGTACTTTTATTCAAGTAATCTTTGAATTCCGGACTTTTGCTTGTAACAGAGTATTTCTACATTGCAGTATTTATACTTTTACTTAAGTAAGAAATGTGAGCACTTTTTCCACCACAGAAGCCTCGTTAAGGAGGCTGAAATCATCACATTTCAATCACGTCTCAGTGAGCAGGAAAATATCAATGTCATTTGACATGATAAATCATTCATTGAGGATGAAAGACTTGTTATTGAGTGACCTAACTTATAACAGAGCAATTTTTATATATATTTTTGGGGGTCTTTTCTGCCTTTATTGATAGTACAGTGGAGTTCTGACAGGAAATGGGGAAAGAGTCAGGGAGTGACACGCAGCAAGGGTCTGCCGAGCTCGGGAATTGAACCCGGGACTCGCTGTCAGGCTGCATCAGAGCCTACACATTATGGTACAAGCCCTATTTAATTTGGCTGGGAGCTGTGTATGTGGATCTAGTCTTATTTAGGGCAGAATGATGGACTAGATCAGGTTGTTAACACTAACCCCATGAGCATTTGGGTATTCCACATAGTCTAAATCCAATTTAAAAGCATTAAACGTTTAGAGAAGCAACTGATAAAGAGGTAGTGGTTCGATGGTGTTAGTAGTGGATTGTACCGTTCAAAACCAGACATCCATCCACAAGGGGGAGTTAGTGTCAGCAGAGGGTGTATGGTGTTTGTTTTTGTGCACACTAGAGAGAAGAAGAACAACAAAGTGTGTTATGTAAACAGGGATGTAACCTTATTTTTAACTCTATGGATGTAACCAACTTAAAACAAGCCCCCAGAACCGCGGTATAACAGTGAACAGAACAGCAACGTGAGAGAGCAGAGAGGAGAGTTGTGAGATTCCTGAGAAGGAGAGATTAATTGATGTTCACGTCATGTTATCTTTATCAAATATGCACCCCAAGCCCTTTCCCAGTAAGAAAAAGAGTGGTGGAGCTGAAAGGACAAGTGTCTGTCCTGACTGTGGAGGAGACTCAACATGACTGATATTCAAAGCCCCTAGACAGTCAAGCATTCTGCTGCAGTCAAAGTAAGTTACACAACACTGATTCTTCTCAACACATGGGGTTCTCAGGAATGCTTTAGACCAGCTATGATTAACAGTTAATCATTTAGCAGCTCTGCAGGTCCATGGTCTATCAATACATTATGCACTAGCCTGTGGGTCCTTAAAATTAAAGTTGAGAATCGGGACCTATGCCACAACAAACAGTCCACAGTTGGACATAACTGATATAATATTGAGTTATTTGTATGTTCCTAGGGTTTATTTTACTAAACATTGTATTCTCACCAGCCTGTAACAAGCTGTAAATATTTAGCTCATAACATGACACAATTGGTAGGCTATTCTATATGGCTGAATCATGTTTAGATGTAAAAAATAACCTTGGCATTAGGCTACTTGTTGCTGTCAAAGCTTATTCCATTTAGTGCTAGTAGATGTGGTTTGTTTTGGTATTATGTCTCTCATCACAAACATAGAGCCTACTTGTCTCTTATAGTTGAGTGAGTTGACTTTGTCAACTTTTAATGAAATAACACACACATTGAACGTTGCTTTTGACATAGGCCTACTACTGTATGCGTTTACTATTCTTTTACTGTTATTCTACTCTTGTTGAATATTGGTATTGGCACATTGACTATTGGTAAGCTAATTTGATGTCAAAATAAGACAATCAAGTTTTCATAATACCATAGTATAGCATTATTTTAGGAGTCCTGTTGTGACTGTTGTATTGACGGAAACATTTTATGATGGTATGTTTATGCAGGGAGTAGAAAAGCACTGGACTGGATATAGAACTTTTGTGTGACTGTTAGTATATGGAATAATGATTTTTGGTGATTACTTTGCCAATCTGGAGAGGAATAATGCTGTAACTGTTGAATTCATATAGATTGCTCCTGTCCTGTGACATACTGTACAGTAGAAGTGAGTGTTGTAGTGTCTACTGCTGTAGGCCTACAGTGTGTGGTATATGTTTGTATATTTGTTTTGTTTTGTACAAGAAACATCTCAGACAAAATGTGCTATTGTTAGTTATGGCACTGTCAGTGCCGCAAGGCATGTGTGTGAGTGTGGGCGGCAGGCACGTTGGTGTTCATGTAGCCTAGTATTTGGGTAGGGTGGCCTGGAAGGGTGTATGACTCCCGGCCTGAATTATAGGCCCAGTCTGGGCCTGCATGGTCCTCTCTATTACTTTCTGTTTATTAAAGAGACTGAGGTGCTCAAATTTTTATTTGCACAAGAGACATACAGTAGGTCCTCTGTATGACTTTCTGTTTATTAAAGAGACTGAGGTGCTCGTATTATTTCAATGAGGGGGGGGGCGCCAGGCAAAATATTGCCTAGGGCATTGGTTCTCAAAGTGGGGTCCGGGGACCCCCAGGGGTCCTTGAGGGAGTTCCAGGGGGTCCCCAGCTAAATGATAGATTAGGCACCAAATGGACCCTTATGGGTCTGTAACTCTGAGAGTGTACAAATGGAACCAAATGGACCCGTTAGGGTCCATTTGGTTCCATTTGTACACTCTCAGAGTTAAATTGACATAGATTTTACAATATAAATTGCGGTCCAAGTGATAGAAATGCCATTATGGGGGTCTGTAGCCCTAATGCATGTCAAACTGGGGGTCCTTGAAGTTAAAATGGTTGAGAATCACTGCTAGAGCCGTAAAAAATCTTCTCTTATGGGGGTCCCTGGCATATCTTTTGAAATTTGGGGGTCCTTGACATGAAAAAGTTTGAGAACCACTGACCTAGGGCACCAAATTGCCCAGGGCCGGCCTTGGCTCTGGGCTGGCCCGGCTCGGGGGCTAGGGAAGTGAGAAGATATTAAATGAAGCAGCACACAGTAGTGATGCGCGGGTTGACCCGTAACCCGCGGGACCCGCGGGTCAACCCGCGGCGCGGGTGGGTCAAGTCAGAATTTTGGAGAAAATGATGCGGGCTGAGGGTGAGCGGGTCACGCGCTCTCACACGCAAAAAAATAAAAAATAATAACATGCTCTTGTTTTGTCTTTATTCCTAATAAGAATAAGAATAATAACAATAAAATAGTTTGAATACACTTGGGGATTATTTTCTAACCATAATTTTACAGAATAAAAAAAAAATCGCGGGTCGCGGGGCGGGTTGAGCCATAGATTTATATATGGGTTCGCGGGGCGGGTTGAGGCGGGTTGCGTTCCGTGGCGGGGCGGGGCGGGGCGGGTCATGAAAAAACCCGACCCGCGCATCACTAGCACACAGAGAAAAACTCAATGGCGCCCCCTGTTCGAGGCAATGGCGGGGCCCTGGAGAAGGCCGGGAATAAAGTGAGGAAGTAGAGATACTTCCAAGTGCTTCATGAGCTTGTGAGCAACTTTCATTGAAATGAATTGGTGGGGGCGGGGCCGTCCATATCGTATCATTTTGGGGGGCGACATGAAAACGTTTGAGCACCACCATAGAAACATACCTTTTCCAGAAAGCTGTTATAGGATTTAGACAAGACATTTGTCATGGGCCTCAGGTCTTAATGGGTTAAGTAAGAAATCTGCAGTATGTTTCCCACCACTGTGTGATACAAGGTGTTTATTGTCCTCTCCGGCTCATAGATCCTCTGGGTCAGGCGCTGACAGCCCTCACTGGCGAGGTGAGTGTGGAGGCATGACATTTATGGTGTGTCGGTGGTCACTGGGGAGAGACAAACAGCTATGAGTAGCAAAAGAGGTCATGACAGGAGTAGCGTTGATGCCTTTGCTGTGGTATTGTAGTCAGCAAACACAGGGCAAAACTTACCTGCGAGGGCAGCACAAAGGGCCCCACAGCGGAATAGTAGACTGCATGGTTGAGACATTTTCTTAAAGGGATAGTTCACCCCCAAAATGACTTTTTTTTTTCTCCAATCGATTAGTCAGCTCATGGAGACTTGAATTCATGGATGTTTTTTTGTTTTTGTCGCATTCCTAAGCCAATACTTTGATGACCGGCAGCGGTTCCGGTAGGAGACACAAAGAGTCTCCTTTGTATCTCCTACCGGAACTGCTGCCTACCGGTCCGCTGGTCATCAATTATTGGCTTAGGAATGCGACAAAAAACAAAAAATACCCATGAATTCAAGTCTCCATGAGCTGACTAATCGATAGAAAAAAAGTATTTTTTTAGTTAACTTTTCCCTTTAACCATTTAAGCCCTATATATTGTTGTACAACAAATGGTAAAAATAGCCAATCTGCAAGCTCACAACGTGTCGCATTGCGGTGGTATTGACCAGCGCGACCGATCCGAACACCCAGTGATTAACATCTCTTACTGTGTTACTTAAAATATATGGATCAAACAACCGGAATCTATAATTGTTGATGAGAACGCAGTAAAACACAAAGAAACCTCAGACACAGCACACACACAACCCCTGTACTGTAGGCTACATGTATACAGTCACCCCAATAGTCATGTGGTAGGAGTCCATTTCTAATCGGGGGGGCAGTGGCTCAGGGGTAGAGTGGCCGGTAGAGCGGCCGGATGGAAGCCTTGAGGTTTCCAGTTCGATCCCGGGTTCCCCCAGAGTTAGTGTCGAGGCGTCCTTAAGCAAGACGCTGAACCCGATGAGCATGTTGGTGCCTTGTATATGTGTTTCCTCCGCCATCTGTTTATGAATGTGTGTGTGAATGGGTGAATGTAATGCACAATCTACTGTATGTAAAGCGCTTGGGATAAAAGCACTATGTAAATGCACCATTTACCATTTAAGCGTTTTACCATCTCGATCAGTGGGTCTCAACCTGTGCGCCGAGACCCCCATGGGGTCCCCACATGTTTTTTTTTTTTTGGGGGGGGGGGGACTTTTAAGACATTTTTAAGAAAAGACATTACTGCATCAAAACTAATAAACTAACTATACTTTAAAAATTGGTGAAACATTGCCCAAATTGTCAAATAGCATAGGAAAGAGGCAAACATTTTGAAAATAGACGATCTACAAGCTCACAACGTCTCGCAACGCTCGGCTATTTTCACAATATTTATCAGTGGAACCGAGTCAAAAATGTAATGCCTCAACTCCTACAATTCCAAGAGCCTGTCAGGGTGGGGGGTCCCTATAGTTCAAGTATGATTATCTTGGGGGGTCACAGCCTGAAAAGGTTGAGAACCACTGATCTATAGATGCCTAGGCCCTAGAACAATGCTATCTTATGTGGAGACTGATGAAAGCTATAGCTGTGAGCTTTGTTCTACTCTGTGGGACAGCAACCTTTCTACAGATACTAGAGGGATCGAGGGTGGTAACTCTGTAACTCTGCGAGTTATGGGGGTCCTTGAAAATACAATGAAAACAAGTTTGATAAGCACTGTACTAGTGTGCCGTAGTGTCACAGTGTCATACATATTCTGAAGAAAACCTGGAGACTGACATTCAGTAATTGGGTCTCATGATCATGATCAAACATTATAATGTCATGCAAAAACAAAATAAAACATTGGCCACGTTCAAGGACAAGTCTTGCCACTCACACAGCTGTCCATGTACGGACATATTCAGTGGTGTGACGTAACTAAGTATATTTACTCAAGTACTGTACTAGTACAAAACGTACAAAATGTTGTACTACTAAATTTTGAGGTATTTGTACTTGAGTATTTCCAATTTCCAATGCTTTTACTTCTACTCCACTACATCTCAGAGGTAAATATTGTGCTTTTAGTCCTACTCCCTATATACATTTCGGCCATTTGAAAATACCCGATCAACAAGCTCACAATGCGACGCATTGTGAACTTGTAGATCTGCTATTTTCAAAAGATTTGTATACATTTTAAAACTGGGTAATGGGACATTCTGCATATGAGTACTTTAACTTTTGGTACTTTAAGTACAGTACATTTTGATGCCAACACTTTTGCACTTTTACTTAAGTACATTTTGAATTCTGGACTTTTACTTGTAAGTAACAGAGTATTTCTATTTTGTAATATTGATACTTTTACTTAAGTAAAAAAATTGGAGTACTTTTTCCACCACTGGACATATTGATGACCCCTGATAGAGATTTCTGCCCGACAATATATTCAACCCAAGTATAGTCAGTGGGAGACCAACCATGACCCTGAAGTTATACAGCACAGGACACCACCACCGTTACCTCCTGCTAATTATTGGGTGTATCTGCATTGACTACTCATTACATCTGCTCCATAGTCCCACAGAGAATGCGTTTGAAGGTATGGATTATGCACCTGGATTGATTTAGTTTGTCCTCCCACCATAAGGCCATATTAGTCCCTCACCAGGTGGATGTGGCCGTGATGAGAACCATTGGGGACCGACAGTACCCCCCTCCCTCCAAAGCCTGTAATCAGAGAACTGTAGCTCTGGTCCATCACCGGTGGTGTAGAGTAACTAAGTATATTTACTCAAGTATTGTACTTAAATACATTTATTTTTTTTACTTTACTGGAATGTTTACAATTTTCAATACTTTTACTTCTACTCCACTACATCTCAGAGGCAAATATTGTACTTTTACTCCACTACAAATATTTGAAAACTTTAGTTAGGGTACTAGTCACTTTGCAGATATAACTTATTATATTTTAAAACATACATGAACCACTTTAGCCCTATTTTATACATAGGCTATTTGAAAATAGCCGATCTACAAGCTCACAACGTGTCACGATGTTGTGAGCTTGTAGATCTGCTATTTTCAAACAGTTTAGTACTTTTACTTTTGGTACATTACGCAATTATATTTTGATGCCAATGCTTTTGTACTTTCGCTCAAGTAACATATTGAACACAGGCCTTTTAGCTGTAACAGAGTATTTTTTATGTTGTGGTCTTGCTACTTTTGCCTAAAGTAAAATATCTGAGTACTTCTTCCACCTCTGCAAACTGATACTTGATGGTTGTTTGAACTCGTAGCTTTGCGTGTAGACATAATGTGGAGGATATCTCAAACACCAAGAGGAAAAACAGCCACCATGGTCCCAAATGGCACTCAGAAGCACATTAACCCATTAAAACAGGGAACACATCTGTGTAACCACTTTAACCATTATTTTATACTTTGGCTATTCAAAAATAGCAGATATACAAGCTCAAATAGCTCAAATCTTTGAATACATATATTTTTTAAAGCAACCATTTTTAACTCAAATCTTTGCTTCTGGGGGTCCCTGGAACAACTCATTTTGAGATGGTGGTCCGCAGCCAAACACATACGTGTCATTTTTGTAAAGAATGTTTGTACAGAATCCCCCAGAAGCAAAGATTTGAGTTCACTTTAAAAAAAAAAATGTATTCAAAGATTTGCACAAAATTATGTTCATGATTTTTCAAAAAAATAGCAGATCTACAAGCTCATAGCGCGGCACCGAGTGCCGCGCTATGAGCTTGTAGATCTGCTATTTTTGAATAGCCCAAAGTATAAGATAATGCTTATAGTGGTTAAATCTAAAATGACAGATGCTTTCCCGGTCTTAATGGGTTAAATTGCCCTTTTTTTGTGCCTTAGAAGTGTGTCAGCGTATGATGATGTATATGTATCTGTTCTGTTCTGTGCATTACACCATTTCCAGCCTTGTGAAGCACTTCTCCCAAGACAGTCCCCCCCCCCTTGAGGACAATAAAAGATTACATTATAGTACCTCACCTTAAAATGTGTTTTTAAGTGGGTGATTTAAAAAAGAAAAGGACAGTCAGTTGCTTGATGTAAAGCTCCGTTTCACGGTGATGACAGTGTTGCGTGCCGGAAGTAGCGGATCTACAAGCTTGCAAAGCGATGTGAGCTTGTAGATCGACTATGTTTAGCTGTCATACTTCATCATACTGCTGTACGATGAAGAATTTGTACTTTACTGGAGTATTTCAATTTTTCTATACTTTTACTTCTACTCCACTACATCTCAGAGGCAAATATTGTACTTTTACTCCACAACATTTATTTGAAAACTTTAGTTACTTTGTAGATTTTGATTATCCTTACAAAACATACATTACCTTCTTCAGCCCTATTTAAACTTTGGGTATTTGAAAATAGACGATCTACAAGCGTCGCATCTTGTAGATCTGCTATTTTCAAAAGCCCTTTACACATTTAGGACATTCTGTATAACTAGTAGTACTTTTACTTTTGGTTCTTTAAGTATATTTTGATGGCAATACTTTTGTACTTTTACTCGAGTGCATTTTTTATTACTGGACGTTTGCGGTATTGATACTTTTACTTAAGCAAACCATTTGAGTACTTTTTCCATCACTGTGATGAATCAGACTTAAAGGTATAGTTCACCCCCAAAATGACTTTTTTTCCTATGGATTAGTCACCCCATGGAGACTTGAATTCATGGATATTTTTTTGTTTTTGTCGCATTCTTAAGCCAATAATTTGATGACCAGCGGACCGGTAGGCAGCGAGACTCTTCGTGTCTCCTCCCGGAACCGCTGCCGGTCATCAAATGATTGGCTTAGGAATGCGTCAATAACCAAAAAATATCCATGAATTGAATTCAAGTCTCCATGCATGGGGTGACTAATCGATTCGGGAAAAAAAAGTTCTTTTGGGGGTGAACTATTCCTTTAAGCCGCCAATGGGTAGGGGGGTCCAAAGCATTGTGTTGTTGTGTTTTTTTTTCTGTTTGGTAGAGATCCTGGTGAGGGCCACATACATCTGGCACACATGATTAATGTGATACTCTTTACCCTTTGTCCTATTATTTTCCCAGAAACCTCATGAAGAACTACTGGTGGTGTGTGTTACTTTGTCATTTCAGTTCCAAAAGGACTCTGCTTGAGGATCTCAGCTTATAGCTGGCTATAGGCCTACCTTAAAAGCAATCAGCAACAGCCCGTGCAGAGCAGATAAAATAGGGATGATGCAGCAATGTGTGTTTTTTTTTGGTCAATAACTGGGTCTGCAGAATTCTGCACAATCTGAAGCCTGGCCTGGGCTTGCCACCTGAGTAAGGAGATCTTTTACTTAACCCATTAAGACCTGAGGTTGATTCTAAAAATGTCTTAAAATATATATATATTCAAAGATTTGCAAGAAATCTAAAATGACAGATGCTATCCCGGTCTTAAAGGGTTAATAAGTAAGAGTGGCAATACCACAATATAAAAATACTAAAGCAAAAAGGCCTGTATAGGCCTATTCAAAATGTTACTAGAGTAAAAAGTACATAGGTATTGGCATTAAAGTAAAAGTACTCATTACGAATGGACCATTTCACTATTTTGGTCAACATTTTTCCAAATTTGTCAAACTTTTTTTTTAAAAACAAAATCTACAAGCTCACAATGCGACGCGGTGTGAGTTTGTACTGTAATCTGCTATTTTCGAATTTGCCAACTTATAAAATAGGCAAGTAGTTATGGTATATTTTGTAATAATAATCTCAATCTATGAAATAACTATACTAAGTGTAGTGGAGTAAAAAGTACAATCTTTGCCTCTGAAATGTAGTGGGGTAGAAGCATAAACTACATAAAAATATAGAGGAAAGTAAAAGTAACTCAAATTTGTACTAAAGTACAGTGCTTGAGTAAATGTACTTCTGTTAATTTCCACCACTGATAGGGACGATGCAGCAATGTGCATTTAGTCAATAACCGGGCTGCAGAATTGTGCACAATCTGAAAGCGGTCTATTTGGCTTTGCCATTCGAGTGAGGAAACAGTGTGAAATGTGAAGGGTAGGAGGTGATGCCGCGTCAGCACGTCAGCAAGCATCAGTATGAGGAAAATCATAAACACAATCACACTTAATGCTACCATTATGGAATTATTGAGTCGACAGAATTTCTGCCCAGTTTGTCCGTTTCTCATCAGGAATGCGAGCGTGTGTGTGTGTGTGTGTGTGTGTGTGTGTTTGTGTGGCTGTGGGTGCGTTCGTGCATGCGTGCACGTGCACACTCATGAGTGTGTTTGCCTATATTGTGCACGGGAGCATTGAGGCGTTGCTCAGACATTTGTTGTGTTTCATCTTGCGTGCGTTCTGTGTGCGCGCATGTTTTTTAGTCCCTCGTGGGAGATGCGTCCCCTCCCGAAACATCATCTTTTTCTCTGACAGCCATTAGTCTTTGTCAGCGGGCATCTGGGAAAGCAAGTCAAGAATAATGCGATGTGAGAGCCCTCCGTCAGTACCCACCAACGTCACCGACAGACAGTGGCTGTCACGGCGGGCCGGCTGAGCTAGGCACAAATTTCCTGATGTATCAATGTAAGGCAATCATTCTTCATTTTCCCAGAGGGGGAGCCTTTTTTTTTGCTATTTAATCCATTAAGACCGGGAAAGCATCTGTGTCATTTTAAGATTTTTTTTTGGCTATTCAAAAATATCAGATATATAGCAGATAGATCTGCTATTTTCTTTTAAAAATCGTGAAAATGTGTGCGATTTTACAAATGTCTAAATCCTAACAGTTTAAAAAAAAAACATGTTTCTATATCAGTGGTTCTCAAAGTTTTTCGTTTTAAGGACCCCCAAAATGAAATGTATTTTGCCGCGGACCCCCATCTCAAAATGTTTTGTTCCAGGTACCCCCCCCCCCCAGAAGCAAAGATTTGAGTTACAAATGTTCGCTTCAAAAGTATATATTATTCAAAGATTTGCACAAATTTTCACGATTTAAAAAAAATAGCAGACCTACAAGCTCATAGCGCGGCACTCGGTGCCGCGCTATGAGCTTGTAGATCTGCTATTTTTTCAATAGCCAACATTTCTTTTAAAAAGACACACAGATGTGTTCCCGGGTCTTAATGGGTTAATAAACACGGCTCCAGGGTCTGTTATTTAGGAGTGTGAAATTACGGGTGGAAATGCTGTTTTGTGTTATTTGGCAAGCGGAGTGCGTGAGCGAGGGGAGCTGTGAATGCAAACGGACATGGTGATGAATAGCTCCTTGATGGCTTGATTGAGCAGTCGCTGGCACGGCTGCTTTTTTGGAAAAGCCAGCATGGTGGCTAATCATCTAAGAGCCGTGCATGGGTCTTAAACGGGGGGGGGGGGGGCTCCTAGGGGGGTCTTCGGAAATGTAATTACTACTGTGGGGGGGAGGCTGGCAGCATCCCCTGTGTGATAGGATGCTTTTGGGGTTTTTGTTCTTCCAAAACATTGAAATGTCTGAAAATACATATTAACGTGAATCCAACATATCATTAGCAAAGATAATGTGAAAACAAACAAACAAAAAACATTCTTCTCTGATGATGGTGCTGTCAAATGAATCTATAGAGGCATCAAAGTGAAAAGCTGCCTGACTTGGAGAAAACCCAGTCCCTCAAGTAGGTCTGGAGAGGTTTATTGTCGGTATCAGCCGATAACGCGAGAGCTCTACCAACTGAGCTACACACTAAAATATGATTGTCCAACAGACATTGATGAGATAATCAGCAAATGTTTTGGGGGGAACATTTTTGGAAATAATAATTTAAAGACGGGGTGCCGTGCTTTTCAGTGACCCCCCCCCCCCCTAAAACATAATCATTAGGTATTATGGTTATACTAGGAGGAAGATTTTTTTCAAAAAAAGTACAGAAATTGTTAAAATTATGTTTTTATGTGGACACGCCTCCAGTTCATTAAGTATACCTGGTTCTCACCTTAGCACCTCCTCCACCACCTTAGCACCACCCACCTGTCCTAGTCCCTCCTCCTCCTCATGCCCGCACCTGTTGTGTTATGATAATGAGGGGGAGGGTATGTTTTTACTATGTCACTAAAGCGCTGTTTCTCTATTGGCACGTTTGACCCTCAAGGTTTCAGCCTCCAGGTAGAAACTCCAAATAGTCAGAGAAGACATAAAACACCATAAAACACCACCAGGGGGCTTAATGAAGTTCTATCAACCTCATAGACACATGAAAAACAGAAAAAGTGCAAAACCATGACACCACCTCTTTAAAGAAACTCGTGGAGATAAAAAATAAACAAAAAAAAATATATTTACTCAATGGTTCTGGGACCCAAGCATTGGTCCCAACCATATTGTTTGGGAAACACTCATCTAAAGTAAACCCAGACACAGACTGGTTCAGCGATGCATGTACAAATATTCCAGGTAGAGAAGTACATCTTTTATGTCAGAATGTATGTGCTTGTCTACAATGTGAGGGGGGGGGGGGGGGGGGGGGGGGGGTGAGAGAAATATGCAAATGCAAACCCCTTCCATGCCTATTTCTTTGTGGCTGGAAAAAAAGAAAAATCCACCTCCACAGCAAAGTCAGTAAATTGTCACAAAGATTGCAAAAGAGCAAATATGGAAATGTATGCAAAGATGGGAGTGTGGCAGTGCATGGTGACCATTTGTTAGTTTCTTGGACCGAACGCTTTTGTGGCTTATTCTCCTCAGTGTTGTTGCTGGTGGTTTATAGGTAGGTGTAGGTAGGTGGGTAGCAACAATATTATAATAATAATGCAGATTCTACGCAGTGATATTAGTCTGGCCATGCCAGGCTAGTCAACTACGTCCTTGGCAGTATGGGAGAAAACTTTTTTTTTTGGAAAATCTTCAGAAATAAAAACAATATTAAAAAGAAAAAAGGGGGATATTTACTCGCAACCCACAGAAGTGGGTCCCGACCCACTGTTTGGGAAACGGTGGGCTAGAGCATATAAACTAGGCTTAAAGTTCTTCCACTCCGCTGCTCAGCAAACACATTAACAGAAGTGACCTGAGAGAATCTATACAGCTCCGTGGTCTCTCTTGTGTTACGCTAGCTCATTGCACAAAACATTTGCCTACAAAGTAAACATCGTAAAGCTCCCCCAGAGCTTTGAGAGAGTTGCAACTTGCTGGGCTAAGCGTTCTGTGCGAATGACACCAGGAACGGTGCTGTACTACTGTATACAGTACTGTACATGCTGTTCTGTTCCGTTCTGTTCTGTTCATAGAAAGCCTCTATATACAGGGTCCATGGACAGAACACCCTGACTGAGTCACTAATGGTTTAACCCATATCCACCAGGAAAGAATCTGTGTCATTTTTAGATTTCTATGGCTATTCAAAAATAGCAGATATACAAGCTTGTAGATCTGCTATTTTTGAATAGCCAAAGAAATCTAAAATGACCGAGATGCGTCCCCGGATTGAATGGGTTAATTCAAGGTTCTTTATTGTCAGTTCCATAATACACACTTACTGTAGTGTACATTGGGAGCTAAATATATAGTTCTTTCCAGTGCAACATACATGTACTGTAAACAACAGACAAGAAAAGAAAATCACTCAACATAAAAAAAAGTACTTAAAAAGCACAAGAAGAGACAGTTGTACTGTATAATCACTAAGTGCACAATAGCTATGAATGGAGTGGAGATGAGTCAATATAAAAATGTTTATTAGGGGGGAGAGAGAGAGAGAGAGAGACAGTTCAGTCCATGAGTTGGGTTCAGTTTCATTCGGTTTGGTGTTTAGAAATCAACGGTCCATTAACACACGCCGTTCCCTCCCTCCCATTTTCATTATTTTTCCTTTCCATCACTTAATCTGTCCTTCCCCTCCTCCTCCTCTCCTACCTCTGCTCCATCCCTCCGCTCACAGCCTCCTTCCTTCCTCTCCTCCCTCGGCCCCCATCATTCCCTGTTCCCCGGTTTGCCTCCTCTAACCCTTGTCCATCCATCATCCTTTCCTCTGCCTTCCCTCCTCCTCCTCTTCCTCTTTTTTCCTCTTTCCTCTGCCCCTCCCTCTGTCCGTCGTGCCCCGTCTCCACTCCCTCTCTCTCCCAGTGGTGTAAACTATAATACATTTACTCCAGCACTTTACTTAAAGGGTTTCTAGGCAACCTTAAGCCTACATTTTAAACATATTTATATGTATATTTTTTGCATTTTTCCCCTCTTATCAGCCACTATACAATGATGCTGGGGTGTTTTCCTGCATTGATACACAGTCCTCTTTCTGAAATACGTATTTTCCCTACAGTTTATGTTTGTCCGGGACGTAAATGCACGGACACGCATGTGCGCGTCCGTGTCCGTGTGAACTGTTCGGGTGAAACCGAATGGAACCGAGTGCAGCCGACAAAAATAGAACGAGCCGAATTTGTTTTTCTGTGGGCAGTTTTTACTTTTTACTTTCGGTTTTAAAACGCTCTCAAACTTATTTTTTGAGGCACGGAATTTACTTTTAAGATATTGTTTGGATAGAATTTAGTTGTTTAACATGTGGTCAATTAATCATGACAAATAAAAATTCAGAGAACCGGCAGGGGCGGGCAGTGACACGTATGTATCCGAATAAAGCAACCTATTTTCGGCATGGCCCCTTCTAAAGTCCCCCTGCGTCATATTGGCTGGAGATGGGGAAAAGGAGCTGCTCATTGGCTGAAGGGGATTGAACTGCTGATTGGCTGAAGGGGTTGTCAGTCAACAGTTTGACAACCGTTTTTTTCTTTTTTTGATCTCTGAACTCGCCTAGAATCCCTTTAAGTACAATCTTTAGGTACTTTCATCAACAGTCTGGTAGTCCAGCCATGCACTGTCTGATGCAGAGAGAAAGTCAAGACAGTTGATGAGCAGGTTCTGTGGGAGTCTGTTGCGTTTTAATGTCCTCAGGAAGAAGAGACGTTTCTGGGCCTTATTAACCAGACTGGAGGCGTTGAGGCTCCAATAAGTCAGGTCCTCTGAGATGTGTACTCCGAGGAATTTAAAACTGGAGAACCCTCTCAACCTCCTAATGCCATGCATGCACCCCTGTTACGCGGCTTTTTCTCCCTGACGTCCATGATTATCTTCATAGTCTTCTTTGTATTAAAGGAGCATTTCACCCCTGGAAGAACTTACAGTCACTCAATGTTAATAATATTTGTAGTAGATAACAGTAGAAAAATGAGAAATTTGCACCCTATGGCCAGAGAAATATAGAAGTCTGTGTGTTTGACTGGACTGCTGCATTACTACAATGACCATAATGCTTTGGGGCACTGCCCTTCCTTGTGGGGAGGGGAGGCTGCGTGGGGGTGTGGTCTACATTGTAGTCAGGAAATAAGGTGAGATAAAGAGACTATGAGTCAAATGACTCATCGTCTCTCAGGATATGGATAAAATTCAAAAAAATACAGATAAAACACAAGAAACACACCAGGATCATGTTTATGGGTCCTAGACCTAGATAAAAATAGGGGTTTGATGCAAAATCGGCGAAATGTCCCTTTAACCCTGCAAGGCCCAGTGTGATCGCACGATCACATGTATGTTTTATAAAGAAATGAGTTTAAATCATTTTTCTTTTCTGTTATTTTTTGTTTTTTTCACCTCTAAATCCTCATTGGGTCCTATTGTTTAGTCTTACAATGCCATTGGCCAGGATATTTGCATATAAATACCCCCCACAGAGCCAGGAATCATCACAACTTGAAAAGAATCTGGGCCTTGCAGGGTTAAGGTTCAGGTTATTCCCCTGCCCACCACCACGGAGGTTGTGGGTTCGAATCCACCGTGGTGCAACTGGCTTTTGTCGGGCGTCTTTGCGAACACAATTGGCCCGTGTTCAAGGGAGGGAAGCCGGGGGGGGGGGGGTGATATTGGTCATTGCACGTACTCCTACGGGCTGGGGCGGCACCTGTCAGCGGGAAGTGTTGGGCAGGAGGAGTAGGACGAAGGCTCTATAACCTTGGTTCTCAATGTGGGGGTCCTTGAGGGGGTTCCAGGGGGTCCCCAGCAAAATGTTGTAGCATCACAATAATTCTAACCACTTTAACCTTTTATACTTTGGCTATTCAAAAATAGCAGATATACAAGCTCATCGCACGGCACCGAGTGCCACGCGATGAGCTTGTAGATCTGCTATTTTTGAAAGATCTTGAAGATTCGTGCAAATCTTTGAATATGTTTATTTTAAAGTGAACATTTTAAAACAAATCTTTGCTTCTGGGAGTCCCTGGCACAACATATTTTCAGATGGGGGTCCGCGGCCAAATATATATCAATTTGGGGGTCCCTGGCATGAAAACGTTTGAGAAGCACTGCTCTATAGGGGGGCTCCTCACTGGCAGGTGAGTCAGTAGGATACGACAGCAGTGACAACACAGAAATGTGTGTGGGGAGGAATTAATTGGCATAACGACTAAATTGGGGAGAAAAAGGGGGTAAAAAACTATTGGTTAATCTAAATTTAGGAAGAAAATAAAAATAAAAAACATTCCTTGCATCATCCAGTGTACTGACTTCCCCTCTGTATGCCACCTTGTCATTGTTTGTCAGAGTGTTGGAACTGTGGTGGGAGAAACTGTACAGTGACTGGTGAAAAGAGAGTAGAGCAGTGATTCTCAACCATTTCAATTTAAAGGACCCCCATTTTGACATGCATTAGGCTTCGGACCCCCATTTAATGGCATTTCTATCTCTGGGACCCCAATTTATATTGTAAAATGTATGTTAATTTAACTCTGAGAGTGTACAAATGGAACCAAATGGACCCGTTAGGGTCCATTTGGTTCCAACATTGGTTCCAACATTTGTACACTCTCAGAGTTACTGACCCATAAGCGTCCATTTGGTTCCTAACTATCTATCATTTAGCTGGGGACCCCCTGGAACTCCCTCAAGGACCCCTGGGGGTCCCCGGACCCCACTTCGAGAACCAATGGAGTAGAGGATTGTTCTAAGGACACATCCCTGAGGGACGCCGGTGTTGAGTGTGACATGTGGAGGAGATATGATGGCCTGACCCTTTTGGGGCCTGTTGGTCAGGAAGTCAGGAATTCCTAGCATCTGTAGTGTGTTTAAATAGGGCTGAAGTGGTTAATGTTTGTTTTGTAATAATAGTAACTAGAAAAAGTGCTCCTCGGAGCACAGGTCTCCGCCAGGTCAGGTAGGTTATTGTGGCCTCCTGGTGGCGCTATAATAGGCCAATGTGAAAAGGTAGCCATTTCTTCTTAGGCCTTGCACGGCAATCGGACACTGCATTCATGATTAGAGGCATTTTGTTCAAAACAATTGTTTTGCTAAATTAGACCTGCTGGTGGCGCTATAACAGGCCAATGTTAAAAGGGTGGCATTTGCTCCTCAACACATTGTGAATGTGCATGCAAAGTTTGTCTGCAATCGGATGCTGCGTTCATGATTTGCGGCATTGTCTTCAAAACAAGGCACTACTGCAAACTTTAGATGTAAATCTTAGCCAATCAGGATGGAATATGAAAAATCTAACACATCCGTCTTGATCACATGACTATAGAGATCATGTGTACCGATTTGCGTGAAATGTGGATAAAATCGGAAGGAGTAATATAAAAAAACATGTTTTACATACGTCGGACTCCTGGTGGCGCTATAAAAGGCAGATGTGAAAAATGCAGGGCAAAGGTTTTTCCTTGACCTCTAGGGAGTGTGCATACAAAGTTTTACACAGATCGGTGCAGTTATCGGTAAAAACACGAATCGGCCTGTTATAGCGCCACCATGAGGCTGATTTGAAAAAAATCAAATGGTAGGTCTTCCTCGGCCTAATGGGAATGTGCGTGCAAAATTTCACGGAAATTGCATGCTGTGTTCATGATTTGAGGCATTTTGTTCAAAACGGAGCACTCCTGCAAACTTTGGAAGCCAATCTTAGGCAATCAGGATGGAATATGGGAAATTGGATAAATCCGTGTTGATCACATGAATATAGAGATACTGTGTACCGATTTGTGTGATGTTTGGACAAAATCTGTAGGAGTAGTATCAATAAATGTGTTTTGCACATATCGGCCTCCTGGTGGCGCTATAACGGGACAATCTGAAACATTTGAGCCAGAGGTTCTGAATTGGCATCCAGGGAGTGTGCGTGCACAGTTTCGCGGCGGCCGGGCCAACGGTGCCAGAGATTAGCTGCTAACGGACGGACAGGACGGAAGGACGGACGGACGGACGGACGGACGGACAGAGGGTAAAACATACTCTCTCGCCATGCCTTTCAGCCTGGCGGAGACAATAATAATAAGTAACTAAAGATTTCAAAATGGCAGTGGAGTAAAAAGTACAATATATGTTGTGGAGTAGAATATTAAAAGTAATGTAAAAGTAAGTATTGAATATTGGAAACAATCCAGTAAAGTAAAAAAAATCCTGAAAAGTGTAATTAAGTACAGTACTTACTTACCTATATCCTTGGATGCCCCCTTTGCACTCGCATGCAACCCAGCAGCACAACAACACGTGAACCAATTCACACATGGAGGTGGAAGTGGAAGCTCATTTCTGCCAATGATTGTTTTCTCACAAATGTAATTGGAAATTGAGGAGATATGATGGCCCAGCCTGACCCTTTTGAAGCCTGTTGCTCAGGAAGTCCATTGTCCTCACAAAAAGGACTGAGGATTTTTCCAGGTGAGAGTACGACAGCATCATCAGTTGATCTGTTAGTCATGGGTGTTGGTCATGGGTGCATGGGGGGGGGTGGATGCAGGCTTTGATGTTTGCCAGCACCAGTCTCTCGCAAGCACTTCATGATCACCGGGCGTGAGAGCGACCGGCCTGTAGTCATCCATGCAGGTGACGGCTGAGGGTTTTGGGCACAGGAATGATGATGGTGCATGGCTTTCAAACAGGTTGGTTGGTTGCTTAAGTGACAGATTGAAAATGTCCACAAAGACTCCAGCAAGCTGGGCAGCACACGCCCTCAGTGCTCGACCTGGAACACCATCAGGTCCATGGCTGCCTCGTTGCTGGAGGACCTTCCTGAAGAATGAGTTGATGGCCACCCTCTGTTGTGATGTTTACATTCTGGACCTGCATTGATGTTATTCTCAAACCTGGCAAAGAATGCATTGAGCTGCTCTCTGTGTGGAGGGTGATGCCCTGCCACATATTGCGGTAGTTGTTGTCTTTGAAATGTTCCTCAATACGCTGTATTGTTGCCTTGCATTTTTAAAGCCTCTGTGCAGGGCTGCTCTGCTTTGTACCTTTACTGTAGTCACATTTGAATACATGCCTTTTACTCTTAGCACTTTTTATCTTGTGGTACTACTACTTTACTTTACTTTATTCGTTTAGTTAGACGGTACACTGTATATTAATAGGGATGTCCGATATTATCGGCCTCCCGATATTATCGGCCGATATTAGCATAAAAAATGATATCGGGAAAATATCGGTATCGGTTTTTCGGTTTTTTTTTTTTTTGCTTTATAAATAAGTTACAGGAGTTCTTACTGTATATGGTGTGTGTGATATGAAATTTGAGCTTACCCTAATCACAATAATCCCCGCATATATCGGTATCGGTTGATATCGGTATCGGTAATTAAGAGTTGGACAATATCGGTATATCGGTTATCGGTAAAAAAGCCAATATCGGACAACCCTATATATTAACGAACAGTACATAACAATGTAATGTAAATACACCGGGCTTCAAGCAACACTCAAGTACCTTACAAGTACCTGCAAAAGGAAAACAGAACAGAGATACAAAAACAGAGGTACAAAACAGGTTCAAAAGGTGCAAAGTATACCTAATATGTTATATGTAAAGTGCAGTATTAATTACAAGTATTCACAAAGGATTTAAAAGTATAGGACAATCTCTTATGGCCAATGGGAGATTATTCCACGTCCAACAACCCTGTAGTGTTTACTTAAGTAAAACATCTTTGAGTACTTGTTCCGCCACTGCTCTCTCTCTCTCTCTCTCTCTCTCTCTCTCTCTCTCTCTCTCCCCCTCCCTCCGTCCACACCACTGCTGCTTTTTTCCAAGCCCATCAATCTCCACCTTGTCTTTTCACCACCACCTACTCCTCCTCCTCCTCCCCCTGCCTCTCCTCTTCTCCCTCCGTCTCTCCTCATCTGTCTGCTCTTCCTCCTCCTCCTCTCACACTGTGTGGAGTAATTTAGCAGCCTTGGCTAGTGAGTCTCGGGCCAAGTCTGCCCCGGCTCTCCTCTCCTCTCCTCTCCCGACGCACCGGCAGTGACACGAGTGATTTCCCAGCGGGGACCGCAGGCACTCCTAATCACATCCTCCGGGACAACAGGAGACAGGGAGGGGGGGGACGGGGGGCACGGGGGGGGCGGGACGGGCAGGAGGGAGGGTGAAAATAACGGACAGATGGTGAAAAAGAAGACGAGAAGCCCATTAGGTAAACAGACAGTGGACTTGGACGTTGAGGACAGGGGGGCGGTGGGGCCTGCGTTCGCGGTGAATTAATTTGGCTGCGTTGGCCGCGGCCAGACGGGAAGCGCATCGACCTTCGCGAGTCAAAGCCCCCCCCCCCCTTTTTTCTTCAGAGGCCGTCAAACTTTGATTGGTGGAAAGGGTCCGCCCCCCTCCCCCCCCCCCCTCTCTTTGGCTCACCTGTTCTAATTTTAGAGCTGTCTTTTAGAAGAAAATGGTTGAGGTGGGAGTAATATTCAACAGATGTATTAAAAGTTCCTCCTCAAACTAGGCCAAAGTGAGACATTTTGCTCAACCTCGCCGAAAAGTCCCACTCGTTCATTTTACTCCCAAGAGTGTAGAAATGGACTCTCACGTGTCCATTTGGTTCCATTTGTACACTCTTTGGAGGATCTTACTGCGCTGGAGTCAGTTAAATATATTTTTGGGCTTTTTGTGCCTTTATTGATAGGATAGTATAGTTTGACAGGAAAGAGGGAGAGAGGTAACATGCAGCAAAGGCTGTCGGGATCGGGACTCGAACCTGCGGCGCGCTGTCAGGCTACTTTGGAGCCTATAGGTGCCCGGACCACTACGGCAGCGATACGGGCCATATCTGTGTGCTTTTTGATGTACAGCCCCACAAGGGCCTCTCATTTTCTCAATACTAAATCTCTGTGCACGACCATGGTCTGTCATGGGACAGACTAAAGAACGAACATTTGACATAATCACATGATCTGATTTACAAGTAAAAGTCCAGAATTCTAAATTTACTTACTTTACTAGTACTCATTCTGCAGAATGAGTTCACAGGTTACAAATGTGTAAAGCTTTGTAAGCTTGTAGATATTGTAGATACTTTGGCTATTTTCAAATAGCCAAAGTTTATATAGGGCTGAAGTGGTTAATGTATGTTTTGTAATAATAATCCAAATCTAAAAAGTAACTAGTAACTAAAGTTTTCAAATAATTGCAGTGGAGTAAAAAGTGCAATATTTGCCTCTGAGATGTAGTGAAGTAAAAGTATTGAAAATTGGAAACACTCCAGTAAAGTAAAAAATCCTGAAAAGTGTACTTAAGTACAGTACGTGAGTAAATGTATTTAGTTAATTTCCACCACTGGTAGAAAGAGTGCCGTTTAGTGGGGTCCCTAACCTTGGATGCCCCCTTTGCACTCGCATGCAACCAAGCAGCACAACAACATGTGAACCAATTCACACCTGGAGGCGGAAGCTCATTTCCACTGGCGTATGGTGGATTCTAACGTTGACCGGGGGGGGGGGATTCGTGCAACAACGGCTGATAAGTCTAGTCCGGGGCGAGGGTGTTTCAGGACGACGTTTTTTCTTCTATTCCATTTCTGAATGGAGAGAGGTGCGCGTCTCTGCGCAATGGAGAGAAGGACGGCCGAGGATTCCTTTTTGCTACTCACAACAACAAGAATGAAATGTGAAGCTATTTCAGGGCCCTCTTTATATATATATATATATCTCTTTATATATATATATGTTTTCTAATGGCCACTCATTAACAATTCGGCCAAATGCAAATGAGCCCCATTTGAAAACAAAGGCGACTTTCTGTGGTCGGCTACAACAGAATAGGGTGAGAGCTGCTAATGTTTTTATGTTGATTTTTAGTTTTTTTTCCCCTGGCGGATCTTGCCCCTACACAGGGGCAAGATGGGTTTACAGACCGGGCCATGGCCTCGTTGGCCCTAATGACGGAGATGTGACACTGTTCTGTCCAGCGGTTTGTGAGATTAGCCCTGGACAAACGCGCGCGCACACACACACACACACACACACACACACACACACACACACACACACACACACACACACACACACACACACACACACACACACACACACACACACACACCCTCTTCTAGATGGCTCACCTCGTATACTACAGAGCGACTGATATGACATCAGAATTGAGAGGAACAACGCCCCCCCCCTCCCACCGCCCATCCAAAATTTCAGGCCTTATTATTATTTTTCCTCAGTGACGGAAATGGGCTGCCATATAATTTATATACGGCACACCTCATGAATGTAAGCATAAACAATGAATCACCTTGGGAGGTACAGCTTCCCTTGGGGACAGTGAGTTGTGTGTGTGTGCACGTGTGTGTGTGTGTGTGTGTGTGTGTGTGTGTGTGTGTGCACGTGTGTGCGTGTGTGTGTATGTGTGTGTGTATGCAAGGTGAGGGGACAGTAGAACAGCAGACTGCGGTCCCCAGCTGTGCACTGTGATGTATGAAGGACTGGACTGGACTGAAGCCATTCAAATTAACTTGCCCAATCAGCCGTGCCATGAATGATGACACAGGCGTAGGCGTCCAAGTGTGTGCCTGTTTGTGTATGTGTGCGTTACATGTAGTATGTATGTATATGAAGTTATATACAGTATACTGTATGTTTATGTGCACACGTGTGCAGTATTTCCCAGACCCCGCGCTGACATACAGTATATTATAGTACTGTACATATACACCCCGGGATGTATGAGTGTGATTTGAATGATGTGGGCTTGCCAGCGTGTGTGTGTGTGTGTGTGTGTGTGTGTGTGTGTGTGTGTGTGTGTGTGTGTGTGTGTGTGTGTGTGTGTGTGTGTGTGTGTGTGTGTGTGCGTGTGCGCGTGTGCGTGTGTGTGCATGCCATACTGTACCATCGTGCACGCGCGCGTTGACATCCTTTGATTGAGAGGGAAGGCGACCTCTCCTGTCAACGTGCGCACCTCATTTAGGCGGAGACTAACGTTCACATTACATCCCCCCCAACCCCCCCTCCCCACACACACACACACACACACACACACGCTCCTGCCTGATTAAAAGATGGCGGTTGGAGAGATATATGAAAGCGATGACAGATCGGCAGCCTTGTTCATTAAGTATCCAGCTCCGACTGGGACAGCTCTTGACAGCGGATGGAGACGGGTCGATGAGAAGCCAAAACTTTGTGACCTTTGTGGTCGTTTTTGACGCCGTGTGCATGATTACCGGCGGAGCTCTTGGGATGATTCCGCCGGAGAATCGCCGATTTGACACAGATGCGTTTATTTTGCCCTAAACTGCCCTCGGGCCAAACGGAAGAAGATACATCCAAATCAATGATTCTCAACCATTTTTTTAAAAATGATTTCAAGGACCCCCAGTTTGATATGCATTAAGCCAGTGGTTCCCAAAGTGGGGGTCCGTGAAGGGGTCCATGGGGTCCCCGGCAGAATAGCATCACGATCAGTTTAACCACTTTAACACGATTTCACTTTGTGAGCTTCGTCAGTTCTTGGTGATATTGTGCAGTTCAGGCAGGCACGCAGGGGTCATCAAAGAATTGTTTTGCATAACATTATAATGTTATTATTTTGATCGTAAGACCCAATTACTGAATGTCAGTCTCCAGGTTTGCCTCAGAATATATATGACGCTGATTTACTATGGCACATTAGGAGTCCACAAGGACAGTGGTTCTCTAACTTTTTATTTTCAAGGACCCCCATAACTCTGAGCGTGTACAAAATAAATGGAACCAAATGGACCCGTAGGACCCATTTGTACACTCTCAGAGTTACAGACCTGTAAAGGTCCTGTAAGGCTATATATCTCTTTATGTGTTTATCTGGTATTATTATGCTCATACACCAGCCGATCACGTATATTGTACGTATATGCCCACGATCTTAATGATTTAACTATGCAGTCTATTTAAGCAGATCGACACTCGGCCCTTCATGCTCAGCATATCTCTGCTCTATACTATACTGCCAGCTTGTCAGTGAACAAACACCCTCCAGCTCTTCACTATGTCAGCATGTCACTCGATGCGGGCTCATAGCATTACAATTGAGTCATTAAGCAGACACTCTTATCCAGAGTGAATTACAAGTCAAGATGGCATTAACCCTATTCACTGTCAGCTGCTTCATAGAAAATAGGATGCCAGGTAGACATCAAGCCATGACATCGAGACGTTGTGAGCTTGTAGACTGTCTATTTGAACTATTTGAAAATGTTTTTAAAAATAGTTTAAAAAAAATGGCAAAGAAGTTTAGGGACAATAGGTGAGGCACCGGTGAAAATAGGGCCCCTATAGGAGTCTAATATCATGTTCTTAATATTGCTGTGTCTTTATGTTTTGCCCTATGAGGGCTTCATATGTCTGTTATCATGCCCATGTGATAACTGTGTCTTTATTATTTGCCCTATGAGGGCTTCATATGTCTGTTATCATGCCCATGTGATAGCTGTGTCTTTATGTTTTGCCCTATGAGGGCTTCATACTGTATGTCTGTTATCATGCCCATGTAATAACTGTGTCTTTAGACTCTGCCTCATGGGGGAGTTTATGAGCGCAGAGTCATGTCTGTGTCATGCTTTCAGAGTATCACAGGAGCAGAGCCACACCACTAAATACAATGTTTAATATCATATCTGTGTCATGCTTTCAGAGTGTCACAGGAGCAGAGCCACACCACTAAATACAATGTTTAATATCATATCTGTGTCATGCTTTCAGAGTGTCACAGGAGCAGAGCCACACCACTAAATACAATGTTTATTATCATAGCAATAAATGGCTAAAATGTGCTCCTCAACTCCAGCACACCAGAATGATCACATACAGCATTCCTTTATTATTTTATTAAGTCAAGACAGTGAGTTTAGACTCATACTCATACATGTACTGTACTCATTCATACACGTACCCAGTCATACATGTACCCAGTCATACATATACATGTACCCAGTCATACATGTACTGTACCCAGTCATACATGTACTGTACCCAGTCATACATGTATCCAGTCATACATATGCATGTACCCAGTCATACATATACATGTACCCAGTCATACATATACATGTACCCAGTCATACATATGCATGTACCCAGTCATACATATACATGTACCCAGTCATACATATACATGTACCCAGTCATACATATACATGTACCCAGTCATACATGTACTGTACCCAGTCATACATGTGCCCAGTCATGCATGTACCCAGTCATACATGTACCCAGTCATACATGTACTTGTACCCAGTCGTACCCAGTCTAGGCCGGATGATGGAGGAGCAGTGTTACGCCCCAGCCTGCCCTTTCTCTCCAAGGTTCTCTCAGAGGCACATCTCAATCAGGTGATTGAGTGTGTCCTCTCTTTGACATGCAGACAGATGGAGTACAGAGTACAGAGTCGGTCCCCACTCTGCCCTGTTAGAGCTTTAGAGTCGTACATCAGGGCCACACGTGCCCACAGAGTAACGGACCAGCTCTTCGGGTGCTTTAAGCAGGAGTGCTTATGGGTAGACCGCTGTCGAAGGCTAGACTGTCCCACTGGATCACAGAAGTGATCCAACAGGCATACAAGCAGGCAGGAGTACCACCTGGAGGGTGGGTACACTCCACCCGTGGGATGGCGGCCTCCATATTTTAAATTCAGTATGTGCTGGGTCGGAGCCCATGCACCGGTGTTGGCTCTGGGGTTCTGAGACTGCTTCGCTTCCTCACGAGGTGTCTTACAGAGTTCCCCATACATATGAAATATGTTGGGTGGAGAGATAGTCTCGATATACGATAGAGAACGTTCGGTTACATTGTAACCTTTGTTCTCTGAGTGAAGTGACTATATCTCTCCACCTCGATGTCGCTCGGAAGCGGTGTCGATCGAGTAAAACCAGTGTAATCACGCACACCTGGGCCTTATACCCGTGCGTGCCAGTAGGACTGGTGTTTCTTAAGGAAATATCCAGGTCACAAGTGAGGTGGGGTCATTCCCCATACATATGAAATATGTTAGGTGGAGAGTCTCTTCGCTCAGAGAACAAAGGTTACAACGTAACCGAACGTTCTGTTATTATTACAACTCTGGACAACATCAGTAACACAGTCAACTTTATCGTAGTTGACTGTGGTGTTGAACATAGACCCACATCCAAACATCTAATAATGTGACACTTGTGACAGAGGAGATGCTATGATACCAGCAGTCATTCTCAGCTATTTACTATCCACTTTCTATCAGGGAAGAGAGTGGAGTAATTCCGCTCCACCTCACTGACTTCAACCTGATGAGATTCAAATTCACAAGTTTTGTCTTTCATCATAATATTCTTAATACAGTCATTTGATTTAATGTTGTCTAGAATATTCATAGCCTGCCTTAGTTTAGATATTTGCCATTATCATTAAAATGATTTGCAATATCACCTGGCTTAGTGAGAACAAATCAATTTGATTCCACTAAGGGTGTGCACACAGTTGTCTTTCGACATGATTTAATTTAAAGGAGACACACCATGAATTAAAAAAAAAATTTGATATTTAATATCATATGGTGTATGTCCCTCAAACCATTTTCAAAAGGTTTGAGCCTAAATCAACACTCAGATATACTCATCCCAAGTCAATTCTCTCAGGCTTATAAAGCACTTTCAGCTGCAATACCAAAACGTCCTGTTGGGCAGGGGGGTGCTGTACTGCGGTACTGAGCAATTCTGTCTGGCAAAATACATGGGCAGAAAGTTTGCTGAGGTAAGCAAACTTGCCATTCTGAGATGGCCTGTTCAGACACGCCCATTCTGAAAATCTCTGAAATGTGAATGAATGACTGAATGTTAAAAAAAAATATTTTTTGGGGTACAAGAGACACTGGGGAGCCAAAAAAATAAAAAATAAATAAAAAAAAGTGAAATTCATGGTGTGTCTCCTTTAAAATATTCCATATTTGTCTGCCGTCATGTCTCGCATCATATAACCTTTGTTTAAAATAGTCCCTTTTTCACCTTGTTTAGTTTTGTAACCTGATTACGTAAAGACAGTATTTATGCCTGCCTGTCATCAATTGATAACTGAGGGTTTTTTGGCCATGTCTCTTTCAATAAGGTCCTAAGACTGTTGTCAAGCCATGGTGCTTATATGTTGACATAAATAAATCCAGTGCAGCTTCAGGGTCATCCTCACTACACACCATGTTCCAATTTACACTAGATATTTATATATTTCATCAATAAACAAATCTTCATTAAATCTCTTATAGGACTGTGTTAAAATGATTTTAGCTTTAGGTTTTGTAACCTTTGTCTTTGTAGTGACAGCTATTATATTGTGGTCATTGAAACCTTTAGGGACAGAGACGGCCTTACTCAGAGCATTGTTCAGAAGCATTTTGTCTAAATATGGTCAATGCATGTCCCAGACATTAGGGTCAGCAGTGGCACAGGAGAAAGACTGGGTGTCTAGGAACTGGAAAGTATCTGGTTCGATCTCTGGCTCCTCCTGGCTTCAGGTTGAAGTGTCCTTGAGCAAGACACTCGACCCCTATATCAGCTCCTGATGAGCAGGTATACTGTAGGTTGTGCCTTGCATGGTTGCCTCTGACCGTGTATGTGTGTGTGAATGGGAGAATGTGTGAGTTACGTGACGTGGCGACTTTTCAACAGCAGGTAGTCACAGCTACCTTGTAGTTGTCTCTCTACCAAAGGGAGAGCGAGAGGGGTGGGGGAGGGGAGGGGAGGGGGTAGGCGGGCAGCAACAGGAGCTGCTGTCAAAGGGTTACTTTGGTAAATGAAATAAATTGTTGAGTCACCTAATGTGAGCACATTACATTAAGTGCACCCACAGGTCTTGGAGGTTGCCATAGTGACCGCCTTATCTGCCCGCTGGGGAGTTATTTCAGACACAATGTCAAATGTGTTATGGGAAACAGGAACATGGGAGCTCCAGATGAGGAAATAATACCCACAGGCTAGTGTAAATTAATGCATATAAATACAAACTCAACAGCAGGAAGCAAAACTCCCACTGCCGAATCAACAAACAACTGCTAACCTGTACAGCTGTCTAGGGCTGCAACGATCCATTATTGTCTTATCGAGTATTCTGTTGCTAACTTTTTTCAAATACGTGTGTGTGTGTGTGTGTGTGTGTGTGTGTGTGTGTGTGTGTGTGTGTGTGTGTGTGTGTGTGTGTGTGTGTGTGTGTGTGTGTGTGTGTGTGTGTGTGTGTGTGTGTGTGTGTGTGCGTGCGGTATATCTTGCAGTCTTCGCACCACGTGAGCTTGTATTGTGAGCTTGTATTTTTGTGAGCTTGCTATGTTCAAATGGCCGAAATAGGGTGTGGTTGTGTTTGGTAATGATAATCAAAATCTACAAAGTAACTAGTAACTAAAGTTTTCATATAATATAATTGTAGTGGAGTAAAATTACAATATTTTCCTCTGAGATGTAGTGGGGTAGAAGTAAAAGTATTGAAAATTGTAAATACTGAAGCAAGTAAAAGAATAACTAAAAAGGACGACTTCACTCATTTTCAACCTATTTTCATATACTGTAGTTGGTCCTCACTATGCTCCTTATATTATGGTACCATTTTTGTCTACTCACTCTGTGTCTCAGAGGAGGGCTGTGGACAGTTCAGAAACCCGCCTACCAGTGACACCATCAATCCAAGCTAATTGAAACTGCAGGCTTTCTATTCCTGGAAAGTTTGCATGGCTATAGTGGAAGCCATTGTTCTCGCGTTAATAAATAAAAATGAAATCTTGCCCTCCTATGAGACAGACCAAGTTGATAAAAATGGTACCAATTTATCATGAGCATTAAAGCAACAATTATATGAAGATAGGTTGAAAATTGGTGAAGTCCTCCTTTAAGTACAGTGCTTGAGTACATGTACTTATAGTTACTTTCCACTACAGCTGTTAGAGCTTGTATGTTAGAAGGAAGCATTTAAACATTGTGGGAGACAACATGTCTGTCTGGAGAGTCTAGCCTTCACACATACACACTATCTGACAAGTGGTGACATATTGCCCAATCCCCATGGCCAATATCCTGTGTGTGTGTGTGTGTGTGTGTGTGTGTGTGTGTGTGTGTGTGTGTGTGTGTGTGTGCGTGTGTGTGCGTGTGTGTGCGCGCATGCGTGCCACATAAGTCTGTGGGTGCTTTCACCTGTGTTTGAATCTGTATTAGCCTGCCCTGCACATTTGCGGACATAGTAAAGGGTGTATGTGCATGTGTGTACGTGTGTGTGTGCACAAATATCAGTCACACATTGCATCTGTTATGGCAAACGAAGCAGAGGGTGTGAAGAATGTGGATTAACGGTTGTACAGGTGAGAAGATGAGCCACAAGGTGTGGAGTGACGGGGCCAAAGGGTTCAACAGGGAGGTGAGAGGGTCTGAGAGGTGAGAGGGTCCACCTATGCAATGTGATGTGCTGAACGCTATGCCCCTGTTGGACACAGGGCTTTGAATTAAGCCTGTTACTCTGCAAGTAGTCTCGCGAGCCAGACTGACAATTTTCAAATGCTTCCGTCATACGGTCTGGAGCACAGGCGCGCTGGAAATGATCCGGGGGTAAAGCGCAGTCTCACAGCACGTCATGGCCGTTCTGCAGGCAGCTTGCCTTCTATTAGAGAGTCGGTCTGCGTGTGCATGTGTGTGTGTGTGTGTGTCTGTGTGCATGTCCGAAGCTATTCTCACAAACCAACCGCTAGACTGATCAGCACCAAACTTTGCATGCATGCTGCCAGTAGGCCACAGACGGACCTCCACTAACTTTTATCATATAATGTTTTATACTGTTATAAATAGCAGATCTACAAGCTTGCTGTAAGCTTGTAGATCAACTATTTCAGCTATTTTCCCTTTTTTTAAGTTAAGTTAAATTATTAAATATGTCAGTCATTTCTTTGCATATTTAAGTTATTTGTCATATGTCATATCTGCAATGCAATTTTTTATTACAAAGCCTAAAAAGCAAACAGAAATTACGTTTTGTATTCATATGTTCCAATGTTCAATGCCATTCATGACAGCCCTAGTCATACACATCATAGATTAGATAAGTGACATCACAGGCTGGCCACATGAAGTACGAGCATTGGAGCCACGCCATTCCCATGCGGATCCCGAGATCCAACGGATTAATTTTTTTTTAATGGCTTAAGTGATTAATTACAGTTTCAAGCCATCCTTACCATTAGCCAGTTTTGTCTGAGACTGATGGCAAGGTCAGATATCGTCATGGGTCAAGTACTGCTGCAATGTCAGGGTGGGTGCAGTGGTGGAAAGTAACATTACATAAGTACATTTACTCAAGTAATATAATAATAATAATAAACTTTATTTGTATAGCACCTTTCATGACATGAAATGCAGCGCAAAGTGCTTTACAGAGCAAGAATACAGTTATAGTTACAACCAATTTAACAATAAAGCAAACAAAAAATAAAATAAAATAAAAGCAAAAGCATAAAACATTAAAATAGGCAATACAGTGAGGACTTAAAAATCAACCAAAGAGTCAGCTAAAAGCAAGAGTGAAGAAATAGGTCTTGAGCTGTGCTTTAAAGCTATCGACAGAGGCTGCCTGTTTTAGGTGTAATGGGAGTTTATTCCACACTGTTGGTCCGTAAAAGCAGAATGCTGCTTCACCGTATTTTTTATATGTCATTTTAGGCACCTCGAGTAGGTCAGCACTTGAAGACCTGAGGGTCCGGTTTGGAACATGTCTCTCTAGGCAGTCATAGAGGTAGGAAGGTGCCAGACCATTTAGAGCTTTATAAGCTATTAAAAGAATTTTAAAATCAATCCTAAAAACAACCGGGAGCCAGTGTAGTGAAGCTAGTACTGGAGTGATATGTTCTCTCATTCTAGTTTTAGTTAAAATTCTGGCTGCCGCATTTTGAACAAGTTGTAATCTGTCAGTTGTTTTCTTAGGCAGGCCAGAGTAGAGTGCATTGCAGTAATCAAGCCGAGAGAAAACAAAAGCGTGGATCAGCGTTTTTGCGTCGTCTAACGAGTAGCATGCTTGAGCACGATTATGAGGTACTTTTACTGTAGTATTCCAATTTTCTATACTTTTACTTCTACTCCACTACATTTCAGAGTCAAATATTGTAAGTTTGCTCCACTACAATTATTTGAAAACTTCAGTTCAGCCCTACAGTATTTAAACTTTGGCTTTTCGAAAATACCTGTTGCTTTGTAAGTATTTTACACATGATAACTTGTGAAACGAGTACTTTTACTTTTGGTATTTTAAATATATTTTCAGTCTGTACTTTTATTTGTAACAGAGTGTTTCTACATTGCAGTTTTGCATCGGAGGGTATATTATCCGTTGCACATCAGTGACATGTAGGAACTCACCAGATAACCCCAACGACATACACCTGCTGTGAGCTCACTCCGGTTACTCCTGCTTCTCAGACATCCAGCCCCAGTTTACACAGGTATTCCCCCTAGCTCTGGGGTGCTCAGTTCAGTCTACCTGAACACTTTTCTGCTGAGTGCAGCAACGAAAGACAAAGTTATATCTCAGCGAAAGTGATGTTTCAATCTGACGAGGGAACAGTGGGTGAGCCGCAACATCGGTTTCAACAAGGTAAAGGAAAGGTTTTTCAGCCAGCATGTGCTCTAATTGGAGAACGTCTCCCCAGAGACATATTACCCAAATCTTAGAACACCGCACCCATGCCCAAACCTACAGTAACCACCTCTAACCTAACGTCTCAACACAACCATTTTCAACCTTATATTATCTACAAGTTTTATGTGCTTAAAAAATCCATAATTCCCCCTTGTTTTCTAAGATTTCAGATTCAGATTTTTCAATTACCTTTTTTTGTTCTCATGAAGTGAATGCCTCCCTTTTGACAAAAATAAATAAATAAAAGACAACCAATCTGAGGTCTCCTATGCCAAAATGTATTGGTCCCTTCATCAAGTCATATGGCCAGCCATGACTTCCACTCCAGAGAATTCCCCAATGTCCTTACATAACAAAATCATAAAGGCCCATTGCGCTGAAGTAAAAGACAACTGCTAAAGACCCCGTTTTTGATGCAAACAATGGTCAAAGGACCCCTTTTCATGACTCAAAAAGTTGATGCCCTTGCTTTTGAGGCCCAGCCCTGGCATGCATCTCTATTGAGGTTGAGTGCCCCCATAGGGAGCCGAGTTCATCAATTCAATACGTATGAAAAAGGCAGCCCTGCACTCCAATCTATCAGCTTGGTAATAGAAACAGCAGTTGGGGAATTCATGAGAAAGGCTATTCCAAAAAATGCAAATCCACTTTGCAAATTAGTCATTCTTTGGTGCTTTTTGAGAGGGAGTATGCACTGTTTTTTTTAAAAAAATATATCAGACTGGAATGGAAGAGGGCACTTCACGCTTTCTCCCCTAGGAAAATAGGAGCAGACATGTCAGCTAACCGCTCCACACTGAATTTAATAGGGAAGGGAAAGAGGGTGCGCAGATTTCCCTAGGTCATGGGAGAAGTGCGTGGCCATTCATCAACATCCCTCTGCCTTAACATATCATGGAAATTCACCTGGCGAGAGTCGAGAGAGAGAGAGGAGGGCCGAATGAGAAAGACAGGGAGAGAGAGAGCGTGTCCAGTCCACCCGCTTCGAGAGTCTGCATCTTAAAATACAGTTCAAAACGGGCCGTGCATATTTGTAGATGCGGGATGACAAGCCTGAACATGCGTGCAAACCGTGGGGCGTGAAAGAAAAATATTAGTAGTCCACAACCATCCATCATCACGGCTAATGAGAAACACTGACAAAACACAACATGGCTGTCAGCTAAGGGCAAAGGCATGAATCATAATCTTTTAACCCTAGTATACGCTTTGCATCTTAGTGAACCTCAAAGGGGTCTCGTCCTTCTCCCTTCGTTTTCTTTTGTTTCGGATGCTTCCTTCATCGTGTTTTGCAGATTAGAAGTCATCGTTGTTTCCAATTTCTTCTTGACACCAGTAGTAGTATAGATTGGGCTTTGATAGGGATGAGGGGAATGGATTATATGTGACCCGGCGTGACAACGGCTGAACTAATCTAATCTCATTTTGGTCTAAAATGAGTTAAACGCAGATTTATAATCTTGAAGTCCTTATCTTTACCTAAAAGTCAGAACTGAAATTGCCGTGTAAATATGAAAACAACGTATGAATATCAAGTCAGGTTCTCTCCTGCATTATTTCACAAAGGAGGCTTACCACTGTTAAATCATATCTGTCTTTCATATACAAACACAAAAGGGAGCTTTTTCCTCACTTGTCTCAGTGCTCCAGCTATTCATATGCAATTATCTCTGGGATGGTTCTGCAGTTAGCTGGGCAGAACAAAAGACCTTTTGTCACATTAATGAAACACAATTGTTTGCTATTTTTGTTCTAAAACAATAGGGAGAGCAGCTGTAATGTCTAGGGCTGTACCCAAACGTTCGAAGGTTCGGACCTTCGTTCGTTATGTCGGCATTCGAATCTTAATTAATGAGTTCGAACCTCCGCTTTTTTAAAATATATATACATTTATATGTATTTTTATTGAAAAATATATATCAGAATGTGATATATATCAGAATATCACAGTACTATGTTGTGTTTACTATCATTTGAAAGTCACGCACGCACGCACGCACGCACAGTGTGTCTCTCCAGTGATTCCACAGTCAGCGAGTTGAGTCGAGGTGAGGAGGGGTCATAATTAGTCATAATTAAGTAATATTGCGATTATACAAAACAAAACACATCCAAATGTATTCATATTGTGGGGCACTTCATAATAAAAATGTTTCGCTATTATCCGTTTCCCTGTAAAGAGAAGAGTTTTTGACTGAGACATTAAATAGTCCCTGTAGCAGCGCTTTGAGGCACCGTCTCATCAACACAGCTGAGCTATCAATGCTTGCGCAGTGGAATGAATTCCAGTAGGCTATATGCTCCGTCGTACGACCGTGTCACGTGGCCAAAGTAACTGATCTACAAGGCTGACAACGCGTCGCGATGGCGACGCGTTGTGAACTTGTAGATCGGCTATTTTCGCCGTGCGATACCTGGCTACACGTTGTGCACTTGTAACTGTTAAAAAGGAGATGGAGCGTTACCTTCAAGACAGGTCCAAACAAAGTAAAGTCCGGCACGCTACTGTGGTGGAAGGCGAATTCTGACCGCTACCCGAAACTTTCATTGGCAGCAAAACACTGCCTTTGTATCCCATCCACTTCCACAGCATCGGAACGCATCTTTTCCAAGGCAGGATATATAGTTAATAAGACCAGGAGCTGCCTCCTCCCTGACAATGTGGACAAACTAGTGTTCTTGGCACACAACATGAAGAGAGTATAGGAGAGGTGAGGGCCGACTCGGCAAGACTTTTTTTTTGGTTCGTCACGAGACGAGAGTGACGAGAGTGAGACATTTTATTTTAAAAGTCGTTGTTTGTTAACTGTTTCAAGCTGCCACGCCCTACCAATGCCATACTTATGTTTTGTAGTTGTTGTTTAATGTAACTAACAGCCCTGTGCAGAATATTGTCTGTCGTATTGATAGATATTGTATTGGTCAAAAAGAGAGCGAGTTGTCTGGAGGGAAAAAAAGACACTGTGACAACTAATGCGCCTGTTTTATTTTTCTGTTAAATGAATGAAGGCTTTCAAGGGAGGCTATTGATCTGCATTGCTTGTACTGTCTGGTTCTGGTAACGAACGACTTAAGCAATAAATCCTAAACTTTAGGAAATATCTTGTCTTGTTTGATCCTTAAATCCTTTAAATACATTATGGGCATTATGAAACAACTTTTTTTAAACCAATAGACTATGCAATATCGGCTCTATAATGAATTGCAGCTTGGTTAAAGGCACGTTCGTTTTATTAATTAAATAAACACGATGGTTCGAACGAACGTCCTTCGATGGTTCGAACCATCGTTGTATTTATTAATGAATTAATACAACGATGGTTGGAAAGTCGAACCATCGTTGTATTAATTAATGAATAAACAAAACGATGGTTCGACTTTCGAACCATCGTTTTGTTAATTAATTGATTAAAAACGATGGTTCGACGTTCGAACCATCGTTTCATTAATTAGATAATTAAATACGATGGTTCGAACGTCCGTTTGAAATTCCTCGCCGAAGTTCGAATCCTAAAAACAGGGTTTGGGTACAGCCCTAGTAATGTCTTAAAGCTTCTGACTGATCAAGGAATATGGTACGATTGTTAAGGATGGACTGAAGTTAATATTGATCTCCAAGTCAAAGCTCACGTGTGAAGTTTCAATATTGTTTTCAATATTTTATGATTCATATCATATGTTGTAGCAAATTCACCATTATTCAATTGTTGGGAAAGTAAATAAATACAATTCAAAGCATACATTATGTATGTATTTTGAGCTGAGAAAGTGTGAAAATCCTCATAAGAACTTTGAAGCTCAATATCTCAGTTTCTCTGTTTTCAGAAAGACATACTTCAACGTCTAAACAAGTAATGTTTTGTTTTGTATCCGCCCCATTTCCAAGGGGCGGATTAAAATAATTGCCTCTGGTGATAAACCCGCCCCATATTTGCATACTGGGCCCTGATTGGTGCCCCACAACTTTGTGGGCAGCGAAATCCAATCACAACCGAGCGGGGTCAGACTAAATCTGCAGAGGGCTTCTTCTTTATTCTGCACTGGCAGTTTTGTCTGGTTTCCAGGCTACAGAGGTACAGTTATACAATAGTGCTAAAAGGATAACACAAAAAGACCTGAGGGCTTGTTTCCATTGTGGTCCTGTGCTTGTTTGTAGCATCCCTGCATGGAAAAAACAAAACCAAGTATACTTTTGTGATAACAAAGTCACACTCAGGTAAGACGAAAGGTGATCTGTAAAATCCTGAGTGTTAACCACCACGTTGTTCTGACAACCTCAGGGTGAAGACAATATGTTATAGCAGGGTGAGAAGCTGGGGAAAAATAGAAGATAATGACACTTTTAAAACTATTACCCTGTCTGCCGATTCCAAACTGGAGGCAACATTCAGTCATTAGTGTTCTGGATTGGAGAATATGGGTAATTTATGGCAGCAACTGTTGCATCAGTCATAAGCACTGCCAGTGTGCAATGGGACATAAATGGCTGGTTTTAGACCTAAAGGTAAGGCATTGCATTGAGCTTACTGGGATCCTGGCTGCAGATTCGAGCCAGAGTCACGACTCTGGTGGTATGTTGTGTTGCTGTTGGTGGGAGGAGCTAGGAAGCTACATGTGTGGCAAGCCCACTGGCAGTGGTGGAAAAAAGTACTCACATTTTAGTACTTAAGTAAAAGTATAAATACTACAATGTAGAAATACTCTTGTTACAAGTAAAAGTTTGGTATTCACCAGTATTGAGTAGAAAGTACTCATCATGCAGAATGTCCCATTCCACAAGTTCAAAATGTATGCCGATCTACAAGCTCACAATGTGTCGTGAGCTTGTAGATCGTCAATTTTCAAATGGCCGAAAATCCGACATATATATATATAGGGCTGAAGTGGGTAATGAATATTTTGTAATAATTATCAAAATCTACAAAATAACTAGTAGCTAAAGATTTCATATAATTGTAGTGGGGTAAAAGTAACATTTTTGCCTCTGAGATGTATAGTGGAGTAGAAGTAAAAGTAGGCCTACTGAAAACTGGAAATACTCCAGTAAAGTAAAACATACCTCAAAACTGTACTTAAGTGCAGTACTTGAGTAAATGTACTTAGTTGCTTTACACCACTGAATACAGTACAAACCACACCGGTCAAATACATCTCCCCATGGTCTACGTCAGTGGTTCTCAAAGTGGGTTCTAGTCACTCTCTGGGTTCCATTTAGGGGTTCTAAATGGACCCGGTAAGTCTGTAACTAAGTCTGTAACTCTAACAGTATACAAATGGAACCAAATGGACCCGTTAGGGTCCATTTGGTTCCATTTGTATACTGTTAGAGTTAAGGGGAGACCTTCAAATGAAAAGGTTTGAGAACCACTGGTCTAGGTGGAGGGGAGTCTGCGTGCGCATGTGTGCGTGCAATGCATGCATGGTCACTCGTTCAGTGAATGAAGTCGAGCTCGTCTATGGAGGATATTAGAGTCACCAGGGGAATACCTGCGTATGTTATTGGATTTGTGCTCCGTGCATACAGATCAGCAGCACTCTGGCCCAAAAGCTGGAGATGAGGAATTAGATGCACTTTTGGGGAATAATTTCGTCCGTCCTCAGCAGAAAACTGGATGATAAAGTCACAAGGACAAAGACAGAGCGGGGGGGAAATTCAGTATAGGATTCAGTATAGGCAACACACATACGCGTGCACATGTCTCGTGCACAATTCGTTCATAGAGATATCATAGCATAATATGCTATAATGTAACTCTCACTCACACTCTCTCTCTCTCTCTCTCTCTCTCTCTCTCTCTCTCTCTCTCTCTCTCTCTCTCTCTCTCTCTCTCTCTCCCCCTTTAACTCCTCACTTTATCCTCATTCTCAGGCCTCCATGAAAAACATGTCATCAAAATGTCATCTGTACTATAGAGGAGTTGAGAATTAATGTGCACAGTTTCCCAGCGAGAAGGTGACTTTTAATTTGAGGGGGAAAAAGAAGAAGGGGGGGGGAACACACACACACACACACACACACACACACACACACACACACACACACACACACACACACACACACACACACACTCCCAGGGTTTTTGGGTGCCATGTTTTCTTTTATGTATTTATTTATAAAGACAGAGAGGGAGTCGTGATAAAAAATAAATAAACAAACAATTATCCTGGCATGGACAATTAAATTTCACCAAACGTCCTCATCCCATCTGCCACAGTCCCATAAAAAGCTAGAGAGCAGCAGTGAAATTCTAAGCAGGATGGAGAGCTTTGTACCGCTAGTCTGACATGCTTTTGCTCCAAGTTTGGATAAACGTCGGCTTAATCTCTTGCTGATGACAAACAAATCCTTCATTGTTTTCTTTTTCTTTTCTTTTGGGGTCTTTTCAAATTCGTTTTCACCAGTGTTTGCGCATGAGATGTCTGATCACTCTATAGGGACAACGTACGTGTCTTTGGGAAGAGAGAGAAGTTCCTCATTTAAATCATTCTCACAGAAGAGAAAAGTAAAAAATACATAAATTACTGAATTAATGAAGTGAACCCAGTTGCTCCCATAATATGCAGTACATCCAATTAGTGGAAAGAGATCATCTTGCTTCCATGTATCAGTCAGTCATGGAACCAAGATGAATACTACACTATATATTGTTTAACTTCAGATATATTGCATAAAGAACTTACAGCATCCCTTTTAGAAATGTATTTGTCCGATATGTTCATTACATAAGTACATGTAATAAAAATAGACATCGCCACTGTAGTGACAATTATCAAAGTTGCAGTATGGGGTGATAACTGTATTCTTTAAAACTTGGAAATGCATAAGGATAATGAAGAAGTTGATGCTAATTGCAAAGGTGTTAAAGGGATAGTTCACCCCCAAAATTACATTTTTTCTATCGATTAGTCACCCCATGGATATTTGAATTTATGGATATATTTTAGTTTTTGTCGCATTCCTAAGCCAAGTCAAATTATTGGCATAGGAATGCGAAAAAAAAAAAATATCCATGAATTCAAGTCTTCATGGGAAGAAAAAAGTTATTTTTGGGGGGAACTATCCCTTTAAGGGAAGGGAGCACAGGAAGAAAGGATAAGATTGAAGCCCGATTCATGGCTACCCCCTCGTACGACGGTGTCGTGTGGCCTAAAATAGCAGATCTACAAGCCCACAATGTGTCGCATTCGCGGCGCTTTGTGGCCTTGTAGACAGGTTCGAGTATAAATCAAGCATAAGACCACCTGTCCATCCTTATGCCGGCCAGTGAAATGTACACCGCATAGGTGTGTGTGTGTGTGTGTGTGTGCACAGCTGCATGCGCGTGTGCACGTGAATGCGTGCGTGTGCCACGTGCACATGCATATGCGCACACGCGCACGCGTTATACATAGGGTTAGAGAGAGGGCTTCGACTGGAAAATAGATTGCTGAAATATTAATGGTTGACATTCCCCAGCTGGAGCTGCGGTGGCATGTCTGTGTGTGTGGAGACAGCTGACATGAGAGCTGGGTGACAATGACATTCAGCATTGTTACCGCTCCCTGAGACGAGCTTCCTGTGCAAACTGATGTCTCTCTGGCCTGTCGCTTGGAATTAGGACTCTGGGCAGGAGAGCCTGCCTAACACATCCCAACACATCTTTATGGAGAGGAAAAATGACATCCACTATTCCCACTAGCACATTCAAAAGGCCTTAACCACTCCAAGCCCTATTTTAATACTCTGTCGTACGATGGAGTCACACTGCAGAAATAGCTTTACGATATACTGTAAATGTTCGTGTGTGTATTGTGTGTGGGGTACACAATAAAATGCTGAGTAAATGGACCTATACTCAGTGGTGTAAAGTAATTAAGTACATTTACACAAGTACTGTACTTGTACTGTGCAATTTTGAGGTATTTTTACTTTATTGGAGTATTTCCAGTTTGCAGTACTACATATTTACCACTCCACTACAATTATTAAACTTTTGTTACTTTGCGGATATATATTATTATATTATAAAACATACATGTTTATGTTGTGGTATTGATACTTTCACTTAAGTAAAGAATGTGAGTACTTTTTCCACCCATACGTTCTGAGAATGAGTGATAAAATGATGTGCCAGTTCAGGCAGATACACTCAAGAGGTTTCTCACACACACACACACACACACACACACACACACACACACACACACACACACACACACACACACACACACACACACACGTGTAACACTGATGTGTCCAATTTGTCTGCGTATTTGAGCTCACCTCATTCAATGTTTCTCCTCTCGCTGTCAGTGTAACTGAAAGATGGCGTGCGTTTGTTTGCTCCCAGCACCACCAGTGGGCTCTGATTTCCCTAAGGGTTCTCTCTCTAAGTGTATTTTGATACCAAGACTTGTGTACTTTTACTCAAGTAAAACGTTTAATCCAGGCCCTTTACTTGTAACAGAGTATTTCTAGATTGTGGTATTGCTACTTTTACCTAAAACAAATATCTGAGTACGTTCTTCTACCTCTGAGTCGATGATATCTCTCGTGTTGGCTGTCCTTTTACAGTTGGCCATTAGGGTGATAATGACTTCTGTATAGCACTTCTAATAGCCTACAGCAGTGGTTCTCAACCAGTGGTCCTTGAGGGAGTACCAGGGGGTCCCCAGCAAAATGAGTAAACATAGCGTCACAATCATTTTAACCACTTAGCTTTGGCTATTCAAAAATAGCAGATCTACAAGCTCATAGCGCGGCACAGAGTGCCGCGCTATGAGCTTGTAGATCTGCTATTTTTGAAAAATCTTGAAAATGTGTGCATATCTTTGAATATATATATATATTTTAAAGCGAACATTTTTAACTCAAATCTTTGCTTCTGGGGGTCCCTGGCACAGCATTTTCAGATGGGGGTCCGCGGCCAAATGTATATTAATTTAGGGGTCCTTGGCATGAAAAAGGTTGAAAACCACTGGCCTACAGACAGAGTAGCTGAAGGTGCTTTGCAGTCAGGATTTTCACTTCACTTTCATCATTTTCTTCAGATGACAGTCTTACTTCACTATTGTCTCAAACCATTTCTATATTCAATGCCAGGCCACCCAACCGCTGTTATGAGGCATGCATTTGACAAGGCCATGTTCACTCAGATAAGCAATAAACTGCAATACTGATCAAACATGGGTCCAAGTGGGATGTAAAGACTATTAGTAAAGAGACACAAATCCTTCAGCTAATCCTTAAGGTATATATAAGTGGCTCTGCACATCTCTTTCGCTCATTTCTAACAGGATTATGTTGCAGATTGCCAATATTAATCTTACAACTTTTCTTTACCAGGGGTATCATAAAGATGTTGGATATGGCTGTTGGTTGTATAATCAGAGATAACATTTAGATACATGAATAACTTATAAATATTCAACAGTGAAAATAATGAACATTCAAAAATGATATATTCGTGGGCCTTGCCCAGCCCACGGTGTGCTAATCCTCTTGGTGACTGTTTAATCCATTAAGACCTGAGGGCGATTCTACAAAATTCTGCCTTCTAAATCCAACAGTTTTCTGAAAAACTGTTGCTCCGTTGCTCAGTGGTGCTCAAGCATTTTCGTGTCCAGGTCCCCCAAATTGATATGCATTTGGCTGCAGACCCCCATCTGAATTGTTTTTGTTCCAGGACAGAACATTTGAAATATACACTGTTTGAGGCGCCCGCTGGGCTAGCGGTCTAGGCGCATACCACATACGCTGGTAATCCAGCTTTACAGCGCGTCGCCGGTTCGACTCCCGATCCAAACGACCTTTGCTGTGTGTCACTCCCCCATTTCTCTCCCCATTTCCTGTCAGCCTACTTTCCTATCAATGAAGGCAGAAAAAGACCCCAAAAATATTGTTAAAAAAACATATATATATACTGTTTTTGCAGGAAATGCACTTAAGACTTCTGGTGATTAGTAGTTTTGTTCCCTACCTATGTTGAATGCACTTATTGTAAGTCGCTTTGGATAAAAGCGTCTGCTAAATTACTGTAATGTAATGTAATGTACTGTGTATATATATATGTTTTTTTTAACAATATTTTTGGGGTCTTTTTCTGAAGGAGAGGAAAGTCTGGAGCTCTCTGCTGGAACGGTTGCCCCAGTGACCCGACTCCGGATAAGCGGTTGAGGATGGATGGATAAGCTAAGAAGAAGTTTGGGTAAGCAGATATCAGGGACTTTCTGTAGGTGGAGGCTGATTATTTGCATTTTGGTGCGTTGGCTGCCAGGGGTTGCCATTTTCCATTCCATGGTAAAATGTTGTGGAGATCTTGCCAGCAGAAAGATGCTGAGCATTATTACAAGTCTATATATTAAAGACTAACGATATGGAGGTTTTGACTGCTACATTGAAAGTCCTGAATATGTGTTTTCTATTAAGGGCATACATGCTTAACTTATTTTTTACTGAATTCAAATGTCCTTTTATAATGTGTTTTTTTTTTGCTTACTGGAGCCTTGTTGTTGAAATGTGCTATGCAAACACATTTGCATTGCCTTGCCTTTTACATGAGATCCATGTTTATGTGGGTTGGTCTTGTGCTGCTGCTTTGCATTAGTCAGTTTGAACTCAGGGCTCTTGTTTGTCCTTTGAACAGCAACAATAACTATTGTTACTGCAAATGGAACATGCGCTGTTGAAGAAAAAGGCTGACATTGAGAAAAAAATATTTTAAATTGCTAAAGTAAAAAAATCTATATGAAGAAATTAAATGACACTGAGCACAATAGAATATGTTTTCAGAGATAAAAAATGCATTTAATCAGAGAGGATAAGCTGAGCCTACTGTTGATTGATTGATTGATTGATTGATTGATTGATTGATTCATTCATTCATTGATGTTTTATTGACAAAAATGCATATACATGAGCATAAATGTGTACATACGGTATCTGTCAAAAGTAATACACAAAAAAGATTGACAGCTTGTTTTCATTGTGGTCCTTTGACTGCAAATGTGTGAAGTGTTCAAGTGTTCAAGGACGATATAATTCATCCGTGTCGGGACTTCTGCTTCGTGACCTTTTGATATTATCCACAATTTACTCACATCTTGTTCCCAGATTTACGGATAAGGATTGGGGGAGTTGCTGAGTCTTGAAATCAGCCTGACACAGACTCTACAATAACGTTACAGTGCAGGTTGAAGAGCGCACAACACATATTCCGAAATGTCAGTAATTGATTCAAAGGTCAAAGCTGCTGTTCTCAAAGCCTATGAATTGGTTCCAGAAACCTGTCGCCAGTGGTTTAGCGACAGGAGGAAAGACTCATATCTTGTGTTTGCATGGAAATTATTTTAACCACTTAAACCCTTTATAGTTGAACGGTGTCTGCTCACAATTGTGAGCTTGTAGATCTGCTATCTTCACTGAATGTTTGCACCAGAATAGAGATGCTAATAATAGTAATAGTTGGGACTCCACTTCTGAGGTTGACAATTCCAATGGTTTATGTGATCTTGTCAATCTTTAAAGTTAAGTTAAAAAAATCTTGTTGCCACATACTGTACATCTGCGAGTAACAAGTTAAAACAGTTGGTGAAGCAGCAACATTGGAGGATCAGTATCAGTGTCTTGACAAACACTGTGATTGTGGAAGGTGTACCAGGTCAGAATGTGTTCTCACCTAGGATCAGTACTCAGCTAGGATCAGTACTCGCCTACGATCAGTACTCCCCCAGACTCAGTACTCACTCAGTCTCATTACTCAACCAGACTCAGTACTCTACTCACTCAGGCTCAGTACCCACCAAGGCTCCAGTCTTTTGATGCAGGACTGAAGGGGAGTAGAGGATTGCCTGACAGTGAGAGCAGATCTATAATAATTAAAGTGTCTGGAAAGGGGACATTGGCAAGCTGCAGTGTCATGCTGTCAGACTAGCCAAAAAGCCAAAAGTAAAATGTGCCTCGTTAGCCACTTCACTGAGTGTCATGTTAAGCTGCTGTCTGGTGAGGTACAGGAGAAAATGTCACGTACCAATGAGAGTGATGCTTGTTTGCCCTTTATAACCAGTGGTTAATATGGTTTCCTTCCAGGACGTGACAAGAAGTTTTAGGTTAAAATACAGACACGGCAGGTGCGTTCGATTTGTTTATCCTGGCTAACCGTTCTTCTGTTCTTGTCAGAGCAGAGCGGTCGCCCCCTGGGGATTCAGTCATTGTCGGTGGAATGGGGTTGTCCATCATATCTGCTCCATCGCATGAGATTAATCTTTTGTAGATTCGGTGCAGGGGGAGGTGAGCATCTGGGTGTGTCCGGTGCAGCCTGCCAGAGGAAGGAGTCGAGGTCGTTCTGGGTAATGGCTTGGATGGACGGACACTTATAGGCGGACCTGGCGCCACCTACAGCGTTTAATCATGTCCCTGTATTTAACACTGAGCAATATAGAAGTGATTTCATATTCAATGACGAGTTTCCATAGAGTTATATTGCAGTCTGTAGGGTATAAGTTTTACTCATAGCTTTGATGACATATTGTGGATATTAGGTAGTACAGTAATTTCATGAATAGCGATGGAAACACTTTATGAATAATAGCTACTCGTCCTGCTGCCATGCTGAATATTAACAGGGATACAACTTGTGTGTGTGTGTTTGTTTGTGTGTGTGTGTGTGTGTGTGTGTGTGTGTGTGTGTGTCTGTCTGTGCGTGCATGTGTGAGCGTGTGAGTGAGTGCGTGTGGTTGCATTAAAGATCATAGGCTACTATCATTAATTACTGTCAAATCATATTGTGTAAAGGTTCATAATCTTTGATGAAGGGATACTCTACACTAAGGCTAGTTGTATAGGTGTGTAGTACTATTGTAGTGTTGTTAATTTGATGGTGCTTCTGTAATGTTATCTCTTCCCTTCGTATTGCTGTATCGATACTTTTCTTACTCTTTATCTGTAACGCTGTAACTCTAACTGCTGTGCTGCCTCTTGGTGAAACATTTTCACCTGTGGGATCAATATAGGTCTATCTCTATCTCTACTCTAGTTCATTAAATTATTGAAGTCTATGATTTGACTGGACTTAACACTTGATTTTATGACCGTAGTCATTATCATAAATACTTTATGCTTTCAGTCGCTAGTTTAAAGTCTTCTTTCAATTACCATGATATGGCATTTTTGGCAGTATCGGCAGCTTTTGCGATACTGGTATCTGTAACGGAACAACTCTAGTCCCTGTTGCGCATTCCTGGGTCTCTTCCAGCTCAGTTATTCCACTTCTCACACCAAAGTAATGACCAGTGAGTTTCAGATAGGAAGAAGTAGTCATGACACAGCGACTTTTTATAAGAACACCAAACCAAGCGGACATAAAGGGGAAATGGGAGAGGGGGTGCTCACAGTGGCTACCCCTCTGTGTGTCGGTTATGTGACAAATACACACATTAAACAACACACATGCACATAAAGCCCATAATGCAATAACCACAATATACACACATTCCCTCACACATAACTAAATTATAAGCACAATAAAATGTAACATGTGCTCTGAGGCATGCTGGAAAGTTTCCTCATTCATTGCCCAACCAGGATTCTACACTATACTTTATGGCACAATTACACAAGTTACCAAAATATGTAGGAAGAAATCATAGCTATATCCTGCTGGCCTGGCTGGGAATGAAGGATATAAACTTAATGGCACTATATAAGCACTTACTGAGCTGCTAGTGGATGCAAATGTAGTAGTTGTGTTTACAATGGGACAAGGTACTGTAGTGCAGTGCTTCTCAAACTTTTTCATGCCAGGGACCCCCAAATTGATATATATTTGGCCGCGGACCCCCATCTGAAAATATGTTGTGCCAGGGACTCCCAGAAGCAAAGATTTGTTTTAAAATGTTCGCTTTAAAATACATATATTCAAAGATTTGTGCGAATCTTCAAGATTCTTCAAAAATAGCAGATCTACAAGCTCATAGCGCGGCACTCAGTGCCGCGCTATGAGCTTGTATATCTGCTATTTTTGAATAGCCAAAGTATAAAAGGTTAAAGTGGTTAGAATTATTGTGATGCTATCACATTTTGCTGGGGACCCCCTGGAACCCCCTCAAGGACCCCTGGGGGTCCCCGGACCACACATTGAGAACCAAGGTTGTAGTGGACTAGTTAGTCTAAATCAAGGGGGGTTCATTTATAAAACACGGTGATTCCACGTTTATGTGTGCTCAAAAGAAGAAAATGGCATGCTCCAATCAGATTTGTAAAACTGTGCATACAATTCTCCCTTTATAAAATCACAATCAACTTGAAAATGTATGCACTATATGCACGAGCATGAGCTTACTATCCCACTCAATTCAATTCTCAATTCAATTCATAGGACCTTTATTTGCATGAGAAAACATACGCTTACATTGCCAAAGCAAGTGTCAAAAACATAATAAAACTAGAAAAAGTGCTCCTCGGAGCACAGGTCTCCGCCAGGTCAGGTAGGTTATCGTGGCCTCCTGGTGGCGCTATAATAGGCCAATGTGAAAAGGGTGTAATTTCTTCTTAGGCCTTTCACGGCAATCGGACACTGCATTCATGATTTGAGGCATTTTGTTTCAAATGTGTTTTGCTAAATTAGACCTGCTGGTGGCGCTATAACAGGCCAATGTGAAAAGGGTGTCATTTCTTCCTCGGCCTAGTGGGAATATGTGTGCAAAATGTCACTGAAATTGCATGCTGCGTTCATGATTTGAGGCATTACCAATCCTGCAAACTTTGCAAGCCAATTTTAGGCAATCAGGATGGAATATGGGAAATCGGACAGATCCGTTCACCTTTTTACTGATACACAATACCTTTTAAAAAATGTTCCATACTTGATTTCCCAGTAGCAGTTAACATATTGGCTTTTTTATTGAGTTTGTTGTCTTTATTTCCATAATTATTCACTTTGATAAGTGGTTGCTCAGCAGAGATCCAGGCATGCAGTCAGCATCCACTCTACTGTAGCCACCAATATGCACTGATAGCCATTGCCAACCGCAAGAAAAAGTCCCGGGCGATGATTGCGAGGCATTTTGCAAAATAATTATCCAAAAGTCGGGTGGTCAGCTTGTATTGGTCTCATATGTCTGTTTTTTTTGTGACGTCCCACGTCTCCTATCCAAAGTCTTCAGTCTCCATCACGTCATCTGTGATAATAATAATAATACATTTTATTTGTAACGCTCTTTACATTTTTGCAAATCACAAAGTACTACAGGGTTTAAAAACAATGGCATTAAAAAATAACAAGACAAAAACTAAAAATATTCGGCAGCAACATATAAGACCCTTCTTGGGGTAAAAAGTAGATTAAAAACTAGTATACCCATTAAGACCTGAGGCTGATTCTACAAACGCCTTCTAAATCAGTAGTTCTCACGCTTTAAAGATTTTTCAAAAATGTTAAAAAATAGCAGATGTACAAGCTCGCAGTGACGCACTGTGCGCTTGTATATCTGCTATTTTTGAATAGCCAACACTAAAATCTAAAATGATAGATGCTTTCCCGGTTTTAATGGGTTAAAGCATAGAGTAAAAGACCCAGGAAAGAGTAAAAAATCTAGAGTAAAGGACCCAGGAAAAAAGGCAAGCTAAAGCTTATGATAATGAAGTTGTCGCCAGCTTTGACCTGCCGTTTGATGTTGTCAAACGTGTAGATGGCCTGAATCAGGATTGTAGTCAGGATTGTCAATCTCATAGCCTCAGCAGAATAGTGGTAAAACAATGTCCAATGGATTTTGCCCTGCCATTCTTTTTGCAGCAGGCCCTGTTAGCCCATTAGTCCATGCCATGACACAAACCATTTACAGTGCTCTGTATCTCTGACCATCCATCCTCATTGATATACATCGACACGGATCCTGCTCTCTCTGCTTCTGACCAATATACCAACCTGAAAATCAAAGGGAACAGAGGCAGCGAAGGGGCTTGATATTGTGTGTGTGTGTGTGTGTGTGTGTGTGTGTGTGTGTGTGTGTGTGTGTGTGTGTGTGTGTGTGTGTGTGTGTGTGTGTGTGTGTGTGTGTGTGTGTGTGTGTGTGTGTGCGTGCGTGCGTGCGTGCGTGCGTGCGTGCGTGCGTGCGTGCGTGCGTGCGTGCGTGCGTGCGTGCGCGGTGCGTGCATGTGCGTAAATCAGATAATGTGCTTCAAATCTTTCTCGACCTGAATAGAGCAGAGTTTCCCAAACAGTGGGTGGGGACCCATATGTGGGTCCCCACCCACATGTAGTAAATGCCACATTATTTTTTGGCCTACATACATTTTGTTTGTAATTATTATGATTTCAAAATATTTTCTAAAAAATCCCCACAAATTCACATTTTTCAAAATAATTCCTTAAAAATACACAGGAAAAGGCTATTGTCACTATTTTGGGTCCTGGGGAGACATAACATTTCTTTTTTGGGTCTCGAGCCAAAACTATTGTGAACCACTGGAATAGAGACTCTTAGTTGGAGGTGGGGGCATGGGTAAGAGGGTGTGCATTGTTCCTGTACGCAGTGGTGGAAAGTAACTAAGTACTCAAGTACTGTATACTTGAGTTACAGTTTTGAGGCATTGTTTCTTGTATATATGACTTGTCGCTGAAGCGTAAATTGGGTTTTATGAGCCTAATAATGCCTGAACAGAGCAAGTAGCTAGAGCTGTGCACAACCAATGCACGGGTACCGTGTGTAGCAAGTGCCATAATGGGAGTGAATGGGAGGTTTTGTCTAGTAAACGAAACATGGAGGTGAGTGGAGCTCATTACTCATTGTCATGGTGCGAGTGACAGGTACATCAGCCCTGCAAATGCACACAGCTAGCTGTATATAAATAACAGCGACGGGGGCTAGCAGTTGATGTCCCATTTCATGTAGTTTTTTTCCTTCTCATCCTCCTCTTCTCTCAACAGCTGCTGGAGGAGATGCACCCGTGGATCTGTGTCTCTCTCTCTCTCTCTCTCTCTCTCTCTCTCTCTCTCTCTACACACACACCTTCCGGATACAGAAAGCAACTCCACATCAGTGGTGTAAAGTAACTAAGTAGGCTATTTTTACTCAAGTACTGTACTTATTTTGAGGTGCTTTTACTTTACCGGAGTATTTCCAATTTTCTTACTTTTACTTCTACTCCACTACATGTCAAAGGCAAATATTGTACTTTAACTCCACTACAATTATTTGAAAACTTTAGTTACTAGTTACTTTGCAGATATAAATAAATATATTACATTATAAAACATACATTAACCACTTTAGCCCTATTTTATACCTAAAATAGACGATCTACAAGCTCACAAAGCGTTGCATCACGACGTGTTGTTAGCTTGCAGATCTGCTATTTTCAAACATTTTTAGCAGTTTTTCTTTTGGTACTTTAAGCACATTTTGATACCGATACTTTTGTAAAATTTTGTAGAATTGTACATTTTGAATTCCGGACCTTTACCTGTAACAGAGTACTTCTACATTGCAGAATTGATACTTTTACTTAAGTAAAACATTTGAGTACTCTTTTTTCCACCACTGCTCCACATACATACACGCTATAACCGAAGCCACCTTGGGACCCCACCTGTCTACCTGTCATGAATGTGGAACAATGCCTCCTCTCTCTCCAAAACCCCAGACCTGGAACGACGCCCACTGAAGCCGCCGGCTTTGTAATTGGTCACGGAATCGGCCCCGGGAGTTCTGGTTGCCGTGTCGAACCGAGCACCCAATAATGGTTCACCATGGGAGCAGCCTGGGCCTTTCAAAAATCTACACACACACACACACACACACGTTTGTATTACTATACTTGTGAGGACATCAACATTTTAGGGAGCCAATTTTATGATTGATTTATGATTTTTGTGGGACATTTTTAACCGCAAGTCTAAAGCCGAAAAATAGCAGATCTACAAGCTCACAACGTGTCGCGCTGCGACACGTTGTGAGCTTGTAGATCGGCTATTTGTCGGTGTTTGACATGGCCGCACAACTAAGTATAAAGTAGGTTAAAATTCAACCCCAGCTCCCTAAACCTAACCTCTAAAAGGTCTAATCCTGAACCTAACCCCAATCTGAATCTTCTTCTAATTGTAAACGTATCTCTAAAAATGATAAACCATATCAACCATTCAACCATAAAACAACCATTTTTTTCTGACGAGGACCAGGAAAAATGGTCCTCACAACGTCTATTCCTCAAATTCTACTATACTTGTGGGGACGTTTGGTCCTCACAAGTATAGTAATACAAACACACACACACACACGCACACGCACGTACACACACGCACACGCTACAACCCAGGCCGCCATAAGGAGCAGTCAGGGATCAGTATACCTGAGCTGTATGTACTGTACAGTAGCTGCTGTTGTCTCTTATGGGTTTCCATTTGCGGAGACATCAACCACATGGCGAAAGCACTTTAACCCATTAAGACCGGGGAAGCATCATTTTTAGATTTATTTTGGCTTTTTTCTTTTTTTAATCGTGAACATTTGGGCAAAACATTGATTTTTTTTTTAAAAAGCGAACATTTTAACTCAAAATCTTTGCTTCTGTATATGGGGGGGGTCCCTGGAAAAAAATATTTTGATATGGGGGTCCGCGGCCAAATATAATTTTGGGGGTCCTTGAAATGAAAAAAAGTTTGACAATCACTGATTATAGCAACATGTTTTTTCAAAAAACTGATAGGATTTAGAAGACATTTGTAGAATCCCCCAGAAGCAAAGATTTGAGTTACAAATGTTTGCTTTAAAAAATACATATTCAAAGATTTGCACAAAATTGTCACGATTTTTCAAAAATAGCAGATCTACAAGCTCATAGCGCGGCACTCGGTGCCGCGCTATGAGCTTGTATATCTGTTATTTTTGAATAGCCAAAGAAATCTAAAAATGACACCGATGCTTCCCCGGTGGTAATGGGTTAAGTGTCCTTCGAGACTTTTGAAGAATCGGCGTGATGAATCTGTGTTGTCGAGTCCTGCCCCTATTGAGCTTTCTAATCTCAGTGTGATGCACAGCTGGGTGCCTTGGAGTGAAGAGTTTGAGGCAGTGATCTTGTGTTGGTAGATGCAGCACAAACCAGTGGTGTGTGGTTGCGATGCATCGTGAGCTTGTAGATCTGCTATTTTCCAAAGATTTTTAATTTATGAAACGTGACATTCTGCACAATGAGTACTTTTACTTTTGCTGCATTTTGATGCCAATACTTTTGAACTTTTACTCAAGTACATATTCAATTCCGGACATTTACCTGTAGTATTTCTATATTGCAGTATACCTTTACTTAAGTAAAACATTTGAGTACTTTTTCCACCACTGGTTGGTAGATACAGCACAAACTCTGAAACACTGAAATCCTCCCTCCCCGCTCCCCTCAGGGATCTAATACCGATGCTCAGATGAGCATCGCCTGTACAGTTCATTGTATGGCATGTTTTGACAATTGCTTTGTGACACGCGGGGTAATTAATTGCACTCCTCCTATCGACATGGTAGGCAGTCTTTGGATTGCGTAACATTAGAAATGTCAATAAAAAGCAATCAATGAGGGAAGCATAATGACTATATGGCACATTTGACCTTCGCCCGGTGGGCTCGGCTCGCTCGCGAGGATTCTGATTGGACAAAGGAAACATGCTTTGTCGACCGACCTGCACTCGTGCAGCGGCAATAAAATTGTGCACTTTTTGAAAGAAGCGTGAAACTCGTCTGGTCAAACCTGTATTGCGGCGCGGAGGGTTTTCTTGTCCTTAATATTGTTTCTGTTTACCGAAATGCTTCCGTTTTTGCTTTGGGTACCACGCCTACCCTGTAAGAAGTTGTGGGTGTATTGTTAGCTTAGGCGGCTTGCTGTTTCTTCCCCAAGTTGAGACACACGCGTGCGTGCGTGTTACGCATGCTCGCGTGTTTTCTCCTCGCGACTGTGCCGTATTGTTACACCGCCAACCTGTGCGCTCCGGGTGAGCAGGTTATGAGATCCCTACCATAGCGAGTGATCCGTCCAAGAGTGTGCTTTGTGTTAACCTTGTGCGTTCCACGCGAACGGGTCTGAGCCTTCTCGACCTAGCGTGGGGAGGTCAGGTACACATTCAAGTCACAAGCACAGTATACAGTCCTGTTTTATCCTCCTTGTATAAGGTCACGGGCTAATACACAAGTAGAGTGAGAGCCTGTGTTACAGTGGTGTGTATATGCTTACATTGTTCTGTCTTCACCTCGTATAAGGCTAAGAGCTTACAAACGAGCGTGAGTGTTGGTTTACAGTGTTTTGCCCCCATGTAGCGAAGCTATATAGGGAGGGCTTGGTAAGTATAAAAATATATACACCGTTTTTTCCACGTTTATGGCTTTTTTACTGTGTGGCTTGCCCCCATATACGCTAAAGAGCTATGTAAGGTGGAGGGGGAGAACATGCAAACTCCACACAGAAAGGCCCTTTCGCCAACCCCAGCTAGGGTATGGGCACTGATGAAGGAGAGAACACGCCCCCCAGCGCCCACAGCGTCCCCGGCGGGAATTGAACCCAGGACCTTCTAGCTGTGAGGCAACAGCGCTACCGAAGCTGCTTTTAAATTGGAAACTATGTTGTGGTTCCTGGGATGTGATACATTTTTTTGTGAAAATAGTATTTTTGTAGACATAATGTATTTTGGTCTGGTTTTCTATATTGTATTGTATCGATATCGTAGATGTATAGCCCATTGTGAATATGTGTCTGATGCACCCCCCTGACTTTCCTTCTTTACACTCTGATGTCAATTACACATCACCTTGTTGTCCAAACACTACACACAATGTTCAGTTGTTGCACACACTTCTCACGTAAAATCTCAAAGCATCAACCTACAACACACAAATATTAAAATCTCTAAACATTCAGGTCTGGTGAGCAATAACACCGCCCGTCTCCTCGTCTTCCTGGATGGCCTGCATGACCTGTTTGTACCACCTGACCACATAGATGACCCACAGATGACCCACGGATCGATTACGTTGTCATTTGGGACAATGTGAGCTTCCACTGGGCTGCTCAAGTGCATGAGTGGTTTCAGTGGTTCCAGGACCACCAACATTTTTCCGTTCTATACCATCCACCTTATTCTCCTTTCCTGAATCCCATTGAGGAGTTCTTTTCAGCTTGGAGGTGGAAGGTATATGAACGGAACCCACAGAGCAGGGTCCCACTGCTCCAGGCCATGGAGGAGGCTTGTGGCGACGTCAGTGCTGAGGCCTGTTAGGGCTTCATGCGCGAACAGTTAAGAGATTTGATGGCAAAGAGTCATCTTGCGAAGGGAGTGTCAGGGTTTAGCATTTTGTGTGAGGTTTTGTGTGTGCAGTTTTCAGAAAGCCGTCATTGTTTCGAGAAACGTGTGTTAACAATGGTGAAAAACTGTAACGTAGTTTGTTCAAACTACTGCCATGGTGAAGTATAGTTGTAGCTTTACACACTACACTTTCAAAGTAGCTTCCCCAACACTGATCTTAACACAGTGAGCTATCGTTT
>NC_139942.1:39358577-39368577 GCF_963454915.1 Gymnoscopelus microlampas | reverse complement strand
GACCCCAACCTGAGTCTTTTCCTAATTGTAAACATATCTCTAAAAATATGTTTCAACCATAAAACGACCATTTCTCTTGTGAGGAAAAAGAAAACGGTCCTCACCACGTCTATTTCTCGCATTCTGCTATACGTGTGCTGGGGTCATAATGGTCCTCACAAGTATAGTAACACACACACACACACACACACACACACACACACAGGCATAACACGAGCCCAATCGTTGAGACCGATCCCCACAGATAGATGAGGAAGAGTACTCAGCATTCAATAACAGCACGTTCCTGTCGGTGGGCACTTCATCAATGCCACCCCTTCATTTCTCTCTCTTTTTTAAAAAACACCTTTTTTCTTCTCTCTCGCCTTTTATTTCTTCGTTGGAGGCCACAGAGTCCCTGCAGGCCGTAATCGCAATACCCACCATATCCCTCCGTCGCAGTACAGCAAGGACACGGGCACCAGAGTGAACTTTGTGAGTGTTTTAGACATTTACCATTCGATTTAGCACCGGAGAGGCAAGAGAGGCGGCCGATGAAAAATCTGTCCCTTGATACCATCCACAGCAACACACAAGAAAACAAGCACACATGCACGCACAAGCACACCCACCCACACACACACACACACACACACACACACACACACACACACACACACACACACACACACACACACACACACACAATGCAGCAGGCGTGTGAATTCTCGGTAGAAAATCTATTGTTTCATAAGGTCACTTAATTTTGAGTCAAACACAAACAGGGACAGGTGACTCTAATGGAAAGTAGATTTTATTTTCTAGTTTTTTTTTCTTAATACAAACGCTGAAAACATGTGACATTTTGTGTGTAAACGATTGCAATTTAACATCGTGGCGCTGCTCAGAAGAAACACGTCGGCGCGAGGCGATTGAAGATGGCCTTATCCACAGTCACGCAAACACCTTCCGACAGGCCAATGCTAAAGCCACAGATGTATTAAAAGAATGAAATATAGCCTGTAACCCCCAAAGTAATCTGTCACTCCCAGAGTTTGCGGAGAGAAAGTTCATTCTCCAGAAGTCTTTGTCCTTACGTGTGAAGTCATTAGTGAGGGGTCACATAACCGCCACCCTTCTCCAACACACACACACACACACACACACACACACACACACACACACACACACACACACACACACACACACACACACACACACACACACACACCCACCACCACCACAGCAAAAGACCTTTGATGGAAAAGGTGAGTTATCAGCGATGAATGCTGAAGACTTTAATGAGAAATGAGTGAGCTATCTGCTTCAAAGCGTAATTTTCTTGTGCGAGCCAAACATAAGTCTTTCATGTTGAGGAGATTGGGAAGGCCAACGCGGGGGGTCGGAACCTAGAGCCAGAATTTTCAGTCATCTTTGTTTACTGCTTATATTCTTCCCCCATCCCCCAAACTTAATGCATCAAAGTCACAAAATTGACATCTGCGTTCGAAGCGTCATATAAAAAATGCAAGGACTCATTTATTTTCAAAGGTATATTAAGACTGGATATGTGATTGCAAATCAACTGCCCGCAGGCAGGCAGACACACACACACACACACACACACACACACACACACACACACACACACACACACACACACACACACACACACACACACACACACACACACACACACACACACACACACACACACGCGTATGTATTAACCCTGGGCCTTGCTCAAGCAGTGTCATCCTCCATATTTAAAAAATGATAGATTGATGCAAAAATAAAGATGATTATCTGTTTTAAGGATATTGTTTCCGTCTGAAGATATAATATCATCACCATACAGTACATCAGTGGTTCTCAACCATGTTCATATCAAGGACCCCCAAATTGATATGTATTTGTATTTATTTTTTTATATATATATATATTTGGTATAGTTTGTAGATAAGATAGGGTTAAAGAGTTTAAACTGTTCCTCATTTTGCTGCGGAACGCCTGGAATCCTCTCAAGGACCCCTGGGGGTCCCCAGAACACATTTCTGAGCACCACTGACTTACATCTTAGGGAAAGAGCTCATACTAGTATGGCAGCTCCAAATGCATACAGCCTGTTGTCATTTTGCCTTTTGACACATTATTTCCATTCCTCCCAATGCTTTTTCTTTTTCTTTTTTACATTATTTGCTGACTGGTTGGTTTTATCCCAACCACCCTTTTTTCCCCTCCTTTTTCTTTTGAAAACACATAAAATCTTCTCTCCCACTTTCTTATTTACTGTCTTCTTGTTATTGTTATTGTGGTTCTCCTCCCCCTCAGTGTTACTGCTGTTCTCTATCTTTTTCTGCCTTTTCTGGCTTTATTAGATAGCGTACATGATAGGAGGGCATGCTGCCATAGTGTAGTGGTTAGAGGAAACACCTTTCATGAGGAAGGTCGTGGGTTTGAACTCTACTCAGGGTCGGCGTCAGCAAGGGCATGCGGTTGATGATACATGATGGGAGGGGAGCAGGACAAGAAGGTTTTAGATCATAATGATCACAATTCTTTTGACACAACTGAAAGGTAATTATCTAAACGGTGGTTCCCAAACGGTGGATCGAGGCACAATGGTGAGCCGTGTGAGTGACCAGTCCAAGCGTGGATCAGGAGGCTGTGACAGCCACACATTATTATTGCAATTTATACAACTATACAAAAAGTTATACATCATTTTTTTATTTACCATATCAGTATTTACCAAAGTATTTTATTTACCATATCAGATATCCACGATCCCTCAGCACTCTGCTCAGCTGTTGAGAGAGAATTTGTTAATTGCATGGGCTGCTTTGTCTTAAGTTCAATCTATTCTGTTTCTATGGCTTATTGTGCTATTATTGTATATAGCGTTTTGCCTTTTATTCCATGGTCCTGTATCGCTGCTTGCAGCTATTTGTTGTAGTAGTAGTAGTAGTAGTAGTAGTAGTAGTAGTAGTAGCAGCATTGTATATTTTTTATTATTATTTTATTTCCAAATCTAATGAAAATAGAAGATCTACACAATCACAGTGTGTCCCAATGTGTGGTGTTGGGAGCTTGTAGATCTGCTATTTTGCCATGAATACAGGTGTGCCTTGAGATTTTAACTTGCCCATTGGTGTACCTTTGGCACAAAAAGTTTGAAAACCTCTGTTCTAAACACACATCCAACGTTAACGTTAGCATCTTGTGAACATGTACAGTAATCATAATGATGCAGGAAAATTAAACGTTTGCTACAGTAAGTAATTAAAGGTTAATTAGACCAGTGGTTCTCAACCATTTCAGACCATGACCCCTCCAAAATCATAATATTTGAACTGAGGACCCCCCAACCCTGACAAGCACTTGGAATTACAGGAGTTGAGGCATTACATTTGGTTTGACTCGGTTCCACAGATAAATATTTAGAAAATAGTATCAGCTATTTTCACAATATTTGCCTCGGTCTTATATTATTTGACAAATTGGGAAATTTTAGACCAGTTTTTATAATAGCAGTAATGGTCTTTTTTTCATTTCATTTCTTTCTTTCCCCCCTTTTTTTGTTATTAAAAAGGTCATAAAAGTCCTTAAATTATCACTTTACTGTCATGTGGGGACCCGACCCACAGGTTGAGAACCACTGAAATTAGACTATAGTGTCTAGTGCTAAACCAGAACCTGCTACTTCTGGGGAAGTTTTGTATTATTATGGAGAGCTGCCGCTAGTGCAGTTTATATACGGGACCAATAGGTCATGGAATGATGCAGTCAGCCTGGGTCTGCACTTCTCCACAGCATCTGGGGCCTCATTTATAAAACCGTGCGAGGATTCCATACTAAACATTTTGCGTGCACATAAAAGTCCAACACAATCAGCTTTGTTCTGCACGCACACCTGCATGCACACAAGCAAGAGCAAAGAGCATATTAAGTAACGTGAGTAAGTACGCCTGCATGCAATGCAATGCTCCCTTTATATAAATCAGAATGAAATTGAAAATGTGAAAGAAGGCTGATTCCTGTCCCGTTAACTCCCACAACTAATCATTAATGGTTAAAGGAGTAGTTCACCCAAAAAATTACTTATTTTTTACTAGGGTTGGGACTTGATTAAAATAATTAATCTAATTAATTATAGGCTTTGTAATTAATTAATCAAAATTAATCACATTTTAATCGCATATCAATATTTTACCTGAGAAGCCTTTTTTTTTCAATTCAAATGTATTTTGATATACGAGTGAATCAATGAATAGTGAATAAATACGTATGCTTAAGCAACAAAATATTTTTTTATCAAGGTGGTACTGTACTAAACAGATCAGTGCAATTTTAGGAATATATTCAGATTCAAGTAGCCAATATAAATTCAAGGACCTTCTGTAAACTCAAGCACAAGTAAAACACAATACTTTCCAACTACACAATACTTTCAAGTACACTCCAGAACAGTGGAAACCTAACCCTAACCCTGACCATTAGAAAAAAATAAAAATAAAGAAGTCTTCAATGACATTATTTGTCCAATATCCTGTATGAACAAACCAAACTAACAAAAACTAAACTCTCTGTTGCTTAAGTGGCCATGACAGTAAGTTACTTTGTTGATTTACAAACTTTTTAGTTAGTCCATATTGATTTAAACAAATACCCAAAATAAAACCTTTCAGTCCAACTCTCCCTCAATATCCTTGGCCAAAATAATAAATGTATGATCAGCGGTATGATCGGTAGGCCTACGCCTGAAACTAGTCCAGTGACAAAGGTTCCGTGGTGCAAAAATAAGCGTGATTAAAATGCGTAATTTTTTTTGTGCTTTTTTTGTTTCTGTAATTAATTAAGCGCAATTAATCAGTTAAAGTCCAAGCCCTATTTTTTACACATTCCATGAAGCCTTGAATTCATGGAGATTGTTTTGTTTTTGTCGCATTCATAAGCCAATAATTTGATGACCGGCAGACTCAAGATTCTCCTACTGACCGATGACCCGGTCAGTACCAAAATTCTCCATGAATTCAAGGCTTCATGAGGTGTGTAATTGATAGAAATTGTTTTTTTTTGTTGGGGTGAATTACTCCTTTAAAGCGAGTTTGAGCTGCGCGATGGTGTGCTCTACAACTAGCATGGTTAGAGCTCAAATACGTAAGGTTTATGTTCTCTCCCAAACAGAGAGAGCTGATTGCAACTGAAACACCTGGGATTCGAACCCGTGGGCCTCCGCAAAGGATCTACTGCTCATGCGAGGAAGGGATCCCCACTTGGCCATGGGGGCAATAATGGGCTCAGGCATGACTACTTGCCAACCGGGCAGTAGGTGTCCTACTACCCCAGTGGTTCTCTACCTTCTCTTTCTGACAAGCACTTGGAAGTGAAGGCCATTACATTTAGTTTGACTCGGTTCCAAAGATAGATCACTGTGAAAATTGCCAATCTACAAGCTCACAACGCCTCGCACTGCGAGGCGTTGTGAGCTTGTAGATTTGCTATTTTCACAGTGTTTGACTCTTTCTTGCGTAATATTCGACAATTTGGCCAATTTGGTATTAAAAAGGTCTTAACAGTGGTTAAATTGTAACTTTAGAAATGTGAAGATATACCCTGTATACACATATACTGTATGTTGGTTTGTTTACTGCCGAGTGAGAAAACTATGTTGCACATTAAGCTAATCATCTGGGGACCCCCCCCCCCCCCCAAATAATTTGGGGACCACCCTGGGGATCCCGACCCCCAGTTTGGGAACCACTGTCCTACCCAATACCAAGAGTAGGGAGACTACCTCCAGATGTTCTGTGTTATTAAAATATACTCTTGGCATACAGATTGGTTAAAATAACGTTTTTATTCATTGAAATAAGTTCTGTGTTGCAGCTTAAGACGGCAAGGACACAATGAATGATAAATCAAAGACATGGTGTGCATCATTAAAAAGCCAGTGAAGCTGCAGTGCTCTGTTTCTCCAAGTAGTTTACTCACCAAGAAGCCATCCATCGCTCTCTGTCCGTTCCCCACACTGCTATGCCTCAGACTAAACTAATCATGGGATAAGCCAGGGGATCAAGCCACAAAATTTGTCAGAATCATATTTGCAGGGTCACAAATCATTTGGACGTGAATAAAATGAAAATGCTTTTGATCAGCTAAAGTAAAATCTGAGTTGCTGCCCTTAGTCGCATATGAGTGCAGAAGCAGTCTATTGAGACATAACCCAGACATAACTGCAAATGGTGCTTGGATTTTGACCTGTTCACCCACAGTGCATGTGAGACCTAAAGTGCCGACAGTGTTTAGCGCCTATTAAGATATTATATTGGAGAGATGGACTAAGGTCCGGTTAGTGCAGTTGACCTACAAGAGAAACCTCACCAAAACTTACACTAATGAGTGGGAGAATATTGACCTGAGAATGTTCAACATGGACGCTCCCCGTGCGAGTGAGTCAAACTGTTGTATTTCAATGTTGTGCACCAGCCTTGCTGCATTTTTCTGTTGATTCTTGTTTTATATTTGTTCGGTTCAAATGAAGAATTAATAAGGGTTTATTTGTCACTTACTTATACAAGTGCAAACAGCAAAATGTTTGTCCGACTTGTTCCACAGAACTGTGCAAACATAACACTATACAGTATAATAATGCACCACAACAGCATGGTCAGTATCGTGTCAGTATCATGGTCAGTATCATGTCATTATCATGTCAGTATCATGGTTAGTCATGGTCAGTATCATGTCAGTATTAGGGTCAGTATCATGCCATTATCATTTCAGTATCATGGTTAGTCATGGTCATTATCATGTCAGTATTAGGGTCAGTGTCATGTCAGTATCATGTCAGTATCATGGTTAGTCATGGTCAGTATCATGTCAGTATTAGGGTCAGTATCCATGGTCAGTATCATGCCATTATCATTTCAGTATCATGGTTAGTCATGGTCAGTATCATGTCAGTATTAGGGTCAGTGTCATGTCAGTATCATGGTTAGTCATGGTCAGTATCATGTCAGTATTAGGGTCAGTATCATGTCAGTATCATGTCAGTATCTTGTCAGTGACCACTGCAGGGGGGAAACAACTCTTTCCAAGCTTTGAGCCCTGGGCTGTGAGGCAACTCAAAGCGCTTCCCATTTCGCATCATCACAAACAGTTTGTCCTTCATAATTATTTTTGACCTGCTCTCATAAATGTCCTGCAGAGATGGGAGGGAGCTCCCTGTGGTGCCCTCAGCTGACTTCAAGACATTTTGCTGTAGTTTTAAGTCATGGGAAGAGCTCTGTCCATACCATGACCTCATGCCCCCTAATGTTCTGGCAAAGTAGAAATATTTTTGGATCTTCTCTGACACCTTGAATTTCTTCAGCTGTCTCTTGTGGTACAGGCATTGCCTCACATTCTTTGCCACAGCCTCTGTGTGCATACTCCAAGTCAGGTTTTTGGCAATCTGGGAACCCAGAGCCAACTGAAAAGGAAAAACAGCGACCTCTGCTGTGTGTTACTATGTCGCTGGCTCTGGGACAATGACGACGCAGCTCACGTGCGCAAGGAAACCGGGGTTTTGGTCTGCCTTCACCGCTCTACTTCCGGTGGTGCGACTATGTTTTCATTCCCACTAACAATATATATATATATATATATATATACAATACACGGAACACTAACACCACTTCTCCCAGAGAACATGGATCGTTTTGGTTATAAGCCCACTTTTTTCTATGATGAAAGAGTAAGTTAAAATGTGAATATCTTTCCGTGGTTTTGTCTGCTCCGCGGACGCTATTGTTAAATTAGTTTCGGTTAGTTTCGAGGGAAAAGGATCGATGGACACGTGAATCCCGCCCACTACATTTGATTGGGTAAAGCGCGGCCTGCTTCCTGATCTGAAGGCACACCCACTTGTAGGCCAGTGTTTACACGTTATGACGAACCTTCACGACAGATTCCAACGCAGAGCAGAATCTGTTCTTGAGAGATTAGGTTTTTGGTTATCTGCACCACAAGGTATATGAAGCTGTCCACCCTCTCCACTGGTTCTCTGTTGATCGGGAAGCGCTTCGTAAGACCTTTGTCTGATCATCTCCTTAGTCCTCCTGACATGCAAGAAGAGGCTGTTTTCATGGTTCTGCCACCTCCTCCAGATATAGGCCCTCGAGTCGTCATCATTCGTGATAGGGCCCCCCACCATTGTGTCACCATGCAGGAAACTTAATCGGCCACACAGTCGTGGGTGTACATGGAGTACACAGGGGATTCATATAGCTTGCTAGCCAACCTGGTGGGGACTATGGTGTTAAAGGCCAAGCTGTAATCAATAAACAACAGTATGTATATATGTATATGCATGTATGCATGTATTTATTTATTTATCGTTTTATTTATTGTTTTATTATTCATTCTGGTGCCGACCCCAAGTAAAGACAAAACGCTGTCTGGCAATGTTAGTTCCCCCACGAAAAGATATGGAGTGAAATGGATGTGTGATTATAACATTTTGGCTTGATTTCACTACTATGCCGTCTGCAGTGCCAATTCCCACTGTCCCACTTTCAGAGTCACTGTAATAAGCTTGCTAATATGAATCCAAACTTTTGCACAGGAAGTGGCATACAGTACTCATCTCACAAGACGACACATTGTGTGCATGTGCAACGATTATGAATTATAAATGAGGCCCCTGGACCTCCCGGGGGTCTAGGTAAAGATTTCTTTGTGGGTTTTAGCTTTGCATTTAACCCTTTAAGACCTGTCACTTCTTGATTTGAGCTAAAAAACATTATTTTACACTTTGGCTATTTTTTTTTAATCGTGAAAATGTGTGCAAATCTTTGAATACATATTTTTATAAAGCGAACATTTTTACTCAAATCTTTGCTTCTGGGGGTCCCTGGAACAAAATATTTTGAGATGGGGGTCTGCGGCCAAATTCCTATCATTTTGGGGGTCCTTGACATGAAAATGTTTGAAAACCACTGATATAGAAAGATACGTTTTTCAGAAAACCGTTAGGATTTAGGAGACATTTTGCAGAATCGGAACCTCAGGCCTCATTTGGTTAACACCCATCGTGACAGAGCTCCTACACTCTACAGTTCTCCCAGCTGACTGTGCCTGAATCCCCCTGTCAGTGGATCAGCGATTTCCTGACAGACAGGAAGCAGCATGTGAGGCTGGGGAAACACATCTCAAACCCACTGACCCTGTGACACTGGCACGGTGGCGCTTCCCTTCAGCTCTGCTCTCTCTCTCTCTCTCTCTCTCTCTCTACGTCAACCACTGCTTCTCTACAGACTCCTGTCAATCTGACACATGACACCGATCAGACTGATCTGAAATGCTGATGTGTCTGCATAGGCTCATAGGCTGTGACCAAACTAATGAAGAAGGAGTGTAGGTCTTGTTATGAACATGATAGTAGTAGAAAAATAGAAGTAGTGATAGTAATAGTAGGCCATTAACCACTTTCAGCCTGTCATCCTTATGTTGGGCATGACGACACAGGAGAAGTTTTAAATATTTTCAAAACTTTTTGCGAAAGTAGCCGAGGCTTATAGTTTGGCTATTTTTCACACATACAGTAACGTCATCATATGGTGAAGTATAAAATTGTGTCTAACCCCCCCCAAAAATCGCATTTTCAATCATAATTTCTATCATTTCTACCCCATGAAGCCTTGAATTCATGGAGATTTTTTAGTTTTTGTTGCATTCCTGGGCCAATAATTTGAATACGGGTGAAGATCGGTCAATACGAGACTCAGTAGGAGACTCAGTAGGAGACTCCTACTGAGTCATCAAATTATTGGCTTAGGAATGTGAGAAAAACAAAAAAATCTCCATGAATTCAAGGCTTCATGGGGTGTGTATTTGATAGTGATTTTTGGGGGTGAACTACTCCTTTAAGTCATATGGGACAATGAAAGATGATGGATTTTTGGCACAGAACTGGGCAATCATCCTGTTCTCCCCTGTGGGAAGCCATTCTATAAATAAACCACAAGAACCAGGCACA
>NC_139942.1:39273577-39356077 GCF_963454915.1 Gymnoscopelus microlampas | reverse complement strand
TTCTTCCAGTTAAGGGGGAGTTTTTCGTTGCCACTGTCGCAAAATTGCTTGCTCAGGGTGGGACTCTGCTCTACATGTAAAGTGTCTTGAGACAACTTGTTGTGATTTGACACTTTAATAAAATTGAATTGAAAATTGAAAGCACCATTGTGCTTGTACCTAAGAAAACACATATACAGTATCTTGCCTTAAAGGGACTACACCATGAATTTTGACTTTTTCTTCTTTTTTGTGTGTTTTTGGTCTCCCCTACCTCTCTTCTATCCCCAAAAATACCCCAGTTTGAACACTCAGGCTCTCACAACAAATCTGGGGTTTTCTGTAAATTGGTCTCAAAACAGGCCAAACTGATTTGCACCCTGACGTGACGTCACGTCAGGGTACAAGACCTCCCGTTTTTCAGTTCCCAAAAAACAACAACTTTTTGTTTATTTTTTTTTACTGTTTCCACACAGAACCAGGAGATAACATGCATACAAACTGGCTCAATAGCGCCCGTGCCAAACAGGACAATGTGGTATTGCAGGTGAAAGTGCTTTATAAGCCAGAGAGAAGTTAGTTGGAATGAATATATCTGAGGCTTGATTTAGGCTCAAACCTTTTGAAAAACGTTTGAGGGACATAAACAATATGATATTAAATATTATTATTATTTTTCATATTATTCATGGTGTAGATCCTTTAATGATTACGTGGTGCGTGTGTATGAGTGCGTCCGTACGTGTGTCTGTGTGTCTGTTCAGGGCATAACTTGGGACCGGCACACAATGCAATAGTGCGGACTAGCCAACACCGACTCAGGTCTCCTGAATCGCTGCCTTCCACATCCTGTGCAAGGTCTTGAGGGTTGTTAGCTAAGCTGTCGCGCCGCAGTGCGTCTACGTACTGTAGGTGGTGCGCATCTTAACCCCTCATGTCTGTGCCCGAGGTTGGCTCCCACTGTGCCAGTTTGTTCACCACCAGTTCCAGGTGCCTGATGCAGTGCCCACTGCCCAGCCAGCCTCATCCTTCTCTCTCTGACCTTGTCTGTGACCCATGGTAGGTCCCCAATCCCCATAGAGGTCCACGTTTATTTTTGGGCGGTGCAACCGCCCCTCTATGTGAGGTTTGGACATCGACATTCGCTGCACTGTGATTGGCCACCATTATACCCCCCCACCCATTGTACCCCCCCAACCCTGCGCTGTGATTGGCCACCATTGTACCCCCCTAACCCTGCACCGTGATTGGCCAGAGCTTCCATCACTGTGATGACCACTAGCTGTAATATGATTAGCTGACTTTATTGGCTGACTCTATTCATGACTGTGATTGGCTGGTGAAACACATGACACATGTGCATAGCCCTATAAATAGGACTATGCACTTTTTAAAAAAACACATTTATGTTTTTTTTTTAAGTTAGGGGTGTAAAATGGTTGGTCCACAATATTACTTTTCTTCTGAACTGAGTGAACTTCCATCACTGTGATGACCACTGTGACCACACCGCCCACTTCACACTGGGTGTGATTTTTAGCGGCGCTAGCCGGATCCTGCTCTATACCTGACTTTGTCCGTGTTCACCGTCAACGTTCTGATTGGTCAGACCTGTCAACGTTCTGATTGGTCAGACCCGTCAACGTTCTGATTGGTCAGACCCGTCAACGTTCTGATTGGTCAGACCCGTCAACGTTCCTATTGGTCAGATATAGAGCGTATAGAGCGGATCCTGCTCTATACCTGACTTTGTCCGTGTTCACCGTCAACGTTCTGATTGGTCAGACCCAGGGGGGGGGGGGTTCAGCTCGGACAGTTTTGTCAACGGGGGGGGGGGGGGGGGGGGGGGGGGGTTCAGCACGGTGCCCGCCGGACAGTTTTGTCAACGGGGGGGGGGGGGGGGGGCGAGAAAAAAAGGACGCTCTGCTTCTAAATTCCGCCGATTTTCGCCGTTTTTTTTTTCTCATGCTGTTATATAAAGCCCCCAAGGTTGGTGCCCTGTGCTGCTGCGCTGATTTTATCCGCCAGATTGGGACGTTCACGGCATATTTTGCACCATTACGGTGCGTTCATCATCGGTGACGAGTGCCTCTAACAGCCGCTGCTGGCTGCGTGCACGCAGCCAGGCAATGCGAGGCGATGCGAGGCGACGCGAGTCATATCTCTACCCCTCCGCCTAATGGCTGTACATGGGGCCGACGGGTGCTTTAGAGTGATTGTGTGAGTGTGGCTTCAGGAAGTAAATTCCTAGCCTCGATCTCCAGGCTTTTATTTTTTAGTTTTGCTAAAAAATAAAAGCTTGGAAATTCCTGTCCCAGCTGTTGGTGCGCAAAAGCGCCTCGCGTCGCCTGATGTGGTGCGCATTTTTTATTTTGGGTGCGCATGCGCACCTGCGCACCAGTTATGTGCACCCCTGATTATAAACCCATATCGATGACAAAATGTATCAAAGGCGCCGCTACCTTCACACAGGGTGTGATTTTTTTCTTTCTTTTCTATCTTTATTGACAGGACAGTAGGCTGACAGGAAATGGAGAGAGAGCCCATCTCTCTCCATTGACATGCCGCAAAGGCCGTCTGGATCGGGACTTGAACCTGTGACACGCTGTCAGGCTACACTGAGCCTAGGTGCCTGGACCGCCACGCCAGCGGTCCAGGCCTCCACCTTTCTGATCCGCCCATGTGTCCGCCCATGTGATACCTATAGTGCCATTCGTAGCATTCTTGTGTGATACCATCCAGGGGGGCCCTTTACTGCTGTGCTGTGAGCGTCCATGTGTCTCTGCCCCATGCAGCAGTACTGACACAATACTTTAGCTACTGTATGAACAGCCTCCTCTTTAGGTCTTCTCCCATGTCATATTTCCACACTCTCCTCGTCCCATGCAGGGCATTCCAGGCAAGAGCCTTCCGGACCTTCAGATCCTGTTCCGTTGAAGAAGTCCAGGCCCTGAGATATTTCAAGTCGTCGAGCACTGAACCATGGCAAGGTTTGTTTTTTGTCCGCCATGTTAAATGCCATTACTTTTGTTTTCCTGGCATTGAGCTCGAGGCCGATCTTCCTGCACTCTATTTCTGCTAATCAGGGCTGCATTCTCAGTTCCCTATTGTACAGTTTGTTTATACAACTGTACTGTGTTGTGTTGCCAAATAACAGCATGATAAAGTGTGCAGATGACACAAGAGTGATTTGGACTAATAAGCAACAGCGATGAGAGGGTATATCCAAGGGAAATGAAAGATCTAACCATAATGGTGTCATGATAACAATCAGAGGAAATCACATTCCTGTTTCCAGCAATGGTTCATCTGTTGAAATTGTTGATAGTGTTGAGCCCGACCGATTCCAGATTTCTAGGTCCGACAGTGGTGTAAAGTAACTAAGTACATGTACTCAAGTACTGTACTTCAGTAAAATGTTGAGGTATTTTGACTTTCTTCAGTATTTCAAATTTTCAAAACTTTTACTTCTACTCCACTACATCTCAGAGGAAGATATTGTGCTTTTACTCCACTACAATTATATGAAAACTTCAGTTACTAGTTACTTTGTAGATTTTGATTATTATTACAAAACACACTAAGCCGTATACAGTATATACTTCTTCCATCACTGGGGTCCGATGCCCATCCTGATTTTAGAGAGCACAAGACCACAGATGATTACCTATGTTTTGACCGATATGTTGTCGAAAAGTGCAAGATTTGCTAATCAATTAAAAGAAACTTAGATGTGTTTCTATTTGACATTTAACTTATGAGCAAAAAATGTTTTGATAGATTCAAAAAACAAACTGAACTTGATTGTATGTAACCATTACGCTCTATTCAAAGAATGGCTAAAATAGCAGATCTTCAAGCTCACAGCGCGTCAGAAAGAACCACATTGTGAGCTTGTAGATCAGCTATTTAAAATAATAATAATAATACTTTTTTAAGACTTTGGCAAAATGTCACCTATAACGACATGCCCAAAATAAGGATGCCAGGTTGAAAGTGGTTCAAAACTGGGACACATCGGCTGCATAATAAAATCAAATAAAGCCATATACTGTATATCAGTCAGGCCAATATATCGGCCTGGCTCTAGTTGATAGTTTCTTGACATGCACATCTCTCGTTTTTGTGAAAGCTCCATCGTTTTTGTTCTTTTCAACAAGAAAAAAAAAGGAAAATAAGAGGGGGGGGGGGACAAGGAGAGAAAGAAAGACAAACAGAGAAACACGTCTAATAAGTAAGCCTTGCCGAATCATGAGGCTCATAGGGCAGGGGCCTTCCTGTTTCTGTAGCATGAGGCGGCTTGATGTACAAGTACACCAGGGGCCAGTTGCACCACCTCACACTAAGTTCAAACTTAGCCTATAGTTATTGCTTAAATGGCTTTTAAAAAAAGCCATTTAACCCATTTAGCCGGGAAAGTATCGGTGTCATTTTTAGATTTCTTTGGCTATTAAAAAATAGCAGATATACAAGCTCATAGCGCGGCACCGAGTGCCGCGTTATGAGCTTGTAGATCTGCTATTTTTAGTTTTTTTTATGTGAAAATTTGTGCAAATCTTTAAATATATATCTGTTTTTTTAATATATATTCAAAGATTTGTACTCATTTTCACGATTTTTCAAAAAATAGCAGATCTATAATATATGTATATCTGCTATTTTTGAATAGCCAAAGAAATCTAAAATGACACAGATACTTTCCTGGATTGAATGTGTTTAAGCTATAATTAGGCTAAGTTTGAACTTAGTATGAGATGGTGCAACTGAGCCATGGCCTCCACAGGGACTTACCCCAATACAAACCTTGATGCTGAATGCCAAGCAGGGAGGCATTGGGTCCCATCTTTTTTTTGGGTATGACCCGGCCAGGGATCGAACCCCGACCTCTAGTGATGCGCGGGTCGGGTTTTTTCATGACTCGGCCCGCCCCGCCCCGCCACGGAACCCAACCCAACTCAACCCGCCCCGCGAACCCATATATAAATCTATGGCTCAACCCGCCCCGCGACCCGCGATTTTTTTTTTATTCTGCAAAATCATGGTTAGAAAATAATCCCCAAGTGTATTCAAACTGTTTTAGTGTTATTATTCTTATTCTTATTAGGAATAAAGACAAAACAAGAGCATGTTATTATTTTTATTTTTTTTTGCGTGTGAGAGCGCGTGACCCGCTCACCTGCAGCCCACATAATTTTCTCCAAAATTCTGACTCGACCCACCCGCGCTGCGGGTTGACCCGCGGGTCCCGCGGGTTACGGGTCAACCCGCGCATCACTACCTCCCAGGGCGTACACTCCAACCATAAGGCCACTGAGCTGGTAGAAACATGTCTAAAAAAACTCACATGGTCTCTCAACACCAAACGCATCCAGAAAGCACAGAACAGCCAGTACTTTCTGAGATGTCTCAGGAGCTTTGGTATTGAATGAGCATCATACTGTAGCTGTTGTGAACTTCCATTGCTGTACTGGCGTCAGAGGTGGAAGAACTACTCATATTTTTTACTATGAAGTAAAAGTATCAAGATACAACAGTGTATAAATACTCTGTTACAAGTAAGAGTCCTGTATTAAGTAGCCTAATCATTATGCAGAATGTCCTGTTTCAGAAGCTTTCAAAATATAGAAAACAAACATTGAAAATAGTCAATCTGCAAGCTCACAATGCATCGCATTGCGACGCATTGTGAGCTTGTAGATCGGCTATTTTCCAATAGTTGAAGTATATATAGGGCTGAAGTGGTTAAGGTCTGTTTTGTAATAATAATCAAACAAAGTAAAAATCTACAAAGTAAATATAACTAAGTTTCCAAATAATTGTTGCGGAGTAAAAGTACAATATTTGCCTCTGAAATGTAGTGGAGTAGAAGTAAAAGTACTGAAAATTGGAAACACAAATTATACTTAATAAGTACAGTACTTAAGTAAATGTACTTTGTTACTTTCCCCCACTGTGTATGAGTATCTCAGCTCTTGTGAACTTGCATTGCTGTACTATTGAGATTTCTGACAGGTTGCATCACCAGGCTGTCTGCTCTGCATCACTGACTGCTAACACACTGTAAAGACGGCAGCAAAGAAATCCCCAAACATAATGACTTATTGTGTTAATTGCTGTATTATATTACATTATAGTGTGTACTTTATACGTGTGTGCCCCTTCCCCACTTAAAAAATATTAAAAGATTAAACGTGGAGATACAAGGTTACCGCCTGACAGCGACAATATAATGTATATATTATGTATGAGTGCAATTGTGTACACAGCCTATGTAGGTCTGTTTGTTTTTGTTGTTTTTGTCACTTTTGGGACGGTGTGCCTTTTATGAATTTCATTGTATAATACATTTGACCAGAAAGTTGAACTTCTCTTCTATAATAAGTTTCTCAGAATGGACACTAAAGCTATCCATGTCTTCTTATTTCTGACAGAACCAAAATAATAATAATACTCTACCAGCTGACTGACCCTATGCTGACTCTGTAAGTTCCCTTGTTCCGTTCTATTCCATTCATATTGCGTGTTTAGCGCAGTGGTGGAAAAAGTACTACATTTTTTTTACTTAAAGTAAAAGTATCAATATTGCATTGTAGAAATACTCTGTTACAAGTAAAAGTCCGGAATTCAAAATTGACTTGAGTAAAAGTACAAAAGTATTGGTATCAAAATGTACTTAAAGTACCAAAAGTAGAAAGTACTCACTATGCAGAATGTCCCATTTCACAAGTTTTCAAATGCATAAAATGTATAAAAAACTTTTGAAAATAGCAGATCTACAATCTCACAATGCGACACATTGTGAGTTTGTAGATCGGCTATTTTCAAATGGCCAAAATGTATATAGTGCTGAAGTGGTTTTGTATTAATAATCAAAATCTACAAATTTACTAGGAACTAGTAACTAAAGTTTTCTAATAATTGTAACAGTATTTGTAACAGTATTTGCCTCTGAGATGTAGTGGAGTAGAAGTAAAAGTACTGAAAATTTGAAATACTCCAGTAAAGTAAAAAATACCTCAGAATTGTACTTAAGTACAGTACTTCTCCATGAATTCCACCATTGGTTTAGAGCCAGATATATCGGCTTCACTGATAAACTTTCAGTCAAGACATTGTTAAAAGGAGGTCTAGGCATGCAGGGACCATCAGAGTGCCATGACAGGGTTCCAAATGGACCCTTTACAGGTCTGTAACTCTTGAGAGCTACAGTATGCTGGTCCTTGAAATTAAAAACGTTTTAGAACCACTGGTCTAAAATATTCAAAATAGGGATCGGACACAATCCCTGTTCTGTTCTGTTTCATTCAGGACAAAAATAAATGGACAGGCCAGCAAGCAGATGGCAGAGCAGAAGGAGGGCAGTGTCGAGAAGCAACCAGGGGTCAGTTGTTTGTTTTTCCTCCATCAGCTTTGCTCTGTAGCCACCAGAGGGGAGGGAATGATGCTGAACACGACATTAAGTTATTTCCAGAGGTCAGGAAAGATCTATCACAATTAGCTGCACAGAAAAGAGACACATTTTAATGAGGATAATATTGGACTTCATTGGTTGTTAGAGGTTGCCGTGAACCAAAAGAAAAAAGAGAAAGAAAAGAAAAGAGCCTCACATCAGCAACAACACCGGAGCCTTTGTCATAACCGTAAAAGGAAATCAATGTCCTGGGACAGATTGACTCTGATTATGTGTCCTGTAAGGAACAGTGCAGTGAGAGGAAAAACATCCGCAACACAATCGAAGTGTGAACATGCAATGGCCTGTGTGCTATTGAGCCGATGGGCCACCCCTAAAGTGATCAGATTGGATTACGATCCATATGATCGCTCGATAACATCAACAGAATCTACGAAAAAGTAGTTGCCAAATAATTTCATTAGGGATTCATTGGGTCAACTTGTTTTCCTTTTAGGCAACAGCGATCCAAATCTGTGGCGGGGGGGGGGGGGGTATGTTCGGCAAAAACCCACCCACTTGAATGGAGAGAAAGTCTTTCTGGCACCAGCAGGCAGCAAAACTACACGCCATTCATATGAACTGTCACTTCGTATATATAGACTCAATTTACAACTCAGAAGCCCCTTGGTTTGTATCCATCACAATGCTGTCTGGAACACCCTCAAACCACTCTATGGTCCCTTCCATGTCGTGGACCCAGGTGAGAAGACGTTTGTGGTAGACGTCAGAGGTATAAGTCTAACCACACCTCTGTGGATCGCCACAAACCTGCCCGGCTGGACCTAGGTCAGTCCATCTACCTTCAAGACCAGTGGTTCTCAAAGTGGGGTCCAGGGACCCCCAGGGGTCTTGAGGAGTTATACAGGTAACTCAAAGAGCGTTCATTTTGTACACTCTCAGATCTGGGCCCTATTGTGCATGTCTCAAGCACCAGGTCTTATGACTTAACTTATGACCTGGAGGCGGGGCCAATGCTTTTTCGCTATTTTGACTGGCCAAACAGCATTGGCCACGCCTCCAGGTTTTAAGCAATGGATAATGTACGGGTAGCTGGTCATTATTGAATAGATATAAATAGAATAAAGTTTTGGTTACTGCATTGCCTATTTCTCGTTTCAAATATGTTTTCAAAAACATTCTTGAGAGCAGGGTTTAGTTGTAAATGACATGGTGTCTTTGTTTACATGGCTGTCATGTTGGATACAGCATAAAATCAAGCAGCGCAGGTTGATATGAGCAGGTGCTCTGAGTCTTTGATTAGACAGTGGTCTGTTATAGAGCTCATTGGTCATTATCCAGAAATAACACACAGCTGAATTCAGCGATTGACCAATCAGAATCAAGCGGTCAACCAAGCCGTGTAATTAGAGATTATATTAAATGGGGTTCCCTTGGCCTAGGCCCTAATGCATATAAAATTGGGGGTCCTTGAAATTACCACGAAAGACCACCTGCCCCGCCTGAGGCCGGTCCATGGCTGGAAGTCTTGCACACTCACCAGTTCCCAGACTGTCCCAGAATGTCCACTTTGCATTGAAGTGTTTTTGTGTGCCAGCGTGACATTATTTATACAGGAGCGGCATGGCCACGCTGGCACACACAGTAACACCTGCATTAAACACACCCACATGTTGTTATTCCCTTCAGCTGTGTTTACTCGTCAAAATAGCCCCGGTGAAAAGCTCCTGTTAGAAGTGTATTGTGCAGTATGGCATGGTATGGTGGGTGTGCGCATTGATATTAATAACAAATTCTACATGGCTGCTTCATCTCTTCTTGTTAGCGGGGTCATAAAGAATTTATGTATATAGCCCCACGCACTATGTCTCGACTCGGCCTGTCGGAATGCCGTATTTGCATTAGGTGGTCCGTTATTTTTATTGCTGCCGTGGAATAAGAATGGATACATGAATAAATTAATAATTGAATGGATTAAAGGATAAATAAATAAAACCGCTTGTGTGCATTTGCTTTGCCCTGTGTGTGTGTGTGTGTGTGTGTGTGTGTGTGTGTGTGTGTGTGTGTGTGTGTGTGTGTGTGTGCGGCAAGAAGACAACACTGCGGTGATGAACAGGGGTGTGCTTGAACGCCGAGAGAATTGGGAGCACTAGGAGGAGGGAGGATGAAAAGATGAAGAAGATGAGAGTGGGGAGAGAGAGAGAGGAGGAGAGGGGGGGATTATGGAGTTCGGGGGCAGAATAGAAGATGAGCAAAAGAAGAAAACTTTTTTTCCTTCACCTTTAGTTTTGTGCTGTGAAAATAATTATGTGTGTAGCAGCCTATAATATACACTGTTAGGTTCTGGAAAGAAGCACACACGCACGCGCACACACACAAACACACACACACACACACACACACACACACACACACCCACACACACACACACACACACACAGACGTACTAATGCTTGTGAGGACATCAACATTTTAGGAAGGCGATTTTAATGAATGCCATTGTAGTAATTATATTTGTCAATTTTGAACCGCAACCCTAAAGCCGAAAATAGCAGGTCTACATGCTTATAATTATGTTATGAGCTTGTAGATCTAGACTATTTTCGGTGCACGACACCGGCGTGCAACTAAGTATAAACCCTCAATCTTTAATTATTGCAAGCCTTTAACTCCCCAAATCTTTTTTATATATATAAAACCGTAATTTTATCTTGTGAGGACCAGGGAAATTATCCTCAGAATATATATTTCTCAAATTCTTCTATTGTAGGCCTACTTGCGGGGACATTTGAGCCTCACAGGTATTAGTACAACATGTACACACAAACAAACAAACAAACACGCACGTGCACATGCACATGCACATGCACATGCACATGCACATGCACATGCACATGCACATGCACATGCACATGCACATGCACATGCACATGCACATGCACAGACACGCACACACACCACTTGGTTCAGTCTGCTTGCCAGATTGTGTTGGCAGACGCTACAGACTGCAGCAACCCCCAGAATACAAATAACCAACATCTCACAGGCTATATGCCCTGCGGGAGGCCATTTCAGTTATTACTCAAGCGAGTGAATATGGATGTTTTGGTGGGGGCTTTTTTTCTTCCCCAGGACATTCCTTTTTATTAAGAGGGAGAACTGTTTCAGTCTGGAGGATTTTGTCAACATTTCACGCTGGGATATAAAAGAAACTCAGTAGTTAAGAACCGTTTTGGACATACAAGGTTTCCATCCGACAGCAAACGGGTATCGGTTTGCTGTCGGATGGAAACCTTGTATGTCCAAAACGGTTCTTATTTGTATTATTATTATTATTTTAAAAACATTTTAAAAAGGTGAAAATAGGTAGATCTGCTATTTTCTATTTGTTTGGAGCCCCTAGGGGGTCCTCAGAGTTACTACAGGGGGGGCCGCCAAATCTTTGTGTGATAGGAACCTTTTTTTTTACCTTAACCACTTGAACCCTAGCATCCCTATTCTAAGGAGAAAATAGCAGATAGCAGATCTACAAGCTCACAACGCCTCGCGCTGCGAGGTGTTGTGAGCTTATAGATCGGCTATTTTCAGCAAAGAGAGGGAAACAAGAGAAGACTAACTACAGAGTGAAAGGTCAAGTTTACTAAGTATTGATGGTTTAAGTGGTTAAATGTCTGAAAATGCACATTAACATGAGTCCAACATACACTGATGATATAGTGCTGTCACACAAGTGACTTTTTTGACAGCACTACATCATCAGTGTATATTGGACTCATAAGTCTATGAAGCTATCTATGAAAACTATGAAAAAGTTTGATTTATTTGATTTGCACAACAGTTATATAAACATAAGCATAAACATAATAGCTCTTTGGGAAAGTTTACAGTATTACAGTAGTTGTTGTGCCGGTGAGGTAAGAAACCCTAGGGGGGCTTATGCGAGTACCTCACCGTTTACATTACACAATTTTTTTTCTGTTTTCGTCACTCGTCACTTTTCGTCACTACCGAAACGGAAAAAAAAATTCACAAAAAAATCACTACCAATCAGCTTTAAATTGCCTGAAACGTGCTCCTAACAGGTTTTTGGGGGAACAATTTTTTTTCTGTTTTCGTCACTCGTCACTTTTCGTCACTACCGAAACGGAAAAAAAAATTCACAAAAAAATCACTACCAATCAGCTTTAAATTGCCTGAAACGTGCTCCTAACAGGTTTTTGGGGGAACAATTTTTTTTCTGTTTTCGTCACTCGTCACTTTTCGTCACTACCGAAACGGGGAAAAAAAATCACAAAAAAATCACTACCAATCAGCTTTAAATTGCCTGAAACGTGCTCCTAACAGGTTTTTGAGGGAACATTTTTTTTTCTGTTTTCGTCACTCGTCACTTTTCGTCACTACCGAAACGGAAAAAAAAAATCACAAAAAAGTCACCACCAATCAGCTTTAAATAGCCTGAAACGTGCTCCTAACAGGTTTTTGGGGGAACAATTTTCTTTCTGTTTTCGTCACTCGTCACTTTTCGTCACTACCGAAACGGAAAAAAAAAATCACAAAAAAATCACTACCAATCAACTTTAAATCCCCCAAAAACCTGTTAGGAGCACGTTTCAGGCTATTTAAAGCTGATTGGTGGTGACTTTTTTGTGATTTTTTTTTCCCGTTTCGGTAGTGACGAAAAGTGACGAAAAGTGACGAGTGACGAAAACAGAAAAAAAAATGTTCCCCCAAAAACCTGTTAGGAGCACGTTTCAGGCTATTTAAAGCTGATTGGTGGTGATTTTTTTGTGAATTTATTTTTCCGTTTCGGTAGTGACGAAAAGTGACGAGTGACGAAAACAGAAAAAAAAATTGTTCCCCCAAAAACCTGTTAGGAGCACGTTTCAGGCTATTTAAAGCTGATTGGTGGTGACTTTTTTGTGAATTCTTTTTTCCGTTTCGGTAGTGACGAAAAGTGACGAGTGACGAAAACAGAAAAAAAATTGTTCCCCCAAAAACCTGTTAGGAGCACGTTTCAGGCAATTTAAAGCTGATTGGTAATGATTTTTTTGTGTTTTTTTTTTTCCGTTTCGGTAGTGACGAAAAGTGACGAGTGACGAAAACAGAAAAAAAATTGTTCCCCCAAAAACCTGTTAGGAGCACGTTTCAGGCTATTTAAAGCTGATTGGTGGTGACTTTTTTGTGATTTTTTTTCCCCGTTTCGGTAGTGACGAAAAGTGACGAGTGACGAAAACAGAAAAAAAAAATGTTCCCCCAAAAACCTGTTAGGAGCACGTTTCAGGCTATTTAAAGCTGATTGGTGGTGATTTTTTTGTGAATTTATTTTTCCGTTTCGGTAGTGACGAAAAGTGACGAGTGACGAAAACAGAAAAAAAAATTGTTCCCCCAAAAACCTGTTAGGAGCACGTTTCAGGCTATTTAAAGCTGATTGGTGGTGACTTTTTTGTGAATTCTTTTTTCCGTTTCGGTAGTGACGAAAAGTGACGAGTGACGAAAACAGAAAAAAAAATGTTCCCCCAAAAACCTGTTAGGAGCACGTTTCAGGCAATTTAAAGCTGATTGGTAATGATTTTTTTGTGATTTTTTTTTTCCGTTTCGGTAGTGACGAAAAGTGACGAGTGACGAAAACAGAAAAAAAATTGTTCCCCCAAAAACCTGTTAGGAGCACGTTTCAGGCTATTTAAAGCTGATTGGTGGTGACTTTTTTGTGATTTTTTTTTCCCGTTTCGGTAGTGACGAAAAGTGACGAGTGACGAAAACAGAAAAAAAAAATGTTCCCCCAAAAACCTGTTAGGAGCACGTTTCAGGCTATTTAAAGCTGATTGGTGGTGATTTTTTTGTGAATTTATTTTTCCGTTTCGGTAGTGACGAAAAGTGACGAGTGACGAAAACAGAAAAAAAATGGTTCCCCCAAAAACCTGTTAGGAGCACGTTTCAGGCAATTTAAAGCTGATTGGTAGTGATTTTTTTGTGAATTTTTTTTTCCGTTTCGGTAGTGACGAAAAGTGATGAGTGACGAAAACAGAAAAAAATTGTTCCCCCAAAAACCTGTTAGGAGCACGTTTCAGGCTATTTAAAGCTGATTGGTGGTGACTTTTTTGTGAATTTTTTTTCCCGTTTCGGTAGTGACGAAAAGTGACGAGTGACGAAAACAGAAAAATAATTGTTCCCCCAAAAACCTGTTAGGAGCACGTTTCAGGCAATTTAAAGCTGATTGGTAGTGATTTTTTTGTTAATTGTTTTTTCCGTTTCGGTAGTGACGAAAAGTGACGAGTGACGAAAACAGAAAAAAAATTGTTCCCCCAAAAACCTGTTAGGAGCACGTTTCAGGCTATTTAAAGCTGATTGGTAGTGATTTTTTTGTGATTTTTTTTTTCCGTTTCGGTAGTGACGACTAGTGAATTTTTTTTTTCCGTTTCGGTAGTGACGAAAAGTGACGAGTGACGAAAACAGAAAAATAAATTGTTCCCCCAAAAACCTGTTAGGAGCACGTTTCAGGCAATTTAAAGCTGATTGGTAGTGATTTTTTTGTGAATTTTTTTTTTCGTTTCGGTAGTGACGAAAAGTGACGAGTGACGAAAACAGAAAATAAATTGTTCCCCCAAAAACCTGTTAGGAGCACGTTTCAGGCTATTTAAAGCTGATTGGTGGTGACTTTTTTGTGAATTTTTTTTTCCGTTTCGGTAGTGACGAAAAGTGACGAGTGACGAAAACAGAAAAAAAATTGTTCCCCCAAAAACCTGTTAGGAGCACGTTTCAGGCAATTTAAAGCTGATTGGTAGTGATTTTTTTGTTAATTGTTTTTTCCGTTTCGGTAGTGACGAAAAGTGACGAGTGACGAAAACAGAAAAAAAATTGTTCCCCCAAAAACCTGTTAGGAGCACGTTTCAGGCTATTTAAAGCTGATTGGTGGTGACTTTTTTGTGAATTTTTTTTTCCGTTTCGGTAGTGACGAAAAGTGACGAGTGACGAAAACAGAAAAATAAATTGTTCCCCCAAAAACCTGTTAGGAGCACGTTTCAGGCAATTTAAAGCTGATTGGTAGTGATTTTTTTGTGATTTTTTTTTTCCGTTTCGGTAGTGACGACTAGTGAATTTTTTTTTTCCGTTTCGGTAGTGACGAAAAGTGACGAGTGACGAAAACAGAAAAAAAATTGTTCCCCCAAAAACCTGTTAGGAGCTCGTTTCAGGCAATTTAAAGCTGATTGGTAGTGATTTTTTTGTGATTTTTTTTTTCCGTTTCGGTAGTGACGAAAAGTGACGAGTGACGAAAACAGAAAAAAAATTGTTCCCCCAAAAACCTGTTAGGAGCACGTTTCAGGCAATTTAAAGCTGTTGGTAGTGATTTTTTTGTGAATTTTTTTTTTCGTTTCGGTAGTGACGAAAAGTGACGAGTGACGAAAACAGAAAAAAAATTGTTCCCCCAAAAACCTGTTAGGAGCACGTTTCAGGCAATTTAAAGCTGATTGGTAGTGATTTTTTTGTGAATTTTTTTTTCCGTTTCGGTAGTGACGAAAAGTGACGAGTGACGAAAACAAAAAAAATTGTTCCCCCAAAAACCTGTTAGGAGCACGTTTCAGGCTATTTAAAGCTGATTGGTGGTGACTTTTTTGTGAATTTTTTTTTCCGTTTCGGTAGTGACGAAAAGTGACGAGTGACGAAAACAGAAAAAAAATTGTTCCCCCAAAAACCTGTTAGGAGCACGTTTCAGGCAATTTAAAGCTGATTGGTAGTGATTTTTTTGTGATTTTTTTTTTCCGTTTCGGTAGTGACGAAAAGTGACGAGTGACGAAAACAGAAAAAAAATTGTTCCCCCAAAAACCTGTTAGGAGCACGTTTCAGGCAATTTAAAGCTGATTGGTAGTGATTTTTTTGTGATTTTTTTTTTCCGTTTCGGTAGTGACGACTAGTGAATTTTTTTTTTCTGTTTCGGTAGTGACGAAAAGTGACGAGTGACGAAAACAGAAAAAAAAATGTTCCCCCAAAAACCTGTTAGGAGCTCGTTTCAGGCAATTTAAAGCTGATTGGTAGTGATTTTTTTGTGATTTTTTTTTTCCGTTTCGGTAGTGACGAAAAGTGACGAGTGACGAAAACAGAAAAAAAAATGTTCCCCCAGAAACCTGTTAGGAGCACGTTTCAGGCAATTTAAAGCTGATTGGTAGTGATTTTTTTGTTAATTGTTTTTTCCGTTTCGGTAGTGACGAAAAGTGACGAGTGACGAAAACAGAAAAAAAAATGTTCCCCCAAAAACCTGTTAGGAGCACGTTTCAGGCAATTTAAAGCTGATTGGTAGTGATTTTTTTGTGATTTTTTTTTTCCGTTTCGGTAGTGACGAAAAGTGACGAGTGACGAAAACAGAAACAAAATTGTTCCCCCAAAAACCTGTTAGGAGCACGTTTCAGGCTATTTAAAGCTGATTGGTGGTGACTTTTTTGTGATTTTTTTTTCCCGTTTCGGTAGTGACGAAAAGTGACGAGTGACGAAAACAGAAAAAAAATTGTTCCCCCAAAAACCTGTTAGGAGCACGTTTCAGGCAATTTAAAGCTGATTGGTAGTGATTTTTTTTCCCGTTTCGGTAGTGACGAAAAGTGACGAGTGACGAAAACAGAAAAAAAATTGTTTCCCAAAAAACCTGTTAGGAGCACGTTTCAGGCAATTTAAAGCTGATTGGTAGTGATTTTTTTGTGAATTTTTAGAGCTCGATGAATGTTAGGGACCAAAAAAAAAGTCACCACCAATCAACTTTAAATTGCCTGAAACGTACTCCTAACAGGTTTTTGGGGGAACAATTTTTTTTTCGTTTCGGTACTGTCACTACCGAAACGGAAAAAAAATTACTAAGTCTAGAGCTCGATGAATGTTAGGGACCAAAAAAAAAGTCACTACCAATCAACTTTAAATTGCCTGAAACGTACTCCTAACAGGTTTTTGGGGGAACAATTTTTTTTTTCGTTTCGGTACTGTCACTACCGAAACGGAAAAAATTTTACAAAGTCCAGAGTTCGATGAATGTTAGGGACCAAAAAAAAGGTCACTACCAATCAACTTTAAATTGCCTGAAACGTACTCCTAACAGGTTTTTTGGGGAAAAAAAATTACTAAGTCCAGAGCTCGATGAATGTTAGGGACCAAAAGAAAAGTCACTACCAATCAACTTTAAATTGCCTGAAACGTACTCCTAACAGGTTTTTGGGGGAACAATTTTTTTTTCGTTTCGGTAGTGACACCATTGTGTCACTACTGTCACGGCCCCTTGGCCTGGCTTGCAGGGCCTGTGTGTGGTATGGTGTACTCCCCTATGTGTCTCTATCTCTCACAGGTATCCTGTAGGCGTCGGCCAACTTGGGGTTCCTCATTAGGTGCATTGGGAGCACCTGGCCAGTGTTCCCTGGAGCCCTATAAAGGAGTGGCTGCCAGCCATTCTAGCTATCCCTCTCCAGATGACAGCACCCTTTTGTTCCTTTCCCTTCTGATTCAGTTCACACACTTTACAACACCCCACACTACATCAAACACACATCCATACCTTGCTGACACTACTGATTACTGAATTACACACCTCATACCTTCTGTACAGTATTATTTAAGTTCCTTTATGTAAATAAACCACTGTTATTTTAAGCACTACCACTGTGTCCTCCTCAATTTGTCATGGCCCACGGGCCAGGTTGTGACAAATTGGGGGCTCGTGCCGCTTTCAAGTAAAAATACTCGGGTTGGCTGTGACTCTGCTGAACAGGTAAAGTAAATTCCTGTATTGTTTGAAGCCTATTTTGGCAAATGAAGTCACAGCATTACTGAGGAGGTGCATGGTAGTGTTTGAGTAACATTTGTTTTGGTAATTTGAGTAAAAATTTGTTTGAATAACAATTGGTTGAATCATTTGATTAACAATTTGTTTGAGCAACAATTTGTTTTGGTTAACAATTTAAGTAATTGATTTATTTTGGTTAAATACAATTATTTAATTTTGTTTTGTGCTGTCAATTAGTTACCACTACTAGTGTGGTAATTGGGGCAGGTGGAACAGGTGTGTCTTAGACAGCCTGAGGGGTGGTGTTCCCCACCCAGATAGGTAAGTGGCGTTTCCCCCTGTGGGACTCGTTGTGCCTTTTGTTTCTTTCTTGTATGGTTTGATAGATTCTGTCCCACAAAATATGGGACAGGGTGGGACCACCGAGATGCTTGCAAGAGGGACTCGGGAGGGCCACTGAAGACCAGGGCAAGTTGTAATAGTTTAGATTTGGTTAGGCAGCTGAGGTAGGGGGAACGCCACTCCTGTAGGCACACCTGTCTCACCTGTCCTAATTTGACAGAGGGGGAACATTTGTTCCATTTTGGAATCTTTTGTTTTACTTTGTTTAAAATCTAACTAAAACCTACATTTTTGTAAAAGGGTTTGGAATAGGTCACTTTTTTTTTTTTCTTTTTGTTGTTTGAACAGTTTAAAGAAAAAGGAAAAAATGATCTTGAGGAGTTTGTGGATAATCCATGTGAGCAGACTTTGGATAGTTTTACTAAGGAGCAGCTGATTAGACTAGCAGATTACTATAAAATATAAATCACTGACAAAAGGTTAAAGGAGACAGTAAAGTCAAATTTAAAAGCTAACTTGAAGGACATGGGGATTCTAAAAGAGTCTCCTGAAAGTGAGGAAAAGTCAGATGAAATGGTTAGTCAGTTTAAGCTGCCCACTAGTCAGTTTTTCACATTTGAACAACAGAAAGAGTTGCTCATGCTGAAGTCAGAGAAGGAGTTACAAGTGGAGAGGTTGAAAATAGAGCAGTCTAGACTAGAAATTGAGCGGACCAAACTTGAGCTTATAAAAGAAGGTAAACTCACACCTGAGGAGTCTGGGGTGTCCAGTAGTAGGTCAGCGGCCTCGGGGTCTCAGGCTCAAGATTTCGACATTTTCAGGAATTTGCGCTTAGTGCCCAAATTTTGTGAAAAGGACCCTGAAACCTTTTTCTCAATGTTTGAACGAGTAGCCGAGGTGCGTAAATGGCCAGAGTCAGCCCGCACGTTAATGCTGCAGTGTGTGTTAACGGGCAGGGCACAGGAGGCCTATTCATGTCTGAGCCCTGATGACAGTCAAAAGTATCCTGTTGTTAAGGCAGCAGTACTAAAAGCCTTTGAACTTGTTCCAGAAGCCTATCGCAAACGTTTTCGCACATGGCGGAAAACTGAAAACAAGACTCATCTAGAGTTTGCACGCGATTTGTCATGTTACTTACCGCTGGTGTGCCGCATTGAATGTTAAGGACTTTGATGGGTTATGTGACCTTATAGTCCTCGAACAGTTCAAAAATACTTTGCCTGAACATATTGCCAATTATATCAGTGACCGGAAAGTTGAAACTGCTGCCGAAGCGGCTGCTTGGCAGATGAACATGTGTTGACACACAAGCGCCCTTATGGGGAGCGGCGCTCCTTTGGCCAGCAGCGCGCTGGTAATGACGGAGGCGATGGCGCACGTGTCAAAACGGGCTTTCCTGGTAGTTCAGGCATGGCGGTTGCACCAGAGGCAAAAGCTGAACATGGCACGCGTGAGGAGAAAATATGTAACTTCTGTCATAAGAAAGGGCATTGGAAAAATGACTGCTACGCTCTAAAAGCAAAGACTAAGTCTACCTCTCACCCTGCAAAAGGTGCGGCTATGGCTGTGCCTGCGCTAAGCTTGGGGGAGGTACAGGTTAAAGGGTCATGTCGAGATCTTGAGGTTGATGAATCCTACAGGCCGTTTGTCAGTGAGGGATTTGTGTCACTTGTAGGAAGTAACATCAAGGTGCCAGTAAAAATACTGCGTGACACGGCAGCGTTTGATACATTTATTGAAGCGTCAGTGTTACCATTTACTAGAGAGAGTACAACAGGGTCCTCTATTCCTGTGTTGGGGATGGGTTTAACTGTCCTCCATGTTCCTGTTCACAACATCATGCTGTATTCCAATCTCTTCCAGGGTCTGACCGGCGTTGCTGTGCGTCCCGCTTTACCCGTGGCAGGGGTAAATGTGATTCTGGGTAATGGTTTGGCTGGTGCACGTGTGTGGGCGGATGTACCACCACCTTTAGTAGTAGATTCAGTGCCATTGGTACGAAGTCAACCTGATGAAAGTGAAACTGAATTTCCTGAAGTGTTCACAGCTTGTGCAGTGACACGCGCTATGACGCGTGCAAAGTCGGAGGCTAATGAGCGTGATGTAGGGAAAAGCAAAAAGTTAGGTTCAGGACCAATGTTTTCCATATCTGATTTTCCTTTGTCAGTCTCACAGGATGATCTGAGGGTGGAGCAGCAGGCTGATCTCTCGCTCAAATGTCTGCTGGATCAAGTGGTTACTGAGGCTGAGATGGAGAGCAATCCCCGTGGATACTTCCTTCAGGATGGGTTACTGGTGAGGAAGTGGGTCCCGCATGGTGAGGGTTTTGTGGGCGATCCAATTCTCCAAATTGTGTTGCCAGCCAAATTTCGTGAGTCTGTTTTGAAAGTGGCACATGAGGGGTCAGGGCTTTCTGGAGTCCAGAAAACTTATGATCGGGTGCTAAGGCACTTTTTCTGGCCACGTTCGAAGCGAGACGTAGCTGCGCATGTTAAAACTTGTCATACATGCCAGTTAACAAGTAAACCAAACCAGATCCTCAAACCTGCTCCTCTGTCGCCTATTCCCGCAATTAGTCAACCTTTTGAACATTTGATCATTGACTGTGTGGGCCCACTCCCTCGCTCGAAATCCGGTGCGGTATATCTTCTCACTGTAATGTGTCAAAGTACTCGTTACCCGGCAGCATATCCATTACGCACCATTACAGCTAGGTCAGTTGTGAGGGCCTTGTCACAGTTCATTTCCATATTTGGTATTCCCAAGGTCATTCAAAGCGACCAGGGGTCCAACTTCTGCTCCCATCTCTTCTCACAAGTACTGAAGCAACTTAATGTCAAGCACAATCAGGCCTCTGCGTATCATGCGCAGAGTCAAGGTGCATTGGAGCGGTTCCATCAGACATTGAAGTCCTTGTTGCGTGCCTATTGCACACAGATGGAGGGAGATTGGGAGGAGGGGTTGCCATGGTTAATGCTCGCAGCCAGAGAGGTTACACAGGAAAGCACTGGGTTTAGCCCAAATGACTTGGTTTTTGGCCATACTGTACGGGGTCCTTTAGCCATTTTTAGTGACCAGTGGAAAGGTGTAGAGGCTCCTCGTAACCTACTAGACTATGTAAATGGTTTTAGGCATCGACTTTATGCAGCTGGAGAACTAGCTAGAGAAAAGTTGGAGTGTGCACAGGGCAAGATGAAAAAACTTTATGACAGGCGCACAGAGCAGAGAGTTTTCAGCCCTGGTGATCGTGTGTTGGCATTGTTGCCAATCACAGGCTCGCCATTCCAAGCCAAATTCAAAGGTCCTTATACAGTAGTCAAGAACATTTCTGACTTAAACTATTTGGTTTCAACTCCTCAGCGGAGGAAGCCCACCCAACTATGTCATGTTAACTTGTTGAAGCCGTATCATGTTCGGGCATCACCGGATGCGCAATCTAACTTGCAGGACGTTCATGCGGCATGTTTAGCAAGTAGAGCATCTGTGATCACTTCTCCTCATTCGGTAGAGGATGGGGAAGAAGATGGTTTGCCTGCTGTTGATCCAGCATTGTTACAAGGTCGATTAAAAAACTCTGAGACACTTGATAATCTGAATACCTTGTTAGATCACCTGCCTGAGAAAGAGGGAGCAGATTTGATTGAAGTTATCCAGGCTTTCCCATGCCTGTTCAATGACACTCCCAGTCAAACCCATCTGATTGAGCATGATATCGAGGTTGAAGGTGCTCTGCCTATCCGTCAGAGATTTTACAGGGTCAATGTTGAGAAACGAAAGTATCTAGATGCTGAGATCAAGTACATGCTGGACAATGGAATAGCCGTGCCGTCCGCGTCAAGCTGGGCGTCACCTTGCCTTCTTGTTCCAAAATCTGACAGCACGTTCAGGTTTTGCACAGATTTTCGAAAAGTAAATGCTGTTACTAAGCCAGATTCATTCCCTCTTCCTCGTATGGAGGACTGCGTAGATGAAATTGGACATGCCAAGTATGTAAGCAAATTTGATCTCCTAAAAGGATATTGGCAAGTTCCTTTGTCCAAGCGGGCACAGGAAATGTCAGCATTTATAACGCCAAAAGGTTTGTTTTCGTACAAAGTAATGCCATTCGGTTTGCGCAACGCACCTGCAACATTTCAGCGGCTCATGACACGAGTGCTGGGTGACCTTGAGGGTTGTACTGTGTATTTGGATGATGTGGTGGTTTTCTCCGACTCATGGTCTCAACATGTAGAGCGCATTCGGGCTTTGTTCGGCCGCCTGGCCGAGACTGGTCTCACGGTGAACCTGGCAAAGTGTGAGTTTGCCAGGGCCACCGTGACTTACCTTGGTCGGGTGGTTGGACAGGGTCAAGTTCGCCCAGTTGTGGCAAAAGTGAGTGCGGTTGCGGAATATCCAGCTCCAACCACTAAAAAAGAGTTGTTACGATTTCTTGGATTAGTAGGATATTACAGATGTTTCTGCCGTAATTTCTCTACTGTTGTGGCTCCCCTCACTAACCTGTTAAAGTCTAGTGTTGTGTTCATTTGGTCTGACGAATGTCAACAGGCATTTGAATCTATCAAAGCTCTGTTGTGTACTGCTCCTGTCCTTGCAGCGCCGCGTTTCGATCGCACATTCACTCTACAGGTGGATGCTAGTCACGTGGGTGCTGGTGGGGTTTTATTACAAACAGACGACTTAGGCATTCACAAACCAGTTAGCTTCTTTTCAAGAAAATTTAACTCCTACCAGTTGAATTATTCCACAATCGAGAAGGAGGCCTTAGCTCTGATATGGGCATTGAAACATTTTGATGTCTATGTAGTGTCTGGGCCTGCGCCTGTGGTGGTCTACACTGACCATAACCCACTAACTTTCTTGAACTCATTGCAATGCCCCAATCAGAGGTTAATTCGCTGGTCCTTAATGTTGCAGTCATATTGGCTGGAAATTAGGTACATTAAAGGGGTAGAAAATGTTGTAGCAGATGCCCTTTCCAGGGTGCCTTAAATGTAGGCAATATGTGACCTGTTTTTTTTTGTCCCATCTAGTGGTCCTCCTGTTCTGTCTGCTCCTGCCTCCTGTTCCTCTCCTCTTAGATGCGCCAGGAATCCATGGTAATCTTGGTTGCTGAGGGGAGGGCCGGGTGTGTTGGTTGTGGACAGGATTGGTTGGACCGTAATATTTTGGAGGAAAGTGGTGTTTAAATTCACAAATATTTGTTTAGTTATTGACATATGCAATTTTTTTTGGTTTTCTTGATTGATTTAAAATTTCAATTTGATATACTTAACTTGGTGTTAGGTACCCTCTCGGTCCCTTATGGGCCCTCATTTTGAAGGGGGAGGGTGTCACGGCCCCTTGGCCTGGCTTGCAGGGCCTGTGTGTGGTATGGTGTACTCCCTTATGTGTCTCTATCTCTCACAGGTATCCTGTAGGCGTCGGCCAACTTGGGGTTCCTCATTAGGTGCATTGGGAGCACCTGGCCAGTGTTCCCTGGAGCCCTATAAAGGAGTGGCTGCCAGCCATTCTAGCTATCCCTCTCCAGATGACAGCACCCTTTTGTTCCTTTCCCTTATGATTCAGTTCACACACTTTACAACACCCCACACTACATCAAACACACATCCATACCTTGCTGACACTACTGATTACTGAATTACACACCTCATACCTTCTGTACAGTATTATTTAAGTTCCTTTATGTAAATAAACCACTGTTATTTTAAGCACTACCACTGTGTCCTCCTCAATTTGTCATGGCCCACGGGCCAGGTTGTGACACTACCGAAACGAAAAAAAAAATTACTAAGTGCAGAGCTCGATGAATGTTAGGGACCAAAAAAAAAGTCACTACCAATCAACTTTAAATTGCCTGAAACGTACTCCTAACAGGTTTTTGGGGGAACATTTTTTTTCTTCGTTTCGGTAGTGTCACTACCGAAACGGAAAAAAAAATACTAAGTCCAGAGCTCGATGAATGTTAGGGACCAAAAAAAAAGTCACTACCAATCAACTTTAAATTGCCTGAAACGTACTCCTAACAGGTCTTTGGGGGAACATTTTTTTTTTTCGTTTCTTTAGTGTCACTACCGAAACGGAAAAAAAATTACTAAGTCCAGAGCTCGATGAAAGTTAGGGACCAAAAAAAAAGTCACTACCAATCAACTTTAAATTGCCTGAAACGTACTCCTAACAGGTTTTTGGGGGAACAATTTTTTTTTCGTTTCAGTAGTGTCACTACCGAAACGGAAAAAAAAATACTAAGTCCAGAGCTCGATGAATGTTAGGGACAAAAAAAAAGTCACTACCAATCAACTTTAAATTGCCTGAAACGTACTCCTAACAGGTTTTTGGGGGAACATTTTTTTTTTCGTTTCGGTAGTGTCACTACCGAAACGGAAAAAAATTTACTAAGTCCAGAGCTCGATGAATGTTAGGGACCAAAAAAAAAGTCACTACCAATCAACTTTAAATTGCTTGAAACGTACTCCTAACAGGTCTTTGGGGGAACATTTTTTTTTTCGTTTCTTTAGTGTCACTACCGAAACGGAAAAAAAATTACTAAGTCCAGAGCTCGTTGAATGTTAGGGACCAAAAAAAAGTCACTACCAATCAACTTTAAATTGCCTGAAACGTACTCCTAACAGGTTTTTGGGGGAACAATTTTTTTTTCGTTTCGGTAGTGTCACTACCGAAACGGAAAATAATTTACTAAGTCCAGAGCTCGATGAATGTTATGGACTAAAAAAAAGTCACTATCAATCAACTTTAAATTGCCTGAAACGTACTCCTAACAGGTTTTCGGGGAAACATTTTTTTTTTTCGTTTCGGTAGTGTCACTACCGAAACGGAAAAAAAATTACTAAGTCCAGAGCTCGATGAATGTTAGGGACCAAAAAAAAAGTCACTACCAATCAACTTTAAATTGCCTGAAACGTACTCCTAACAGGTTTTTGGGGGAACAATTTTTTTTCCGTTTCGGTAGTGACACCATTGTGTCACTACCGAAACGGAAAAAAAATGACCAAGTCCAGAGCTCGATGAATGTTAGGGACCAAAAAAAAAGTCACGACCAATCAACTTTAAATTGCCTGAAACGTACTCCAACAGGTTTTTGGGGGAACATTTTTTTTTCCGTTTCGGTAGTGTCACTACCGAAACGGAAAAAAAATTACTAAGTCCAGAGCTCGATGAATGTTAGGGACCAAAAAAAAAGTCACTACCAATCAACTTTAAATTGCCTGAAACGTACTCCTAACAGGTTTTTGGGGGAACATTTTTTTTTTTTTCGTTTCGGTAGTGACACCATTGTGTCACTACCGAAACGGAAAGAAAATTACTAAGTCTAGAGCTCGATGAATGTTAGGGACCAAAAAAAAAGTCACTACCAATCAACTTTAAATTGCCTGAAACATACTCCTAACAGGTTTTTGGGGGAACAATATAAAAAAAATAAATAATAATGCATAGTCTTCACTTTACAACAAGGCCCATGATAACGTTAGCAAATGGTCAACACACTCTTTACGAATGTCTTACGAATCATATATTAAACATGAAAGATAATTCTAGTAATTGTTTGGCATCTGCATTCATGAAAGCCAGGTAGTTTGCAACAGCTAAGGAGAAAGTCACATTAACAGACAGTTGTAAATGATGAACTGTCTTCACTTTACTATAGGGCACATAATAACATGTACTAAGGATGTTTAGATATTTTACTCTACTCATAGTCATAAGTTTACAAAATGTACTAAAGTACAGTGAACGTCTGTGCGGTTTGTCTTCATCACTGAAAATAACGTACATATAAACTGATATAAAACTGCTGTCATGTGCAGTTGGGGTGAAGAAACACAACCATTTCACTCCTAATAATACCTATTTGATTTGACATCCTGACTTGCTGCTGTAGCTGAGGCTTGAACCTGTTACCTGCGGCTCACTAGTCAGTGACTCTATCCATTCACCTACAGCTGTTTCCTTGGAATCTGTGGTTCTGAAACGTTTTGTTGTCAACCCCCCAAATTGACATGTATTTGGGCAGTGGACCCCAATGTGAAAAGATGTAGTGTCAGGGCCCCCCATGAAAAAGATTTATATTTATGCTGTAACACATTTTTTTTAAGTTATTTGTCTTGTTTGTTGTTCAAGTCAAAGCACCAGGAAGGCTGTACTTGTCAGCCATCTGTTAGCTCAATGGGTTGAGACGCAGTATACATGATCCAGAGGCCATGAGTTCAAATCCCATTGATGTCTTTCCTATGATTCTTTCCTTTGCAGACTGGCTTCCAGAAGATCAAATGAAAAGTACCAGGAAGGCTGTACTTGTCAGCCATCTGTTAGCTCAATGGGTTGAGACGCAGTATTCATGATCCAGAGGCCATGAGTTCAAATCCCATTGATGTCTTTCCTATGATTCTTTCCTTTGCAGACTGGCTTCCAGAAGATCAACTGAAAACTACCAGGAAGGCTATATTTGTCATCCAACTGTTAGCTCAATGGGTTGAGACGCAGTATACATGATCCAGAGGCCATGAGTTCAAATCCCATTGATGTCTTTCCTATGATTCTTTCCTTTGCAGACTGGCTTCCAGAAGATCAACTGAAAAGTACCAGGAAGGCTGTACTTGTCAGCCATCTGTTAGCTCAATGGGTTGAGACGCAGTATTCATGATCCAGAGGCCATGAGTTCAAATCCCATTGATGTCTTTCCTATGATTCTTTCCTTTGCAGACTGGCTTCCAGAAGATCAACTGAAAACTACCAGGAAGGCTGTACTTGTCAGCCATCTGTTAGCTCAATGGGTTGAGACGCAGTATTCATTATCCAGAGGCCATGAGTTCAAATCCCATTGATGTCTTTCCTATGATTCTTTCCTTTGCAGACTGGCTTCCAGAAGATCAACTGAAAAGTACCAGGAAGGCTGTACTTGTCAGCCATCTGTTAGCTCAATGGGTTGAGACGCAGTATACATGATCCAGAGGCCATGAGTTCAAATCCCACTGGTGTCTTTACTGTGATGCTTTCCTTTGCAGACTAACTTCTAGAAAAACAATTTAAAACCACCAGGAAACCTGTAACTCTCAGCCAACAGCTTAGCTCAACTGGTAGAGCGTCTGTCCAATGACTTGACTTGACTTGACTTGAGTGGGTTCGATTCCCACTCGAGTCAAGTGTCCCCGGTAACTTGAGGCAACGGATGAATTGACTGATATCCTTAGTGATGCTTCCCTTTGCAGACTAACTTCTAGAAAAACAAGTTAAAACCACCAGGAAACCTGTAACTCTCAGCCAACAACTTAGCTCAACTGGTAGAGCGTCTGTCCAATGACTTGACCTGACTTGAGTGGGTTCGATTCCAACTCCGAGTCATGTGTCCCCGGTAACTTGGGGCAACGGATAAATTGACTGATATCCTTCGTGATGCTTCCCTTTGCAGAATAACTTCTAGAAAAACAAGTTAAAACCACCAGGAAACCTGTAACTCTCAGCCAACAGCATAGCTCAACTGGTAGAGCGTCTGTCCAATAACATGACTTGACTTGAGTGGGTTCGATTCCCACTCGAGTCAAGTGTCCCCGGTAACTTGGGGCAACGGATAAATTGACTGATATCCTTAGTGATGCTTCCCTTTGCAGACTAACTTCTAGAAAAACAAGTTAAAACCACCAGGAAACCTGCAACTCTCAGCCTACAGCATAGCTCAACTGGTAGAGCGTCTGTCCAATAACATGACTTGACTTGAGTGGGTTCGATTCCCACTCGAGTCAAGTGTCCCCGGTAACTTGGGGCAACGGATAAATTGACTGATATCCTTCGTGATGCTTCCCTTTGCAGAATAACTTCTAGAAAAACAAGTTAAAACCACCAGGAAACCTGTAACTCTCAGCCAACAGCATAGCTCAACTGGTAGAGCGTCTGTCCAATAACATGACTTGACTTGACTTGAGTGGGTTCGATTCCCACTCGAGGCAAGTGTCCCCGGTAACTTGGGGCAACGGATAAATTGACTGATATCCGTAGAATGACTTGTAGGAGTGTGCTGGTTCAAATCCAGTTCAACCCAGGACTCTATTCTATGGATATCAGTCAATTTATCCGTTGCCCTAAGTTACCGGGGACACTTGTCTCGAGTGGGAATCGAACCCACTCAAGTCAAGTCAAGTCATTGGACAGACGCTCTACCAGTTGAGCTATGCTGTTTGCTGAGAGTTACAGGTTTCCTGGTGGTTTTAACTTGTTTTTCTAGAAGTTATTCTGCAAAGGGAAGCATCACGAAGGATATCAGTCAATTTATCCGTTGCCCCAAGTTACCGGGGACACATGACTCGGAGTGGGAATCGAACCCACTCAAGTCAGGTCAAGTCATGTTATTGGACAGACGCTCTACCAGTTGAGCTAAGCTGTTGGCTGAGAGTTACAGGTTTCCTGGTGGTTTTAACTTGTTTTTCTAGAAGTTAGTCTGCAAAGGAAAGCATCACAGTAAAGACACCAGTGGGATTTGAACTCATGGCCTCTGGATCATGTATACTGCGTCTCAACCCATTGAGCTAACAGATGGCTGACAAGTACAGCCTTCCTGGTACTTTTCAGTTGATCTTCTGGAAGCCAGTCTGCAAAGGAAAGAATCATAGGAAAGACATCAATGGGATTTGAACTCATGGCCTCTGGATCATGAATACTGCGTCTCAACCCATTGAGCTAACAGATGGCTGACAAGTACAGCCTTCCTGGTAGTTTTCAGTTGATCTTCTGGAAGCCAGTCTGCAAAGGAAAGAATCATAGGAAAGACATCAATGGGATTTGAACTCATGGCCTCTGGATCATGAATACTGCGTCTCAACCCATTGAGCTAACAGATGGCTGACAAGTACAGCCTTCCTGGTACTTTTCAGTTGATCTTCTGGAAGCCAGTCTGCAAAGGAAAGAATCATAGGAAAGACATCAATGGGATTTGAACTCATGGCCTCTGGATCATGTATACTGCGTCTCAACCCATTGAGCTAACAGTTGGATGACAAATATAGCCTTCCTGGTAGTTTTCAGTTGATCTTCTGGAAGCCAGTCTGCAAAGGAAAGAATCATAGGAAAGACATCAATGGGATTTGAACTCATGGCCTCTGGATCATGAATACTGCGTCTCAACCCATTGAGCTAACAGATGGCTGACAAGTACAGCCTTCCTGGTGCTTTGACTTGAACAACAAACAAGACAAATAACTTAAAAAAAATATGTTACAGCATAAATATAAATCTTTTTCATGGGGGGCCCTGACACTACATCTTTTCACATTGGGGTCCACTGCCCAAATACATGTCAATTTGGGGGGTTGACAACAAAACGTTTCAGAACCACAGATTCCAAGGAAACAGCTGTAGGTGAATGGATAGAGTCACTGACTAGTGAGCCGCAGGTAACAGGTTCAAGCCTCAGCTACAGCAGCAAGTCAGGATGTCAAATCAAATAGGTATTATTAGGAGTGAAATGGTTGTGTTTCTTCACCCCAACTGCACATGACATCAGTTTACATGTACGTTATTTTCAGTGATGAAGACAAACCGCACAGACGTTCACTGTACATTTTGTAAACTTATGACTCTGAGTAGAGTATAGCCTGACTTAAACAAACAAATAACAACTTAGTATAGTCAGATTTTACACAACTTACATTTTGTAATCAAACTACCGAAACGAAAGTTGGTCACCACCGAAACGAAAGTTAAATCCGAAATAATCACTAAGTGTGGAGGCCAAAATCTTCCCCCAAAAAACCTGTTAAGAGTACGTTTCAGGCAATTTAGAGTTGATTGGTAGTACTTTGTAGTGACTTTTTTGGTCCCTAACACCACAAATGGTTTACATACTGTTTACGAATGTCTTACGCATCATTTGCTTAACATGAATGATAATTCTAGTAATTGTTTGGTGTCTGCATTCATGAAAGCCAGGTAGTTTGCAACAGGTAAGGAGAAAGTCCACATTAACAGACAGTCATAAATGATGAACTGTCTTCACTTTACTGTAGGGCACATAATAACATGTACAAAGGATGTATAGATATTTTAGGAATGTTTTACAAAGCATGTTAAACATGAACAAACACATTAACAGACAGTTGTAAATGATGAACTGTCTTCACTTTACTATAGGGCACATAATAACATGTACTAAGGATTTATAGATACTTTAGGAATGTTTAACAAAGCATATGTTAAACATGAACAAGCTACCAATAGCTTGTATATATTATGTAACATCAGTTACAAATGATTTAATAATCATTTACAGATCTATTATACATGGCTTATTCATGAATAGTTACTAATACCTTTATAGATGATTTGTAACCGTAGTTATGAAGGTTTTAGTAATCATTTACGAATGTCAATAAACAGGTTGTTAATGATTTGTTAATAGTCTACAAACTGCTTATAAACGTTTATAAATGCTTTAGAACGGGTCATTATTGTAAAGTGCTACCATGAAGCCTTGCAGAAAAATAAATCACGCCGCTGCATTGCATACAGCGAACCACAAAAGCCCAGCTCCATAAGCAACGCTATCAACATTAACACACAAAGCTTGCATTAGATCATTACGCAGCATCATTCGTAATTGCATTGTTCAAGATATATGCGTGTCACTGCAGCCCAATAAAATAATGAAGGAAAGCAATTCTCCCACTAAGGCAAAGCTGAAGAAATGTTTTCCATTTATTTTAACTCAGCTAACTGTCCAAAGGCCTTTTCAATTGCACAGTGAAGCCACGGCATTATTAGAGCTGTGTCTTGTCTTGTTTTTATCAACCTTGAGGAAAAATCAAGACACAGATTGTCTTAACACAAATGATACGCAAAGAACAAATGAATACAATACTGCTAGTTAGGCCTATTCCATGCTTAATCCTTGTTTTCGGTTAGGTCCCTCTGAACTCTGAAAAACACAACTCCTCCAGGACAAACAGCATTATTTTAAATATATACAGTAGACTTATTAATTTTCAGTGACTTTGGCATAGTATGTCTGGGCCTTGGGGACGCATCACCAAGTACAATAACGCATCAATTCAAACAAAAACGGGATAATTGCAGCACTTAGAGTACAAGTTTTCCCCCCTGACAGCAACCCTATCCATATTACAAACACTCTTTACAGTACCACTAATTTATAGGGCTCCTACTGAGATTTCACAAGTGCAAGATTTCCATAAGTGTACTGTATGTGCTGGGCATCTGTGTGTATCCGCACATTCAGCAATCCAATTACATCCATGAGTGGAGGTTGATAGATAGAACATGCACGCACTCCTCACTCTATTCACACACCAATAACATGTATTTGAGCGCAAAGCAATTCACATATCAATAATAATATACACAAGATGCTGAGGCAATTCATTTGCCGCGTTACACAGACAAGATTGGATACACGGTTCATGGCAACACGCCATACAATATTATGACCAGATCATGTAACATTTCTAATAGGTATAAGCTACAGGGAGCCCATATTACAGGTCGATGTCTACCCTTTTATATCGGGTTTCAGGGGCCATTAGTTAGGCATGCACTGAAAATGGCAAAAAGAGGGAGAGAGGGAGGCTGTAAAATGTCGAGGAGTTTAGTTATCAAATGGGAGCTCATTATTTACTAAAGGTTAGATAATTCGATAATGATCTACAAGCGCACAGAGGCAGAGCATCGAGGGTTAGCCTGAAGTGCCTCTGGGCACAATGATCAATTATTGGCAAACTTCTACATGGAACGGTTCACTATTGAGTGGACAAATATCATATATATAATGCCAGTGGTGTGAAGTAACTAAGTACATTTACTCAAGTACTGTACTTAAGTATACTTCTGAGGAATTTTTACTTTACTGGAGTATTTCCCATTTTCTGTACTTTTACTTCTACTCCACTACATCTCAGAGACAAATATTGTACTTTACTCCCCTACAATTATTTGAAAACGTTAATTACTTTTCACCTATAAATTATGATTATGAAACATACATTAATTAACACTTTATCCCTATCTTATACATAGGCTATTTGAAAATAGACGATCTACAAGCTCACAACGCGTCGCATCGCGACGCGTTGTGAGCTTGTAGATCTGCTATTTTCAAACATTTTGGTACTTTTACTTTTGCTACTTCAAGTATATTTTGATACCAATACTTTTGTACTTTTACTCAAGTACATTTTTAATTCTGGTCTTTTACTTAGCATTTCTACATTGCAGTATTGGTATTTTTACTTAAGTAAAGAATTTGAGTACTTTCACTTCGTGCACGCCCCAAAAACACCCAGCTGCTCTCCCTTGCTCTTCCCATCCCCGCGTCTATACCACTGGAACTCTCCCCTTCTCTCATCTCTCTCTAATTTTCTCCCAGGTGATATTATATGTGGACAGCAGTGTATCCTTTCCCTACATATTATTGATCTGACGGCTGCACATCCTATACTGTTCCTTGCTCCAGGGACAGGAGCGAGCCGTAGAGGTGGCAGCGGTATGAAAGACAAAGTGATAGAGAGAGCAAAGGAGATGGTTTTGTTGGGGAGGGTCGGGGGGAGGGGGTAGCAATTGAGAGAGTATCAGTCGACAGTCGACACCTTGCTTTAATTTGTGCAAAGAGCGTGGTTGAAACACTGTTTATAATCGCAATGATAGGGTAGGTATACCCTCACAAAAAACATGCGGTAATCCTGGTCTCTATATACTGTCTCCCCTGGTCAGCCGGGGTGCCTGATGGAGGGGAAAGGAACTGGTTGGAATAACGTGTTCTTTCCACACGCCACTTCCTACCGGGGAAACTCCCCCCGGTCAGGGGATAGGCAGCGGCCTGCGAACTCCTCATGCATTGAAGGAAGCATGAGCTCAGTTCGGGGCTCTCCCCGGGCTGGCAGAGGGAGAGTAGCGCCCAGGATTACAGCTTAGGCGATTGGCACTGGGTGAAAAAAATGGGTTACAAAAGCAATGATGATGATGAGCTTGGGGTCTTAAAACATTGAGCGGGGATCTTGCTAAAGAAGCAGATCTTGGTAAATAGTATTTTCTATCAAAGAGCATTGAAACCCTCAGAACGAATCATTAAAATTTGTTCATTTTTTTTCCTTTATTGATTGATTGATTGATTGAAATGTAAACAGCACAGAGGTACTGTAAGACAAAAGGATAACACAAAAACGTCCTGGGGACTTGTTTCCATTGTGGTCCTATGTATTGAAAGTGTTCATTTTTGTGTTGTCCTCAGAACAACTCCTGATCAGGTGATCGGTCACATGCTCTTTTAATTGTGTCATTGTCCAGGTGGGTAAAAGTCACACATGAAACACACGCGCAAATGAATATGAGTTGTGTGTGTTCACAGACACACGGATCATGCTTGAACTAAAAAAAACAACGTTTGTGAGCATCTGCAACGCTGCCAGTCCCGAGAACTATGATGTCCTGGAAGGGCAAAACACAATGACATTACAAAGTAAACTAGATGTGCTCGGTGGAGCGCAAACTCTCTGTCAGGCCTGATCGCTGTAACGTATAGCCAAACAGCTACTGTTGCTCAGCGCTTTTCAAAATTGTTTATTTCAAGGACCCCATAACTCTGAGAGTGTACAAATGGAACCAAATGGACCCATACGGGTCCATTTGGTTCCATTTGTACACTCTCAGAGTTACAGACCCGTACGGGTCCATTTGGTTCCATTTGTACACTCTCAGAGTTACAGACCCATACGGGTCCATTTGGTTCCATTTGTACACTCTCAGAGTTACAGACCCCGAGACCCGCAGGGGTTCCATTTGGTTCCATTTGTACACTGTCCGAATTACAGGCCTGTAAGGGTTCATTTGGTTCCGTTTGTACACTGTCCGAATTACAGGCCTGAAAGGGTTCATTTGGTTCCATTTGTATACCGTCCGAATTACAGGCCTGTATAAGGGTCCGTTTGGGACTCCATCAAGGAACCCTGAGGGTCCCTGGACCCCACTTTGAGAACCACTGAGCTAGCTCATTGTATTGTTCCTAATTATCACTCCTCCAAGTGTACACAAACTCATTCACTTGGCATTTCACAGGCATATAGAGATACAGTAGTGAGCACCTATACTGACTGTACCCGCTTCTCATGGCTTTTCCATGCATTTCCGTGCATCTTAAAATGTTTGCTTCGTCAGCGAGGTGAGCGGTGCTGCTGCTAACGATGTAGCTCAATTTCCAGCAGCCCCCCCGGACAGTATTTTGGCGCCATTACTGCAATCCAGTCTTTCTTTCTTGTCTTTTTTTTGCCTGCTGATTAGTGCCCCCCCGAGCTTGGTGCACTGGTCTGCAGCCCCTGAAGCCTGTGCATTAAGCCAGGATTGTGTGCTGTTGCCATCTGTGTCGTTCCACTTTACAAACACTGGTTAACACACGTGACTTTCAGTGCCCCCCCCACCCACCCACCCCCTGCATCCTAACATGTCTCTCTATGGATCTCAGAGTTCACACTGTGCCCCTCCAAGATACATACAACATTACATCTTACTGTAGATGTCCATTTAGGAAACAGTCCACACAAAAGTTAAACATTTATTATGGAACGTGTATGTGATATACAGTAGGAGAAGAGTTGCGGGAGGATACAGTGGACTACAGCAAGAGAGTTGCTGAAGGAAGCTGGTAGGTATCACTCACAACACAGGAGCAGTGGTGTAAAGTGACCAAGTATTTTTACTCAAGTACTGTACTTAAGTACAATTTTGAGGTATTTTTACTTTCTTCAGTATTTACAATTTGATATCTGCTATTTTCAAAAGATTTTAATACATTTTATACCTTGTGAAACGGGACATTCTGCATAATGATTACTTTTACTTTTGGTATTTTAAGTATATTTTGATGCCAATACTTTTGTACCTTAACTCAAGTCAATTTGGATTACTGGACTTTTACTTGTACCAGAGTATTTCTACATTGCAGTATTGATACTTTTACATAAAGAAATGTAGTACTTTTTCCAACACTGCACAGGAGTGAAGTGAAATATAGCCCTGTGTGTATTATGCTGTGTTGATCAATTATATTCGGATTATTCTCAATTCTTATCATACGGCATAATCCATCTTGAACCATTTTAATCCTAGCATCCCTATTCTGGGCATAACAGGTGAACAAACAGGTGAACAAACAAACAAATAACAGGTGGGAAGAAAATAGGCAAACATTCGCTGAAAATAGCTGCGCTTACATATTTTCGGCGCAGTGACAAGGTAAAACATAGAGCCCTGAAGTAAATTTATACAGAGTTAGTTAATACTATAGTTGAATTTTTTTATTTTATCTTCTTTTACCAAGGACTATATATGTTTTAATGGTCAGTCAGCAGCTCACAGAGTTTGTAGTTGTGTGTGCACCCTCCCTCAGTTTTACTTCTCTGAGATGTGTTTTATGGGAATGCAGAGAATGACTACCAGAGCAAAACAAAGCATAGTGGGGGAAAAGTAAAGGTCAGACTCTGGGAAGCTGTCCAAGACAGCTGCTCCTTGGCAATGCTTACAGACGGATGAGAGGCGAGAAAAGTCGTTAGAAGTTGTAAGAGAAATAGAGAAGTCGATGCAATAGCCTGCACATTGAGCATACGGGGAGTTGTTCAACAGGGATATGATATGAAAACCTGCAGTGGTGAATCATTGACTCTGTAATTACACTTTGTTTGATAATAGATAGATACCTTTATTGATCCGGCGGGGGAATTTCAGTGGCGCAGAGGCAGCACGGTACAGAGTAAGGAAAGTACTGTTGTATATAGCAATACAAAGGCAAGAAAAACAATAAGACGCACGTCAATATAGAACAACGGTATATACCTTTACAAATATCCTGCACTATGAAGAAAAACAACAACAACAACACAAGGTTACAGTGTCCTCACCGTATCTCAACCCCAAGGCAAATAAAGTGTCCATTACTACAATCAGTGCAATGCCAATCAAACAAAGTGTCCATTTCAATCAGTGCAATGCGAGAAAGTGCAATCAGTACAATAACCATACCGTACAAGTACAGTACGTGTGTCATTAGAGGTCAGAGTCCTTGATACATCTATTACTCCAAGTTACAGTATGTTACAGTTGACCTGGCAGAGCGACCATTGCGTGTCTCGTTGTAAATCCTCAAAGCTACTGGCACAAAGGACATGAAACAGTAAAGCTTTAAGATTGTGTCATAGCAGTAAGGACGTGAAAGCTAGAACATCTAAATGCATGGAGTTTTTATCGGTTGTAGTCTTCTGGGAATATAAAACAATATATGGCTTAGGTTGCAGGATCAAGCATGGCATTGTCACAGCTGCTGGCATAGCATGAATGTATACTGGGATACATTTGTGAGCACAAGTTGGGTTTGTTTGAATTTTGAATTTTGTTAAGAGAAACATCCTACCAATTATTATCCTCCAGGTCCAACCGTTCACGCACCCAGGCAGCCTTGACTTTGGTAGCTGGTGAACTGTTTCGTAGGACAGGAGGTTGTTATATATCGTTTCTGTATTGGGTGGAAACCTCTTATGTCCAAAACTGTTACTTTTCAGGATTCAAATTAAACAATAGCAAAAGTATCAGATGTACAAGCTCGAAACGCGCTGCGTATGATCAAGTGCGACATTAATTTAGGAAAAAACACAAAAGGTTAGAGTATGGAAATAAGAGGTTTCTGCCCAACAGAAACGACAATATCATAAAAAGCGGAGATGAGAAACCCACCTCAGAGTTGACTGTAGGAGGTGGGGAAGGAAAAGTTGGAAACAAAGATTTCGTGCAATGTGGAATTTGAAAAGAGATGAGAGGGTGGGAGGTGACGTTCAGCTGGCAGATCGGCCCAGCTATGAAAAACACCCTCCATATACAGGGGTCTGATCGGCAGCTGCAGCAGGAGAGCATTTCGCTCACATTCACCCTGTGGTTCCCAAACTGGGGGTCCCCAAATTATTTTTGGGGGTCCCCAGATGATTAGCTTAATGTGCGACATTGTTTTCTCACACAACAAACCAACAGACAGTGTAAGTGTATACAGGGTATATCTGCACATTATTTTCTAAAGTTACAGTTCAATGACCTTTACAACCTTTTTAATACCAAATTGGCCAAATTGTCCAATATTACATAAGAAAGATATGTTGGAAAACAGCAGATCTACAAGCTCATGGCTATTTTCACGATATTTATCTGTGTAACCGAGTCAAACTAAATGTAATGCCTCAACTCCTACAATTCCAAGTGCTTGTCAGGGTGGGGGGTCCCCAGCTCAAATATGATTATTTTGAGGGGTTGGAGACACATTTTGAGCTTGTAGAACTGCTACTTTTGAATTTGAATTCTGAAAAGTAACAGTTTTGGACATGGTTCAGTACTTCTTCCACCACTGCCAGGGGAACAACTGAAATACAGGCATAATCATGAACTGCATGGACTCCATGACCAACCACACTGCAAACTGAAGATAGGAGCTGGCCGTACAGTAAATTTGCTACTGTAAGTGCTAAAAAGGTGAAAATTATGCAGTGGCATATTTCATTCCAGAAAATTATTAATGGCTTATTAAGAACTGAATTCTCACCACATGCTATTATTTCTCCCTCTGGGAGGTTTTACACAGAATATTGAGAATCCATGTTTGCTTAAACTGTAGTTGCACACAGTCGCTCCTCATAATTCATCATCATTTAGCAGATCATTATAATAACAAATGCATTTTTGTAGATTTTAAAAAGGCCATTGACAACCTAGACAGACAGGGAAGTGCTGTGGGAACTGCACTATGAGTTAAACATTACAATTATTAATCTAATAAAGAACATGTACCAGGATTTCAGTGGCCTTGTGATCTACAAGGGCACAAACTGTCAGACACCTTTGTCATTGCAACATGAGTACGGCAAGGTTGTCTCCTCTCTCCTTAGATTTTTATCATTGCCATTGATTGATTGATTGATTGATTGAATACTTTATAAGCAGTTTGCAAAATAAAAGCACCGGAAAGTATAGTTCAATACGAGGTCTGCTAAGAGGATTTTAAACCCAAGAAAGCCTCTGAGACCAAGTTTGATGATTCAATAACGGACTGAGATTGAAATAGAAAATGATTCAGTCATCAGACATGATACGCATAGACGTGTGGATGGTGTCTGCATGTACATACACCAGGATATTAACTTAATCACTCGTTCTGACCTAAATCATGATGCAATTGAAACTGTGTGGGTTGAAATAATTTTTGATAAAGCTAAACCTGTGCTTGTCGGTACCATCTACAAACCCCCTGATCAGAATTATTTCTATGGTATACAGTACTTGAGGGGTGCTTAGCTGAGGTGGACGGTGCAGAAAAAAATCTTATGGGAGATTGGAACACAGACATGCTCCGAAAAGAAGCATCCACGTCTTCAAATCCTTCAGTAGGTTTTGTGATCTGCACGGCCTCTGTCAGCCAATTACTCTACTCTACTATTCTACTCAAACCACCATAGAACTCATTCTACATCGGACGGTTCCAAAATCTCCATGAGTGGGGTTGTACACACGAAAATACATGACCCATCACACTCAGAGGGGAGGCCATAGAGTGTGGCCATTTAAAGCTTTTCGACGGGTGCTGAAGAGCCTTCCCAGCAGTCAGTTTGCCTGCAGCATGTCTAGTTTTAAAGGCAGGATTCACAGTCAAATCTGGAATGTTAACTTAAGTCTCTAGATCAGGGCCTCCAACCGCCAAATCTTTGTGTGATAGGATCACGTTTTTTACATTAACCACATTAACCCTTATATAGCATCCCTATTCTGAGTGGAATATTAGCCAAAAATAGCAGATCTACAAGCTCACAACGCCTCGCAGGGTGAGGCTATTTTTCGCAAGGAGGTTTGGTGTAGAGGGAAAAAAAGGAGCAGACTAAGTATTGACGGTTCAAGTGTTAAATGTCTGAAAATACACATTAATCCAACATACACTGATGATAGTGCTGTCAAAGTCTATGAAACTGTCTAAGAAATCTATGAAAAAGTTTAATCTGCAACACAACTTTATGCAATATGTAGTGGGGGGTCCCTGCTTCATCTCTCTCTCAGCTAAGGGGTCCATGGCCTGAAAACGTTGAAGACCCCTGCTCCAGATTGTGGGTGTCTCACAGGGATTCATGAATGAAATGAATGAATGAAATGAAATGAAATCTTTATTTTTTGAACATGTTTAAAAACAAAATAAAATAAATGCAATAAATTGCAATACAGACTCTCAGGCAACAACAACACTATCATTTTACATGTTCAAAAAGGAGTAGGTTGAAGTATAAAACTTATTTGATCCTACCCCTTCTTTCCGCTTCCTTCAGCGTCATCACATTCTTTATCATATACCCACATGGTATACCTCACATTACAGGCTACAGTAGTGCCTGTTGCTGACTGGGCTCAATGCTGTCAACTTCCAACACCCTTGTGTTGAAGAACAGAGCTGAAAGAGTATTTCTGTGTGCTGGCCTGGGTCAGGACAGGTATTTGCTGCGTCGTTGGGTTTGCTTGCTCTGGTTCACGCAGCAGCGGACAGAGTGTCACAGTCTATATCCACTGGGTTAAAGCAAGCCAAACACCATAACTTCAGGCTGGAGACAGTCACCAGGGCATGGCCCTCCCGCCAAACTGACCACGGCAAGTGACTGAGCGCTAACAACAAACTGCCAAAACAATCCATAATTCTGTCAGAGTACAGAGCATCTTACCTCGCTGTGAAAAATTGGCTGTTTGATTTCAGAGGGATTTCAGCCGCCGAGTGTCTGTTGGCAGTCAACACAGACAAATCAGTGAAGGAGGTGTGAGGAATCTTGACATTTTGATTCATGTCAGTAACTCCTCATCTAAAAGGCGGAACCACAGCAAGGTTTCTTGGCTGTTAGGGGGAGAAGTTTTCAACAGCTACTGTACTTATAATGCAGTGTGAGACAGACCTTCTATGAGATCTACATCACTGCTGTCAACCACACTAATATTGGCTTAAAAATGCAGACTCCTCTCAAAGACTGGTCTTTGCTCCATTATATCTCAGAGGCAAATATTGTACTTTCACTCCACTACAATTATTTGAAAACTGTAGTTACTAGTTACGTTGTAGATTTTTATTATTATTACAAAACATACATTAACCACTTCAACCCTACAGTACATTTCGGCCATTTGAAAATAGCAGATCTAAGCTCACAATGCCACACATTGTGAGCTGGTAGATCAGCTATTTTTAAAATATTTTTTTATACATTTTGAACTCGAGAAATGGGAATTCTGCACAATGAGTACTTTTACTTTTGAGGCCGATACTTTTGTACTTTTACAGTATATCTATATTGCAGTATTCCACCACTGCACTGTGACACCACAAGTAGTGTGTTCTCATGCCACGGTTCAGTCAAGTCTGGAGAACAGAGGGAACGGAGAAGAACGATGTCCCCACACCAAAAGAAGCAAAGACAGCCGTTGGCACTTTATATGGTAAAATATGAACACACACACACACACACACACACACACACACACACACACAGTAGCCTATACATAAAAAAAAACATTTTTTTCTTTTGTTTCTTTCTTAGAATAGCCAATTATTTTTACCCAATTTAGACGTTAGGCCAATTAAAAAAGAGGAGCACATCACACATTTTCAAATGTATCTTCATAATTGGTCCTCCTCACTAATGCTAATTATAAGATGGAACCATTTCTCTCTGTGTCTGTTACGACAGTTACGACCGATGACATCATCAGTAGTCATTTAAAACATTTCAAATTGTTTTAATTGATGCAAGAACAAAGTCAGCTTGCTAACTTTCAAGGAAGACAAATGCTGTAGTTTCCATTAGCTTGGAATCCGAACCAATGATGTCATTGGTAGGCATATTTCTGAACTGCCGATTGGTAACAAATCAATAAGCAGAATTGATCAAATCCTAACAAAAATGTAAAGTGAATGTCCAGCGCCATAAAGATCTCCATGGGGAATCATGTCATTATAAAGTAAGAAACTGTGCTCATTATATCATCTGTCTTTTTCATCTGCTTACAGTATATACGAGCGGCAAAAGTCGAATAGTCATTAATTTTCATTTTGGAGACGAATAGCTACACGAAAAGCTTAGCAGCATGTGGGCTAAGCTTCCTCTGGTTTCTGTGTGTGTGTGTGTGTGTGTGTGTGTGTGTGTGTGTGTGTGTGTGTGTGTGTGTGTGTGTGTGTGTGTGTGTGTGTGTGTGTGTGTGGTGGATCTTATAGGGGGAGGGGGGGTCTTAAGGGGTTATGGGCGGACAAACACTAGCATGACTCTGGTGTACTGTGCTGAATGAAGTACAAGAAAAATATATTGCTTGAGAATGAGTTGATCTGTTATTGAATGAATAAGAGAACAAGTGTCTCCATTTTAACTCACCTTTCAGGATTCGTTCCTAATAAGAAACAGTGTACAAATATAATAAGGGGGAGAGTAACAATCAGTCTGCCACTATTTGACCCCACTGATTCCGAAAAACAGAAATTAAAGGGGGCGGAAAGTATCTGGCAATACCGTTTTGCTTGCCAGGAACTGACTGTCCACCCCCCTTTTCTCAGACCAGCTAGGTGAGTGGTAAAGTAATAAAAATGGCTATGCCAACTCCAAACAGCCCCAAAGACACGACAACAGCACGATTTGACCCCACTGATTCCGAAAACCAGGGGAAACTCATGAACATTCTCCCGGCAAACGGAATTCCTAAAAAGATGGTTCAGACGATAGGGGCAAGCTACAGCCAGACTCGAGCCAAGGTTCAAACCTGCGACGGTGACACCAAAGAATTTGAGATCCTAGCGGGCGTCCTACAGGGTGACGCTCTGGCCCCCTTCCTGTTCTTTGTAGCGATGGATCATGCCCTGAGACTCGCAATCAATGGCAGAGAGAGAGGAGGCACAGGGGTTCACTTTGGTCCTGAGGAAGTCAAGGCGAGTACACCCCATCATGATTACCGACTTCGACTAGTCAGATGACATTGCTCTAGTCTCAGATACAGCAGAGAAAGGAAGGGAACTACTACTGGCAGTAGAAATGGAGTGCAGGAAGATCATCGGCCTCAAGCTCAATGTCAAGAAAACAAAAGTACTGACAGTTAACAAAGAGGACAAAACCATTTCCACTGCGGACGGGACGGTGCTCGAGCCAGTCGAGGACTTCAAATATCTCGGAGCCTGGACTGCTTGGAGGAAATCAGACATGGGAGAAGACCTCAAGAGACGGCTGTTCGTAGCTGCAGTGGAGTCAGTATAATTTCATACTTTAGTCATACCATTGTGTCACACAAAAATAATCTACAAGCTCACAAGTCAGTGTCATTGTGATGTGGTGTGTCTGCTATTTTTTATCTGCTATTTTTGCAATTAATGAACATTTCTGCCAATAATGACATGACAAGTGTCATGCATCATTCCTGTTGCCCAGGCAGCCCATATGGGTTTAAAGGACATTGATCAAACATATTGTTACAGTCACAGTGTTATTGTTTTTACTGACCTTTCAAAATGTTCACAGGGTCATACATAGCTGTTATTAAAAACACTGAATGACTTTGCTGTTAGAATAGAACAACTTTTTTTGGCGAGAGATGCTATGTTCAACGACCAATAACTAGCAAACGGAGGGTCGAAATGATAAAAAAAAAATCTTCGGGGGATCGATCGTACTGGAGATAAACATTTTGTGACTACTTGAAAAGGTAAGAAAAACGTAAAATCACTGGCACTGTTGGCAATTATTTATCTATTTATGTGCGTTTGTATGTGCCTCGACGGAGTGGGGCGGTAGAGCATCTGCGCGCCGGTTGTGGTGGGCCGGTCTGGGCCAAAAGTCAGCAGAATTTATGTCCCAGTCCAGCCCTGGTCTTTACTCCTCCCATGAGAACTCTGCAGCTCTGGACATTATGAAAGTTGTTCTTCACTCTCTTGACAAGTTGTTTTGGTCTCTTAAAGACTGCTGCTTCCCTTAGAGACGTCTCCTCTGTGTCCTCAGATCAATAAGGTCATACTTCTACACACTCTCATCTAAACTCACTCAAGTATTGGATGTTAATGTGATGTGCTTGCATGCTAGATATAATAATGTATATAAAAAAGGATACAAATTATTCCAAAATCATCATTCCTCGTCTCCCTGCTCTTCTGAAAAAAGCCAAAGTAATTTGTCTGGGGAGACCTGTGTGCTCTCCAAGTAAAAAAAACAACCAAAACAACAGAAATTAATAATTTGCTTAGGAACTCTGTAAGAGCACTGCACACACACACACGCACACACTCACTCACGTACTCATGCACGCACACAGACAGACAGACAGACAGACAGACAGACCCTCACATCAATAATTCTATTATCATCTTTTCTTTTCGCTGGGGTCAAGGCCTCATATAGTGTCAGTGATCACAACCAACTCTGCCTAATTAAGTCTGATTGATCTGTGGCACACACACACACACACACACACACACACACACACACACACACACACACACACACACACACACACACAGAGCCCATAATAAAGGCTGGTGGGAGCTACGGCTATACTTGGACATACGTATGCATCATGCACAGAATGCATGAGGAGGAGCATGAATGTTTGAAACGTGGGGAACATCAAGGACGCCAGAGACAAAGAATCCAATGACCTCCTGCTACCGCCGGTACGTCTCAAAAAGAACCACAATGCACCACAGCACGCGGCGCAGATCGCTGATCACATCGCCGCGTCTTTCATATTAATGTCATGAGAAGTACAGCGGTGGGGGACGAAAGGAGAGAGCAAGGGGTTCAGCAGCACCTCCGGGTTCTTTCAATATTCATTTTGTTGCTGTCAGCATGGACTCAATTCAGTCTGATTTCAGTTGTTTTTATGAGATTAAAGAGTATTAGAATGGGTCAAACTAGCAATAGAACGCACGTGCTATTGCTTGAAGTGAAGTTCAGAAGCATCTTCAATAAAACCCTAATGGTCTCGGATATTTCTCGAAGGCAAAGGATAACCACTTAAACCAGCATCCGTATTGTGGGGAAAGCTGTCGCAGGAAAATAGCAGATTGACAAGCTCACAACTCTTGTGAGCTTGTCGATCGACTATCAGCGAACGCTTTCCCCACAATAACGGAAAACATAGTAGCATAGAGCCCTGAGGGACTACGCTCAACCATATGGGGTTTAAGTGGTTAAAGCCTCAATATTAGGACTGCACCGATATGGAAATTCTTGGCCGATCAAGATACCGATGTTTAAAATAACAATTAGCCGATAGCCGATTCCGATATTTGTTTATTTAGTTTGTTTGGTGTATTATTTCCTCCTCTTGTGCCAGGGAAACAAAGAAATCTTCATTATAAGAAATAACTGTTCAGAATCTGCAAAAACACAACATAATTGCCTTGATGCAAGTAACATTAACGAGTGTCAACGAGCGTCAGCTGGACAGTGACACACACACACACACACACACACACACACACACCTCATCTGTGCTGAACCCAAAGTGACTGGAGTTAGTAAATAAATGCCCTTGAATATGACATGATAATGTTTACTGTGATAATGGTAAGCTTACCTTTCATATCACAAACACCATAGATTAAAAACTCCTGTAACTTTAACCCATTAATACCTGGAACGCATCTCACTCAGTCACTTTAGATTTCTTTGGGTATTCAAAAATAGCAGATATACAAGCTCATAGCGCGGCACTTGGTGCCGTGCTATGAGCTTGTAGATCTGCTATTTTTTTTTAAATCTTGGAAACATTTTTTTTTTATTCTTTTCAAAAAACTGTTAGGATTTAGAACATATTTTTAAGAATCGCCTCAGGTCTTAATGGGTTAACCAGCAAAAAAAGAATATATATAATTCTTTTGCCGATACCGATGTTGACCGATAATGGCAAATATCGACCAATACGGATATGTGGCCGATATATTGGTGCATCCCTACTCAATATGCAAATCCGTCAACTGGTTGGCTGTAGAATGATAATACCTACAGTACAGTAAACATCACAATTCTACATAATGTGATCATTGTAAAAACACAGCGCTCACGTGGAGGACTCCTTTTAACGCGCTTTCACAAATCACAGATTAGGACTTATATGGCCTAACAAAACTTTTCAGTCGTGTGATTTGCTTTGGCTGTAATGCTCTGTAATCAGGTGGAAAGCTTGTATGTAAGAATGCACTGATTATTTAGTCACTGGCTCTTGTTAATACTTTTCTTTGGTTAAATATTTATTTTAAAAAGAAAACACAGGCACACTTAATTCCTTTCCCCTTTCAAAATGTCCAAAATAGTACTACTTTTGTGCAACATTCTTTTATGTCAAAGTTGGGCATTAATTTACGGGGGGAAATGGAGATATGAGGTTTCTGCCCGACAGCAATGGTTATGTAAACTGTCCTCCACGCGCCATATAACTTTGTCTGATTCATGGTGTCATAAAGTCTTTTATGTTTTATCGATTGGTAGTTATTTCAGATCTTCATTAGGGATGGCTGCCGCATAATAACAACAACATATAGGACCGTTGCTCATTTAGTGTCCATTACGCTAAAACGCCATTTGTCAATTGTAAAGCGTGAAGTGCTTCGTGCAGGAAGGAGAGGAAGGATTCATATTGCTAAAGGCAGGATCGATGGGGCCAGCGACGTGCAAGAGCTGTAGTCTATTCTCCTCACGGAGGGTCAAGGCCTCTTATTGTCAAGAGTGAGTCTCAGTGATCACAACAAACGCCACCTAATTGATTCAGATTGATCTGTCACACACCCCACATACACAGGTGCACATACAAACACACACATGTTTGTATTACTATACTTATGAGAACATTTTAGGACGACCCTTTTTTTTGGCCATTTTTTACCCTAACCTTAAAGCCAAAAATAACAGATCTACAAGCTCACGACGGGTTAACTTGTTGTGATAAATGGTGCATTTATATGGCGCTTTTATCCAAATCGATTTACATAGCACCAACCTGCTCATCGGGAGCAATTAGGGGTTCAGCGGCTTGCTCAAGGACACTTCCACTCTGACTCTGGGGGAGTCCGGGATCAAACTGGGAACCTCGCAGTTCCCATCCGGCCGCCCTACCGGCCACTCTACCCCTGATGACTTGTAGAGCTGCACTGGATTCAACAAAGTATAAATCAGGCATATAATCTTTTCCTAATTACAATACAAGCATCTAAGAATATATTTGAAACATAAAATCTAGAATTTTCACAATTCAGGGCAATTGCAAAGTGTGGTTGCGCCGACGCAGAGTTCTGGGTTGTGGCCATGGGGGTCCAAGGAATCCATCGTCACATAGTAGTTCACAGTCCAGTCCCCAGTGGTGTTGAAGATCTCAAAATAAATTATTGTTAAAGCAAACTTGCCTTTTTTTTTTTACCTTATTGTTCTGATCTGAGATATTGAGAGGAGACAATACCCTGTGTATATAGAGTAAATGGCATATCTGCTATTTGCAAACAAGTTGTAAATACTCAGAAGACATTTCACGTTTTCCTTATATTATGATGTCATGTTTTGTGAGTATAAGATTCAGCACCTATTTTCCCCAGCCTGATAATAGATATTAAATACCTTGTAATGTACTTGGGAATGTCTCACCATATAATACATGTGGAACCATTACGATACATGTCGACCTGGCTAGTAGCTGGGTTGAAGACATACCATTTTGTATATTGTAAAATAGATACTCCCCAGCATATCAGGCACATCAATGTTACTGAATGGCTTCAATACCACAATGAAAAACTATTGTTTAGCCTACATTGTGACAGACTTGTCATCACCAGGCAGGAGTTTTGGTTAAGCTCTAATGTCCATGTAGATTGCTTCACAGTTTTACACACAGTAGAGGGAATGAAGTCCATTTTGTCCAGCAGGCAGAGATTATAGTCTGACAACACTTTCAATTACAAGCTTTGACTCTTGCATCGATCAAACCGTTAAGTGGATAAGTTGGTCAAATAAATTAAAACACCAGATTGTAGAAGGCAAAAATTATTGTCAGTTAAACAAACAACTTTTGTGTATTATGTTCATATGTGTATGGGCTTAGGTATTAAGAGATGTTACATTCCAAAGTTTCATTTTTTGTTCAGCTTTAGCAGTGAAGAACCCTTCTGATTATGAATAGTAATTCCAAAAAAAAAACCCACACACATCTGTATTCATTGTAAATGTTAAATACATGTGACTAAATACATTACCAAACATATAGATTCACTTTTCAAACACATGGTAAAAAGAATAATAAGTAGAGACAAAGCAGAGCAGATATAGTTTAAAGTATTTATTAACACAATTGTATTATTGGTACCTTTACTGTAAGCAACACCATCAATATATTTGGTATAATGTCCTATCAATTATTGTTATTATAGTTGTTGTTATTATGATTATATATGTAATAATAGTATGGTTATATTTTATGATTCTATATATAGGTTAATTATAGTTATTAGTGATAATTATACAATTATATATTATGGTAACTATTACAATGCCTGTAAACAGTTTATTATTGACAGATATATTGTTGATGCTATAATGATTATTATTACTACTATTACTGTTATTATCCAAAACTATATTCTAACTTTTAAGTACATTTTAAGTAAATTCAATATTTTCCAGGGTGAAGCAAAAAACCCGCCTCCTATTTCAGCCAATTTAGGAGTGCACGGGGAAAAAAATCTTGCACCGACCCATTTGTTAAAAAAGGGGATCAAGCAAGCTCCTGGTAAATATATTAATATATTATTAAACAACATGTAACATTCTGAAAAATAGGTACAAATTGTAGGGCTGCAACTATATTGATTAAGTTAATTATCTCAAAGTGTATTTTGTAGATATCTAATTTTGTATTTATCAATGAATCAATGTGTAACATTTTCCATAATTATTTTGGGATTACATTTATTAGTTTAATTAAGAAATGAAGTCCTATTTTAATAAGTGTATATTGGCTGTTTGAATAAAATTCATTTTTTTGTCAAAATGAATTAAAAAATAATTTAGTCCTAATAAGTGTTACAGTCTTACAGCCCTAAAAACAAATGGTGAGTTAAACATTTACAACATGCACATGTAAATATAAGGTAGTGGGTCATGAAAAGGCAGTATACAATCCAAAATAGTTTGTTATGCATTTGTTAGAATTGATTATTTCATGTGTGAGTTTGTTATTCAATTCAGGGATGGACCTACATCACCGATGCAGACAATGCTTCTCACCACTTCACTAATACACCACTAGCTTACGTTTCACCTGTTCCCTGATGGACATGCCAGACTGCGTGCTTGACTCCTGCCTTCTCCTTCTCTCCCATTCCGCAGGCCCAGCCATGACAAGCTGTCGTCCTCAGCACGTTGCCACTGTCTGCAACACCTGCTCACTCCTACATAATTTTCTACAAATACAAAATCTCATGCAAATAAACTCCTCACTTCGTCACATGCAATTCCGTCCATGTCATTTATCTCACATTATTGCACTTCCTTTTCACATGTCATCACAACACATCTTTTCAAAATATCCATTCCTATGCAAGGCCCAGTAGCAAATAAAAAAGCACACAACCTCGCAAGATTTTCCGCCCTACGTACACACAACACTCACTCACACGATCAGGTGGCAATAAGGTGAGTCTGCAATGAGTCAATATTCACAACGCCTCTTTGCAAACAACAGAATCCCACGATCCACCTCCCTTAAAGGAGCATACATCCCATCTTAATGCCCACTCTGTGCTACAGCGACACTAACACAAAGACAGACACACGTAGGCACCAGCGAACGCAAAGCCCCGCGCAACGGCTGGGGTCTCGGGGGGCGTAGTCCCCCGAGACTCTAGTAAATGGATAAAGTGGTTAAAATGTTTATGATGCTACCTTAACTACTCTAGCTGGGAACCCCCTGAAATCCCCCCAAGGACCCCACTTTGAGACAGGCTAAGAGCTTGTAGCTGCGTTAGCATTTGGAACCGTATCCATCACACTGTAAGAGCTGGTGTGTGGACTTCACGTCTGATAAACCATTACAATACCAGTGGTCCTCAAACTTTTACCTTTCAAGGACCACCATAACGGGTCCATTTGGTTCCATTTGTACACTAAAGAGTTACAGACCTGTAATGGTCCATTTGGTCATCAACAATTATAATGAAGGATCCCAACCCTACACAATGAACATAAAGAATAAAACAAACCATGTAAGGGTAAATACAACATTATGAACATAAAGAATAAAACATAAAACCATAAAGGGTAAATACAACACTATGAACATAAATAAAACAGACAATATAAAATGGTAAATACAACACTAGTAGGGCACTGCAGGGAATTGAACCCCATCCCGGTAAACCAGGAGAACCACACCAGAGCCTTTGTTTTTATGTTATTTACAAATCATGGTAACATTCACTCATTTACATTTCAACAGTAAAGTCACTTCACAATTTTCACTGTAGATATTCATCTATACTCTTTGTCCAGAGTGACTCACAATAAACAAGGTAAACACATACATAGAATACAATCACATTCAAATACAGTAAATGGAAGTTAAAACAAAACATACATTACAACTGAAATATTTTTTGTGCAAATATTACATAATTTCCAATGATATTATCCATATCCAAGACTAATGCTATTATGTAATTTTGACAAGCCTATGAAGTCATGACGACCAAGAAGAAAACAGGAAAACAATAACCCAAAATACATGTCAATAATTAACATTACAATAAAAAAGGAGAAAAACTAAAACAAAATACAGATAAGATACAATAAACTAACAGATATTCAAATTAATATTTGCACAAAAAAAAACTCTTGCTGACCTCCCTCATCTATCCCGTCACAGTTCATCCATTTACCAATTTAGTTTATCCACTTAACAAGGTTGCCATGTTAAAGGACAAGTCCGGACTAGAATAACAGACTTTTGTCCTACTTTTATTGATCCCAAATGACTGGCCATGGAAAATTCATGAACAGGCCATAAATAGGTAGCCATGTTTTCACTCCACACAAACTTTAAGGAAAACTAACATCTTAACATCTTTATAAAAAATAAAAAACGGTTGAAGAAAAGACTCACTCCACAAAAACCTTATGGAAAACTCCTTAGACAGAGATTAAGAAAATATATTTGCATTTTATTTGTTCATGCTCATAAAGCGCTCCAAGAGCTAAGTGAAAAGTGCAGCAGCAAACTTTTGGGTCAAAGGACCATCGTCAGTGCCTCGCCTACTGACCGCCGTGAATAATGAAGCTTTACCCGCAAATGACAACACATAAATCCACATCACATACAGCGCCTATGGTCATATGTGATGTGGACTGACATGATGAAGACTTACCTGCACATGACTGAAGTGACGTGAAATGATAAGACGAGACGCAAATCAAATTACGCAAGATGAAACGAGACATAAATCCACATCACATACTACACTACACTACACTACACCAGACATACACTATGGTCATTATGTGATGTGGACTGACGTAATGAAGCTTTAACCGCAAATGATTAGATCTGATATAGCACTGACGATGGTCCTATGACCTAAATGTTTGCTGCTGCACTTTTCACTTTGATCCCTTGGAGCACTTTATGATCATGAAACGAATAAAATAAAAATAGCTTTTCTTTGTCTCCGTCTAAGGAGTTTGTGGAAGGAGTCTTTTTTTTCTGCCAGTTTTGCTTTGTTTTTGAGACCAGCTACATATAAATATTCCTCTTTTTCCTTTTAGTTTCCTACAATAAAAAAAGAAAGAAATGTACAGAAATAAAACGTTATTTTTCAAAGGAACCTCATATATTTAAGGAAACATGGAACAAAATGGACCCTTGTCCACTGTTTCCCAAGTTATGGGTCGGGACTCAATAATGGGTCGTGGACACATTTTCTTGGGTCATGAGTAAATAACCCCCCCCCCACCCCCGCCAACCTGTTAATTAAGTATTCAATCAAAGCTTCCAGCAGGTTATTGGCCTGTGGATTACGGTTCATTGAACATTGTAATGTATTAAATACATTTGAAATGACATTGGTTTGTTCTGAATGGATTAGATATGACATATTGGAATATTGTTGATGTCCAAAAAACATAAAAAGTGAAAATAGCCGATCTACAAGATCAATGTCACAAAATAAAGAAAAACATTCAAAATAATGTAATTTAAGAAAATGCTAAATAAGAGATTCCATGAAGAAAAGAAAATAATGAAAATCTACAAGAGTGAAGATCTACAAGCTCAAACTAATTTCATAAAGTAAATTCAAAAAAGAAAAGCAATTCCATAAAGTAGGGGAATCATTTGTTTAACATACAACTTACATTTAGTTGAAATTTAAACCAGTGGTTCTCCTCCTAAATATTTGGCAAAAACATTAAGATTTAATATAAAAAAGTTATAATAAATAAATAATTTATACTAAGTTAGTACCAATGGATTGATTGGTCTTTAAAGCATGCTCTGGAAAGGCCCACCCATCTGTCCACTTAACACGGCTGCCATGTTAAGTGGTCAGATCCAGAATAAGGTTGAGAACCACTGATTTACACATTTCAAAGATCTACAACTACAGCAGAAATGAACATTTAATTAAAGATCTACAACTACGGCAGATGAAAACCTAACCCTATGGATTAAGTACATGAGCAACATGTAATTAAGTTTCACAATTATTGTCATTTTTAGAGGAACTTCATTTTATTTAACACTTTTTTAAAGCTCTGTGGACATTGTTTTAATAAAAACCTGATAATGCTTTTAATCGGGTAAATGACATATAGATCATATTTGTTATCAATAAACAAAAATGTCCACAAAACTTACAAGTGCGAAATAAAATCTTGACTCCTCCAACCAATTTTATATTTTTGAAAATTGTAATAATGTAATCATTTACAGACCATAAATGGGTAGCCATGTTAACATCTTTATAAAAAATAAAAAACGGTTGAAGAAAAGACTCACTCCACAAAAACCTTATGGAAAACTCCTTAGACAAAGACTAAGTAAATATATTAGTGTTTTAATTTTTCATGCTCATAAAGAGCTCCAAGTGCTAAAAGTGAAAAGTGCAGCAGCAAACGTTTGGGTCAAAGGACCATCGTCAGTGCATCGCCTACTGACCGCTGTGAATAATGAAGCTTTACCCGCAAATGACAACACATAAATCCACATCACATACAGCTCCTATGGTCATATGTGATGTGGACTGACATGAAGACTTACCTGCAAATGAATTATAAGTGACGTGAAATGATATGACGAGACGCAAATCAAATTACGCAAAATGATACAAGACATAAATCCACATCACATACTACACTACATACACTACACTACACCAGACATACACTATGGTCATTATGTGATGTGGACTGACGTAATGAAGCTTTAAGCGCAAATGATTACATCTGATGATATAGCACTGACGATGGTCCTATGACCTAAATGTGTGTTGCTGCACTTTTCACTTTGAGCACTTGGATCACTTTATGATCATGAAACAAATAAAACAAAAATAGATTTTCTTAATCTCCGTCTATAAATCTTCCTCTTTTTCCTTTTAGTTTCCTACATTTTTTTTAAATAAAACATTTACAGAAATAAAAAGTTCTCATATTTCAAAAGAACCTCATACATTTAAGGCAACAAATGGACCCTGGTCCACTGTTTCCCAAGTTATGGGTCGGGACTCAATAATGGGTCGTGGACACATTTTCTTGGGTCATGAGTAAATAACCCCCCCCCCCCTCCCCCGAACCTGTTAAAGTATTCAATCAAAGCTTCCAGCAGGTGATTGGCCTGTGTATTACGGTTCATTGAACATTGTAATGTATTAAATACATTTGAAAATGACATTGGTTTGTTCTGAATAGAGCAGATATGACATATTGGAATATTGCTGATGTCCAAAAAACATTATACAATGTGAAAATAGCCGATCTACAAGATCAATGTCACAAAAATAAAGAAAAACATTCAAAATAATGTAATTTAGGAAATTCCATAAAGAAAAGAAAATAATGAAAATCTACAAGAGTGAAGATCTACAAGCTCAAACTAATTTAATAAAGTAAATTAAAAAAGAAGCAATTCCATAAAGTAGGGGAATGATTTGTTTAACATACAACTTACATTTAGTTGAAATTTAAACCAGTGGTTCTCCCCCTAAATATTTGGCAAAAACATTAAGATTTAATATAAAAAAGTTATACTAAATAAATAATTTATACTAAGTTAGTACCAATGGATTGATTGGTCTTTAAAGCATGATCTGAAAAGGCCCACCCATCTGTCCACTTAACACGGCTGCCATGTTAAGTGGTCAGATCCAGAATAAGGTTGAGAACCACTGATTTACACATTTCAAAGATCTACAACTACAGCAGATGAAAACATAACCCTATGGATTAACACTCTGTACATGAACATTTAATTAAAGATCTACAACTACGGCAGATGAAAACCTAACACTATGGATTAAGTACATGAGCAACATGTAATTAAGTTTCACAATTAAGATTGACATTTTTAGAGGAACTTTATTTTATTTAACACTTTTTAAAGCTCTGTGGACATTGTTTTACTTTGTTTTAATAAAAACCTGATAATGCTTTTAATCGGGTAAATGACATATAGATCATATTTGTTATCAAAAACAAAAATGTCCACAAAACTTACAAGTGTGAAATAAAATCTTGACTCCTCCAACCAATTTTATATTTTTTAAATTTGTAATAATGTAATCATTTACAGACCATAAATGGGTAGCTATGTTAACATCTTTTATAAAATAAAAACCGATTGAAGAAAAGACTCACTCCACAAAAACCTTATGGAAAACTCCTTAGACAGAGACTAAGTAAATATATTAGTGTTTTAATTTTTTATGCTCATAAAGAGCTCCAAGTGCTAAAAGTGAAAAGTGCAGCAGCAAACGTTTGGGTCAAAGGACCATCGTCAGTGCCTCGCCTATTGACCGGCATGAATAATGAAGCTTTACCCACAAATGACAACACAGAAATCCACATCACATACTACACTACACTACACTACACTACACTACGGTCATTATGTGATGTGGACTGACGTGATGAAGCTTTAATTGCACTGACGATGGTCCTACGACCTAAATGTGTGTCGCTGCACTTTTCACTTTGAGCACTTGGAGCACTTTATGAACATAGAAAAAATTAGTCTCTGTCTGAGGAGTTTTCCTTAAGGTTTTTATGGAGTGAGTCTTTATTTCTGCCAGTTTTAATTTGTTTTTGAGATCAGTCAGTGAATATTCCTCTTTCCTTTTAGCATCCTACATTTGTTTTACATGAATAAAATACAATATTTAGAGTAGTAAAACGTTCTTATGTTTCAAAAGAACCCGATACATTTAAAAACAAAAATCAAAGAAATTCAATTTAAAATATTAAAATAAGAGTAATGAAAATAGCAGATCTACAAGCCGAGCTTGTAGATCTGCTATTCTCACTAGGTCCCAGGGAGACATCACATTTCTCTTTTGGGTCTCGAGCTAAAACGTTTTGAAAATCTTTACACTGAAATGTTTACATTCCAGTGTGTTTTTGCCATTGCTTGTTTATTGATAATTTCAGATCCAGATTCAAACAGTGACTATTTTTTCTGGGGTCAAATAGTAAAATGAAAATGAATTAAAAGCACATATAAGAAGCAAGCAAAATAGAACATGTGCTATTTTGTGAAAACAACAAATCTAAGCAATAAATTAGAAACAAAACAAAAAAAAGAGGTTGTGAAAATAGATTTACATGCTCGTTGTGAGCTTGCAAATCTATTATCTTCACTAGTTTGGGTCCTGAGCTAAAAGGTTTGGGAACCTCTGCAGTGGCACAATGCCTGGTAGCTGTTAAATATAGAGCTTACACATTTTTGAATGACATCAGTTATGACTGTAATGTTTAGAATGCAATCACACAGTTATGACTAATGTTTATTTTATTTTCCAGAAGTAATACAGTCTACAGTGACTGAACTGCCTCTTACACAGTGTCACAGTGGCTGCTAGCTGATGCCTATGAGTTCAATTCAAAGTTTCAATTTAAATGGTGCATTTATCTATAGTACCTTTAACCAAAGCACTTTGTAATGTGCATTACATTCACCAACATACTTAGCAGGGGGAGAGATAGAGAGATGAGGGATGAAGAGACAGAGAGAGGGATAGATAGAGAGACTCGTATAATTTACATCATTTGTGAACGATTGACACAAATCATACGAGGCGCATATGACGCAATGGCAGCAGCATTCTTTGTTTCATGTTCTCTGCATCAGTCTCAGTCCAGCATCAGTCCATTTTCTTCATTATTCTCCGGCCAAATGACGAGCATTGTACGCAAACAACGTGAAACGAAGTCCACATCACATACTGGTCATATGGTTGTATGTATCGTTTATATTATTATATTATTATTATTATTATTATTATTATTATTATGTGATGTGGATTGACGTGGTGAAGCTTTACTCGCAAATGACAGCACAAATAACGAGTAACTATACGTGATGCACATGCCGACATCCGTCAAACACCTTCACATCACATACTGGTCATATGCGATGTGGATTGGCGTGATTAAGCTTTACCGCAAATGACGCAACGCAAAATCAATTGTGCCAATATTTGTCAGCAATACAGCAACAGCATGAATGACATTAGTACACAACACTATGAATGACATTAGTACACAATACACAACACTATGAATGACATTAATACACAACATACAACACAAGCAACAGGAATAACCAAAGTCATTAACCCTTTAAGACCTGAAGCCGATTCTACATGTCTCCTAAATCCCAACAGTTTTCTGAAAAACTATATCAACTATATCTATATCAGTGGTTCTCAAACTTATTCATGTCAAAATGATATGTATTTGGCCGCAGACACCCATCAAAATATTTTGTTCCAGGGACCCCCCTCCCCCCCGCAGAAGCAAAGATTTGAGTTAAAAAATATTTGCTTTAAATATATATATTCAAAGATTTGCACACATTTTCACGAATTTTCAAAAACAACAGATCTACAAGCTCATAGCGCGGCACTCGGTGCTGCGCTATGAGCTTGCATATCTGCTATTTTTGAATAGCCAAAGTGTAAAATAAAGCTTTTTAGCTCAAATCTAAAAATGACACAGTTCCAGGTCTTAATGGGTTAAATGCATATGATATGAATGATGGCCCTACATCTCTCCCTGTTCTGACCTACTGTAAACAACGGCGTGTACCTCGCCTAAAAGAAAAAATTGCCGACCGATGTGAATGACGAGCTATCCGCAAATGTCGTGAAATAATCACAAAATCACATAAATCCACATCACATATAACCCTAACCCTACGACCAGTAATGTCATGTTATTATTATTATTATTATGTGATGTGGATTGACGTGATGAAGCTTTACTCGCAAATAGCCTGAAACGGTACAACGGCAATAAAATTACGCGAAACGACACACGACGTAAAGGACGACATGCATCACATACCTCCACATATGTTCATATGTGACGTGGACTAACGTGATGATGTTTTACCCGCATATGTTGTGAAATGACACAACACAAGACATACATCACATCAATGCACATCACATACGGCCCCCGTGTACGGTCATATGTGATGTGGGCTGACGTGATTAAGACTTACCTGCATATGACGGAAGCGACGTGAAATCAAATGTAATTTTTACCCGCATGTGTTGTGAAATGACAACACATACATCACATCAATCCACATCACATACTACACTACACTACACCATGGACTTATGTGATGTGGGCTGACGTGATGAAGACTTACCTGCACGGATATGACGTGAAATCCTGAGACGCGACGCAAATCAAATTACTTAACGCAAATGACGCGAAATGCTACGAGACATAAATCACACAAACGCTGGCCGTGACCCAATAATTTAAAAAAATGGTCCAGTCCCTTACATATTCTTCACGAATGACGGGCATTGAACGCAAACGACGCAAACCGCTGGCCCGCCACCCGTTAAATGACGCAACGCAAGCGGCGCCGATAGTGCAAATTTTACAGTTAAAAAAATGTTTAGTTGATACTATGACAGGGCAAAAAAAAAAGCTATATTTTTAACTTTATCAAAAATAGATAAAGCACAAATAGGTCTAACTATGTGAGTTTGCTATGTGACCAAGAGCCACATATACTATACCCTGTCACTATATCATACAACCTAGTATACATATACTGTACCCTGTCACTATATTATACAACCTAGTATACATATACTATACCCTGTCACTATATTATACAACCTAGTATACATATACTGTACCCTGTCACTATATTATACAGCTTAGCGTAGGCCTACATACAGTATACTGTACCCTGTCATTACATAAACAGCCTGGATACGTATACTGTCAGTACTACGAATAGAACCAAATGGACCTGTGACGGGTCCATTTGGTTCCATTTGTAAAAAACTCAAAGACACACTAGAAGGAAAAAAAGTTGTAACTTTATTCAAAGCAAATAATGAAGAGAAAAGAGGGGAAGTTAAAGTATGGAGGTCAGGCAGAAACCTTGTATGTCCAAAATTGTTACTTTTTAAAATGGACACAAAATAACCTGTGTTCCAATGGATCCAATATAATTATCATGATCTTTGCGTTGTGAGCTTGTAGATCGGCTGTTTGTACTGCTTTAGTATGTGACACTGTCACACGGTATGACCAAGTAAAGAAATGTCTTTACGACAAAAAAAATTTTATATATATATATATATAAGTGGCACGTGTGTGTGTGTGTGTGTGTGTGTGTGTGTGTGTGTGTGTGTGTGTGTGTGTGTGTGTGTGTGTGTGTGTGTGTGTGTATGTATGTATGTATGTATGTATGTATGTATGTATGTATGTATGTATGTATGTATGTATGTATGTATATATATATATATATATATATATATATATATATATATATATATATATATATATATATATATATATATATATATATATATATATATATATATATATATATATATATATATATATATATATATATATATATATATATATATATATATATATATATATATATATATATATATATACATACATACACAGATGTGCCACTTCAAAACTTCACATGTCCTGCCATCGCCAAGACAGTAAATTTTCAGGGGGTTCCCAGGGCAATAAGAGGGACAAAGAAGGGCATTTAAAATGCTGAATTATTTTGATGATCACTGCTTTTATGATGCTAATTAATTTGAGCAACTGGTCAAATCACCTTTCGCCTCATAATGAGTCTGACACCTTATTCAACACACATTCTTTTGTTCTCATGTATATGGATGTCTGTTGAAGGGAAAAACGGGGGTGTGTAGTGACAACTTCTTTTCAGGGGCAAAACAGTGCATTTTAAGGGCAGAAAAGGGAGGAAAAAAATGCATTTTCAGGGCACTATCAGGGAAAGAACAGTAACGTGTGAAGTTTTGAAGTGGCACATCTGTATATATATATATATGGTTTCTGCCCGACAACCAATGATAGACCGTGTCACTACTATCACTTACCTTGAACAGCAGCCACGACTCAAACAGCAGATGAAATTAAAAAAACACTAAGAAAGAAGCAAATGACACAACGCACATCATTTGCTTTCTCTTTTAGTTTGCACAGACCTACAGCATAGATGACTGTTAACACAGTGTTAATGGGGCTACATGCTACCATAATGATACCAGACATAAATCACATAGCTCCACATCACATACATTTGTACACACAAACCACTAGTGAAGAACTAGTGCAATAGACAGGCAAGAAGAAAGAAATGTGTTTGTGAAAAGAAAGATAGACAAAAATAAAAAATCGATCAAATAACTCGGACACAAAAGTAAATAAAAACAAATAATCTTGTTATTGCTTTATTAAAGCAAAGAATAGAGAAAAAGAGGAGAAGTTACGACCACATATGGTCATATGTGATGTGGACCGATGTGATCAAAGTTTTGGGCGCAAATGACGTGAAACAATAAATAAAACCACATTAATCCACATCACAGAAAGGCACATGTGGTCCTATGTGATGTGGACCGACGTGATGAAGCTTTACCCACAAATGACGCGATGCAAATGACGTGAAACGATAGACGACGCAAATTACCACATACATGGTATGGTAGCATGTAGCATGTAGCCCCCTTAACAAGCAGCAGCTGCAATCAAAAGGTTCCTACCTTCCTGCCATCTTCACTTACGGACGTCTACTTCTTGTCATCTTCGTGTTCTGTAAAGACACAAAAAAGAAAACAAAAACGTTGAGTTGAGCAGGCCTTACAGGGTGACATTTTGGAAGCCAAGATGGTCTGTAGAGCCATAAGCTGGTCACTGACAGGGCTGTGTCACCATTATGGCATTTTACTTGAGTAATTGTCACAAATAATTGTGATTAAGGATTTAATTGTATTGTACATGAACATTGAACATGTTTGAAAATAAATCAACATTTTTGTAACTAGAAGAGTGGGCACCCGGGAAAAGTGGGCACTTCAATGTGTAATTGGCCATTTCTATTCCTCAAAGTAAGTAATTAAGTAACTTAAAGGAGTAGTTCACCCACAAAATGACTTATTTTCTATCAATTGCACACGCCATGAAGCCTTAATTCATGGATTTGTTTTTGTCGCATTCCTATGCCAATAATTAGATTCCCGTCTCCTACCGGCTAATGTATCCGGTAGGAGACACAAAGTAAATTATTTGTGTCTCCTACCGGAAATACACCCGGTCATCAAATGATTGGCTTAGTAATGAGACAAAAACTAAATCATGAATTCAAGGCTTCATGGGGTGTGCAATTTATAGAAAATAAGTGATTTTTTGGGTGAACTACTCCTTTAAGTACATGCTTTGAAGATGCTTGACTGGCCTACAGCCACTGTGGGCATAAAACAATACGTTTTAGGTCTGATAATGATGTACCCACCCGTACATGTTCACATCATGTATACTTTACATTACTTAAAAAGGGATAGTTCACCCAAAAACATACTTTTTTTTCGATTAGTCACCCCACGGAGCCTTGAATTATGGACCGGTAGGCACAAAGGAGACTCTTTGTGTCTCCTACCGGAACCGCTGCCGGTCATCAAATTATTGGTTTAGGAATGAGACAAAAACAAAAACATATTCATGAATTCATGTCTCCATGGGGTGACTAATCCATAGGAAAAAGTGTTTTAAACCGTTGGTTCTCAAAGTGGGGTCCGGGGACCCCCAGGGGTACTTGAGGGGGTTCCAGGGGGTCCCCAGCTAAATGATGGACAGGAACCAAATGGACCCTTATGGGTCTGTAACTCAGAGAGTGTACAAATGGAACCAAATGGACCCGTTAGGGTCCATTTGGTTCCATTTGTACACTCTCAGAGTTAAATTGACATTGGTTTTACAATGTGAATTGGGGTCCCAGAGGTATAAATGCCACTAGATGGGGGTCCGTAGCCTAATGCATGTCAAACTGGGGGGTCCTTGAAATGAAAATGGTTGAGAATCACTGCTAGAGAGCCGTAAAAACCTTCTCTTATTGGGGTCCCTGGCTTATCTTTTCAAATGGGGGTCCGCGGGGTAATAAGTGTCAATTAGGGGGTCCTTGACATGAAAAAGTTTGAGAACCACTGTTTTAAACTATCCCTTTAAGACAGGGGTCTTCAACGTTTTCAGGCCAAGGTCCTCCTAGCTGAGAGAGAGATGAAGCAGGGACCCCCTCTATATTGTATAAAATTGTGTTTGGGATAAACTTTTGCTGCTCTTTTTTCCCTCTACACCTATAACTCTTTGCTAAAAAATAGCCGATCTACAAGCTCACTACGCCTTGCGCTGCAAGGCGTTGTGAGCTTGTAGATCTGCTATTTTTGGCTTAAGTTCTCCTCAGCAAAGGGATGCTAGGGTTCAAGTGGTTAATGTAAAAAAAGATTTGGCGGACCCCCTGTAGTAACTCTGGGTCCCGGACCCCCTGTTGAAGACCCCTGCTTTAAGAACATTTTGCAAATTCTTCATTTGCTTTACATTTTGGGAGAAACATTGCCAATTTAGCAAAGAGGTGCCGTCTATTCCTGTATCAAACACCATGTCCAAGTAAAGTCTACAATGCTTATCATTTCATCAAGTTTCAGAAACAACTAAAGACAGTGGCTCTCAAATGTTTTCATATCAAGGACCCCCACATGAATATTCATTTGGCCAAGGATTGGGCCTCTTCCTTACTTCCTTCACATTACCACGTTACCAATGATACAAATGAAGGCTCTGTTCCATTTAGTGTAGCACAGTGGTTCTCAAAGGACACCCATAACTCTGAGTGTACAAATGGAACCAAATGGACTGTAATTTGTTTCCATCTGTACACTCAAGAGTTACACACCCGTAAGGGTCCATTTGGAACAGAGCCTTCATTAGCATCATTGGTAACATCTGTGAAGGGAAATGAGGAAGAGGCCCGATTTATTTCCAATATGGCCGCTGATTCCAAAACTCCAGTTTGTGCCTCCTACCTCCAGCATGGTTGTGTGTTACAGTGAAATTGGTGACCTTCAGAAAACATGCTACCATCTCGTGGACTTCACAAAAACATCACCACGTCCAAATGTAAATAACAACCGTTTGTTTATGAACAGAGCAACTCTGTTCATGAACTAACACCAGTGATTTACTTTGGATGTTTGACATGTGATGGACACGATGGACACATCTTTTGCCAGGTCACCAATTTCTCCATAACACTGGAGGAGGCAGAATGTTGAGGGTTGGGATTCGGCTTGAAAATAAAACCACAGACGTCTTGGTTCAGCTCTCAGCCGCTAGACCAGTGGCTCTCAAAGTGATGTCTGATACCAGTCATCAGTTACCATGAGTATAAACCCTAGGGTTTATACTAGACCGGTCACAATTATTACGCAATAGCCTAATTGCAATTATTTGAATTTGCAATTATGTTTTGCATAATCGTCATAATCATTACCATGTTAATAATGTTCATATATTTTCAAACATTTTGTGGAAATAGCAGATCTACCAGCTCAAAACGTGTTGCGATGCGACACGTTCTGACCTTGTAGATTGGCTATTTCCACTCTGCTAATCCCACTATGAATGTATTTGTTGTAATTAAATGATGTATATTATGTGTCATATCTACCTTGTGCAACTTTTGTTTACGAAGCCCTAAAAGCCAAAAATAAATTACATTTGTATTCATAATGTTCCCATGCTCAACGTCAAACACAATTAAATCTTTGATCGCAATCAATCATGTGACAATGAATCGTCAACTTCCATTTTGTAATGGTGACACAGCCCTAGTTTATAATGGCCAGCAGTGGTGGAAGAAAATACTGATTTGTTTTTACTTAAGTAAAAGTATCACTACTGCAATGTAGAAATACTCTGTTAAAGTCCAGAATTCAAAATTCACTTGAGTAAAAGTACAAAGGTACAGGTATCAAAATGTACTTGAAGTACCAAAAATAAAAAGTACTCATTATGTAGAATATCCCGTTTCAAAAGTTTTCAAAATATATTAAAATCTTTTAAAAATAGCCGATCTACAAGCTCACAATGCGTCGCATCGCATTGTGAGCTTGTAGATCGGCTAATTTCAAATGGCCAAAATGTATATAGGGCTGAAGTGGTTAATAATTGTTTTTCTTAATTATAGTAAAAATCTACAAAGTCACTAAAATAAAGTTTTCAAATAAATGTAGTGAAGTAATAAGTACAATATTTGGATCCGAGATGTAGGGAGTAAAAGTAAAAGTATTGAAATTTGGAAATACTCAAGGAAAGTACAAATCCCTTGAAATTGCACTTAATACAGTACTCAAGTAAATGCACCTAGTTACTTTCCACCACTGCTGGCCAGGTGTGATCCAGGTACGTACCGTGTGGGGCCTCCCGCCGCGTGGTTGAAGATAGCTGGTATTAATAGAGCCGCGTAGGTTGTATGGCACCACGTCCCGAGCACCGTACGCCTTGTATCTCAAACGGAGAACGTTCGTTGGCACCGTTATACGTTTCAGCTCTCAGGGCCTCGTTGTTGCGTCGACGCCATCGAGGTTCCATCTTCAAGCCCCTTGTCCTGAGTTACAGACACTCTATTACCAGCTATCTCCTGATGACTCCATCCATCCTTTGAACCTTCCCTGAAGCATTCATACAGTGAGTCAAACGCTGAGTCATAGCTAGGAGCCATGACTCAGCGTTTTTAACTCACTGTATGAAGTAGATTTAGTCCACTCTGCAGAAGGTCACATGATTAACCTGCAAGACACAGATATATACCAACATTAAATTTAATATATTGTATAATAATAACAATAATAATAGAAAATACAGTTTTTAAGTAGGCTATAGTGCAGGGGTGATACAACTTTGATGGTGTATAGGGCCACTATATTTCCACACTCACTCCAGAGGGACACATTGCATATTATTGTTACTGTCGGGCAGACGCCTCTTATCTCCATATTTTTACTTTTTTTGTAAATTAACCCATTGAGACCTGAAGCCGATTCTACATGTCTCCTAAATCCCAACAGTTTTCTGAAAAACGTATGTTTCTATATCAGTGGTGCTCAATCTTTTTCATGTCAAGGACCCCCAAAATTATATGTATTTGGCCGTGGACCCCCATCAAAATATCTTGTTCCAGGGACCCCCCAGAAGCAAAGATTTGAGTTAAAAATGTTGGCTTTAAAAAAATATATATTCAAAGATTTGCACACATTTTCACGATTTTTCAAAAATAGCAGATATACAAGCTCATAGCGCGGCACAGTGCCGCGCTATGAGCTTGTATATCTGCTATTTTTGAATAGCCCAAAGTGTAAAATAATGCTTTTTAGCTCAAATCTAAAAATTACACAGTTCCAGGTATTAATGGGTTAAATTCGTCATTCTAGTATGTCACACAAAAGTAGCAAAAAATAGCTGATCTACAAGCTCAAAGCGCGTCGCATCGCGACGCGTTTTGAGCTTGTAGATCAGCTATTTTGGAATTGGAATCCTGACAGTTTTTTTTTTTATTTAATTTCAAACGGATTTGCTTATAATTAAGTTAACTTTATGAACTTAAATACAAATACATTGGATATAAAGTCATTGAACTAATAATATAGACTGGAGTAATTAAAGCGGGTCATGATTGCATGTTTGGAATTGGAACAGCTGAAATCAATAACATATAGACCCCTTAACAGACGACGTCACACTGATAAGAACCAGTATGCGTGCAACCAGTATGCGCTAAATGAAACCCATTCTATCAGGTCTCGCCAGGACGTGCCACACTAGCCAACACACAAGAGGGGGTTGGGGTGTGCTGAAACTATGGGTCTGTAACTCTGAGACTGTTGATTTTACAATATGAATTGGGGTCCCAGAGACATACATGCCATTAAATGGGGGTCTGTAGCCCTAATGCATGTCAAACTGGGGGTCTTTGAAATTTAAAATGGTTGAAAATCACTGCTAGAGAGCCGTAAAAATCTTCTATTATGGGGGTCCCTGGCTTATCTTTTCAAATGGGGGTCCGCGGGCTAATAAATGTCTATTTGGGGGTCCTTGGCACGAAAAAGTTTGAGAACCACTGATTTAGAAGACATTTGTAGAATCCCCCCAGAAGCAAATATTAGTGTTAAAAATGTTCGCTTTAAAAAAACATATTGAAAAATGTGGACACATTTTCAAGTAGTACCATCAACAGTAGCAGATCTACAAGCTTGAAACGTGGCACAAAGCAACACGTTTTGAGCTTGTAGATCTGCTACTTTTGCCATTTTTTTAATCCTGAAAAGTAACAGTTTGGGACATTCTATGGTTTCCTCCCGATAGAGACGATATTATAGTTTCATCTTAGCCTTAGATCAAGACTCAGATTTCTTATCGATTTTGATATCGATATTTAGTTTAGATTACTTATTATCCTGCCTGAGTGTTATTTATCTTATGTTACAATTTAGCTCAGTTTAATCTCTATCCTTAGGCTTTTACATTTGTTTTGTTCTAGATATTTCATGAAAAGTATGAAATGTGAAAAGTGCTGTACAAATAAAATGACATTATCATTATCCTATCTTTGACATTCTTAACACTCTCCAAAATAGTGTTTGTTAGTTGGTTCCATGTTAAAGTCTCAAACATCTTGATAAATGTATGTTACTCTAAATATAACGTGTTTATCCCAAAGCCACAGATGTTATCCCACCATACAGACCCTTTATGTTCGGTAATATTCCGCATTATTCGATAAATAAATGTTTCAATCTGGTCTGTCTGAACATCACTGTATATATCATTCAATGGGTGTAAGTGGCGCTGTTGCAGGTGAACACCGGTATTACACCCCATGTAATCCAGGAAATACAATGACGTTCATCCACAGAGGGGATTAAAACACTTCTTTATTAATCTATACTGAACATTAACTGAACACCAACACCCCGTATGTACGGATAACATCTGTGGCTTTAAGATACTCACTTTATATTTACAATGCATACATAAGTATAGACGCACGAGCCTTAAACACAGAACCACAAACTATTTGGTAAAGTGGCTGTTGCAGCAGGTAAATGTCCATGTAAATGTGGAACTAGAACGGCGTTCAGACGCACACGGGACTAAGACGCGTCTTTATTAAACTCTACGTAATATTATTACTGAACACAACAGACCCGTATGGACGGGTAACATCCGTGTCTTTGTGTTTAAACACTTTATATGTTGGATTGGGTTCATTTATGAGGATTTATGATCCGTTTAAAACTACCAACAAACATCAGACTCGATCACCATAAATAATACAATCCCTGACGGGCCGTCTTGATCCAAGACTAAAGTAGATTTATAAACACACATGAACATATGGCAGGGTTAGATCTACAAACCCCCACACAGTGAGTGTTTAAACTTTAGATATAAATCAAACATTACCTTCAGCAGAGCGGCGCGACGTGGTGCAAGCTAAAATGTTTGAAAGCAGACGCTTCTTCTTCTTCTTCTTCTTTAAATCCGTATTCACATCCGGTTTAAAGCCCCGCCTACTGGATCCGGTGCGTTGAACACGTTCAAACGAACGTCACATGGACAAACCATTTGCGTTTTCTGACCGGATCTTCATCCTGCAGAGTGAATAGATCCCCACAGACTGCTTTTTACTCATCAACACTAAATCATCTTCACCTGTGCAGAGCAGCGGTGTAAAGTAACTAAGTACATGTACTCCTGTACTTACGTACAATTTTGAGGTATTTGTACTTTATTTGAGTATTTTCAATACTTTTACTTCTACTCCACTACATCTCAGAGGCAAATATTGTACTTTTACTTCACCACAATTACTTGAAAGCTTTAGTTACTAGTTACTTTATAGATGTTTAATATGATTACAAAACATGCATTAACCACTACAGTCCTACGCATACTTAGGCTATTTGAAATCTACAAGCTCAGAATGCGTTGTGAGCTTGTAGATCTGCTGTTTTCAAAGCATTTTTACACATTTGGAAACTTGTGAAATGGGATATTCTGCAAAATGAGTACTTTTACTTTCAGCACTTAAGTATATTTTAATGTGAATACTTTTGTACTTTGCATATGTGAATCGTGTATATTTACATATTTGAATAAATTGTCTATTTAAAACCAGTATGTTTTAAAACAAAAACAAATCGATTCAATTTAAAATACAGCATCACAATCATTTTAACCACTTTATCCATATTTTATACTTTGGCCATTCAAAAATATCAGATCTACAAGCTCACAGCGCGTCACTTCGAGGCGGCGCAGCGAGCTTGTACATCTGATATTTTTAAAAATGTTTGAAACATCTTGAAAATGTTTGGAACACTTTGAATGATGTTGAATTTCTTAACATAACTTTTCTCTTCTGGGGGTCCCTGGCACTAAATATTTTTCAGATGGGGGCCCCTCGGCCAGGGGGTCCCTAGGGGTCCGTGGCCATAAAGCATACGTTAATGTGGGGGTCTCTACTGATTTATAGCATCCATAACTAGACGCGTCGCAATTCTGGGAAATTGCAAAGTGTGGTTGCGCCGACCGTATCACGACTCGAGGGATACGCCGGGAGGAATACCGTCGGAGGCCGTGCGACGTGCCATTCGAATCGGGTGCCGATCGGATCCTGCCTTCGTGATACGTGCCGTTTTGATTTTAGGAAATAGGCCCCTCCCACTAAATAAATAGGCCCCTCCCACAAATGTAACAGACCAATCGTATTGTCACGTCACTCCTGATATCGCTTTTATTTCATTTTGAGAGGACTGATCCCCCCAAAAATCATGTTTTTGCCTCGGTTACATTTTGTGCATTTGTGGCGCCCCCTATGGGTCAAAATGGAAATGCTTTTGGGGATTTGTTGAGTAAACCATCCTCAACATCAAATTTGGGATTCACCGGACGTTTCGTTCGTGATTTCTGGCATTTTTGGTAAAACGGGCCCCTCCCACTAACTTTGGAAGCCATTTACGGACGAACGGTAAGGACTATCAAAATACCGTTTGGATATGTTTATCGCATGGGCCCAGAGATCATGTGTACCGATTTTTGACATAGAAAATGTGGACAAAATATGTGGGAGGAGGAGCTAAAAGTGTGTTTTGATGAAAATTAAAAATGGCGGAAAATCTATCCTGACACAAATGCGTCATGACCCAAGGAATCTAGGGAAAAAATATTTTTAATTTACGACCTACGGTTCAAGAGTTATAGGCCAAAACGTAAAGTGGGCTGTTATAGCGCCACCATGAGGCCGACTGGTGTAATTTTTTTTCCAATAATTTTGGACTAAATCATGAACCACCCCTCCAAGTCTTGAAACTCTAGCCCTTACGGTTTCTGAGAAATAAATACTTGAATGGGAGTTTTTTCATTTTCCCATTAAAGTGGAAGGGGACATTTAATGCACTAATAAATCAATATCAATTAAACTATGAAACCAATCTCTTAGCAAAATACAAGCACACGATTCCCGGTGAAGCCGGTCATTTTGACATATGGCACTAAATTGGGAAAAATAAATTGTGGGAGGAGATGCGGTTCAAAATAAACTGTTATGGCCTCGGAGGATAACAATAGTCTGGTTGCCCTGTTAGGGCAACCTGTTAGGGCAACCACACTAAATATTACCCTTGTGAGGACCAGGAAAAAGGCCCTCACAATGCATATTTCTCAAATTCTTCTATATGTGGGGAGATTTGACCCTCACAAATATAGTAATACACACACACACACACACACACACACACACACACACACACACACACACACACACACACACACACACACACACACACACACGCCAAGGCCGTAATAAAGGCTGGTGGGAAGCGAGTTGGAGGCATGAATGCATCTTTTAAAGCCAGGAACACCAGCAAGGACACCAGAAATAATGGGGAAAGAATCACATGACCTCCAAGTATCTCAAAAAGACCCACATGCGCATACAGTAGACCAGTCTTTTATGTTGCTTTGCCTTTCATATTAATGGGGAGGTCATGAAAAGGAATACAAGAATGCTGGCCCTAAAACACGCTCGCCCCGGGTCAAATCCGGCGACCTCGGAACGGTCGCCACCAGGTATTCCTAAACGTAACCTCAGTAAAACGATGCCTAAACCTAACCGTATTCCTAAACTCAACCGCAGTAAAACTATGCCTAAACTGCGGTAACGTGAGCCGCCGGCCGCGAACCCCTGGTAAAGTGAGCCCCTGTGCGAATTTGTTGCACATTAACTAGTGTAATTACGGTAGAAACAAGTCCAACGCTTGGGCTAATTGTATGCGTGTATGGTGATTTCAGATCTCATCAAACATAAACCATGGAGATTATTTAGTCACCCAGTAATCAGCCATCAAAGAGCTTTGTACGAGCTCTTGTTTTATTGGATCTTGTTTACTTGATACACTTATTTCTGTTTTAGCTCTTGCTCCTTGATTTTCCTATTGGTCTCATCTGTTTAAGAAAGTAGCTGATATATGGCACTTTTACCTTAGCGCTAGGTATACTCTTAGTTGCTTGTTTTAGAAGAGAATGCACTTAAGACTGGTGATTAGTAGTTTTCTTGCCTACATATGTTGAATGCACTTATTGTAAGTCGCTTTGGGTAAAAGCTGGCTAAATGACTGTAATGTAATGTAATCAAAAGGTGATGAAGAAGAGAACCACCCATGTTGACAGAGAGGTAAAAAATAGTTAAATTCTTTAATAAAAAATACATTTATAAATTCGGCAGCATGAACTTCTCTTGCACATAGTTCCATCAACCCGGGAAGGAGGAGAAAATACAACGAAAACCAACTGTACAACAGGCGTTAAAACAAACAACAAGGAGATACTTCAAATGAGAAGAGGCGAACTTCGAGATCGGACAATGGAACAATCGACCGTAAACAACATGGACAGTTAGGGACAAAACAGAACTCACGAAACAAAAACAAAAACAAACAAGATTTTCTTTTTGTTCTTTCTTTTCATCAGATTTTCCGACACCAGAATAGGAGAACGTGGGTTTGGATTGATCCTCAAAACAACACAAGGTTCACTTCAGTCCTTCTAGTAGGTCTACAGCAGCGTGGTATGAAAACAATCAAGAACAAAATCACATGGCCAGACTGGAGGCAGCGTCCATTAAGCACTGTCTAAAGCATCAGCCTTTCACCAACAAGCCACGTCCCCCCGATCAGATCCTATGGGGCTTGATAGGCTTTATTGCGTGCAGTGTCGTGCACCCAAAGTACTGTAGTTTGCATTTGCGTCGGCGCGTGGTGAACTTGTAAATCGTCTATTTCTGGTGAGCACAAACACATCTGGCTTATAGTGGGAATACCGGTAAATGAAAAGGGGACCATGGATCAGTGCACACGGTACAGCTCCACAATACACCACAGAAACACTGTTTAACTCAACAACACGTAGTTAAGTTGACGTCGTTTTCCCCTGTGCATCGGGGTACCGTATTACATGGCGATACAGCGACAGATGCACTGCATTCACAACTGGATGGCATTGACTGGTTTACAGATTGTACACACAGTGTACAATCAGGACAGGAAAGGAAAGGAAAGGGGGAAAAAACGGTTTTAAAAGGGTGCATTCCAAACCAGAAACTATAACACCCTTTTTTCTGTGTTCAAACAAAACTTTGGGGACCTCCTCTCGATGGCTATGGCCTAATCCTTCATGAACGCCAGAAACCTGGGTTACTTGGCACAGATCCACGTTGTAGGTGCTTATAGAAACATGTGAGGTTTCGGCCCATTTCTCTGACCTCACATGCGGTTCAGGGCGACAGGTCCTCGTGAACAGATGGAGGAGACGGCTTGGTTTGGAACTCAGCCAAAGCGTCTGCATGTGGGACAGCAAGTAGCCAATCAGAAACACTCTGGGTGTATTCTATTCCAATAGTTCTCAAAGTGGGGTCCATGGGGGGGGGGGGGTTCCAGGGGGTCCCCAGCAAAAGTAGTTAATGAAGCATCACAATCATTTTTAACCACTTAATCCATTTATATGTTGCATATTCAAAAATAGCAGATCTATAAGCTCACAGAGCGTCACTTTGTGCCACGCTGCAAGCTTGTACATCTGTTATTTTTTGACATTTCTTTTTAAATCTTGAAAGTATAAAAAAAAAGTTTTGTAGACCTAGATTTTTGGAGAAAAATAATATGTACTCAAATCTTTGCTTCTGGGGGTCCCTGGAACAACATGTTTTGAGATGGAGGTCTGCGGCGAAGTAGATATAATCTTGGGGGTCCTTGACATGAAAAACTTTGAGCACCACTGATATAGCAACATAAACTGTTTAGGATTTAGAAGACATTTTTGGAATCGGGTCCTATGCACTGACCGGACAAGTGTTCACTACTGATGGGCACACTGACAGAATATGATGGAAAATACACCCAAGGCTGACGCCTCATCCCCCTCTGTAATTTATTGCCTCCGAAAAGCTGCTGACCAAAAGTTCACCCTGGTGATTTTTAAGTGGATTCTAAGTATTATGGAGGAGTCCGTGTACACGTCTTGACACCGCTGCCAGCGTAGTCGAAACCACATGCACAAAAATACAAAGTCGGCAGGAGCGTTTTCAGCTGATGTCGTGTGGGCAAAGTGCTTAGACGGAAGGAACAAGTTGAGAGTTCATCGGGGACATGGGAAGTTTCCGCTGACAAACAAGAGGACTTTTTATTTTCTCTGCCCATTATTGTTCATACTGTACGTTCACACGTAGTTCTCAATTCAATGGGACCACGTTAAAATAATTTAATAGATAAGAACAGTATTTTTTCTTTCTTCCTCGTTGGCTCAAAAAAGTTCCAAAATAAAATATATTAAAAAATAAAAGAGACATAAGGAGAAAATAATAAAATAAAAACAATATTTTGTGCATTACATTATTTGCCGCAAATGTACAGTATAAACTCAAAACATCTCTTTATACATAATATCTTTATACTTTAGACTCTGTGCATAACAATTCTCTGTTCTGTATTCTGGGATATATTTATAAATCAAATAAGACTCTTCTAGAGTTTAGAACTTAAAGAGAACTTAAAACTTGGACAAGCTGCATCCCTCTCTTTTAATTTCTCCATTTGATCCAAGTCAACATTGGGACAATGACCTTTGAACACTACAGTAGTTTAGAGGCCATAGGTTGAGCAGTAATAAGGATACGAACCAACATTTCTTAGCAAACTCCCCAAAACAAAGTGTCAAACATTAACCAGATATATATCTTTTTTTTTAAAGAAACGTGAGAACTTTGACTGTGGGGTCATCTCAAATTTTAAACTTAACCACTTAAGCCTTATTTTATACTTTAAACAATTGTGAAAATAGTCCATCTACAAGCTCCAAAGTTTGTAGAGCTGCCATTTTTTAAAAGCAAAGTTTTACTTTGGTAGAATATTTTTAGATTTCCTTTTTTTCAGAAATCATCAAGCTCCAATATTAGCTGTCCTGGGGAACAACTGGTAGCACTGGCATCAACGGGATCCATGCCTCCATTTTCTATATTTATTCTCATATTACTATGTCAGTACTAGTGGTGTGCATCTCTCGATACGTTATCTAGAAGCATTGGCTATGATATGATTCAGGGCCGATGCATTTTAATACAGAACGATTCGATTCAAATACAAAACGCTTTGATGCGATTTGATACATACGATACAATCCAATATTGAGTTTTTTTAACATTTGCTTAACCCATTAAGACCGGGGAAAGCGTCATTTTTAGATTCCTTTGGCTATTCAAAAATAGCAGATATACAAGCTCATAGCGCAGCACAGAGTGCCGGCGCGTTGTGAGCTTGTCGATCGGCTATTTTCAGCCAAAAGCTTTCCTCACAATAACAGAAAAGACACTAGAGCCGTGAGACACTCCCGTCAACCATAAAGGGTTTAAGTGGATATAAGATCAGATAATAGAAGCTCACAGATTTTGGCTGGAAAACGAATCCATGGATTCCTCTTCCCCCGACATCTTCCAAACTTTAGGTGTGATGGTTACGCTCTGTGCTTTGTGCTCTGTCCGCGTCGTTTGTTTACCTCGCATCGCTTTCCTTAAAGTTTAAATCCCTATAGTGAGCGGGTAGAGTTTATTTTGACACAAAAGTGGTGGCACATTGTTAAAATCCTGAGTGTTAACTTAACTCTGAGAGTGCACAAATGTAGCCAAATGGCCTCTCTCTGAGTAACAAATGGATAAATTAACACTGAGGATTTTTCCGTGTAGAGCTCCCCAGAGCTGCCAGTACTGAAGGTTGACCTTTCTTAACATTCTCTCGAGGTACGAATGTTCCAATGTTGTTCTTTTTAGAGTCGTTTTTTTTTAAGTAGAAATACTGTATTCATTTTTCAGTCAAACAACTTCCATCATGTGATTGACCTTGTAAGAGCTGCTACTTTCTGACACTTATTGGAGAAACTGAACAAAGTGCTACTATCTTGTGCTTTTCAACTCAATGTCAGGCTTTACTCATAATGAGGATAATAGGGATTTAACCTTAAGCCATATTTTATACTCTTGTACTTTGTTCACTTTTTTAAAAGACAAATCTTTCGTACATGCTTGCCTTGTGGATCTATTTCGCAATTTTTTGAAAACATATTGCCTATAAATTACATTTCCCTAAAATAGGGACCCCAGTTTGAAAGTGGTTAAGTGACACCTCATTCTTCAATGTCATCAACAACATAAAAGGAAAACGATGCTCCTTAGTTGGTCAACAGTGTTAACTGCGGCAGTGATAATTCCAGTGAGCGGGATGCCAGTGAACTGTCCCGTTAGGGAACGGAACAGGTGCCATTGTTATAGCACATTGAATCTGTGGGCATCTGTTGGGGGTATAAAAGTGCCCTCAACCAAAGCGGTAAGAAATAAGGTCAGCACTAGATGACCAAATGACCCTGAATGCAGAAGCTTGCCATAAAGGTACATGTTTTTTTGGGGGGGAAAAACAACAGGGTGCCTAGAGTATCTTTAACTTCCTAAACTTTTCAACCACTTAAGCCTTATTATACTTACAAAAAGAGTGAAAACAGCCCATCTACAAGCTCATAATGCATTGCATCGTGACACGTTGTGAGCTTTTAGATGGGCTATTTTCCTTTTTTTTTTTTATAAATGTTTTTTTTTATGAAAAACTTTGCCTAGAATGACATGCCCAAACAATAGCGACACCACGTCAGAAGTGGTTCATAGTTCTACAGTAACCCCATAGCTTCCCTGCCGAGACCGAAAAACAGAAGATGTGTCCTTGTGGCATGCGGCTGATGAGAATCTCTAGACCAATCACCATGAGTTGTGTGCCTGCCGGTTCCATATAAACATGCTTCAATCTTCCACACTGATGTCCCATGTCTGCTGACAGGAGGACCGTGTGTGTCTGACAAGTAAAAAAAAAAAGAGGGAGGGATGGGAGCAGACTCCATCCATCCGTTTACCATGACCGATCGATGAGGATAGTTTAGTTGAGAAAACAGCCGTTGCTAGTACAGATGTTCATTATCGCCTGAAAAGAGACAAATAAGACAGATTCAAATTAGAAGTAATGCTCAACAAAGTATGGCACCTAGTATACAGTAGTGACAGAAAATACATTCAGAATTTCAACTCTAGGAGTCATTCTTTTAAATAGAAACGTTGCCGTCGGTTGGAAAACCTTGTAGAAATATATTTAAAACACGATTTAAAGTAGTGAAAATAACCAATCTACAAGCTCACAACGTCTCGCACCGTGAGCTTGTAGATCTGCTATTTTCACAACTTTTGTGCGACGCTCTTGTATGACGTAATAGGGCATTCATTTACGTAAGACTTTAAAAAGCTGAAATATAGAGATACGAGGTTTCTGCCCGACGGCGTTGATCATTTGTTATAACTGCTTTAGTGCGTGTGTATCGATGCTTAGCCCAATTTTACTTTATTCTCTGATATATATATTCTTTAGCTCATTAGTTCATCCAAATTGTTTTATCATTTTATTGTTACCTTCACGAGACTGCTGCTGGAAATGTTTTGCTTTTAGTAAAAGTACAAAAGTATTGGCATCAAAATATACTTGTCCCCTATATCATTGGTTCTCAAAGTGGGGTCCGGGGACCCCCAGGGGTACTTGAGGGGGTTCCAGGGGGTCCCCAGCTAAATGATGGATAGGAACCAAATGGACCCTTATGGGTCTGTAACTCTGAGAGTGTACAAATGGAACCAAATGGACCCTAACGGGTCCATTTGGTTCCATTTGTACACTCTCTGAGTTAAATTAACATCGATTTTACAATATGAATTGGGGTCCCAGAGATAGAAATGCCATTAAATGGGGTCCGTAGCCCTAATGCATGTCAAACTGGGGGTCCTTGAAATTAAAATGGTTGAGAATCACTGCTAGAGCCGTATAAATCTTCTCTTATGGGGGTCCTTGGCATATCTTTTCAAATGGGGGTCCGTGGGCTAATAAGTGTCAATTTGGAGGTCCTTGACATGAAAAAGTTTGAGAACCACTGCCCTATATAATGTATAATGTATAATATAATGTCCCCTTTCACAAGTTTTTCAAATGTATGAAAATCGTTTGAAAGTAGCAGATCTACAAGCTCACATGCTACTACGTTATTTCCATCGCTACCAAGCCGGAAAACACAGTCTATTGATTGATCATCTCAATAATAAACGTGCTCTGAAAATGCCCACCCACCTGACAACTTAACAGTTAAGAGGTTGGATGGGTGGGCCAAGAACGCTGACCCAGAAAAAGGTTGGAAAACCACCCTGGCATAAACATGAAGCGTACTTTTTCAGCTCGTTTATCACATTGAGACCTGAGGCCGATTCTACAAATGCCTTCTAAATCAGTAGTTCTCACTCTTTAAAAATGTTCTATATTGGAGAGTGTAGCAATTAGCAGCAGTTAAAGAGCAGCGCCTGAAGCTCATCTGCAGTGGAAAAGGGCAAAATAATTAAACATCCTGGGACGGTTTGTCTGGTAAACTGGTCGTTTCGATTCCTTCAAACGACGTGTAAGGAAATATTTACCACAGGTCAGTGTCTGGAGGGCAGATCATTATAGGAGAACATTTCAGATACACAGCAGACACACCAGGTGCTCCTGTGTGCCTTGTACTTTGCAGTGGTGGAAAGTAACCAAGTACATTTACTTAAGTACTGTACTTAAGCACAGGTTTGAGGTACTTTTACTTCACTACATCTCAGAGGCAAACATTGTACTTTTTACTCCCCTACAATTATTAGTAAACTTTAGTTAGCAGTTACTTATTTTTAAAATGCTTTAACCACTTCAGCCCTTTTTATTTGAAAATGCATTTGAAAATAGCTGATCTACAAGCTCACAAGCTCAGTGAGCTGGTAGATCTGCTATTTTCAATAGATTTTTATACATTTGAAACCTGTCAAATGGGACATTCTGCATAATGAGTACTTCAAGTACATTTGTATGCCAATACTTTTGGACTTTTACTCAAGTAAAAGTTTAATTCTGGACGTTTACTTTTAACAGAGTATTTCTACATTGCAGTATTGATACTTTTACTTAAGTAAAAAATGTGAGCACTTTTACCACCACTGGTACTGTGTGTGTACACTGTAAGATACAGCGAGTCAGGTTTAAGCCATTGTATCTGTTGGTGCAGCAGTTGGAACTAAAGCTGTCATGGCTAGATGGATGCTTATTGCTTGCCATTAAAAAGGTGGTTAAAAAAAAAGGAAAGTCTCACTGTTCAAGACATTGGGCTTTAGTGTGGAGATCGATATAACTCATAGTTTAGCCCATTAAGACCGGGAAAGCTTATAAACGTTGTTATACATTTAACCCATGAGACCGATTCTACACATGTCTTCTAAATGTCTTCTAAATCCTGTTTTTTTAATCAGTTCTCTGAAAAACGTAGGTTGGTTTCGTGGTTCTCAAACTTTTTCATGTCAAGGACCTCCAAAATTATATGTATTTAGCCATGGACCCCCCTCTCAAAATTGAGATTGGAGTTATAAACATACGTATATATATATTCAAAGATTTGCTCAGATTGTCAAGATTTTTCAAAAATAGCCAAAGTGTAAAATAATGCTTTTTTAACTCAAATCTAAAAATGACAGATATGCGTCCCCGGACTGAATGGGTCAATACCGGAAAGCATCTGTGTCATTTTAGATGTTGCTATGTATATAGCAACAGGAATAAAATTAATAAATAATATTGAATAACAAATAGAAGATTTTCTGAAAACTTAGGTTAGGATTTAGATGTTTTAAATGGGCCTCAGGTCTAAATGGGTTAGAGCAGTGGTTCTCAACCTGCGGTCTAGGGACCTCTATCCTCTCTCTCTTCTCACGGAAACACCAAAATGATGGAGCGCACACGGGAATAAAAATGAATGTGTGAATGAATAAAGATGATTGTGATTCTTTGGGGTCCTTCAGGGGGATTCCTAAGGGGTCCCCAGCTAAATGATTGATGGTTAGGAACCAAATAGAGCTTCACGGGTCTGTAACTCTCTGAGTGAACACATATAAACAAATAGGCCCTTACAGGTCCACTTGGTTCCATTTGCACACTCCTTTTAGCTCAAATGTCTGACTGTAACTTGTGCTGTTTACATTTTTGTCTAATAAAGTATTCAATCAATCAATCAAACACCGGTAGTCTTATTCTTTTGGCCATGACCCACACTTAATGAACATACAGTAGCTGAGAGTAGGAAGGAAGACTGCTCTGTACATCGGGAGCTTTGCCTTCTGGTTCAGCTCTCTTTTCGTCACAACAGAACATGCTTATTTTAATGATCAATTCATGTCAAGTTTACTAAGTATTGATGGTATAAGTGGTTAAATGTCTGAAACATTAACATACACTGATGATAGTGCTGTCAAATAAGTTTATGAAATCTATGAGAGTCGCCTTATTCTGCAACACAATTTTATGCTATATTGGGGGACGGTCCCTGCTTCATCTCTCTCTCAGATAGGGAGTCCTTGGGCTGAAAAGAAAAAACGCTGAAGACACCTGGTTTAGAGAACACTGGAGAGAAAAAAACAAACCCAAAATAAAAACAGTAATACCTCTGCCTAGCAGTGGAACCGTAGTTATCCAGCAGCTGCGTACACGCCACCTCCAAGTTCCACTCACACATCTCTAGCAGCTTCAGACACTCCGCCCTGCTCTTCAGACCGAGGCAGAACAACTGTTCCACCTGGGAAAGAAGGGGGAGGAAAGGAGAGAGGAGGGGGGGGGGGGTAGGGTAGACGAAAGGGAGATTGGATTTGGGCCGGGGCGTCACGCAGGGATAGACAGAGGGGGGGTGGGGGAGGGTCGGGCAGAGAGACAAAAGAAATACAAAGTTTAGGAGGAGCCGACTCTTTTGTTGTTGTTGCGTGTTTAATCCATTGAGATCGGGAAAGCATCTGTGTCATTTTTTAGCGATGAGCTTGTAGATCTGCTAAAAACATTTCTAAAAATATTTTAGAAATGTTCACTTTAAAAATATATATTCAAAGATTTGCACAAAATGTCACAATAAAAAATAAATAAAGAAGATCTACAAGCTGTGAGCTTGTAGATCTGTTATTTTTCAATAGCCCAAAGACATCTTTAAAATGTCACAGGTGCTTTCCCGGTCTTAATGGGTTAATCCAGTACAATGCACATTACAAAGGGGCGGGGGGGGGGGGGGGGGATTTGCACGGAGCAGCGCGTTCGTTTCGCTGGGATTTGTTTTGGCGCGACACTCCGCCAGATGCAAATAACCTCAGCTGACTTTGCAACGACTGCGTGCGTATGCATTTTGTACTTCTGTTAGACAAACAAGTGTGTGCGAGTGTGTGCGGGTCAAGATTTTGTGAGCTTGTAGATCGGCAATTTTCAAACGGCCGGTGTATATACGTAGGGTTAAAGGAGTAGTTCACCGAAAAATAACTTATTTTCCTTGAATTGTTGCCTTGAAGACTCAAGACTCGGCCGGTCATCAAGGTATTGGCTCAGGAATGCGACAAAAACAAAAACATCTCCATGAGTTCATGGGGTTTGTAATTGATAGAAAATACGATTTTTTTTGGGTGAACTACTCCTTTAAAAGTGGTTAAACTAATTAAGCTGGGGACCCCCTGAAAGACCCCCTGGGGGTCCCCCCAGACCCCCACTTTGAGAACCACTGCTGCAAATCACCGACAGATGTGTGAGCCTGCAGTGGTGTAAACATTAAACATTAGAAGCTCCATGTTAAGGCGGCGCATCATTACCATATGCTCCTATAAAAGGTCTTTACTTTGATGTAATGCAAACAATACAACAACACTGTTTATTACAGTCCGCCTTAAGTACGGTATGCACTGCTAATGTGTTTTATTGCATTCAGCGGTGTTACTTCTTTATTAGTGTGGTAACGTGGTTGCTATAATGATTGCACCTGTTTTATCGTTGCTGGCGGGCAGAAACCTTGTATCTCCATATTTTATCTGGGCCGCTGACCCCCCCCCCCCCCCCCAGAAGTAAAGATTGGAGTTAAAAATGTTTGCTTTATAAAGAATATATTCAAAGATTTTCACAATTATTCAAAAATAGCAGATCTACAAGCTCGTAGACAGCACCACGGTAACCACATCACAGCACATTACAGCCATTACCACTGCGCTCGGACGGCAGAGTGGTAAAGTCCCTGCCCACCACCACGAAGTTTGAGGGTTCGAATCCACTGTGGTGCATCCGGCTTTGTCGGGCTTCTATACGAACCCAATAGTCTCTATGCACAGCAGCCATATTGGAAAGAAATTGGGCTTTTTCTTACTTCCTTCACGGGTGTTACCAATGATACTAACGAAGGCTCTGTTCCATTCTGGTCAGGGTGCTGATATCGTGCATTTTTAGCTCAAATAATGCTTTTTAGCTCAAATCAAAAAATGACACAGATGCGTTCCCGGTCTCAATGGGTTAATGGGCTATTTTATACTTTATATTTTTTATACTTAATATGCCTCTGTCATATTGACAGTGGCACGCAAAAGTGGTGAAAATAGCCGATCTACAAGCTCACGCATAGCGACCCGACACGTTCTGTGCTTCTACAGTAAATCAGTGGTTTTCAACCTTTTTCATGCCAAGGACCCCTAAATTGATATACATTTGGCCGCGGACCCCCATCTGCATATGATTTGTGCCAGGGAGTCCCAGAAGCAAAGATTTGAGTTAAAATGTTTGCTTCAAAAATGTATATATATTCAAAGATATGCACAGATTTTCAAGATTTTTCAAAAATAGCAGATCTACAAGCTCATAGCGTGGCTATGAGCTTGTAGATCTGCTATTTTTGAATAGCCAAAGCTAAGTGGTTAAAATGATTGTGACGCTATGTTAACTCATTTCGCTGGGGACCCCCTGGTACTCCCCCAAGGACCACTGGTTGAGAACCACTGCACTAGATAATTATTTTCACTATTTCACATTTTTAGGGGGACAATCTTTGCCTACACCCAACAGTACAATGACAAAGCCCAAAATATAGGGACGCCTGGATGGAAGTGGTTAAGTCTGTCTGTGGGTTTGATAAATATTTAACCGTTATATTTATATAATAAATATTTATTGAATGAAAGTATTCACAAGAGCTCGTGAATAAGTAATAACCACACTGGAGTCGCTGGAACATTTCCATTTCCTGAAAGGTAACGGTTTTGGAGGCTTACGAGGTTTCCCCCCCGACAGGGGACAACGACTTATATCTACCAGAGATTGATCGGTCCGCTGTTTTGCCACTATATAATAAACTCCCATTACACCTAAGACAGGCAGCCTCTGTCGATAGCTTTAAAGCACAGCTCAAGACCTATTTCTTCACTCTTGCTTTTAGCTGATTCATTGGTTGATTTTTAAGTCCTCACTGTATTGCCTATTGTAATGTTGTTTTATGCTTTTGCTTTTATTTTATTTTTTTTTATTTTTTTTGCTTTATTGTTAAATTGGTTGTAACTGTATTTGTATTCTTGCTCTGTAAAGCACTTTGCGCTGCATTTCATGTCATGAAAAGTGCTATACAAATAAAGTTTATTATTATTATTATTATTATACACTACAGAATGTACATGAGTCGCGTGTCAAATCTAACCAGCTTCCAAACAGTAGTTCTCAATCTTTTTCGTGCCACGGACCCCCAAATTGATCTATATCTGAAAATGTTTTGTGCCAGGGACCCCCAGAAGAGAAGATGTATGTTAAAAAAAAGAAAAGTCTTAATTATTCAAAAGTTTCCAAACTCTTGTAGATCTGCTATTTTTTAATAGCCAACTAAATTAACTACTTCAGCTGGGGACCCCCTCGATTTTCTAGGTTTTGTTGATGTAATTATTGTTGCTTTATTTGGCCATTTAATTTTTTTTGTAGCCAGCGTTTAATTTCCTGTCTGGCATTTTTGTATATTTATTTATTTATTTGTTTGGGCTATGCATGTAATTAGCTTATCTTGCGAGGTGCTTTGAAGCGCTGGTTTCACTATACATTATAGAGAACATGCACTGGAACATGACTCTGAGGAAGGTCAAAAGACCGAAACGTCAGTCAACTTTTACCAGTGGCGTGCACAGACATTTTGAGGGGCAGGTGCTCAAGTAAATTATACTTTTTTTTGTTTACTTGGTCTGCTCTTTTTTCCCTCTACACCTATACCTATTTGCCAAAAATAGCCGATCTACAAGCCCACAACGCCTCGCGCTAGATCTGCTATTTTTGGCTAAAGTTCTCCTCAGAAAAGGAATGCTAGGTTTCGAGTGGTTATGGTAAAAAGAAAAATCATATCACATAAAGATTTGGCGGACCCCCTGTAGTAACTCTGAGGAAACCCTAGGGGTCCCGGACCCCCTGTTGAAGACCCCTGCTGTAAACTGAAAAACAAAAAAAACTTTTTTTTTCTTTTTTTCAACAGGGCACTTCTGGTCAAGAGGGCAAAGGGCAGGTGCTCCAGCGCCACCTAGAGTCTATCTGTGCACGTCCCTGACTTGTACTTGCACTGAAACAATAAAAGGCTTAAATTGTCCGTGTTGCTCCAGCGTTCATCTCTTATGCACTGGAACATTTTGACACGTGGCAGTGTCTGAGTGTGGCACATACACTCTGGATTCAGTACCTTGAGGTAATGCACAGCTTTCTGGATGCTCCAGTTGTGGTTCTGGAGGGCGGCCTGGCACTCCTCGATTGTCACACCGTGGACCGCTTCCTGCACCTAAAAAAAAGACACGAGACACGCCCCCAGAGTGGTCAATGCATGCTTGAAGTTCACACTGACGAAGGCTGGATCGTCTTCATCGGCTGTGGCTCAGGAGGTTGAACATGATCCGTGGGTCGGCAGTTCGAACACGGCTCCTCCTGTCCACATTTCGAAGTGTCCTTGGGCAAGACGCTAAACCCTACATTTCCTCCAATGAGTCGATCGGCGCTAGCTTGCCACCATTGGTGTGTGAATGTGGTAAAAGTGAGGACGCTGGCGTCGAGCGTTCGCCGCTTCCTCCCGCCCCAACACTCCCCACTGACAGGTGCCACTCCAGCCCGTAGGAGTACATGCAATGACCAATATATTCACCCTCTCCGCCCGACTTCCCTCCCCCGAACACAGGCCAATAGGCTCTTCTATGCACAGCAGCCATATTGGGAATGAATTGGGCCCCTTACGTACTTCCTTCACAGGTGTTACCAATGATACTAATTAAGGCTCTGTTCCATTTAGTGTGTTGTAGTGGTTGTCTTATTTTCAAGGACCCCCATAACTCTGAGAGTGTACAGATGGAACCAAATGGACACCACCATAAGGGGCCATTTGGGAACCAAAATGGAGTGTTTCTAGTGAGCCAACATGCCCGATATCAGCACCCTGACCAGAATGGAACAGAGCCTTCATTAGTATCATTGGTAATACCCGTGAAGGAAGTAAGAAGAAGCCCAGTTTCTTTCCAATATGGCTGCTGTGCATAGAGCCTGTTGTGTTCGTATAGAAGCCCGACAAAGCCGGATGCACCACGGTGGATTCGAACCCTCAAACTTTGTGGTGGTGGGCAGGGACTTTAACACTGCGCCAATCCGAGCGCAGTGGTAATGGCTGTAATGTGCTGTGATGTGGTTACCGTGGTGCTGTCTACTGGTTAAATGTAACAGATAGTTTACATGATTTTAAATCCCTTCAGCTGTACAGTGTGTACTCACAATTTTTCTTTTCTTTGCTCAAATGGCGGTAATTATGGACAATGACGCCAATGAGACCCATAATACACATATCATAAAACACCTGAGCAGAGCAACGTATGCTCTGTGTGACCTCTG
>NC_139942.1:39258577-39271077 GCF_963454915.1 Gymnoscopelus microlampas | reverse complement strand
CCCTGAAAACCCCCTGAAAAGCCACAGTTTCCCCTCCTATTCGCACCTGATTAGCCTTTGTTTGAATTTACGCTATTTCACACCGACCACCATTTCACACCTGGCAAATGTCCCACTTTCTCCATGAAAAGTTGTGTATTTTTTTTTTTTTACTATAATTTTTATCCCGCGATTTTTGTAACCCATTTTTTTTTCACCCAGTGCCAATTTCCTAAGTGTTCCTGGGCGCTACACCAGCCCTACACCAGCGCTACACCAGCCCTACACCAGCGCTACACCAGTCCCCCACAGCCTGGGGAGGCCAGGGCCGAGCTCATGCTTCCTTCAGTGCATGAGAGCCAACTGACCTTCTTGACACCTGACAGGGGGGAGTTTCCCTGGTAGGACGTCGCGCGTGGAAGGAACACGTTATTCCAACCAGTTCCCTTCCCCTCCATCAGGCGCCCCGGCTGTCATGGGGGAGGCGGTATAGCGACCAGGATTACTACATGTTTTTGTGAGGGTATTAACCCCTACCCTGGGAGGCACAGGGAGAACATGCACTCCACACAGAGTAGGCCCTTTCGCCAACCCCACCTAGGGTATGGGTGCTGATGACGTGGAGGAGAAGACACGCCCCCAGCACCCACAGCGTCCCCGGCGGGAATCGAACCCAGGACCTTCTTGCTGTGAGGCGACAGCGCTACCGACTGCGCCACCGTTCCCCCAAAAGGTGTGTATTTATCACTGATTTTTTTCCCATGAATTGCCAATGGCAGGGCCTGTGAAGCTCTGAAATGTGGCACATCTGTAGTTTCTTTCCATCACTGCAAATGAAGACACATTGTGCACAATAATGAAGACACTTAACAAACAATCGATGAAAGCATTCGTTTTGCTTCGCTAAGTAGGTAGCATTTGAGGTGTACCCTTAGGCCACGATATTTCTAACATCCCCGTACGCTTGTCTAGCTGCTAAGTAGCCAGGTATTCAAGTGATCACGGCCTTCTCCTTCTCCAGCTCATCCCGTGGGCTTTAGGCCGAACCATGCCTGGGGGCAGATTTCCAACCTCTCGTCTTTGTGATGATAACATCATCCTGGGTTTAACGGCAGTGGTGGAAAGTGGAATCCAAGTACACTTACTCAAGTACTGTACTAGAGTAAAACGTCGAGGTAACGTCACTTTACTAGAGTTATTTCCATTTTGCCGTACTTTATACTTCCACTCAAGAAGTATAAAATATTGCACGTTTTGCTGAGCTACATTTATTTGACAGCTTTACTAATGACTTTGCAGATTTTAGAATTAGAATTAGATTTTAGTATATCTTTATGCAAATAATATTTATTCAAATGAAAGTTATAGTAATACAGGCCTTTTGACTGTAATTGTAACAGAGTATATTTATATTGCGGTATTCCTACTTTTTTACTTCAGTAAAAAATGAATCTGAGCACTTCTTCCACCAGTGCAGATTCCCAACCTCGTCTGGTTGATGACAACATCCTCCTTGGCTTTAACAGAGACAGACAACAACACTCTAGGAGTGAGATCAACACACTCGAGTGGCCAGGAATTAAAGTATGATGGATTTGTCTGGAACAACAGCACTCGATATTTATTCATATTTACAAAAAGCAATCAGCGTAGGATCAGGGCCGTCACAAGGCAGAGAAATTAAAGCGGAAATCCGTGACAGACAACAACAAAAAAACATAATAATTTAATGTTGACATAAGGCAGGGTTTTGACACCCGTCATTGGCGAGCTAGAGGGCAAACCGTTTAGCATTCGCCAATAAGTTTTCACTGCTCATTGTGAATCTATCTTCTATCTATACCTGTGATTCAATCAATCAATCCATCAATCCCAACCTGTGGAATGCGGCCCCGGCCAAATAATTGGCAAAACACTACGATTTTAATGATAATATAAAGATTTTATGCAAAAATAAATGTCACGGTATTTTTGAGTGGTGCCAACCACTCCTACATTTGACTTTGTCCGTGTGTCCGTATGTCCGTCCGTATGTCCGTCCGTATGTTTGAGCACGGCTGATTGGTCAAGCTTCATGTGTCACGTGACAACATATTGTTGCTGATTGCAACACAAGGATGCAACCAGTTACACTTTCAAAGGCACCACTCTCTTCACACTGGGTGTGATTTTTTCTTTAGAACCTTGAGTATTAATGGCCAGATTGTGCCCAAACATGGACATGTCTGACGTCAGAGACTGAAGAAGGGCGGTTCAAACAGCCATAATAACAAGCATATCGTCTCTGTCGGCTCCGAACCTCATATGTCCAAAACTGTTACAGTTTTTCAACCATTCAAATTCAAAAATAGCAAAAAATTACAGATCGACAAGCTTGAAACACGGCGCGAGCTTGTAGATCTACTATTTTTGATACTTTTGTGTGACGCTGTTAGTATGATCAAGTAGGGCATTCATTTACGGGGGGAAAAAAACACAAAAAGTTAAAATATGGAGATGAGAGGTTTCTGCCCCGACAGCAGCACAAATCTGCACTCACCATTTTGACCCTGTCGGCCGTGCAGCCTCCTCCTCCTCCTCCTCCTCCTCCAGAGCTCAGGCCGTCTGAGCAGACCCGAGGCAGGCTGACCGAGGTCTTCATCCCGGACCGCACCACGCCGCCGCCCAGGCTGCTGTTGTTGTTGGACGAGAAGTTGGCCTTCAGCTCGCCGGCCTGGACCAGTCCCTGTCCCCCCTGGGCGTGGCCCTGCAGCGTCTGGCTGTTGACCACCTACGGAAGTCACCAACACATTAACCACATGAGACCTGAAGCCGATTCTACATGTCTCCTAAATCTCAACAGTATTCTGAAAAACCTATGTTTCTATATCAGTGGTGCTCAATCTTTTTCATGTCAAGGACCCCCAAAATTATATGTATTTGGCCACGGACCCCCATCAAAATATTTTGTTCCAGGGACCCCCAGAAGCAAAGATTTTAGTTAAAAATGTTCGCTTTAAAAATATATATATTCAAAGATTTGCACATATTTTCACGATTTTTCAAAAATAGCAGATCTACAAGCTCGTAGCGCGGCACTCGGTGCCGCGCTATGAGCTTGTAGATCTACTTGTAGAGCTTGTAGAGCTACCAGTCACTTTTAGAACTGATTATGAGATTTTAGTGTTAAAGGACTTCACCCATTTTCCTTCTAAATATTTTGATCCCACGATTTTTGCAACCCATTTTTTCACCCAGTGCCAATTGCCTAAGCTGTAGTCCTGGGCGCTACTCTCCCTCTGCCAGCCTGGGGAGAGCCTCGAACTGTGCTCACGCTTCCTTCAATGCAAGTGGAGTGAGCAGGCCGCTTCTTATCACCTGACAAGGGGGAGTTTCCCTGCTAGGACGTAGCGCGAAGAAGGAACACGTTATTCCAACCAGTTCCTTTCCCCCCTGCTTTTTGTGAGGATACCTACCCTAGGGGACACAGGGAGAACATGCAAACTCCACACAGAAAGGCCCTTTCGCCCTACCTAGGGTATGGGCACTGATGACGCGGAGGAGAGGACACGCCCCCAGCACCCACAGCGTCCCCGGCGAGAATCGAACCAGGACCTTCTAGCTGTGAGGCGACAGCGCTACCGACTGCGCCACCGTGCCCCCAACTTCACCCATTTTCAACCTATCTTCATATAATTGGTCCTCACTAATGTTCATGATAAAATGGTACCATTCTTTTCCTACTCGGTCTGTGTCTCACAGGAGGGCTGTGGACACCTCAGAAACCCATTAGGCACACATCATCGTTAGGCAGATTCTTTCTTTCTTTTCGCAAGAACAATGGCTTCCATTAATAACATGCTAACTTTCCAGGAATAGAAAGCATGCATCGATAATGTCACAGGTAGGCGGGTTTCTGAACTCTGAGCCCTCCTCTGAGACACAGGTTGAATAAAGACAAAAATGGCACCATATTATAATGAGCATTAGTGAGGACCAATTATATGAAGACAGGTTGAAAATGGGTGACGTGGTCCTTTAACATTTAAAGCTCTTCATGGTCTGGCAGCTACAGTAGCTACCTAGTAGAGTTGAATTCAATCCGGGAACGCATCTGTGTCACTTTAGATTTCTCTGGCTATTCAAAAATAGCAGATATACAGTACAAGCTCATAGCGTGCCACCGCTATGAGCTTGTAGATCTGATATTTTTGGAAAAATCTTAAAGATTTGTGCAAATCTTTGAATATATATATATTTTTAAAGCTAACATTTGTAACTCAAATCTTTGTTTCTGGGGATTCAACTAAATGTCTTCTAAATTCCAACAGTTTTCTGAAAAACTTTTATATATATGTTACTATATCAGTGGTTCTCAAACTTGTCAAGGACCTCCAAAATTATATGTATTTGGCCGCAGAATTGCTTTAGAATTTTTCAATAATTGTGCCGTTTTTTTTACACAAATCTTCTCTTCTGGGGATCCGTGGCACAAAACATTCTCGGGGTCCACGGCCAAGTAATATATATCAAGGGGGGGTTCCTTGGCACGTAAGAAAAACTATGATGATCTTACCATGGGTCTGACGGTGGCTGTGTTGGCTTGTCGCGCCTGCCGCTCCTCCGTGCCGGTGGCGGGCGTCAGGCACTCTGCCTCTCTGAAGAAGCGGTCGTAGCGGTCCAGGTACGGAGGCCTCTCAGGCAGGAGGTAATAGTGGGTGTTGCTGACCTTGCGGCCGTCCCGGACGATGGGGAGGATGCAGGGGCCCTTGCTGCTGCCCGAGTCCTTCCCCTGGGCCTGGGGGGGGGTTGACGTCACCGTCATGAAATATTAGTCGACGATTAACTACCTAAAACCCATATGGGTAACCGGAGTCCCTCAGGGCTCAATACTAGTGTATTTTCTGTTTTCTGTTATTTTCGCTGAAAATAGCAGATCGACAAGCTCACAATGCGACGCGTTGCACAACAAAAATGCACAGGTCAGATATGACAAATAACTTATATATACAAAGAAATTACTGACAATGATGCATTATGGCCATATTTAACAATTTTATACTTTCGAATATTGTTTTAAATAGTGGAAATAGCAGATCTACGATCTCACACGCTTGCAGATGCACTATTTTTGAAAATTAATGAAAATGTTCCAACAGACGAATTGATACAGATGAATGGAAACGATTACGCTAAATAATTTCGATCATCTCAAATAACTGGTGAACAGGCGATCATGTGATAATGGTGGCGGGGCATACCTGGGCCTGGATCACTTTGGGGGCGGCGTACTTGGGGTCCGAGGCGAAGCTGTGCGTGGTGGGCATGACTTTACCCGGAGAGGTGGAGAGGTAGGTGCCGTAGGGGTGCGAGGAGGAGGAGGAGGACGAGGAGGAGCAGAGGCTGAGGGGGGCCGGGGGGCAGGGCGCGCTGGGGCTCACGGAGTAGGCTCTCTGAGGGGGAGAGCCCACCACCGGGCCCATGGGGCTCGGGGTCCTGGAGCCGGGCTGGGACAAGGGGTCCCTGGGGGGGATCTGAGGCGGTCGGTCCCTGCTGCCGCGGTCCGGGCCCGCCGCGGCGTCCTCCGCGGCGCCGGTGGGCGTGGGGGACAGGGAGTGGTCCCCCGACCAGCGGGACGGAGCGTAGTCGCCCTTTTTGACGGGGCGAGGGGGGATGGGGACGCGCGGGGGGATCTGCGGCTTGTCCTCGGCGAAGGACAGGAAGATCTGCCGGTGGGGGGGGTCCTGAGACTGGGGCGGCTGGGGGGACGCGGCCGAGGGAGGCGGAGGAGGAGGGGCGTTGTTGAGCCTCCTCATGCACTCCTGCTGGAGCTCCTGAAAGATCTCGGCCGACTGGGAGAAGGAGGTGGAGAGAGCCTGGCTCTGCTTGCTGGGGAGGAACAGGTTGTCCTCCAGACCCCCCCTGGAGGCGGGGGGCTGTCCGTCCACCTCCTGTTCATCGCTCTGCTCCTCCTCCTGGGGCTGCTGCTGGTCCGCACTGGTGATGGAGCTCACCTGGTTTGGAGACAAGACCGTTAAGCCACCGGTTCACAACGGGGGACCCCCAGGGGTCCTTGAGGGGGGTCCCTAACTAAAACACTTTTCTGAAAAACGTATGTTTCTATATCAGAGGTTCTCAAAACCTTTTCATGTCAAGGACCCCCAAAATGATATGTATTTGGACTCCGACCCCCCAGCTCTAAATATTTTGTTCCAGGGACGCCCAGAAAGATTTGAGTAAAAGATTTGAGTAAAAGATTTGAGTAAAAGATTTGAGTAAAAGATTTGAGTAAAAGATTTGAGTAAAAGATTTGAGTAAAAAAAAATAAAAAATATGATCAAAGATTCATACATTTTCAAGATAAAAAAATAAATAGTAGATCTATTCTACAAGCTCACAGCGTGGCACGAAGTGACGCGCTATGAGCTTGTATATCTGCTATTTTTGAATAGTGAAAGTATAAAATAATGGTTAAAGTGGTTAAAATCTAAAATGACACAGATGCTTTCCTGGTTTCAATGGTTTAATGCAGACAGACAATTACAGTGAATATCTACAGTACAGTACATGAAGTAATTGCTGCCCGAGGGCCCAGCAGCAGCTATTAAAGCCATTGATGTACTTAAATTAAATTGTACTGTACTGTTGAATCAATGATATTTTGTTGTACTAAATTAAAATACCTTTACTGGTGAAGTCACTGTGCTGCAGATCCAGATAACAGTACTCATTATAACAGCTCTGGCCAAAATGTATTATTGTCTGTTGCATTTCATGACAATAATATATTATATTCTGCTGTAATTGTCTCCGCCAGGCCGAAAGGCATGGCGAGAGAGTATGTTTTACCCTCCGTCCGTCCTTCCGTCCGTCCGTGTGTCCGTGTGTCCGTGTGTGTGTGTGTCCTGTCTGTGTGTTACCAGCTAATCTCCGGCACCATTGGTCCGTTCGCTCCGAAACTGTGCACACACACTCCCTGGATGCCAATTCAGAACCTCTGCCCCAATGTTTTCACATGGGCCTGTTATAGCGCCACCAGGAGGCCGATTTGTGCAAAACACATTTTTTTACATTACTCCTACAGATTTTATCCAAATGTCATGCAAATCGGTACACAGTATCTCTATAGTCATGTGATCAACACGGGTCTGTCCGATTTCCCATATTCCATCCTGATTGCCTATGGTTGGCTTCCAAAGTTTGCAGGATTGGTCCGTTTTGAACAAACTGCCTCAAATCATGAACACAGCTTGCGATTTCCGTGAAATTTCACACACACATTCCCACTAGGCCGAGGAAGAAATGCCACCCTTTTCACATTGGCCTGTTATAGCGCCACCAGCAGGTCTAATTTAGCAAAACACATTTTTGGAACAAAATGCCTCAAATCATGAATGCAGTGTCTGATTGCCGTGAAAGACCTAAGAATAAATGGCACCCTTTTCACATTGGCCTATTATAGCGCCACCAGGAGGCCAGAATAATGTACCTGACCTGGCGGAGACCTGTGCTCCGAGGAGCACTTTTTCTAGTTGGAAATGTAATACATTTTCTATGATTATCTGATCCCCCCAAAAAATAAGAAGATCAGTAAAACCTATTTTATCGTAGAATTAAGAAGTAGCATGACAATTATTGGGACCCTTTGAGACTCTAGTGTGCAGTTTAAATCCTCTCATCCATGGCCACAGATGAAAACATAAATGATTATGAATTACGTAATGATGCATTAGATCTGTCTGAACTTGATCCCAGTTTGGTCACCAAACAGAAGCGCCCATGTCGCCGCTAGAGGGGGGCTGTCACGATTATGACATTTTAGTTGACGATTAACTCTCTCAGTGCCAATGAAATAAAAAAATGATTGCGAACTGTGCCAGCAATTTTTGTTTAAATAAAACAAAATAATAATAAGTTAAACAAGAAGTGAATGGAGCAGCAAATCTTTTTTTTTATTTTTACTCGGGATAACTCGTAGCTTGGCACTGAGAGAGTTAGTTGTCACTCAATTAATTGCGATTATTGTGTTTCTGTCATTGAACATTATGGAACATTATTATGAATAAAAATTACATTTCTCTTTGGCTTCGTAAACAAAAGTCGCACAGGGCAGATATGCCAAATAACAGACATATTTAATTATTTTACAAGGCCAAATAAATATAATCTTGGGGGTCCTTGACATGAAAGTTTGAGCACCACTGAAATAGCAACATACGTTTTTCAGAAAACTGTTAGGATTTAGAAGACATTTCTAAAATCGGCATTACGTCTTAAAGGACGACTTCACCGATTTTCAACCTATCTTCATATAATTGGTCCTCACTAATACTCATGATAAAATGGTACAATTTTTTTCTACTTGGTCTGTGTCTCATAAGAGGGCTGTGGACAGTCCAGAAACCCGTCTACCAGTGACATCATCGTTAGGCATGATTTTTTTTTCCAACAAGATTTCACATTTTTTATTTAGATTTTTATTAACACAAGAACAATGGCTTTTTTTATTGCATTGCAACTTTCCAGGAATAGAAAGCCTGCAGTTTCAATTAGCTTGGATTCCCCATTGATGATGTCACTGGTAGACGGGACTCTGAACTGTCCACAGCCCTCCTCTCACACACACAGACCGAGTAGAAAAAAATTGTACCATAAAATTGTTTATCATGAGTATTAGTGAGGACCAATTATATGAAGATAGGTTGAAAATCGGTGAAGTCGTCCTTTAATGGCTTAACTCACTGAGTGCCATTAACGTGTTTCACGTGTTTTTACCGCTATGGCGCTGGGTGCCATTAACGTGTTTGTCTTGTTTTTGAAAAAATAGTAAAAAAAAAAAAGTAGAAAATATATATATATATATATATTTTTTTTAAAAACATGTTCAGAACCCAAGATATCATCATCTGAAGATGTGCAGCTCCATCCACTCCTTGTTTAACTTAGAACTGAAAAAGGCTGTATCTCGCTTCCTAAGCACTTTTTGTTTTCTGTGAAAAAAACTCTGGCACTTTTCAGAATCAATTCTGAAATAATTCTGGCAATCCTGGCACTCAGGGAGTTTAACATGAAAACCTATTTGAGAAATGACCAAAGGGCGACTGTATAGTGCAAAAGGCGGTCACCTTTAAAAGGCGTTGCTCAGTGCAGGGTGGGTGGGGGGGGGGGGGGGGAGTGGAGCACTTTCTAAAGGTTGAGAACAGTTTATCTTTTTGAGAAATGCGCATACTATGATGTTTGGCCACTTTTTATCAGCTGACCAACCACAAAATAAAGTGAGTTTGTCAGCATAAAAAAGCACCTCTTCATGGCAGGCGGGCCATGTGAACACACCCTGAGGCCGGCAGTTAAAATGAACAACACATACTGTAGCATCACAGCCCAGATGGCGAATGACATGGTAAATCGTCTCACCTCATGCTGTATGCCGAAAACTGTTCGCAAAAAAAACGTAAAAATGATGTACAAGATGTACAAGCTGAGTTTCGAGCTTGCAGATCTTCTACTTTTGATGCTTTTGTATGTGTTATGATCAAGTAGGGCTTTAATTTAAAAAATAAAAAACTCAAAAAGTTTAGAATATGGAGATAAGAGGTTTCTGCCCGACAGCAACGAAGTGGTGCATTGATGTGGCGCCTTTATCCAGAGCACTTTACAATGTGCTTCACATTCACACACCGAAAGCGGAGGAAAACATGCCAGTCACCAACCTGCTCATCGGGAGCAGCTAGGGGTTCAGTGCCTTGCTCAGGGACACTTAGACACTAACAAAAACTGTCTATCAGTAAAATGTTTAACTGTCTATCCGGAGATCTATTAGATTCAGTCAACCACTCCCTGTTCACAGACACATTGCAGGAATCACTCAAAACTGCCATAGTCAAAACGATCCTCAAAACACTTTGTTTGCTTTTAGAACGATTTTAGAAAAACTGTTTTTTAATCAACTAGCATCTTAGCCCCCCTGACACCTTTAATAAACTGCATCTCTGATATACATTTTTGGATGTCAGAAAACGTTCTCCAGATAAATAAAGACAAAACTGTTTTTTTTTTATCATTGGGGACGAGGGGACCCATATCAGGAAAATCACAAAAATATATCACTTGAGAAATAGTGTTGGAGTCAGCTGTTTTCTCTCCTGGGCCGACACAGAAAGGATAATGCATGCTTTTATCACTAGCAGGATAGACTATTGTAATGCTCTCCTGTCTTGTGTTTTGAAAAAAAAAAAAAAAAACGTTTATTGGTTAAAGGCAGCAGCACACATACTAAGACCAGACGGAGAGCACGCATTACACCCATTTTAAAGTCCCTCCACTGGTTGCCTGTACGTTTTAGAATTGATTTTATGATCCTTTTATTGGTTTTTAGATCACTACATGGAAATAGACCTGCCTATTTGTCTGCAATGCTCTCTGGGTATGTGCCTGGCAGAGCTCTCAGGTCCTCTGGCACTGGTCTATTAACGGTACCCATTACAACCGTGTGTGTGTGTGTGTGTGTGTGCTTGTGTGTGTCAAGATTTTTCAAAAATGGCAGATACAGGCTCATAGCACATCACTTCGTGCTGAATATTTGTGCAAATCGTTGAATATATATTTTTAAGCTAAACTTTTTACTCAAATCTTTGCTTCTGGAGGTCCCTGAAACTAAATAATTTTGTGATGGGAGTTGGCAGCCAAATACTGTTAGCATTTAGAAGACAAATGTAGAATTGGCCTCAGGTCTTAATGGGTTAACTGTTCCAGATGGTAGAACTAAAAGCCTTCAGCTATTGTGGTCTTAAAATGTGTAACAGACTGCAACAACCGGCGGCTCTCTGAATTATTCGTTTTTTACCTTAATCTTTTTGTATTTTTAAAATAATTGTCCTTTTTCCTTTCACAAATGTTTTAATATGTTTCTTCTTTTGTTCTGTGAAGCACATTGGGTTGCACCTACTGTATGAAATGTGCTATACAGTATAAATGAAGTGTGATTGATTGATTGATTGATTGATAGATAACACAGGAGGACCGGGAATCGAACCAGGGACGCAATATACACCTTTAATTAAATTGTGACATCAGTCATCTGTGACATAATCTATGAAGTATGACTCCAACTTTTGGCATGTTTTCAGCACGGTCCGAGGCGCTATTTTCACCTGGTGTTTTCATCAGGATGGGGGACAATTTAGCACTTAGCACAACTAGTGACTGCACTGCACAACAGAACAAAACAAGACGTGATAAAAAGAAAAACACATCTACAGTACGTAAGCACTCACAACAAGTGTTAGTATTTAAATTGTGGTGAAAACTGGGACTATTTGGTTGTGAATGTTGAAAACCAGACAAGAAAGTAGAGTTTGCACACTGGTATATATGTCCTGATGAAGATCTGATGCATCGAAAACGTTGACGACGCAATAAAAATACAGCAGAGCTTCTTCAGCATTACCAGTGTGCAGACTCTACTTTCTTTTGTGATACTTCTGCTTGTCTTACACCTGGGCCACGGATGTGCGTGCACTACCTTTCTGAAATGTTGGACATTCTTATGTTTTAGAGCAGGGGTCTTCAACAGAGGGGGTCTAGGGGGTCCCGGCCGCCAAATTTTTGTGTGATTGGAACCTTTTTTCTTTCTTATTTAGATGAACCACTATCCCTACTCTGAGGGGAACGTTAGCTGAAAATAGCAGATCGGCAAGCTCACATCGCCTCGTGAGCTTGTAGATCGGCTATTTTCGGCAAAGACGTTTGTGTAGGGGGAAAAAAAAGTACAAGTTGTCTAAGCTTTGAGGATTTAAGTGGTTAACTGTCTGAAAATACACATTAACATGAATACAATGCAACACTACACAATGATAATGCTGTCAAACACGTCTATGAAGCTGTCTATAAAGACCTGGAACGCATCTGTGTCACTTTAGCTTTCTTTGGCTGTTCAAAAATAGCAGATATACAAGCACATAGCGCGGTACCGAGTGCCGCGCTATGAGCTTGTAGATCTGCTATTTTTGAAAAATCTTGAAAAAGAAATGTTTAGATTTTTTTCAACAAACTGTTAGGATTTAGAAAACATTTTTAAGAATCGCCTCAGGTCTTAAGTGTTAAATCTATGAAAAACTATTTCTGCTTTCTTCACTGAAAGTTACTGTAAGGTCGGTTCAGCAAAGAACATAAAAATAAAGTTTCATTTTCCAATCTTACACGGGCGCCAAATTATCTTGGCCCGAACCGAACAGGCCTGTCAGAAAAGATAAACTTTCACAAGAGCTTTAATTACCTTTTCCCAGCACTGTAATTTAAATCAAACCAACACAGAGACATTGATTAGACGATAACACAGCAGTAGGTAAGCAATTTGTTAGCAAATTGATGCAATTCAAAAGCCTCTCGTGGATATAATAAGGTTCCAATTATATAAAAGCCGGGAGTCTGTGGAAGTCACAGTGCTTTAACCCATTCAATCCGGGAACGCATCCGTGTCATTTTAGATGTCTTTGGCTATTCAACAATAGCAGATCTACAAGCTACGAGCTTGTAGATCAGCT
>NC_139942.1:39087840-39258377 GCF_963454915.1 Gymnoscopelus microlampas | reverse complement strand
CAGAGAGCTTGTAGATCTGCTGTTTTCGCTACTTTTGAAATGGGATTGAAGTTATTTCAGGATCCCGGTTAGGGTTTTTTAACACCCTAGTCTGTACTTAAAAACGTGCTATTTTTTAACCTTTTTGAAAAATCTTGAGAACTAACTGATTTACAAGGCATTTAGTAGAATCGGCCCCAGGTCTTAAAGGAAGTTAAAAAAAGGAGCGCTACTTACTTTTGGCTCGACCTGGAAGCTGGGTGGGGCGAGCAGCACTGAGGTCTGGACCTAGAACATCAGGTGGATCCATCGGATTACCTAAATATAAGCTGGTAGAGAGAGAGAGAGACAGAGTGAGAGGGAGAGAGAGAGAGACTTAGGGTAGGGTAGGGAATATGTAACCTTGTGACAGCGTATAAATTAGGCTCTAGTCATCACTGTGTCAACACATACGTCAGCTGCTCCTACTTTTAAGTATTTATCTTTATGATTCACAGTAGCCGTACTATTGGTTCTACACCGCGTCATGCATGTCATGGTCCTTCTACCAGGCTTGTTCTGCTGATAACAGGCAGAGCTGTGTTTACTCTAGTGCGTGGGTCTGCCAGTATATGGTAGTATTTTATGTGTTGTAACAGAGGGCAATATTTTAATTGTGTTGCTTCATGTTTCTATAGAGTTGACAGCTGACTGATTAGAGGAGTGGTTATGGGTTGAATAAATTACCCGTTGTTCACGGCCATTACACCAGCCCTGACAAGTGCCTATTCTGGCTTAACAAGCTTCAAATGACCATATCTTCTTCAAATATTTTCCGACTTCAATGGATGACACATCATTTGAAAGCCTACATTACTTTCATAATCTGTAACAAAAAAAAAAGAAGAAAAATGGCCACATCCCCCTTGTGTCCCAAACCATTGTACCTGGTCACATAATACAGTAGGCCAAGGTTCTTCAACGTTTTCAGCCCAAGGAGCCCCTAGCTGAGAGAGAGATGAAGCAGGGACCCCCATATTGTAAACATTTGTGTTTCAGATTCAACTTCTTTTGTTTACTTGGTCTGCTCTTTTTTCCCTCTACACCTATACCTCTTTGCCAAATAATAGCCGATCTACAAGCTCACAACGCCTCGCAGCGCGAGGCGTTGTGAGCTTGTAGATCTGCTATTTTTGGCTAAAGTTCTCCTCAGAAAAGGGATGTTAGGGTTCAAGTGGTTAAGATAAAAAAAATCATATCACACAAAGATTTGGCGGACCCCCTGTAGTAACTCTGAGGACCCCTAGAGGTCCCGGACCCCCTGTTGAAGACCCCTGCTGTAGGCAAAACCATGCTTTGTGTGATCATGCTTATATTCATTGCCTACAGCAGTGATTCACCAAGTGGGGTCTGGGTACCCCCAAGGATCCTTGAGGCGGTTCCAGGGGTTCCCCAACCAAATTAATAAAAATGAATTTATCCACTTTAACCCTATATTTGAAAATATCTTGTATACCAGCTATTCAAAAAATATCTTGGAACAATTTAAAACACACTATCTTGTATGGGGTCCCTGGCACAACATATCTTGAGATGGGGTCCATGGATAGGTACATTTTTGGGGCATGAAAAGGTTTGATAAGCACTGGACTACAGTATGTGCCTTGGCTCCATTAAATCCCAGTTGAGCTGGCTGTAAAGCTCTCTAACAAATGGTTTATTGGTCTGTTCAGTTTGTCGGTCTGAGAGGTTCCAACTGTTGCCCAAAGACTCAATAAAAATCGACATAACAGTACAACACTGAAAATCCATATGCTAAATCTCAACATGACTTCATACAGCTCAACTGACCAGTGGTGTAAAGTAACTAAGTACATTTACTTAAGTACTGTACTTAAATATAACATTTTGAGGTATTTTTTACTTTAGTGGAGTATTTCCAATTTTCAATACTTTTACTTCTACTCCACTCTACTTGACATGGGAGTTATATTTTGATACCAATACTTTCGTACTCTAACTAAAGTAAATTCTGAATACCAGACCTTTACTTGTAACAGAGTATTTCTACAGTGTGGTATTTTTTACTCAAGTAAAACATTTGAGTACTTTTTCCACCACTGCAACTTGACCAGGCAGGTAGACATCTAAAATAAAGTGCTACTGCCATCTACTGGTAAATACTTAGAGTAACATTTCTTCTCGTTCAGAAAAAGCTGGGCAAGCTTCCAAAATGCCATGATGTTGGACCTATTAATCATAATATTGTTTGACTTTGTCTTTATAACTCAATTCCTTCTTGCACAGCAGTGATCATCAGTGAATCATTATAAACATTTCTTTGGGATGTCTTGATATTGTGCAGCTGGAATTGAGTGATTGAATGGAATCAATTGTGTTGAACTGGGTCAATAATCAACCAGGCCTCCCTATTGTGGGCAAAGTTTCACAAACATAATTCAAAATCTTAAAGAATGATACAACAAAAATAGCTAAACCTACAGATCTGCAAGCCCACGATTCATTGAAAAGCTTGTAGATCAGTTATTTCTGCTATTTGTTGTACAATGTCGTCTCATCCGGTGGGAACCTCATACGGGTATGTCCAAAACTGTTCCTTTTCAGGATTCACATAAAAAAAATAGCAAAATCAGCAGATCGACAAGCTGTAGTATGATCAAGTAGGGCGTTAATTCAGGGCCTAAATAAAGGTTATGATGATGATGGATGAATTTCTGATGATGAAGCTCATAGCGCGGTGCCGAGTGCGGCGGTGCGAGCTTGTATATCTGCTATTTTTGAAAACTTTGAATATATGTTATTATTTTTTTGTGGCTTTTCCTGCCTTTTTATTGATAGTATATAGTAGATAGACAGGAATCTGGGGAGAGAGTGATGGGGAGTGACACGCAGCAAAGGTCGTCGGGATCGGGATTCAAACCCGCGACACGTTGTCTGGTTGCATTGCAACCTAGGTGCCCAGACTGCAAGGCCAGCGGTCTGGGCCTTATATATTTTCAAAGCAAACATTTGTAACTCAATTATCTTTCCTTCTAGGGGATTCTACAAATGTCTTCTAAATCCTGACAGTTTTCTGAAGAACTTATGTTTCTTACTCGTCGATCCGGTCGGGGAAGCCCCAGCAGCGGTGAGGGTCCGTGTCGCCGTGGCCCGTGTGGATGAAGCTGTTCTTCAGCGGCCGGCTGATGTCGTGGGCCGACAGGCCCGCCACCGAGGTCACCACGTTCCTGGGGAACGGACCCACCCTCTGGGTCCGCTTGTTCTGACCACGCCACCAGTAGTTCTCAGCCCTAGAAGAGAGATACACAACACCATGGAGTAGAGGTGGTTTCATATGAGCGACAGGGCTGTATAGCTATGGGCAAGTCCATGGCAGTGGTTCTCAACCTTTTCAGGCGGCAACCCCCCAAAAGAATCAATTTTGAACTGGGGAGCCACCCGCCCTGAAAGCACTTGGAATTGTAGGGTTGAGGGAGGCATTACATTTAAGTTTGACTCAGTTCCACAGATAAATATTGTGAAAATAGCAAATCTACAGGCTGTAGATGTGCTATTTTCACACTGTTTGCCTCTTTCTTACATTATTTAACAATTTGGCCAATGTTTGACCAGTAGTAATAGTATAGTTTGTTGATGACTTTCGATGCAGTAATGGTCTTATTCTTTTAATTTCTTATCATTTTTTTGTATTAAAAAGGTCTTTAAATTGTCACTGTACTGTCATCTGGGGACCCCCTCAAAATCATGTGGTTGAGAACCACTGGTCTAGGTCTGGTGTAGGTCTAAAGGTCATTACACACCGGCGATTATGCGAATATACGCACAATTCGGATGCGGTCTGAATAAATAAAAGACGCTTTTTCGCTCCGCGAAATGGATGTGGAAGGTTGCATTGACTTTATAAGGTTTTTTAAAAAAACGTATTATTCGTATGAAAAAAAACGCCCCCGGTGTGTAAGGGCCTTTAGGCTGAAATAATCCTACTGGACCTTGGATCGTTGAACGGGGGGGGGGGGGGGGGGGGGGGGGGGGGGTGTCCCCAGGGAGTGTGTACTTGGCCTCTTCCTTTTGATCCCCTTCTACACCAAATGTTTTCGGCGAAAATAGCTCTGTGACGCGCTGTGAGCTTGTAGATCTGCTATTTTTGGCTAAGAGATTTGGTGTGTGTGATATATGGCGGCCAAGTACAGACCCCTACCACCATTAACTACTGTATATAGGGTTTAAGTGGTTAAATACATATACTGTATATTGATCACGACCTAGTGCAGAGGCACACACATGCACGCGAGCATACACACACACACACACACACAGTGTCAGAGCAAACTAATGCTTTCAGTTCAGACGCTGTACTGGTTTGTAGCTGTGGCCACGCCCACCCACCTGCCCTCGATGATGGTGATGACATCATTGATCTGGATCAGCAGCTTGTCCGGCTCCTCAAAGTCCTGGAGAGCACACATGTCTGTGGGCATGGTCTGAAACACACACACGCACGCACGCACACACGCACACGCACACGCGCACGCGCACGCGCACACACGCACACGCACACACACACACACACACACACACACACACACACACACACACACACACACACACACAAATGACACCATGGTCAACAACATGGGATTGCTGGAAGAAATATGATGGTTCAGTGGTTCTCAAACGTTTTTTGTGTCAAGGACCCACAAACTGATATATATTTGGCCGCGGACCCCCATCTGAAAATGTTTTGTGCCAGGGACCCCCAGAAGAGAAGATTTATGTAAAAATAGCCGACGTACAAGCTTGCAGCATGGTATTAAGTGATGCGCTGTGAGCTTGTACATCTGCCATTTTTGAATAGCCATACATTATATCGCTGCTGTCCGGCAGGAAAAATGGAGGTAGCTGCCTCCATTTTTACGCTTTTGCATTTTCTTCCATAAATCAGGGCCATTAAACACCCTTTACGTCTGTGTGTTTATTAAACAATGATTGAACCAATTAAAAGTATTAAAAAGTGCTTCTGACAAAACCAGCTAACTCCATTAGAACATCAAACTTTCTGCTAAACCAGCTAAGTTCACCAAAGGGGGGTGGAGTTAGCTGGTTTAGCTGACTCCAGGCTCCGTCCCCTTTTGACCTCCAACCTCATTGTGAGCTTGGAGGTCCATTCAGCTGTTTTTATCATGATGAACAAAACCTCCTAACCCCATTTTTGTTTTGTTTTTGTCATTTCCTGAAAAATGAACATTTTGGAGTTAGCTGGTTGCTGCCGGACAGCAGAGATATATGGATAAAGTGGCTAAAATGATTGTGATGCTGTGTTAACACATTTTGCTGGGGATTTGTTTATAAATCATGTGTTATTTTGCCAAAAACTGTCCCACATAAAATGAGGTGTAAGAAACAGTGTGAGAACACCTGTTCTAGTCGCTAGTTAGTTAGTGTGGTGCTAAAAGCATCCACCAGGTGGAGCTGTGTGTCCATTTATGACAGAACTGATCCCTGACGTTGTCAAAGATTCCATCAGGGTTTTAAGTTACAATAGGGTTTTGCATGGGAATAAAGATTAAGGCTCTGAAGATCACATAACGTCCTTTATGAGCTAAAAGTGCTATCGGGACCCATGCCGATTACAACCCATTTGTTTGACTAAGCAATTATCTAGACCTGAGGCCGATTCTACAAAATGCCTTTCAAGAGTTTTTCAAAAATGTTCAAAAATAGCAGATGTACAAGCTCATTGTGAGCTCCTAGATCTGCTATTTTCAAATAGCCAAAGTATAGGTCTGAAGTGGTTAATGTTTTACAAAGTAACAAGTAACTAAAGTGTTCAATTAATTGTAGTGGAGTAAAAGTATAATATTTGCCTCTGAGATGCAGTGGAGTAGAAGTAAAAGTACTGAAAATTGGAAATACTCCAGTAAAGTAAAAAATACCTCAAAATTGTAGTAAAAAGTAAAAGTACAGTAAAGTAAATGTACTTAGTCACTTTCCACCATTGATTTTTGTATCTGCCAGTGTGAACGCAGCATTAAGCATTTTGATTACTTGACCTACCTCGAGCAGGAACTCTCGCAGGGCAACAAAGGTAGGCCTGTCATCTGCCTTCTGGGCCCAGCACTGCAGCATGACGTTAAACATGTCCTGGTGACAGTCCTCTGGCTTGGGGAGACGCTCGCCCTCCTTGTCTATCTTATGAAGGATCTGAGGCACACCATGGAGTCACAAAAAAAGATGAAAATGCGTTTGGTGTTTAGCAGAAGTTCATATGGGATGATTATGTAAGTGTGTCTTATTGAACGGTTAAGTTGTTTAAATTGCTCTGGATTAACTCATTCACTGCCAGACTTATTTCTGGCTGTGTTTGCCCACTGCCAGCGATTTAGTGTTTTTTATAACTTTAAAATGTTCAATGTTTTTTTTTCATTATGATCGCAAGTCCAATCGTTTCTAAACACACCGGCGATACGTGCACGTGCAATCCCTTATGATCGCGTGTTCAACTGTTTGTAGACACACAGGGTAGTTGTGCGAGTGGCCGAGAGAAGACATTTTCAATCGGCGACACTCCATTTTGCAGTAGTAGCAGTTTCTAAACAGCGTTTCTAAACAGCGTTCCACGGCGGAGAAACACGAAGGCGAGAAAATTACGTTTTAGAGGGGGACTTAAACAGGAAGCAGGCGGAAACGAAAATCTTCAATTGACGTAATTTCCGTATCCGGTGGTGTTACAATGAAATGTGTCACTACGAGAGATGAAGGACGATCTTTATTAAATCAAAGTATTTTAAAAAATTACGTTTTTTACGTTCTTGGCAGAATTGGTAATTGGAAATAATTAGGTTTTTTTACGTTCTTGGCAGGGTATGAGTTAAGAGCATCTGCTAAATGCCTAAATTGTAAAATTGTAAATTGCATGCGTGTGTGTGTACCTGGCTTCCGTTGAGGCCCAGCCAAGGCTCCTGGCCGTGCGTGAACATCTCCCAGAGACTGACTCCAAACATCCAGGTGTCCGTGGCGTGAGAGAAGGTCCGGGTCTTCAGGCTCTCCGGAGCACACCTGGTACACAATGAACATAAATACTGTACAACAGGGCTTCTCAAATGTTTTCATGTCAATGACCCCCGTCCACTCCATTCCAAAAAAATCAAATCATGTGGAGACCCCCCGCGGGGGTCCCGACCCACAGGTTGAGAACCACGGTGCTAACACAGCTCAGTAGCACCGACTGACTGAATGTTCACATTCATCACAGAGCTGTGGAATTACGTCTCCAGCCGTGATGATGACATCCTGCCAGAGCCATTACTCACACGTCTCTCCTCCTATAAATAACAGCATCCTCCCTCCTTGGTGGAAAATAACGTAAAGTGCATTTACTCAAGTTCTGCACTTAAACCATCAAGACCTGAAGCCAATTCTACAAAATGTCTTCTAAATCCCAACAGTATTCTGAAAAACGTATGTTTCTATATCAGTAATGCTCAAACTTTTTCATGTCAAGGACATTATCCCAAAATGATGTATTTGGACACCGACCCCCATCTCAAAATATGTTGTTCCAGGGACCCCCAGAAGCAAAGATTTGAGTAAAAATCACACCCAGTGTGAAGTGGGCGGTGTGGTCATCACAGACCCATGACTCACTTTAAAAAAAACATAAATGTGTTTTTTTTAAGTGCATAAAAATGTATAGGACTATGCACATGTGTCATGTGTCTCGCTAGCCAATCACAGTGCAGCAAGTGGCCATCACAGTGATGGAAGCTCACTTAAAGAAAAATATAGATTTGCATTGAATGTGTAGGGGTTAGGGGTGTACAATGGGTGGCCAATCACAGTGCAGGGTTAGGGGGGTACAATCGGTGGCCAATCACAGTGCAGCAAATGTCAATGTCTCAACCTCACATATAGGGGGCGGTTACACCGCCCAAAAATCTTTCTAAGTGTCCAGGGCCCTCGAGGAGGTGGGCGCCTGCCTTCCTGCCTCCGGGAATTTTCTTGCAGGTGCCTGGAAGGCCCACCTGTGCCATCGGATAGTTATGCCCAGGACAGAGGCCTCTTCCTGGGGTAGCGATGGGTTCAGCGAGGCCCAAAATCCTGGTTCTCAAAAAAGTTGAGATTTTCGGCCTGGGGTCCCCCAGGGGGTCCCCGGGAACCTCTGGAGCCCATGCAGACACTTAGAAACATTTTAGATTTTTTTGGGAGAACCATGATTTTGGGCCTCGCTGAACCCATCGCTACCCCAGGAAGAGGCCTCGTCCTGTGGTAGCGATGGTTCAGCAAGGCCCAAAATCCTGGTTCTCAAAAAAAAATCAAAACATTTTCTAAGTGTCCAAGGCCCTCGAGGAGGTGGGCGCCTGCCTTCCTGCCTCCGGGAATTTTCTTGCAGGTGCCTGGAAGGCCCACCTGTGCCATCGGATAGTTATGCCCAGGACAGAGGCCTCTTCCTGGGGTAGCGATGGGTTCAGCGAGGCCCAAAATCCTGGTTCTCAAAAAAGTTGAGATTTTTGGCCGGGGTCCTCCAGGGGGTCACCGGGGACCTCTGGAGCCCATGCAGACACTTAGAAACATTTTAGATTTTTTTGGGAGAACCATGATTTTGGGCCTCGCTGAACCCATCGCTACCCCAGGAAGAGGCCTCGTCCTGTGGTAGCGATGGTTCAGCAAGGCCCAAAATCCTGGTTCTCAAAAAAAAATCAAAACATTTTCTAAGTGTCCAAGGCCCTCGAGGAGGTGGGCGCCTGCCTTCCTGCCTCCGGGAATTTTCTTGCAGGTGCCTGGAAGGCCCACCTGTGCCATCGGATAGTTATGCCCAGGACAGAGGCCTCTTCCTGGGGTAGCGATGGGTTCAGCGAGGCCCAAAATCCTGGTTCTCAAAAAAGTTGAGATTTTCGGCCGGGGGTCCTCCAGGGGGTCCCCGGGCACTTCTGGAGCCCATACAGACACTTAGAAACATTTTAGATTTTTTGGGGAGAACCATGATTTTGGCCCTCGCTGAACCCATCGCTACCCCAGGAAGAGGCCTCGTCCTGGGGTAGCGATGGTTCAGCGAGGCCCAAAATCCTGGTTCTAAAAAAACCCACCCAGTGTGAAGTGGGCGGTGTGTGGTCATCACAACATGACTCACTTTAAAAAAAGAACAGACTTTTTTTAAAGTCCACACTGCTATTCATAAGGCTGCACATGTGTCATGTGTTTCGCTAGCCAATCACAGTCCTGAATTTGCAAAGTCAGCCAATCACATAACGTGATATTTCTTGCTACGTTTTTGTTAAAAGGTTAAAGCATTATATTCTGATAGTAATCATTGCTATACAGAGCGGTTTGTTCAGTAACAGAGGTCTCCCCGTCTCTCCAGCTCTTTCATAAACAGAAAAGCGTTTAAAGGAGCATTTCCCCCCTGGAAGAACTTACAGTCACTCAATGTTAATAATATTTGTAGTAGATAACAGTAACAAAATGTGAAATTTGCACCCTATGGCCAGAAAAATATAGAAGTCTGTGTGTTTGACTGGGGTTTGACTGGACTGGGTTTTATGGGTCCTAGACCTAGATAAAAATAGGGGTTTGATGCAAAATCGGCGAAATGTCCCTTTAAAAAAAATGAGAGAGGGAACAAAAAGAGAAGAAAGAAAAGAGAAAAGAAAAAGAGGGGAGAGAAAAAGAGGTTTGATGACTCACCATGCGAAGGGCACCTTGCGGTGCTCCTGCATCACATAGTGCTCGTGGTTGTTGGGCAGCGCCCTCATCAGGCCAAAGTCACCGATCTTCACCCTGTGGGCCGACGCCAGCAGGATGTTCCTACACACACAGAGAGAAAAGGGTACGATGTAAGCAGTGGTGTAAAAGTAACTAAGTACATTTACTCAAGTACTGTACTTAAGTACCCTCTTGAGGATTTCTTTACTTTACATAGACAGGAGGGATTTCAGAAAAAAGGCCTTCTATAAGGAGGTTAGAGGCATTTGGGGGTAAAAGTTGGGAACAAGGCCATTATACATAATTCAAGGGTGCTGAATCAGAAAAACACGGTTCCCAAGCAAAATTCTTAGTGCTTAACCTCCTAATTTGCATATCAAAATGGCTGCCGATTTTGAAGTATTTCTTAAATAACTCTATAACAAAGCAATCAAATCTGACAAATAAAGTGTATATATTTATATTCTGAGGGTCAGACAATGTGTGGAAGGTATTTATAATGTAATATATGTAAATAAATGTAAATAATGTAAATAAATATGCAAATTAGAGGCCACTATTACAGAAAACGGTTCCATACTTAAAGTGATTCATCCGCATCCCCCTTATTTTATTTTATTTCTACTTATCTGTATTTTTACCATCCTTAAGACATCTAAAATACATATTTAGATCATGGAAAAATCCTGGTACATTTGGCCCCTGATGACCAAAAAATAAATTGCCCCCATGTATAACTCACCCCCAGAATGAGTTAGAGCCACAGAACTGGTACTGATAACTGAACACAAACTACTTTCAACACAACTATATAGAGTGGGATGGGGATGGCTATAGGTACACTTAGACGGCCAACAGGGACTAGCTGAAATGTATTAAGCCCCGCCCCTCTGTGTTCCTATTGGCTGGGCTTTAAACAGCCATAACTCCAATTCCCAGCATCGAAAACCTATGAAACTTCCTAGATGCGCTTAGACGGCCAACAGGGAAAGGCTGAAATTGTTTAAGCTATGTAGCCTAACTTTTCAGTTGATTGCCATACAGGCTTGTGTCCCCCCCCCACCCCCGATGGGCCCTGCCTAGTACAGCCTAGTCCAGCCTATTACTGCCTAGTCCTAGGACTAGGCTAGACCTGGGTGTACTAGGCTTTACTGTACTAGACTCTGCTGGGCTCTAATAGTCTGTTTTCAGCTCTAGCAGGCTTTGCTAGGCTGTACTTGGCTTTATTAGGCTATAGAAGGCAGTACTTTACTTTGGCCTACACATGTTCATGCAAAACTATTGGTGGTGCACACACAAACTATTGCCCGTGTACACAGTGGTTAGTCCCTATGGGTTGAGGATCTACAGGGCTGACAAGAGCATAGTACAGCCTAATATAGCCTATTAGAGTCTAGTACAGCCTAGTACAGCCTCATCTATCCTAGTCCAGCCTTATCAGTCCTAGCATAGCCTGGTACCCCCTCCCCTATTATGTTCTCCCACCAGGCTGGACTAGGCTAGACCTGGGTGTACTAGGTTTTACTGTACTAGTCTCTGCTGGGCTCTAATGGTCTGCTTTCAGCTCTAGCAGCCGTTGCTAGGCTTTACTGGGCTCTATTAGGCTATAGAAGGCAGTACTTTACTTTGGCCTACATATGTTCATGCAAAACTATTTCTTGTGCACACACAAGCTATTGCCCGTGTACACAGTGGTTAGTCCCTATGGGTTGAGGATCTACAGGGCGGACAAGAGCCTAGTACAGCCTAATAGAGCCTTTTAGAGTCTAGTACAGCCTATTACAACCTAGTCTAGCCTAGTCCGGCCTGTTCCATGCTAGTATAGCCTATACCACCCTCCCCTAGTCTGTTCTCCCAAAAGGCTGGACTAGTCTTGGATGTACTAGGCTGTACAGTACTAGACTCTACTGGTCTCTAATAGGCTTTTTAGCGGCTCTAGCCGCTCTATACCTGACTTTGTCCGTGTGCGTCAACGTTCTGATTGGTCAGGTGCGTCAACAAAGTGATTGGTCAAGCTTCACGCGACACATGGCTATAAACACATTATAAACACATATCAATGACAAAATGTATCAAAGGCGCCGCTACCTTCACACAGGGTGTGATTTTTTAATCTCTAGTAGGCTTTGCTAGGCTGTACTAGGCTATATTAGGCTGTACAAGGCAGATCTGTACTATGGTCTACAAAGGTTCATGCAAAACTATTGCTCGTGCACACACAAGCTATGGCCTGTGTACACAGTGGTTAGTCCCTATGGTCTGAGTATCTACAGGGCTGACAAGGGACTAGTAAAGCCTAATAGAGAGTATTAGAGTCTAGTACAACCTACTCTAGCCTAGTCCAACCTGTTCCATGCTAGTATAGCCTATAGAAATGATTTCATGTGCATGCCATAAGCAATGCACAACACGTCGTTGCAAATGCCGGAAATCTGGGTTACGATGCACAGCCATGTGTGCATGTCAGCAACGGAGTGATGATCAACCTCCTTGTATGAATGTGGTCTAGTGTCTAGACTTTCGTTCAACAATGGCCAATACAGTATCTTTAGAGTACTAAACCGTTATCTGTTATGGGGGCCGCTATTTTGCATATTTCGGAGTAGGCTGATTATTATATTATATTATATTATCATATTATATTACTTACAAATTCTTTACTCACATTGTAGAAAATGTATATAGACACTTCATTTGTCAATTTTGCTTGCCTGCCCACAGAGTTATTGAAGATAAAGGTGCGAATTTGCCAATTTGGCAGCCATTCAAATATGCAGATTAGAAGGTCAAAAACTAAACATTTAGCATGGGGAAAAAGTATGTATTTTAGATGTCCTAAGGATGGCAAAAATACAGATAATTAGGAACAAAATAAGGGGGATGCACCTTTTGCACCGTTTGAGTACTACGGTACATCATTTTATGTAATGGTGGCCTCTAATTTGCATATTTATTTACATTTATTACATTACAAATATCTTCCACACATTGTATGACCCTCAGAACATAAATATATACACTTTATTTGTCAGATTTGCTTGCTTTGTTATAGAGTTGTTTAAGAAATACTTCAAAATCGGCAGCCATTTTGATATGCAAATTAGGAGGTTAAGCACTAAGAATTTTGCTTGGGAACCGTGTTTTTCTGATTCAGCACCCTTGAATTATGTAAAATGGCCTGGTTCCCGACTTTTACCCCCAAATGCCTCTAACAATCACATATTTCAGAAATCCCACCGGTCTAACAGGAGTATTTCCCATTTTCAATACTTTTACTTCTTCAAATCTTTGTGTGATAGGATCATGTTTTTTTTACATTAACCCCTAGCATCCCTATTCTGAGTGGAACATTAGCCAAAAATATAAGATCTACACGCTCACAACACCTCGCGCTGCGAGGCGTTGTGAGCTTGCAGATCGGCTATTTTTGGCAAAGAGGTATTGGTGTAGAGGGGAAAAAAAAAGAGCAGATTAAGTATTGACGGTTCAAGTGGTTAAATGTCAGAAAATACACATTAATCCAACATACACTGATGATAGTGCTGTCAAAGTCTATGAAACTGTCTAAGAAATCTATGAAAAAGTTTAATCTGCAACACAATTGTACACAATACGTAGTGGGGGGGTCCCTGCTTCATCTCTCTCTCTCAGCTAAGGGGGTCCTTGGCCTGAAAACGTTGAAGACCCCTGTAATGTAATGATTGTGAGCGGGCATGATCAGGCCTATACCTGGCGGCCAGGTCTCGGTGGATGAACCTCCTCTGCTCCAGGTAGGCCATGCCACACGCCACCTGCACCGCGTACTGGCACAGTGTGTGGATGAGCACGGGGCCCTGGGGCCGAACGCACCGCAACACCTCCAACAGGGAGCCCAGAGGGGCCAGCTCTGTTACCTATGGAGGAGGAGAGGACGAGAGACAAGGACAACGTGGTGGAAGGTAAGGGAATAATAAAGGGGAGAGAGAGAGGGGGGGGTGGGGTAGAGTAGAGAGAGCGAGGGGCATAGAGGAGGAGATGAATGAAAAAGGTGAGAGAAAGAGAGACAGAGAGACAGACAGACAGAGATAGATTTGATCAGCCAAAATACAACACAGACACATCCATCCAAAATAGTGGTGAGGAAATCATCAGCAACAGTAACAGAAGGGGAGTGGAAATGTCAGCCCTTATTTTAGTCTCTGTCTGTCTCGTTTCCTCTCTCTCTCTCTCTCTCTCTCTCTCTCTCTCTCTCTCTCTCTCTCTGTCTCTCTCTCTCTGTCTCCCTCTCTCTGTCTCCCTCTCTCTCTCTCTCTCTCTCTCTCTCTCTCTCTCTCTCTCTCTCTCTGGCCTCTTTTCCTCTTTTCCTCTGGCCTCTCATCACTCTCTCTCTGTTCTTGACAAAAGGCCTTGAGATGTCTAACCTGATTTAAACACACACTACAAGGACAGGAAGCAAGCTGAGTGAGTGCTTGAGTTGGGTGTCTACACTGTGGCTTAGTGTGTGTGTGTGTGTGTGTGTGTGTGTGTGTGTGTGTGTGTGTGTGTGTGTGTGTGTGTGTGTGTGTGTGTGTGTGTGTGTGTGTGTGTGTGTGTGTGCGCGCGCGCGCGCGCGCGCGCGTACATACACTGTATGCGTGTGGTGTGTGCGTGTGTGTGTGTGCGTGTGTGCGTGTGTGTGTGTGTGTGCGTGCGCGCGTGGGTGCGCGCGTGGGTGTGTGTGTGTGTGTGTGTGTGTGTGTGTGTGTGTGTGTGCGTGCGTGCGTGTGTGCGTGCGTGCGTGCGTGCGTGCGTGCGTGCGTGCGTGCGTGCGTGCGTGCGTGCGTGCGTGCGTGCGTGCGTGCGTGCGTGCGTGTTCGTGTGTGCGTGTGCGTGCGTGCGTGTGTGTGTGTGTACAGTACCATCTTCATGGGGTGAGACAGCACCACTCCATACAGACGGATGAGGTTCTGGTGGTCCAGGGAGTGCATGGCGTTCACCTCACAGATGAAGTCGTCCAGAGCGTCCGGCTGGTTCAGCACATCTGTCTTCAGACACTTGACCGCTACGTTCAGCTGGAGGGCAACAACTTCACATTAGAGCAACAATGATGACACACGTTTGGCTCCAATGCCAATTATACGTGTTTATTTGAATTTTTTCATCTCATTCACTGCCACTGATGTAAAAAAACGTATTTTTTTCCAATTACCAAATCTGCCGTAAAAAAACGTAATTTTGCAAAATAATTAAAAAAAAAAAGATCTCAACGTCCTGACACATTTCATTGTAGCACACCCGGATACGGAAATGACGTCAATCGAAGATTTTCGTTTCCGCCCGCTTCCTGTTTAAGTCCCCCTCTAAAACGGTCTTTTCTCGGCTTTGCATTTCTCCGCCGTGGAATGCTGTTTAGCAACGCTGTTTTGAAACTGCTTCTACTGCAAAATGGAATGTCGCCGATTGAAATTTTCTTCTCTGGACCACTCACACAACTACCCTGTGTGTCTACAAACAGTTGAACACGCGATCATAAGGGATTTAACGAGGTCTGTGGCGAGGTGAAAAAAGTAAGTGAGTTTTCCGTTCACATGGCGATACATGGTGTTTTTACACTGGGCTGGACTCCGCCCCGATCGGAATGTTTGTTGTCTGAGCGGCGTGCACGGCTCGCTTGGGTGTTTAGAAATGATTGGACTTGCGATCATAATGAAAAAAAGAAATCGTGAATTTTTTAAAGTTATAAAAAACACAAAATCGCTGGCAGTGGGCAAACACAACCAGAAATAAGTCTGGCAGGGAATGAGTTAATGGGTTAAAAAACACAAAAAATACAACACTCACCACCTTCCCCGCCGGCGTGAACCACTCTCCTCTCTTCACCACCCCGAAGGAGCCGTCGCCCAGCTTCTCAAAGAGCGCCAGGTCCTTCTCCGAGATCAGGCAGGTCAGGGCCTGCTGCTGCTGCCCCGGACCCAAGGGACCGCCCCCCATCAGGCCCAGGGACCCCAGGCAGGGACCCCCACCAGGCTGGACCCCCTCTCCTCCTCCTCCTTGGCCCAGGGGAGGAGGGGTGGGGGACAGCTTCCGGAAGGACGAGGTGGGCTGTCCCTGCTGGGGGAAGTCACCGCCGTCTGGACGCTTACCGCTGAACACCTGAGAAAGAGAGAGAGATTTTTTAAAGGGGTGGTGCCATAGTTTTGCACTTTTTCTGTTTTTCATGTGTCTATGAGGTTGATAGAACTTTATTAAGCCCCCTGTTGGTGTTTTTATTGTGTTTTATGTCTTCTCTGACTATTTTGAGTTTCTACCTGGAGGCTGAAACCTTGAGGGTCAAACGTGCCAATAGAGAAACAGCGCTTTAGTGACATAGTAAAAATATACCCTCCCCCTCATTATCATAACACAACAGGTGTGGGCATGAGGAGGAGGAGGGACTAGGACAGGTGGGTGGTGCTAAGGTGGTGGAGGAGGTGCTAAGGTGAGAACCAGGTATACTTAACTCATTCACTGCCAGAACTTTTTTTTTTTGCGTTTGCCCACTGCCAGAGATTTTTCATTGAAAAAAAAAAGTACTCAGGAGCCGAGATACAGAAGTTTTAAGTTTTAAGTTAACAAGGAAGTGGATGGGAGTCTAGATCTTCGAAAAATCATATCTCCTTGGTCTTTGGGTCAAATTTGAAAAAAATAAATAAAAAAATCATAGCACTCGTTGCCGTGCTATGAGCTTGTAGATCTGCTATTTTTCAATAGCCAAAGAAATCTAAAATGACAGGCAGGCAGGCAAGCGGGGCCGGTCGGCCCCCGAGCAGCCGGTCGGTGCACCACCAAAGTGTGTAGCTTTATCTGGCTGCTTTGATCGGCCATTGAGCCACTGAGCTATCTGTAGGAGCACTTTGTCACACAGGAGACGAGCGGGCTGGCTCTGGAGGAGATGAAGAGGTGGAACAGCAATCCATCTCCCAGTTAGTCTAGTGCAGTGGTTCTCAACCTGTGGGCCGGGACCCCCAGGGGGGTCCCCACATGATTTTGTAGGGGGTCCCCAGATGACAATAAAGTCACAATGTAAGGAATTTTTAGAGCGTTTTAATATATATAAAAAAGAAAAGAAAAAGACCAAAGTAATCAACAAACTATACTATAAAACTGGTCAAAAATATAAGAAATTGTGAAAATAGACGATCCACAGGCTCACAACTTCTCGCAACGGCGTTGCGAGGCGTTGCGAGGCGTTGCGAGGTGTTGTGAGCTTGTAGATCTGCTATTTTCATAATATTTATCTGTGGAACAGAGTCAAACTTTAATATAATGCCTACAATTCCAAGTGCTTGTCAGGGTGGGAGGTCCCCAGTTCAAATATGATTATTTGGGAGGCCGCGGCCTGAAAAAGTTGAGAACCAATAAGCCTATCTATCTATCTATCTATCCATCCTTCCATCTATCTATCTATCTAGTGTATCTATCTATCCATCCTTCCATCTATCTATCTATCTATCTATCCATCCTTCCATCTATCTATCTATCGATCCGAGGTTATGCCGTCAATTCCGTGCGTTCTTCTTTTGCCTCGTCTTCTGGACAGTAAAATCAGTATCGCTAAATTAACCCGGAAAAATGAATACAAATGACCTTTTTTACAGGTCCATTTGTATTCATTTGTACATACTTAAGTTACATTAAACACAGGGATTTGACTGTATGCGTACGCGCCTATCATCTGCATGTGTGTGTGTGTGTGTGTGTGTGTGTGTGTGTGTGTGTGTGTGTGTGTGTGTGTGTGTGTGTGTGTGTGTGTGTGTGTGTGTGTGTGGGGGCGTGTGTATATGTGTGGGCGTGTGTATGTGTGTGTGTGTGTGTGTGTGTGTGTGTGTGTGTGTGTGTGTGTGTGTGTGTGTGTGTGTGTGTGTGTGTGTGTGTGTGTGTGTGTGTGTGTGTGTGTGTGTGTGTGTGCAGCAGAGTGAGGTGTGTGTGGAGGGAAGGCAGAGCCTTGTTGTGGCCAGCAGCGCCCAGCGGTCAGACCACTTACGCCCGGGGGGAGGGGGGGGGGGCACACCACCAACACCACATAGTCCCAGCACCCATATCAGGCCTAGCAGAGATGACACTCTTACACACACACACACACACACACACACACACACACACACACACACACACACACACACACACACACACACACACACACACACACACACACACACACACACACACACACACACACACACTCACAGATACTCACACACACACACACACACACACACACACACACACTGAGCAATGGCCTTTCCACAGTGATGAGGAAAGGTGCGTAGCTATGCAGTAAATATGCAACCGTATGCATAGTCACACACACATACTGCACAAACACACACGCGCACACACACACACACACACACACACACACACACACACACACACACACACACACACACACACACACACACACACACACACACACACACACACACACACACACCTATTTATCAAGGGGATGTTTAGACTGCAGGATATTCCATTACTTCTAGGAAAGAGGAGCTAAAGGAAGAGAGAGAGAGAAATAGAACGTGCATGTGTGTGTGCGTGTGCGTGTGTTCATGTGTGTGTGTGAGAGAGAGAGAGAGAGAGTATAAGATACAGAGAGGGAGAGAGAGAGAGAGAGAAACAAAACAAAGAGAGTTCCTGCCTCTTGGCTTAAGCACTCACAACACGGCAGGAATTACTTAGCTGTTCGGAAGCAGTCATTAGGGAACGCTATTAGATTAGACCGACTGACCTCACTGTTTCTGTGTGCGTGCGTGTGTCCGTGTGCGTGTGTGTGTGTGTGTGTGTGTGTGTGTGTGTGTGTCTGTGTGTGTGTGTGTGTGTGTGTGTGTGTGTGTGTGTGTGTGTGTGTGTGTGTGTGTGTGTGTGTGTGTGTGTGTGTGTGTGTGTGTGCGTGCGTGCGTGCGTATGTGTGTGTGTGTGTGTGTGTGTGTGTGTGTGTGTGTGTGTGTGTGTGTGTGTGTGTGTGTCCGGCATGCCATTCACCATAACCCATTCAATCCGGGAAACACATCTCTGTCATTTTAGGTTTCTTTGGCTATAAAATAAATTGCAGATCTACAAGCTCATGAGCTTGTAGATCTGCTATTTTTGAAGAATCGTGAAAATTTGTGCAAATCTTTGAGAGTACATTTTTTAAAGCGAACATTTGTAAAACATTTTGTTCCAAAGATTTGAGTTACAAATGTTCGCTTTGAAAATATATATATTCAAAAGATCTGCACAAATGTTTTTGTGCAAAACGTTTTTTCAAAAATAGCAGATCTACAAGCTCATAGAGCGGCACTCGGTGCCGCGCTATGAGCTTGTATATCTGCTATTTTTGAATAGCCAAAGACATCTAAAAAAATCACACCCTGTGTGAAGAGAGTGGTGCCTTTGATGAGCCCCGTATTGATGTTGTCATCAATGTTTGTTTATTGGACATACATACATACGGACGGACACACGGACAAAGTCAGATAGGAGTGGTTGGCACCACTCAAAAATGACAGAGATGCGCTGCCGGACCGAGTGGTTTAACGTGTATACCAGTACAATTTGCGGCTTGTGCAGAGCCATGGAAGGGAGCGCTTTGTTTGGACGTACGTCGCTCCGTATGACTCCGTGTGACAAATGGAGAATATTTAGGTACCAAACAGGGATGGAAATAAACCATTCTCTAGTCTCAAATAGCTGGTAGATGCCAGACTGGAGAGAGACAGTGCTGTGTTTATCAGCTAAATTGTCCCCCGGCCCCTGACAGACACTCAATGTCATAAGTCAGTGGTTCTCAAACTTTTTCATGTCAAGGACCCCCAAAATGATATGTATTTGGCCGCGGACCCCCATCTCAAAATATGTTTGTTCCACGGACCCCCAGGAGCAAAGGTTTGAGTTATAAATGTCTGCTTAAAAATATGTATAAAGATTTTTCAAATCACGATTTTTCAAAAATAGCAGATCTACAAGCTCATCTTTCAGCACTTGAGTTTTTACTTGAGTACTTGAGGTAACATTGTTTTGAGTATCTGTATCTTGAGCATTTATTATTGGATAATTATAACTTTCACTCCACTACATAACAATGACAAATATTGTACTTTTGACTTTGGAGTACATTTAAATTAACCACTTAAGCCCTATTACAACTATAGTGAAAATAGCTGATCTACAAGCTCACAACCCTGTTGCATATTATTACTATTTCTAGAAAATCTTTACATTTTGGGGGGAAATGTCTAGATCGTGATACAGCAATGCATTGATATTAAAAAAGAAAATGCACTTGAATACTGTACTGAATACTTAAAGGAGGAGTTCACCCAAAAAATGACTTATTTTCTATCAACTGCACACCCTATGAAGCCTTGAATCCATGGATTATTTTTTGTTTTTGTCGCATTCCTAAGCTAATAATTTGATTCCCGTCTCCTACCGACTAATGTATCCGGTAGGAGACACAAAGTAGATTATTTGTGTCTCCTACCGGAAATACACACAGTCATCAAATTATTGTCTTAGGAATGCCACAAAAACAAAAATAAATCCATGAAATCAAGGCTTCATGGGATGTGTAATTGATAGAAAATAAGTCATTTTTTGGGTGAACTCCTCCTTTAAGTATTTTTTAAAAGCATGTACTTTTGATCTTTGAATACTCTGTCGGGTGGAAACCAAAACTGTTATTACTTTTCCAAACTGTTAAAATATGGAGATACTGTACGAGGTTTCTGCCCGGCGACAGCAACGATATGGTACCTTCGTGCAACGTCTCCCAAAGAGAGAGGGATGACATAGCGTTATCATAAGAGTAAGAGGGTTTTATTGGACTCTGGAGGCTAAGATTAGCATTTAGCATTCAGCGTGGGTATGTAGGATGGGCAGTGGAGGAGAAGAGCCACATCTCCAGCAGCTAATGCATTCTAGAACCAGTGGTTCTCAAACTGTCAAGGACCCCAAAAATGAAACCCCCAGAAGCAAAGATTTGAGTTACAAACGTTTGCTTTAAAAAATAAATAAATAAATAAAGTCTTCAAGATTTTTCAAAAATAGCCAAAGTGTAAAATATGGTTAAAGTGGTTAAAATGATTGTGACACCATATTAACTAATCTTGCTGGGGACCCCTGGGGGTCCCCGGACCACACTTTGAGAACCAATGTTCTAGACGGATATAAACAGTAGCCGCGTGTGGGTTTCACATTCACACTGGACCAGACATGACATAATGCTGAAGGCCTTTTTTTAAAAACACCACATCTCCGTGGTCAACAACTTCAATAACTGTGTGCGTGCGTGCGTGCGTGCGTGCGTGCGTGCGTGCGTGTGTGCGCCAGTGATGAGTGGGTTTCAAATTGGGGGCCAGCCATTCAAAAAATCTGGAGGATGGCAGAGCAGTATGCACGGACACATGCACACACACACACACACACACAGATGGTGGGCTCAGGACGGTGCCAGAAGCGGAAACAGACAGGTGTAATTATAGAAACCCACTGAGGTCCTCTGGGCTCTGCTACAGTACTTCCACCAGGATCAGCCAACGTACACACACACACACACACACACACACACACACACACACACACACTCACTCACTCACTCACTCACTCACTCACTCACTCACTCACTCACTCACTCACTCACTCACTCACTCACTCACTCACTCACTCACTCACTCACTCACTCGGTCAACTGCATGTGCATGTGCGTGCATGCGTGTGTACGATTAACCAATTCAACCCACTAGATTTTGTCAACTGGACCCAAGTTAGTTCAGTACTTATTTTTTTTATTTATCTACTAAACCAAATCTCTGCACCAAAACTATTATACTATTACTATTTTTGGCTAATGTTCCCCTCAGAATAATGGATTCTGGGGTTCAAATGGTTAAGACAGAGGGAGCACGTGTGTGTGTGTGAGTACCCGTTATCCCGTTGCCGTGAAATCCATACACTATCTTAGCAGTGCACTACAGTACAGTGAAACTGTAGACTTGTGATTGTGTGCCTCCTGCATACGTGTTCATCTTCACGTGAGGGGTCCTCCAGCCCCCCAGGGTAAGGAACGGGGACCCCGGACAACAAAGCATCCAGGGTTATAGTTTAATAGATACATTTCTACACCCTCACTCTGAGGGTAAATGAACAGGACTTTACTGTGGACTAACAAACATATGGCCTAGCAGATTTGTCATCATAAGTAATTCAGGATCTGTGAATTATTAAGTGTAAGTGTGTGTATGTATGTATGTGTGTGTGTGTGTGTGTGTGTGTGTGTGTGTGTGTGTGTGTGTGTGTGTGTGTGTGTGTGTGTGTGTGTGTGTGTGTGTGTGTGTGTGTGTGTGCATACCCCACCTACCTTACTCATCCAGGACTTGCGTTTGCACATGGTTTTCCTTCTCTTGACTGCCTCCAACAGACGCCTCTGTCCTTTAACAAGAAAGGAGATGAAATGTGGGTAATGCCCGAAATAACAACATCGCGAATACAAGCGACCACAATGGCTTTTCTCAGGATACAGTGATAGGGCTATACGCTAATATACTGTACTTAGGGACTTGTCTTAGACAGGCACGCGATTAATAAATTAGTGTAATAGTTATAAAGTAAGTAATAAGTCGTTGCTGTCGGGCAGAAACCTCGTATCTCCGTATTCTAACCTTTCGTGTTTTTTTCGTGAATTAACGCCTCAAATTGATCATTATACAGCGTCACAAAATCAGCAAAAAGTAGCAGATCTACAAGCTCGAAACGCGACGCGAAGCGACGCGTTTCGAGCTTGTAGATCTGCTACTTTTTGCTGATTTTGATTTGAATTTGAATCCTGAAAAGTAACAGTTTTGGACATACTGTATGAGGTTTCCCCCCGACGGAGACGATAAGTAATAACACGTTTAGAATAAAGCAAATGTGAAGCAACAAGTGTGTGTGGGGCATATAATAATAATGTGTGAGTTATCGGAGATGTATTTGCACGAGTAAAGCCTGATTTATACTTAGTTGCGTGGCCGGCGGTGCGAGAGCCGAGGCATTGTGTGATGTGAGCTCTCGTACGTCGGCTATTTTCAACGCGGGACACACACACACACACACACACACCAGTGCATGACTTAATTATAAACCAGGCTTTAGCGCAGGACAGAAAGTGGGTGTAATTGGTCTAAAGCAGGACGCTCCACAGCACCCTGAGGGCCCTGCTAACAGGATTTAGAACACCATGCTGCGCGCGCACATGCACACGCACGCACGCACGCACGCACGCACGCACGCACGCACGCACACACACACACACACACACACACACACACACACACACACACACACACACACACACACACACACACACACACACACACACACACACACACACACACACACACACACACACACACACACACACACACACACACACACACACACTCGAGACAGGCAGACAAAGGACTAGGCAGCTCCCAGTGACATTTGCTATTGTGCCTAATTAGCAGTTGTGTCCCTGAAAAGGCATTAGTGGTACAGTATTAGTTACGGAGGATTTGCTCTGGTCCTATAAGCGTGAGCCAAGGGAAGGACTCTGCAATTACTGTACAGTACATCACAAAGAAGTATAGACAGGAGGGATTTCAGAAAAAAGGCCTTCTATAAGGAGGTTAGAGGCATTTGGGGGTAAAAGTTGGGAACAAGGCCATTATACATAATTCAAGGGTGCTGAATCAGAAAAACACGGTTCCCAAGCAAAATTCTTAGTGCTTAACCTCCTAATTTGCATATCAAAATGGCTGCCGATTTTGAAGTATTTCTTAAATAACTCTATAACAAAGCAATCAAATCTGACAAATAAAGTGTATATATTTATATTCTGAGGGTCAGACAATGTGTGGAAGGTATTTATAATGTAATATATGTAAATAAATGTAAATAATGTAAATAAATATGCAAATTAGAGGCCACTATTACAGAAAACGGTTCCATACTTAAAGTGATTCATCCGCATCCCCCTTATTTTATTTTATTTCTACTTATCTGTATTTTTACCATCCTTAAGACATCTAAAATACATATTTAGATCATGGAAAAATCCTGGTACATTTGGCCCCTGATGACCAAAAAATAAATTGCCCCCATGTATAACTCACCCCCAGAATGAGTTAGAGCCACAGAACTGGTACTGATAACTGAACACAAACTACTTTCAACACAACTATATAGAGTGGGATGGGGATGGCTATAGGTACACTTAGACGGCCAACAGGGACTAGCTGAAATGTATTAAGCCCCGCCCCTCTGTGTTCCTATTGGCTGGGCTTTAAACAGCCATAACTCCAATTCCCAGCATCGAAAACCTATGAAACTTCCTAGATGCGCTTAGACGGCCAACAGGGAAAGGCTGAAATTGTTTAAGCTATGTAGCCTAACTTTTCAGTTGATTGCCATACAGGCTTGTGTCCCCCCCCCACCCCCGATGGGCCCTGCCTAGTACAGCCTAGTCCAGCCTATTACTGCCTAGTCCTAGGACTAGGCTAGACCTGGGTGTACTAGGCTTTACTGTACTAGACTCTGCTGGGCTCTAATAGTCTGTTTTCAGCTCTAGCAGGCTTTGCTAGGCTGTACTTGGCTTTATTAGGCTATAGAAGGCAGTACTTTACTTTGGCCTACACATGTTCATGCAAAACTATTGGTGGTGCACACACAAACTATTGCCCGTGTACACAGTGGTTAGTCCCTATGGGTTGAGGATCTACAGGGCTGACAAGAGCATAGTACAGCCTAATATAGCCTATTAGAGTCTAGTACAGCCTAGTACAGCCTCATCTATCCTAGTCCAGCCTTATCAGTCCTAGCATAGCCTGGTACCCCCTCCCCTATTATGTTCTCCCACCAGGCTGGACTAGGCTAGACCTGGGTGTACTAGGTTTTACTGTACTAGTCTCTGCTGGGCTCTAATGGTCTGCTTTCAGCTCTAGCAGCCGTTGCTAGGCTTTACTGGGCTCTATTAGGCTATAGAAGGCAGTACTTTACTTTGGCCTACATATGTTCATGCAAAACTATTTCTTGTGCACACACAAGCTATTGCCCGTGTACACAGTGGTTAGTCCCTATGGGTTGAGGATCTACAGGGCGGACAAGAGCCTAGTACAGCCTAATAGAGCCTTTTAGAGTCTAGTACAGCCTATTACAACCTAGTCTAGCCTAGTCCGGCCTGTTCCATGCTAGTATAGCCTATACCACCCTCCCCTAGTCTGTTCTCCCAAAAGGCTGGACTAGTCTTGGATGTACTAGGCTGTACAGTACTAGACTCTACTGGTCTCTAATAGGCTTTTTAGCGGCTCTAGCCGCTCTATACCTGACTTTGTCCGTGTGCGTCAACGTTCTGATTGGTCAGGTGCGTCAACAAAGTGATTGGTCAAGCTTCACGCGACACATGGCTATAAACACATTATAAACACATATCAATGACAAAATGTATCAAAGGCGCCGCTACCTTCACACAGGGTGTGATTTTTTAATCTCTAGTAGGCTTTGCTAGGCTGTACTAGGCTATATTAGGCTGTACAAGGCAGATCTGTACTATGGTCTACAAAGGTTCATGCAAAACTATTGCTCGTGCACACACAAGCTATGGCCTGTGTACACAGTGGTTAGTCCCTATGGTCTGAGTATCTACAGGGCTGACAAGGGACTAGTAAAGCCTAATAGAGAGTATTAGAGTCTAGTACAACCTACTCTAGCCTAGTCCAACCTGTTCCATGCTAGTATAGCCTATAGAAATGATTTCATGTGCATGCCATAAGCAATGCACAACACGTCGTTGCAAATGCCGGAAATCTGGGTTACGATGCACAGCCATGTGTGCATGTCAGCAACGGAGTGATGATCAACCTCCTTGTATGAATGTGGTCTAGTGTCTAGACTTTCGTTCAACAATGGCCAATACAGTATCTTTAGAGTACTAAACCGTTATCTGTTATGGGGGCCGCTATTTTGCATATTTCGGAGTAGGCTGATTATTATATTATATTATATTATCATATTATATTACTTACAAATTCTTTACTCACATTGTAGAAAATGTATATAGACACTTCATTTGTCAATTTTGCTTGCCTGCCCACAGAGTTATTGAAGATAAAGGTGCGAATTTGCCAATTTGGCAGCCATTCAAATATGCAGATTAGAAGGTCAAAAACTAAACATTTAGCATGGGGAAAAAGTATGTATTTTAGATGTCCTAAGGATGGCAAAAATACAGATAATTAGGAACAAAATAAGGGGGATGCACCTTTTGCACCGTTTGAGTACTACGGTACATCATTTTATGTAATGGTGGCCTCTAATTTGCATATTTATTTACATTTATTACATTACAAATATCTTCCACACATTGTATGACCCTCAGAACATAAATATATACACTTTATTTGTCAGATTTGCTTGCTTTGTTATAGAGTTGTTTAAGAAATACTTCAAAATCGGCAGCCATTTTGATATGCAAATTAGGAGGTTAAGCACTAAGAATTTTGCTTGGGAACCGTGTTTTTCTGATTCAGCACCCTTGAATTATGTAAAATGGCCTGGTTCCCGACTTTTACCCCCAAATGCCTCTAACAATCACATATTTCAGAAATCCCACCGGTCTAGTACGCGCTTCCAGGCGTATGATAAAGCGCAAAAATACAACAGTGAAAAAAAAACTAACCTGAGGAAACCGAATGTGAAAAAGGTAATCAGAAGTAGGGCTGTCACGATTACAAATTTAAGTTGACGATTAATTATCAATCAAATAATCGCGATTGACGATTTAATTGTGTTTCTGTCATTGAAAATGTATGGAACATTATGAATAAAAATGACATTTCTGTTTGGCTTTTAGCTTTCGTAAACAAAAGTTGCACCAGGCAGATGTGACAAATAACACATATTTAATTACTTTCTACTTAAAAATAAACATTAATAATGGAAATAGCCGATCTATAAGCTCAAAACGCGTCGCATCGCGACGCGTTTTGAGCTTATAGATCGGCTATTTCCAAAATTTTTTACATTTTTAGAAAATATATGACTTTTTAACATCGAATTGATTATGACGATTATGCAAAAATAATTGCGATTATATAAAATAATTGCGATTAGATGATTATGTAATAATTGTGACAGGCCTAATCAGAAGGCCCGAACTAGCACATGATTTGAAGATTCTAAAACATGCAAACATTTTGGACCTAAATCAGATCAGATGTAATATTTCTGCACAGCCCCTTCTTCTCTCATGGTGGGTCAACGTGAAATGCTTACATTCAAGTTTAGGAGAGTTTGGAAAAAGGCGATTCTCTTGAATGCTGCCTTCGGGTACGGAATAGAGAGAGGGGGCATTTTGCCTTTCTTACACCATAGTAAATGCTGCATTCATGGTCTGGAGAGGGCACTTTTTACAGACGGGTAAAAAGGGCAGGGGCTCAAGCCCCTTTGGGGACTATGTATGCATTTATGCCTGCATTTATTTACCAGCAACAACAAAAAAACGCTTTTTGTGGACACAGTCCCTGAGACAGCGTGGGAGAGACAGAAATGTCTTTCACTAGCTGGCTGCCCTTCAAAGGTTGTGAAGGTAAAAGGCTGACCTTGTTTTCCTCACTAGTGTGTCCCGAGTGTCTGTCCACGGTGCTAATAGGTACGATTAGGCTTTAGGCACGGGTTTGGTGTGGTTAAGGTTAGGTTCATATACTGTAGGCCATCCGCACCAAGCACTATAACTATAACTAAAGATATTGTATTAAAAAGTGTAACTCAAGTTGACGGCAGAATCCACACCACCATTATAAAGATGACAGTGGTGAAGGATATACAGTAGTTATAGTGCTTGGTGTGTGGACGCCGGCACCTAGACATGGTTCACATGACTGTTGTCTGCCTGCGTCACGATCGTCATGGATGCACTTCAACCGTGTGTGTGTGGATTTCTCCATTTACAACCCGTACATCTACATAAACGTTCAGATTTCAAATATGAAGCGCTTACCCCATGACCACGGATGTTTCAATTTTGGAAGATACGGGTACTTCTGCTGGCCCGTGCAAAATTGTAACATCCATGGCCATGGGGTAAGCTCTTCATACAGTATTTGAAATCTGAACGTTTACGTAGATGTATGGGATGAAAATGGAAAAATCCACCACACACAGTTGAAGTGCATCCATGACTGTCATGATTATGACCAGTGGTGTACAAGCTTGAAGATCTGCTATTTTCAAACATTTTAGTACTTTTAATTTTGGTACGTTAAGTACATTTTGATACCAATACTTTTGTACTTTTACTCAAGTCAATTTTGAATTCGGGAATTTTACTTGTAACAGAGTAGCCTACTTCTACATTGCAGTATTGAGTACTTTTTCCACCACTGATTATGACAGTCATGTTTCAGGGCTAGGCGTTCACCATGCGTGGCTCTGACAGCACTCTGGGTTTGGTATATACGTGAGTAGTCTCACGTGGTCAGACCAACGGTCTTATGTCATCACTTCCAGAAACAGAGAACAGGTATGAATCACAAGTCAGCATGTCTGGGTTTAACCAGAGAAAGTTAGGTAAGCCTCTGACTGGGCAGGGCTATAAGGGAAGGCTGTGGTTGGTCCATGGTTGGTCTATGGCAGTGGGTTTTCAACCAGTGGTCCGGGGACCACCAGTGGTCCTTGAGGGGGTTCCAGGGGGTCGCCAGCCAAATTAATAGTTAGGAACCAAATAGACGCTTATATGTGTCTGTAACTCTGAGAGTGTACAAATGGAACCAAATGGACCCGTACCATTTGGTTCCATTTGTACACTCTCAGAGTTAAATGAACACTAATGATGATGATACAGTGTAGATTAAGACCCCCAAGAAATCAAAATGGTTGAGTCCCTGGCATATCTTTTCAAATGGGGGTCCGTGGGCAAATATGTGTCAATTTGGGGGTCCTTGACGCGGAAAAGGTTGAAAACCACTGGTCTAGGGAGGTCCGGGGTCACTTCATATAGTCACTGTCCGGCAGAAACTTCCTCTGAGATGTAGTCGAAGTAAAAGTACTGAAAATTGGAAATACTGCAGTAACAAAGTAAAAAATACCTCAAGTACAGTACTCAAGTACATGTACTTTACACCGCTGGTGAGCAGGCAGAACATGCAGAACAACAGAAGGGTTTAGATAGATGTGTATGAATGGTGACTGGTTGAGCTGATGAATCAGTCAGAGTGAGTGAGTGTGTGGATGGATGCCAGGCTGTAGGCCCGGGCACACGGCCAGGATGTAAAGGAAACGGGCATGGAGGAGGACATGGGGTGGTGGTGGTGCAACAATGCTGAGCGGAAGAAGGGTTTGACTTGTTGTCTGGTGGTGTAAACCAAGCCCCCACCAGAGCCACGGTATAGTGACAGTGAAGCGGCCGTCCGCCTGGTGGTCAAATCTGGGATTTCGATACTTCTGCATTTAAAACGCCACAGCGCATGCTTCTACCGTTTGAAACAGGTTAAAAAAAAACGGTTATTTGATTATTTATGAGCGAGATGTCTCGCTTATGGGAGAGCGCCCTCTGGCATGATCACGCCAGGGGGCGCTCTACCATAAGTGTCACCCAAATTTGGTGCCCAACCAAATTGTTCTGTAAATTCGTAAAAGTAGCAGATATACAAGCTCAAAACGTGGCGTGAAGCGACCCGTTTAGAGCTTGTAGATCTGCTACTTTTGAATTTGAACGTTTGTGTGAGCTTGCAGATTGGTACGCTCATCCACACCCAACGCTCAGTACCCACCCACCCACACACACACACACACAATCTCACACTCACCTGGCCGGCCCATGCCGATCTTCTCCAGGTCTTCGTTCTTGACGTAGTCAAAGTGCGAGAGCCGCGTGACGTTCAGGTCGTCCCGGATCCGCAGGAAGTACTGCTGTAACTGCACCTCCATCAGCAGCTCCAGCAGCCATTCTGTGCCTTCCTCACACTGCATGCTACCGCCCAGTTTCTGCAAAACACACCCGGAAAACAGACACTAAGTCAGGAAGAGCCATTCTGTGCCGGCTTCCTCACACTGACTACAGTACATGCTACTGCCCAGTTTATGCAAAACACACCTAGAAAACAAACCCAGAAAACACAGAAACAAGGTCTACATCAGGAAGAGCCTTCCTCACACTCAGTGGTGGAAAGTAACCAAGAACTACATTTACAGTACTTAAAGTACTTAAGCACTTAAAAGGAGTAGTTCACCAAAAGAAAATCTTATTTTCCATCAATTACACACCCCATGATTTTTTTGAGTTTCACAGGGTGTGTAATTGATAGAAAATAAGTATTTTTTGCGGCGAACTACTCCTTTAAACCCCAGCATCTGTATTGTGGGGAAAGCTTCCACTGAAAATAGCTAGACGATCGACAAGCTTACAACGCATCGCGCTGCGCAACCATATATAGGGTTGAAGTGGTTAAACCCTATATACTGAATAAACTGGTGAGTTGTCTCTGTACTTGGACAGCTTTTTTCTGTCTACACCCCAAATCTCTTTGCCAGAAATAGCAGATCTACAAGCTCACAACGTGGTTGCAACGCGACATGTTTTTGGGGTTAACGTTCCAACCCAGAATAGGCTACTGGGGGTTTAAGTGGTTAAGATGTACACTTATATTTATTGGTCTTATCCTGGACCCAAATCTGTGAGACATTTTTAGAATGTTTACACTGGTGTGTAAACAGTGTAAAAATGGACAAATACGTGGGTATATTTTGGGACCATTTTTACACTCTCGGATTTAAATGAACACTGATTTAATTTGTTGTGCACGACAAAGTGGAAAATAGAAAATTGCCCATGGAGCCTCACGCCAAAATGCACACTTTAATGGCTCCATATAAAAGGTGCTAAGTGATTTAAAAATACTTTCTTCTGACCTCATCTGACTCACACACTGCTGCGTGCAAATAAAAACACTGTTGAATAATAACTGAGGCCAGCGGTGTCCCTCTGTGGCCTTCCATCATGTACCCAGGACAAAAAGTTGATGTCAGTAGTAGTTATTATACACGACTGTTGCCAGATATTGCGAGAAAAATAAGCAACGAGGTCTATGAAAACAAGCCCACGAGAAGCGACTGGGCTACACATGAGCACTTTGAAACATTGGATATTTGATCTACAGTTGTAGATCGGATATTTTGAAAAGAAAATCTTTTTTTGCAACACAAATCTGGTATGGGGGTCTTTTAGATGGGGGGGTCGGTGGACAAAACACTTATTCATTTGGGGGTCCTTGACATGAAAATGTTTGAGATCCACTACATTAGGAAGCAAGGCCAAATAAGCAACTACATTTTAAAAACATTAGATTGCCCCAAAAAACGCAACACCCTGATGGACAAAAAACACATCATGACCGCACGCACGCACGCACGCACACACACACACACACACACACTTTACTTTACTTGAAAAAGTCCACATCAAGAGTACTTTTTCCACCGCTGCGTTTTTTTGACACACAGGCAGTTGCACACACATACTGTAGACGTAAATACAGAGACACACACACACACACACACACACACACACACACACACACACACACACAGTGTAGTCTATAGACAGTCCACACAGGCACGGATGGTCCCAGAAGGAGCCACGTGAGGCGAATCGTTGCACATCTGGCATCCATAAGCCAGAGGTATAAAATACACAGGGGGGGGGGGGGCTCATCCATCCCAGCGCAGTGTACACTAGATACCTCAATAAGACACGGGGCCAGAACATCCATCATCCCACGTCCAAACACCCCCAACGCCTGTTTAACACGCCATCCGTCACTGTCTCCTTATACCAGCCCTGTTCTGTTCTGGTCTGGTCTGGTCTGGTCTGTTCTGTTCTGTTCTGTTCTGTTCTGTTCTGTTCTGTTCTGTTCTGTTCTGTTCTGTTCTGTTCTGTTCTGTTCTGTTCTGTTCTGTTCTGTTCTGCTGAGAAAACCTGCTGAAACCAGCAACCCTCTGTCTGTTCATCCTGTTCCTCAAGACACTATAGGGGCAGTGGTTCTCAAACTTTTTCGTGTCAAGGACCCCCAAATTGATATGTATTTGGCCGCGGAACCCCATCTCGAACCCCCACTTTGAGAACCAACTATCGATTATTTTCTTAGCGATTATTCTATCACTTTTGTGATTTATCAAATTATCAAGTCATTTTTTAAAGATAAATGTTTTAATATGTGTTATATTTTTCATATATATAAACAAATGGATTAGCCACTTAAGCCCTATTTTAAACAACAAAAATCGTGAAAATAGCAGATCTTCAGGCTCAAAAACACCAACACATTCGTTCCATTAACTGTAATCGAGAAGATTTACGTCCTTCCCGGGCATTCGAGCCCAGGTTTCTCCCACACGGGAGAGATGACATTTCTACCAGTGAACTATGAGGGAACGAACGCCCACTCAGGCAAGGGGGATATTTCACTTTGAGCTTCAGGCAATGCCATTTATCAACCAATACCGTTCCTATACCTGAACACAGGGTCTACATTGTCTCAGTGAAAGAGAAGGGAGACCACCTCCAACAACCACTGCAGATGTTTTGTATTAACATACTCGACTACACCATACCCGATTCCACTAAATAAAAGTGTTTTATTCACACACACAAAAAGTTGCGGACTGCAGCTTTAAAACACTTTGGGATATTCTCCTGTAGGAGTCGTGTAAATGTGCATTTACATTCCCCCGTTCAAACACATTCACAAACCGACGGTGGAGGAAATGCACCGACAACCTGCTCGTCGGAAGGGCTGTGGTTCTCAAACGTTTTAATGTCAAGGACCCCCAAAATGACATGTATTTGGCCACGGACCTCCAATTCAAAATATGTTGTTCCAGGGGCACCAAGAAGCAAAGATTGGAGTTACAAATGTTCGCTTTAAAAACATATAAATATTTGCACACATTTTCATGATTTTTCAAAAATATCCACACTATAAAATATGGTTAAAGTTGTTAAAATGATCATGAAGCTTGAGAACCAATACTGTAGGGGTTCTTGCTCAAGGACACTTTGACAGTAAACCCAGGGGGAGACGGGAATCAAACCCTGGGAATGAAGCAGCCACTCCTACCTCCTGAGCCACTGTGAGGGAGTCTTCTGCCAACAAGTTTAGGTAAAGCCTAATTTATACTGTGTTGGCGTCTCTGGTTGCAAATTACTGTCTTTCAAGCATAAAAAAATGATGTGATGCAGTTTCACTTGACAATGACTTGTTTTTGGCAAACTGTCATATGGTCTCTGTCGGGGTGGAAACCTCATGTCCAAAACTGTTACTTTTCAGGATTCAAAATTCAACAACGTCAAAAGTAGCAGATCTACAACAGCTTGTCTTTTGATGCTTTTGTGTGACGCTGTAGTATGATCAAATAGGGCATTAACCCCCCCCCCCCCCCCCCCCCAAAAAAAAAAAACATCACAAAAGGTAAAAATATGGAGATAAGAGGTTTATGCCCGACAGCAACGATTATGACGAAGTATCAATTAGGCTTACGGTTACCAAATGGGACATGCTAGGTCACTGCACTGACCACATGGTCACATGTGAGTCATAAGGACCTGAGGGTTGAGTCTAGTCTAACTCCCGCCCTGCTGTTTCCTGTCTCTCCATGTAATAACATTAACACAAAAAAAAGTTATGGATTGCTGCTTATCCTATAAGACCTGAGGCCAATTCTACAAAATATGCCTTCTTAATCAGCAGTTCTCAAGCCTTTCCGTGCTAAGGACCCCCAAATTGATATGTATATATTTGGCCGCAGACCCTCATCTCAAAATATTTTGTTCCAGGGACCCCCAGAAGCAAAGATTGGAGTTACAAATTTTGGCTTTAAAAGAATATATATAATCAAAGATTTGCACATACCATTTAAAAAAAAAATAGCAGATCTACAATCCCATGGCTATGAGCTTGTATATCTGCTATTTTTGAATAGTTAAAAGTATAAAACAATGTTTATAGCTAAAATCTAAAATGACACAGATGCGTTCTTAAAGAACAAACTAATAATGGTACATGTTAACATTTCCACGATGACCGTGCTCTCTCTCTCTCTCTGTGTCTCTCTCTGTCTCTCTATGTGTCTCTCTATCTCTCTCTGTCTCTCTATGTGTCTCTCTATGTGTCTCTCTGTCTCTCTCTGTGTCTCTCTATGTGTCTCTCTGTCTCTCTCTGTGTCTCTCTATGTGTCTCTCTATCTCTCTATGTGTCTCTCTCTGTCTCTCTCTGTCTCTCTCTGTGTCTCTCTATCTCTCTCTGTGTCTCTCTATCTCTCTCTGTCTCTCTGTGTATCTCTCTATGTCTCTCTCTGTGTCTCTCTATCTCTCTCTGTCTCTCTATGTGTCTCTCTCTGTGTCTCTCTATCTCTCTCTGTCTCTCTGTGTATCTCTCTATGTCTCTCTCTGTGTCTCTCTATCTCTCTATGTCTCTCTCTGTGTCTCTCTATCTCTCTCTGTCTCTCTCTGTGTCTCTCTATCTCTCTCTGTCTCTCTCTGTGTCTCTCAAGGGCCTTGTTGGCTTGTTAGACATCAGCTGCTTTTGATTACTAACCCCACCCCCACAGCGGTTCACATCATAGACGTGTAACCCCATGACATGGACATGGACTTAAAGAGAAACAGGATGAGAAGAAGTATATACCGTTATATGACCGCTCCTCCTTTTGAACCGCTATCAGAACAACAGTGTGACCTTACAACCTGCTGGAGCGTTTAAAAACAAACATGATACGGTGATGTGTCTGATCCAATAGAACGTCTCTGTCGCCGATGGAAACGTGGGAAAAGTTCTTATTCTACTACTCTGCCACCAAACATGTGGAATATGCCCTGACATCCATCCATTAAAAGGATGTGTATCACTGGTCTCTTTCAAAATTGCCCTAAAAAAAGCATCTTATCAGGAGACCACAAAGAGAGGTAAATGTAAATTCCCATCAAAAGGAGACTGTGTCACTCACTGCCTCCGTTCCACTCAAGACCTAGTGTTTTGTATTTACTGTCTCCACCAGGCCGAAAGGCATGGCCGAGACTATGTTTTACACCCCGTCCGTCCGTCCGTCCGTCCGTGGACAGCTAATCTCCGGCACCGTTGCCATGATCGCAGCGAAACTGTGCACACACACTCCCTGGATACCAATTCAGAACCTCTGGCCCACATTTTTTCACATGGGCCTGTTATAGCGCCACCTGGAGGCCGCTTTTTGCAACAAAAATGTTTATGACAGTAGCCTACTCCTACAGATTTTGTCCAAACATCACGCAAATCGGTACACGGTATCTTTTTAGTCATTAACCCATTGAGACCTGGAACGGATCTGTGTCACTTTTTGATTTCAGCTAAAAAGCATTATTTTACACTTTGGCTATTCAAAAATAGCAGATCTACAAGCTCATAGCGCGGCACCGAGTGCCGCGCTATGAGCTTGTATATCTGCTATTTTTGAAAAATCGTGAAAATGTGTGCAAATCTTTTAATATATATTGTTTTAAAGCAAACATTTTTTACTCAAATATTTGCTTTTGGGGGTCCCTGCCTGACAACAACGATATGGTACGTTGAAATGGAGATACAAGGTTTCTGCCCCCCACAGCAACCACATGAAACCCACCTAGAGATTGACAGACAGGAAAGCTTAGGGCCGATGCTGTGTGTGTGTGTGTGTGTGTGTGTGTGTGTGTGTGTGTGTGTGTGTGTGTGTGTGTGTGTGTGTGTGTGTGTGTGTGTGTGTGTGTGTGTGTGTGTGTGTGTGTGTGTGTGTGTGTGTGTGTGTGTGTGTGGGGGGGGGGGGTGTAAAGAGTGACTCTGTTCAGTAGTAATTGGGCCCTGTGTGAGTGAGGAATTTCCTGTAGTGTGTGAGGAGGGGTCAGAGGTGATGAGTAAAGGTCTTGGGGGACACAGCCCTCTCTCTGTGGGTTCAACTTGTTAATGGGTTTGGTTAGGGGCCACTTCCTTCTGCTTAATGCCTCTGAGCTGACCTGACAAGAGACGGAGTGGTGGAAAGTAACTAAGTACATTTACTCAAGTACTGTACTTCAGTACAACTTTGAGGTGTTTATTACTTTTTGCTTGCTTTTTGAGTATTTCCAATTTTCAATACTTTTACTCCACTAAATCTCAGAGGCAAATATTGTACTTTTTACTCCACTACAATTATTTGAAAACTTTAGTTACTAGTTACTTTGTAGATTTGAATTATTATTACAAAAAAAAAGTTAACCTCTTTAAAAAAATAGCTGTTCTACAAGCTCACAGCGCAACGTGCTGTGAGCTTGTAGATCTGATATTATACTTCTTGGTATGACTGTGTCGAGTGGCCAGAATAGCAGATCTCTTGTCGATGGCTATTTTCGGCACAAAAGTATGAATATGTAAAGGGGGGGAGCATCTTTGCCCCGATTCACTTCATGCTAAAACACCCAATCTCTCTCTCTCACACACACACACACACACACACACACACACACACACACACACACACACACACACACACACAATATGCCTACAGTACGCACCCACACGCACAACCTTCTAGCTCATATACTGTACATATGGTCTCTGTCTGGGTGGAAACCACATATGTCCAAAACTGTTACTTTTCAGGATTAAAACATTCAAAACAGCTAAAGTAGCAGATCTACAAGCTCAACACGAGCTTGTAGATCTGCTGCTTTTGATGCTTTTTGTGTGACGCTGTAGTATGATCAAGAAGGGCGTTAATTTACGGGGGAAAAACCCAACAAGTTAGAATAAGGAGATAAGAGGTTTCTGCCCCGACAGCAGTGGTGAAAAAAAGTACTCAAATGTTTTACTTAAGTAAAAGTATCGATACTGCACTGTAGAAGTACTCCGTTACGTGTAAAAGTCCGGAATTCTAAATTTACTTGAGTAAAAGTACAGAAGTACTGGCATCAAAATGTACTTAAAGTACCAAAAGTAAAAGTACTAAAATGTTTGAAAATAGCTGATCTACAAGCTCACAACGCGTCGCGATGCGACGCGTTGTGAGCTTGTAGATCTGCTATTTTCAAATAGCCTGGGTATAAAATAGGGCTAAAGTGGTTAATGTATGTTTCATAACATCACAATTTATATTTGAAAAGTAACTAGTAACTAAAGTTTACAAATAATTGCAGTGGAGTAAAAGTACAATATTTGCCTCTGAGATGTAGTGGAGTAGAAGTAAAAGTATTGGAAATTGGAAATACTCAAGTAAAGTACAAATACCTCAAAATTGTTCTTAAGTACAGTACTTAAGTAAATGCACTTACAGTAGTTACTTTCCACCACTGCGCTGTAGTATGATCAAGTAGGGCTTTAATTTACGGGGGAAAAAATGCAACAAGTTAGAATATGGAGATAGGAGGTTTCTGTCCCGACAGTGAGCATATATCTAGTGATCAGACACCCTGCCTCACACTGGACAACGTTCCACTCCAGTCCTCTGATAAGAGGGCTCCATATACAGGATGGCTGTGGCAGATGTCTATATTCCACCACGGATTCATCACGCAGCAAACATTAACCCATTCAATACCGGGAAAGAGTCATTTTTTAGATTTCTTTGGCTATTAAAAAATAGCAGATCTACAAGCTACGAGCTTGTAGATCTGCTATTTTTTTTTAAACCATGAAAATGTGTACAAATCTTTCAATGTATATATTTTTAAAGCAAACATTTGTAACTCAAATCTTTGCTTCTGGGGATTCTATAAATGTCTTCTAAATCCTAACAGTTTTCTGAAAAACTTTGCTTGCTGTTGCTGTGTCATTGTTGCTCAAAACGTCTTCATGTCAAGGACCCCCAAAATTATATGTAATTGGCCGCCGACCCCCATCTCAAAATATTTTGTTCCAAGTACCCTCAGAAGCCAAGATTTGAGTTACAAATGTTCCCTTTAAACTGGGTCACATTCACTGCCTCTCGTGTCGCAATATGTTCCCAGTGCAACGCTTTGGCTCCAAATCCACCTCTGGGGCCAGCAGGGACATAAAGGCTTTTTACCCCCCAAAACAACAAGCTGATTACTGTGTGGTCAACTGTAAAACAATACAAAACACTGCATTGTGTTGCAACCACTATAATGTTTTGTTTTAGTTTAACCAGTTAAAACTGGAAAAGCATCTGTGTCATTTTAGCTATATATATATATATATATATATATATATATATATATATATATATATATATATATATATATATACATATCTATATATATATAGCAACATATGTTTTTGAGCGGTGTAGGCGCTCCTATAAGTGGGTTTGGGACCGTCGTGAAAATGTGTCTTTCGCTGTACTGTGATTGGCTGACTCTATTCACACCCTTTGCTCAGTACTGTGATTGGCTAGCGAGACGCATGATGAAATTAATAACCTAAAAAAAGCACCATATATATATATATTTTTTTGATATATATATTTTTAATCTTGAAAGTGTTTGATTTTTTTTTTTTTTTTTTCAAATCAAATCTTCTCTTCTGGGGGGGTCCGAGGCACAAAACATTTCCAGATGGTGGGGGGAAGTCTGCGGCCAAATATATATATCAATTAAATTTGGGGGTCCTTGGCACGAAAACGTTTGAGAACTACTGATTTAGAAGGCATTTGTAGAATCGGCCTCAGGTCTTGATGGGTTCAGCAGAAATAGCAGGAACACCAACAGTCTCGTAGGCTATACTGTATCCTAGCTATTAGCATCCCTGGAATTAGCATTAGTCACAGCTGCAGCCATTTAAATTCCAGAGTATTATAAGTTCTGTTGCATCACGCCTAGCGTTGCCTTGAGGAACACAATATCGTCGCTGAACCTCGGCAGAATCTTATCTCCATATTCTAACTGTTTGTATTGTTTTTTTTGGGGTAAATTATCATACTACAGCATCACATGAAAGTAGCAGATCCGCATTAGCTCGAAAAACGGCGCGAAGCGACGCGTGTTGAGCTTGTAGATCTGCTACTTTTGCCATTTTTGAATTTGAATCGTGAAAAGTAACAGTTTTGGACATTATGAGGCGAATTCCACCCGACAGAGACAATATGAAAACACTGCATAACGATGCTGTCAGGCTAGTTTATACTTGATGGTATGACAGTGTCACGTAAAAGTAGTAAAAAGTAGTCGATCGACACAAACTCACAACTGAGTTTGAATTGTTTTTCTTTCGACGGTTTGAAAGTGATTAAGTACTGCTGACAGGCTGTGGAACAGCCTACCAGAGCATGTAGTTGGTTCCATCACAGACAATGGTCTTCAAGCCTTTAAACTTAAAGAGTTCATAGACATCTCCTGACCAGCCCTCACACTGATCGTTGAGCTGCAGTGAAGCGTATGATTGGCCAATGGATACGTTATCTGACTTGGCTATTGTTCACACAATTGCATCCAATGAAAAAAAGTAATTAAAAAAATGTCTCTATGTGGCTTTTTATATAATTAACAAATGAAAAGCATTAACTCGAGTCTGTGACTAAAATACTAACCACACTGATAGATTGGAACACAGGTTCTTTCAGCCATTAAATGGAAAATTAAGGGTTTTGGACGTACACATTTAATATTTTACAGGGCCACTTGATTCAAATCAAATAACCATCAAATGGACAGAAGTTTGCCTAGCTTTAATAACATGCAAAACAAAGACAGGTCTCTGGAATATGTTCATTTGTTGTGATTTTGCCATTTGTTTTTGTAACCGAACATCAAACTAGTTTAACTAACCCGTGTCTCTTTTGTTCTGGCATAAATGTTATTGCACAGACAGGAAAGTCCTTCGTAATAATTGATAGATAGTTGCCATTGGCGAGATAAAACACATTTACATCGAAATGTAATAGATGTACTGTAACATAAACCCTCCAGAAAAACGTGGGCAAAAATCCTTGATTATGCGGGCTAAAACTCTTGATTATGCGGGCTGAAGTCCTTGATTTTGCGATGAAATATGCAGGGTTTTTTGCAATTTTATACGGTGAAATATGCGGAAAGTTGTGAAATATGCGGCAATTTGCGGCAATATGTGAAATATGCGATATGCGAAAAGTTGCGAAAATGCGAAATATGTTAAAAGTTGCGAAATATGTGGAAATATGCGATGCGAATCGCATATCATGCGATGCGATGGGCGTAATATGCGATGCAATGCGCACATTATGCGATGCGGCCTTTTTGAAAAAACGTTACCCCCGCATAATTATGCACCATTTTGCTGATTATGCGGTACATTTTGCGATCGCATAATCGCATTTTTCTGGAGGGTCAAGTAACAGATACATTATACATAATAGATGCTTTCCAATGATGTAATAGATACATTTTCAACAAAACGACTCATCTAATTTTCCAATCCTGCCACCAGAAGAGAAGAGAAGAGAAGAGAAGAGAAGAGAAGAGAAGAGAAGAGAAGAGAAGAGAAGAGAAGAGAAGAGAAGAGAAGAGAAGAGAAGAGAAGAGACGAGAACACAAAGTCAGTCAGCTATATTATAAACTAATTACTAATTTTGCCAGTTCGTTTGACGGTGCAACAATATTATTCAGCATGACACAAAAGGATAGGCAGAACTAATATGGTACAGCATGTCCTATAGGCTCATCAGCCAACCATGCAGTGTATCATCCACACACTTACTCCCACACCACACTCCAACGCTTGCACAACAGCCTGATATACAGTATATAATGCAACTTAAAGGGCCATACATCTAAATTACAGCATGCAGGGTCTGCATGAAGTACGCTTGCCTAGTTCAATAGTATTTAGCAGCGCTATAAATCAGAGTTAACACCATGTAGTAACAGAAGTCCAACAACAAACAAACACAAGAACAAACAAAAAGATCACACCCAGTGTGAAGTGGGCGGTGTGGTCATCACAGTGATGGAAGCTCACTTAAAAAAAATGTTTTTTTTTTTTAAGTACCGGTACATAGTCCTATCACAGTGCTGAATAGAGTCAGCGGGTCAATGGGGTGTACAATGGGTGGCCAATCACAGTGCAGGGTTGGGGGGGTACAATGGGTGGGGGGGTACAATGGGTGGCCAATCACAGTGCAGCATTTGTCAATGTCCCAACCTCACATATAGGGGCGGCTACACCGCCCAAAAACGGGAAAGAAATACAACAATTGTATACTTTTTGAGAGTGTTTTTTTTTAAATTAACACCCTACTTGATCATACTACAGCGTCACACAAAAGCATCAAAAGAAGCAGATCTGCAAGCTCGAAATGCAAAATATGAGGACAATATGAGGTTTCCACCCGATAGAGACGATATACTGTACAGTGATGGACATACACATTTAATATTTTTAATATTTTTTAGACAGATAGATACATGACCACATATATATAAAATATTAAAAGCTATTTTTAGCTTTTCAGTTGTCCCTGACTGTCAACATTACTGACATCAGTGTTACTTTGCTTGATTTCTGTACAATGTTCGTTTCTATATGTGTCTGTTTATGCATGCGTCTTCGTGTCTGTTTCACACATGATTGTTTTTTTTTAATACCAACAGTAATAAGCTACATGGTATATCTATGTGAATGCTGTGCCATATACAGATTTAGTCTCTTTCCTCCCATCACCCTCCATACTTGCCGAATGAATACATACTCCCTGGCTCGTCATATGGGTGTGACTTCTCTGGAAAGTGCCAAAGACGTAAGCTAACATCCTCAGAGCTCTTTCCAAGAGTTGACACATCTGAGGCCTGTGTGTGTGAAGGGGGTCAAAGACCCAGGTTCAAACTCCTACTTCTCCTGTCACAAACACACTGGGCAGGACACACACTTGACCCCACCTCTAAGATCCTTATCCAAACAGTGAAAGATGTTCATTAGCCTGGCATGGTGTTCGGTCCATATCCACTGTCGACCAGCGGTGACAACACTGCCAACAATGTAAAAATGCTAAACCTATTAAGCCCTGCTAACGACTTTAGGCGTTACTGTGGCTGTATACTGTACACCCACAGCTGGACACCCACAGTTACAGTTGTCATCAGGATGAAGGTCTAACAACCGAAACGTTGATTTAATAAAGAGCATACTTTTTAGCATAGTTCCAGACAGTGTGCGCGACCTTTTTCTTTGATTTGATATCATAGATCCCTTTCTGAACATCTGGACCTTGCTGGTTGTCACTGACCTTTGAGGTGTGCATCGGCCTTATTTAAAAAACAAATAATAATAAATAAATCAGTTTTCCACCCCCGTTCTGAATCCCCATAGACGTCTTTAATATCGCGTCAAATAAGAACTGTGTTCCAAAAATAAACAAATGATCCCGGCGGTTTGACTCTTATGGATATGAAGCATCAACTGACGGTGAGAAAAAATATAAGTGACTGACTATCATAAACGATACAGAACCTCCTCCCTGACAATATCGCTGAGACAGTTTGTTTATTTTTGGACCACAATTCTTATATGAGACGATTCTAAGATGAGTAGATGACCCAATGTTATTCTCCATAGAGAAATTACTTTACGAACCAGGGGATGAACGAGTGATGTCAGGACTTCTGTACTCTATAGCAGATCTACAAGCTCACAGTGCAAACTTTATCTAATTTCTCTTTTGGGTCTTGAGCTAAAAAGTTGGGTAAACACTGCTTTAAAGCATCTCTCTGCAGTTTGACAGAGCTCCTCCGCTCAGCAGGAGGAGGTGGGAGGAGGAGGAAGAGGAGGAGGAAGGAGGGATGGGGTGAGCAGAGCTGACGTCAACGGTGACGTCACGTTGTGGAGCGATCTTCTCTAATGGACTGCAGAGATGTGCGGAAGGAAGGGGAGGAAGGAAGCAGAATGCCATGATGTCCCATCCATAGGTGTGACATGTAACAAGGCACAGGCACATTCCACCTCTAGGAACCAGGAGGCCTGGCGTGGCGTCAGGGTTATGAATGGAGCTCACAGTGCGAGGAGCAGGGAATTCCTTTCACCGAGGCCCTGTCAACTCTAGAGCAGTGACTCTCAAACTTGTTGTTCATTTCAAGGCCAACAGACCCCCCATAACTCTGAGAGTGTACAGATGGAACAAACATAAGAAAGATTGCAAAGAGGCTACAAGCTCACAACGCTTGTAGAGCTGCTATTTTCACAATATTTATCTGTGGGACCGGGTCAAAATTAATTGTCCCCAGTTCAAATATGATTCTTTTGGGGGGGGGGTCACGGCCTTAAAAGGTTGACACCTCTGCACTGTCATCTTTACTGACGTTCAAACATCATTCGTGTACCGATACCACTTTTTCCTGCCAGATTCTGTGAGAGAAACAAGCAACCAGGTCTAGGAAAACCAGCCCAAAAGAAGCGACTTATGGGCCACATGAGCACTTTAACATATACATCAGCTATTTTCAAATAAAATCTTGCGGGGAAATTATAATAAGCAGATCTGGCAACCCTGTTCCCGATACCAATTCTGATACCCATAACTTGCGTATCGGTCGATGTCCGATACGTACCGATACAATACCAGTGTGTAATCAAAAAATATATTTATGGCAGTGGTTTTAAGCGGGGTCAAGGGACCCTCAGTGTTCCTTGAGGGAGTTCCAAATGGACCCTTACAGGCTCTGTAACTCTGAGAGTGTACAAATGGAACCGAATGGACCCGTACACTATCAGAGTTATGGTGGTCCTTGAAATTAAATACTTTGAGAACCACAGATCTAGGAATACATTCCATTAATAAAGTGAAGCTACAAGTTAATAAACTAACTTGTAGCTTGCTGCACAACATCAACTGACAACATTCCAAAAAATATGACAGAAAATGAACTATCATCATGTGATAAATGGCGTGGTATCGGAATGGCATAGACTGGCATACTCGCCGATACCAGCAGTTTAGGGCCGTATCGGCAGCTTTTACGATACTAGGTATCGGAACACCTCTAATTGCAATGACCTCTCTCCACCGGGAGAGAGAGGTCGTAGCTTTAAGAAGAGGAGAGACATATGCAGCAAACGCAGCTCTTTTAAACACAGGTTCTCACTGGAACCAAACCCTCAACGTTGTGTGAACACACCAACCGACCGAGAGAGAGGAACAACGTCAGAGAGAGAGAGAGAGAGAGAGAGAGAGCGACAGAGCAAAAGACAAGAGAGAGCGAGAAAGTGAGAGAGAGAGAGCAGAATGAGGGATGGAGGAATTTAGATGGAGGGGAAGCAACATGAGGTCTCTGGAGAGGAATGCCTCTGGACTGAACTCATTCTCCACACACACACACACACACACACACACACACACACACACACACACACACACACACACACACACACACACACACACACACACACACACAGTCCTAACCAGAGTCATGTCCTGGTCAGCTCTGCCCTGCTACAACATCCTGCTGCAATAACAACAACCTTCCCTTAGTGGGGACTGGACTGCTGCAGACCAGCTGGACACTAACACACACACACACACACACACACACACACACACACACACACACACACACACACACACACACACACACACACACACACACACACACACACACACACACACACACACACACACACACACACACACACACACACACACACACACACACACACACACGTGCGCGCACACACGCGTGCGCACACGCACACACACACACACACACACACACACACACACACACACACACACACACACACAGTGTAGCGTCACATAAAAAGGAAAAGAAAACCTGCCTTTATTAGAAAAGACAGATTTCCAACTGGCCCCAAGTAGACAGGACAGATGGATCAGTGGTCGACAAGCTGCCAACCACATTACCTTGAAAAAAACATACACAATCTCAACCGTTAAGTCTTTACTGTACATACAGTAGATAACATCACACCAGTGCTGTCACTGAGGACCAGGTGAAAGCAGACAGACAGACAGACAGACAGACAGACAGACAGACTTACTCTGTAAACATGAAAGTGTGCCAGGAAGGGGAAGGATTTTTTGAGCTTGTCAAAGCGCCGCATCCTGAATTCCTTAAGTCTGGGTGAGCGTAAGTGCAAAAACGTGTGTGTCTCTCTGGGTGCACTCTACCGTGTGTGTGTGTGTGTGTGTGTGTGTGTGTGTGTGTGTGTGTGTGTGTGTGTGTGTGTGTGTGTGTGTGTGTGTGTGTCTAAATGCTTGGAGTTGGCTGGCTCTCCTTTCATCTACAGTCAGAGCAGCAGTATTCCCAGTTGGACGACACCAGCGGCAGAGGGAATGCCCAGAACAGAACGCACTCCTTCACGGATCCAGACCCACAACAATCCCCAGCCGGAGAGGAGAAGAGGGAGAGAGAAGCCTCCTGCTACGGTCCCGGACGCACATCCACCGCGTTCCATCGCGGAGGGGCAATGATCCTCCCGCAAAGCCCCTCTCTCGCTTAGCTCCAGCGACACTCAAGTAGAAGAACACAACAACGGGCATTCATGTGGCACTAAAAACGTAACAAGAGAATGAGAGTGGAAGGGAGAGAGACTCTCATAAAAAGAAATGGCACAACATGTGGTGTGTTGAGAGCTCTCAGTCAGGAGGGAGAGAGCGTTCCCCTGGCCATTATGTGAGGCTGGCCTGATGGGAGGCAGGCTGAGCCCTGTGCTGAGCTGTACTGATCTGTGCTGTGCTGTGCTGTGCTGTGCTGTACTGTCCAGTCCAGTGCTGTGCTCTGCTGTCTAGGGCTGTGCTGTGCTGTGCTGTGCTGTGCTGTGCTCTAGTGCTCTGCCTTCCTCCTCCCATGCAGCCAAAGTTGGAGCGGAGCTCAGTTCAGGACCAAAGCCTCCCAGCAATGTGACCTCCATGCAGATTGCAGAACACTGAGCCAAGCAGACACAGTTGCAGAACTTCACACAAACAAGCCCCTCCTCTTTATTCCTCTGCCTCGCTCTCCCTCTCTCTCTCTCACACACACACTTATACATTCTGTTCCTAACACATGCACTCTCTCTCTCCTTCATATACTCTCCCTCTCTCTCCCTCTATATTTCTCTCCCACGCCCCCCCTCCCTCCCCCTCCTCTCTCTCTCTCTCTCTTGCTCTCTCTCTCCCTCGCTCTAGCGTGTCCACAGCTCCTGTCGGTTCCCCTTTCCATGCCTCCGTCGAGCATGGGGCTAAAAATAGGAGCGACTTGGTTTTCGCCCCGATTCACTCGCCCGGCGGCCAAGCAGACAGCGAGAGAATGCATGAATAGCTGAGAGAGAGATGACTCAATGTGTGTGTGTGTGTGTGTGTGATTATTTAAGGAGGAAAATGCATGCTTAATACAACCAGCTTACATGCGTTTATGTTTAGCGTGCGTGCATACATGCGTGCGTGCGTGCGTGCGTGCGTGCGTGCGTGTAGGCACTGCATCTGTGCACGCCACAGAAATGCCTTCCCCAGTGGTTGACGGAGTGCACCGTCTCTGTATCAATTGTTCTCCTTTCCTCCTTTCTTTTGGTCCTTCTCATTCCTCCTCTCTTCCCTTTCCCTTCCCTGCCTATTTTCTCTGCCGGGTTCACTTCTTTTTCCTTTTCACCACCCCCCCTCCCTCCCATCTCCTCCCTCCATTCCTCCCCCATGCTCACTTCCCCTCCTAACCCCTATTTCAAATATAGTGAAAATAGCCAACGCTTGAGCTTGTAGATTCTGACAATTTCCAAAAAAATGTACGTAATTTGTACTTTTTAATACTCAAGTATAGTAGTATGTGGGGAGCAGTCCACCACTGCTCCCCCACCGCCCAGCCTTACTCTGCCTGCCCCCCCCCCCCCTTCCTCTTTCCCTCTCATCGGTCTGTCCCTCTGTTCTGTTCTGTCCATCTCTTCCTCTCTCTGTCAGGCAAGTGGAGCTGGGGGTGGGGGGGGTGGTGGGTGTGTGTGGGGGGTTCAGGGCGGTGCAGAGCGGTGCCGAGGAGGAGGAGGAGGAGGAGGAGGAGGACAGAGGATTCATGGTATTCTGCTGAGGAGGAGCATTTGATCCAGGGCCAAGGGGGTCACATTTAACTGCAGGGACCCAGAGCTCGTTTCCTGCTCAAACAAACCTTCTACAAATCCTTATTTATGACAATCAACGGGTATGAATCATTGTTGCTCCTAAAACAAAATGTCTTCAAAATGTCTTCATGATATTCTAACTCACGTGTGTGCATTCTGGAGTTCAGAGGAAGTCATACAGTGATAAACATATTAGGTAATGGTGGACTATGGGATGCCTTGGGTAGGGGTGCTCCGATCAGGGTTTTTGTGTTTGAAACAAAAATGTTTGAAAATAGCAGATCTACAAGCTCAAGCTCGTAGATCTCACAACGCGTCGCAATGTGCTTTTAGATCGGCTATTTTCAAATAGCCTAGGTATAAAATAGGGCTAAAGTGGTTAATGTATGTTTTATAATGTAATCATTTATATCTGCAAAGCAACTAAAGTTTTCAAATAATTGTAGTGGAGTAAAAGTACAATATTTGTCTCTGAGATGTAGTGGAGTAGAAGTAGAAGTATAGACAATTGGAAATACTCCAGTAAAGTAAAAACTCAAAATTGGACTTAGATACAGTACTTGAGTAAATGCACTAAACACACTCAGTTACTTTACACCACTGAAAATTATTATGTCAAAAACTACATCAAAACTGTTCCTATGTGTGTGTGGGGGGGGGGGGGGGGCATGTCTAGGCCTGTCACAAAGATGCAAAGCAATATTATACTATATATCTGAATGACTTTTATACCACTTAAATGGTGCAGCTCGGTCATAAGATCGGTTTCTCCGGATCGGGTAAATTGCAGATCACCGATCGAGTCATTTGGAGTGAGAATTGGCTGATTTAAATACATTTATTTTTGAAATACTTAAAAAAATTGGGATTGTTTTTAATTGATGAAAAGTTGACTTTTTTTTTTACAAACAAATTTACAATTTACTTAAATTGGTCCGCGACCCAAACATGGGTCCCGATCCACAGTTTGGGACACAGTGGTATACAGCATACCGCCACAGTACGGCCACTCTAATAGGCATCCTTAGAGCCGCTCTACTAGCGGGGGCTAAAAATACTAAGTATACAAACATTATTCTATCTCAGCATATTCTATCTCCCAGCGGTGTTGTGCATTGTAAAGCAGATACCTAGATGCCCTCGCTGTTCAACTGAGACAGACGATAAGCCACTACGACCTACTTGCTACCATACTATCATTAAACAGTTTTTTATATTAACCACTTCAACCCTATAGCAGCCCTATTCAGAGGGGAGCATTTGCTAGACCAAAGAGGTTTGGTGTAGAAGTAAAAAAAATAGAGCAGACTAAGTACAGAGCCAAAGGTCAAGTTTACTAAGTATTGAGGGTTTAAGTGGTTAAATGTCTGAAAATACACATTAACAAGAATCCAACATATTAATAGAAAAGATAATGTGTACAATAAACAAACATCTTTAATTTACACAACACCGATGATAGCGCTGTCAAACAAGTCTATGAAACTATCTTCTAAAAATCTATGAAAAAAAGTAGTGGTGGGGGGTCCCTGCTTCATCTCTCTCTCTCAGCTAAGGGGTCCTTGGCCTGAAAAACGTTGAAGACCCCAGCTCTAAACATTTCCCATGCCATTGTTGTTTCTTCTGGCCAAGTGTTTCCTCCTTCACTCCTAACATACTCTCACTTCTTCTCTTCTCTTCCATTCATTTCCAACCCGTTCTCTGCATCCTCTTGTTCACTCCGCCTCACTCTGCCCAGCTCTCATTAAACGTGCAAACACACAGCTTTATGTCCGTGGCAATAACAAAGGTATGTCTTTGTGAAACTTTAATGTCTCTTGCAAACCAAACAACCACAATAATTGTGTGGACAAAAGAGTTTGAAAGTTTATTATTACAGTCTAGTTTCCAAATGTATGTGAATGAATGTGTCTAAAAAACTATACTGGTTTTTACAAGTAAAAAACTATATTAGACCAGTGGTGGAAAAAGCACTGAAATTCTTTACTTAAGTAAAAGTACCAATACTGCAATATAGAAATACTCTGTTACAAGTAAAAGTCCAGAATTCAAAATTTACTTGAGTAAAAGTACAAATGTATTGGCATCAAAATGTACTTAAAGTATCAAAAGTAAAAGTACTAAAATATTTGAAAAGAGCAGATCTACAAGCTCGCAACGCGTCGCATGTGAGCTTGTAGATCGGCTATTTTCAAATAGCCTAGGTATAAAATAGAGCTAAAGTGGTTAATGTACAGTATGATTTATAATGTAATCATTTATATATCTGCAAAGTAACTAGTAACTAAGTTTTCAAATAATTCTAGTGGAGTAAACGTACAATATTTGCCTCTGAGATGTAGTGGAGTAGAAGTAAAAGTATTGGAAACTGGAAATACTCAAGTAAAGTACAAATACCTCAAATTTGTACTTAAGTACAGTAAATGTACTTAGTTACTTTCCACCACTGTATTAGACATAATATAAAAGCATAAAGCAGATAGTTATAAACATAAAAGGTACCACTTAAAAGCGAGCAATCCTAGAATTGCCTACAAACACGCAAACGTCATGCCTGATGACGCTACGAACTTCCTTTGGCCACAACTCACAACCGGCTGCATTTTCTTCTTTATTTGGTGCTGCCTTTTATTTCCTGCAACCACACCACCCCCACCCTCCAAAAATGTTATCTTTCTCCCTCCCTACTCACTATAAACAAGCCCTTTACCGGTGCCTTTTTCAGACTAGCTCTCCCCCTCTCCCCATTCCTCTCTCTCTCTGCCTATTCAATGTCTGTGTCTCTCTCTCTCAGTCCATCTTGCTTCTATTCATTCTCCTCCACTATGCATTGCGCTCTCTGCTTCCTACAGGTAATCATCTCATTCCACGAATGACGAACTCAAGCACCCATTTGTCCATTTTCCACAATGCTCTCTCTCTCTCTCTCTCTCTCTCTCTCTCTCTCTCTCTCTCTCTCTCTCTCTCTCTCTCTCTCTCTCTCTCTCTCTCTCTCTCTCTCTCTCTCTCTCTCTCTCTCTCTCTCTCTCTCTCTCTCTCTCTCTCTCTCTCTCTCTCTCTCTCTCTCTCTGGAACAGGTTTCAATTTAGGAAGTGTTCTGTTTACGAGCGGAGAAGGAAGGGAGAGAGGAGCAGCCGGCTCAGTGGTGGAGCAAGAAAACAACAACAACAAACTATAGGAGCCGCTGTGGTAAATCGCCTGCATTTAATTAAAGAGGGATGTGGGGGCACTTGTAAAGCTTTGTGCACCACGGATTGTGTGTGTGTGTGTGTGTGTGTGTGTGTGTGTGTGTGTGTGTGTGTGTGTGTGTGTGTGTGTGTGTGTGTGTGTGTGTGTGTGTGTGTGTGTGTGTGAGAGCATGTCTGTTGCCAACCAGTGATGTGGTTTACTTCATATTCCTGGTATAAAGCATGTAATAGCCTGTCAATAGACTTAGTTATGCTCCAAGTAATGTTGGGCTCAGACTTATCACAAGGATCGTCACCAACCAGCTCCCTTTGACGCTTTGATAATCTATTAACTATAGTCAGTAGACTGTCTTGTGCTGTGATAGTCTATTGACTAGTCGGTAGACTTTTTGAATAATATTTTTTTGTACAGTACACACTACCTACCCGTACCAAACACCAAGAAAAGTTCCCAATACATGCACATGTGCATGGGGTTAAATGCCACTCTGATTCTGTGTGACTGCAGAGGTACACATCTTGATTGATAGATAGATAGGCCATTGTTTTAGATAATTTATCATAGCAGCAATGCAGTTAACCCATTAAAACCGGGAAAGGATCTGTGTCATTTTAGATTTTGGCTACATATATATATAGGTTTTTCAGAAAACTCTAAGGATTTAGAAGGCATTACGTTGCTGTCGGGCAGAAACCTCTCATCTCCATTATTCTAACTGTTTGTGTTTTTTCGTAAATGAATGCCCTACCTGTACTTGATCATACTACAGTGTCACACAAAAGCAACACAAGTAGCAGATCCACAAGCCGGGGACCACCAGTGGTCCTTGAGGGGGTTCCAGGGGGTCCCCAGCCTAATTAATAGTAAGGAACCAAATGGACCCTTATGTGTCTGTAACTCTGAGAGTGTACAAATGGTTAAATGAACACTAATGATGATGATAAAGTGTAGATTGGGACCCCCAAGAAATCAAAATGGTTGAGTCCCTGGCATATCTTTTCAAATGGGGGTCCGTGGGCTAATATGTGTCAACTTGGGGGTCCTTGACACGAAAAAGGTTGAAAACCACTGTGCTAGTAACCTCGGTCCCAGCCTCACTTATCTGCGAAAAGAAGAGCCTGGTCACGACCTAAAGCAGCGAGTGTCTAGGAAGTCCTGAGTGGACAGATTTCCGTTTCCCCCGGAAACGATATTTTCTGACCAATCACAACACTCGTTTCATTCACGGAGAATGTTAACAGATTTGTAAAGCATCAACGTCATTTCCTTGGGCGGTACTTCCGTCAAATGCAACCATTTCCGGTTGTCAACTTCCTAGACAACCAACATCGCAGGTCTTGCCCAGGGTGCTGTGCTAGAGGACCGATACCAGTAGACCATGGTTCCCTCTTTTCACTTCACAGTCAGGAGTCGTTTCACAGGGAAAGCATAACGCACGGCGAGGATCACGCTTTGGCCCCCAGATCCCTCCCCTCCCCGCCAACCAACCAACCACCTCTAGTGCAGCAACAAGGACGCCATCCTCTGCCATCTTCCCACTCGTGGGACACTGCCAATTGTGCTGGTTAGAGCCCATGGCCAAGCCGGAATGCGTGTTTGCCAGGGTATTGAACCCGGATCTCTGCGGTGGTGGTGGGTAAGATGTACGTTGACCTCACTATTACTCTGAAGCTCATAATAAATGTAGCCTTTTTATAATGTCCTTTTTCCACACTTGTATGATCATAAAAGGCACTGGATGACGTTTGCACGCAGTAATCACTTTGCCATGTGACTGCCTACTGTTGTTCGGTTACTTTTTTCATAAACATTTTTTAATTTCTTTACTGTATTTCATTTTAAAAGTGTCCCCAAAAAAATCTTTAAAGGTTTATGAAAAAAGTAATTGAAAAGACATGGCCCCCTCGCGTATTAGAAGGACAATATCAGTCACCAGAACCAAGCCCGGGTGTTTTCAATGAATATATCATGGTTAAAATTAAGTTTGAACTTACAATGGGTTTGTATAGGAAGGGGGCGTGTCTGATGAAATGAATATCAAATACTGAATCAAGCAACTTTAAAATAGACGTTAAAATGACCCCAAACAAACATGTTTGAAAGTGAAATATCCCTTTAAACCTTGCTTCAAGAATGACCTGTGCATGTTCAACCTGTACTGGAACAAGACAGTTTAACCATTGCCGATTGTTGTGGAAGTCTGAAATAGTGCAATCCTGTTATACTACTTTCATGGTTTCTCGCCATTCTATAGACCTGCCTATCAACATCTAGAAGGCCAGAGACCTTACCCTGACATTGATATGGAGGGTAATCTGAAAAAGGGTGATCTGAAAAAAGATGCATGCTATACCTGTGATAATATACAAACCCTGACTTTATAGACATATTGTACTGCTATGCTGCCATATCGCTTACCTAGTGTCCTCATTAACCTTAATTCAGTGGTTCTCAAACTTTTTCATGTCAAGGACCCCCAAATTGACACTTATTAGCCCGCGGACCCCCATTTCAAAAGATATGCCAGGGACCCCGATAAGAGAAGATTTTTCACTTTTAGCTACCAGTGATTCTCAACCATTTTAATTTCAAGAGGACTCCCAGTTTGACATGCATTCGGCTACGGACCCCCATTTAATGGCATGTCTATCTCTGGGACCCCAATCTACATTGTAAAATCAAGAATTGCTTAATGTAATTGTGTTAATGTAACTCTGAGAGTGTACAAGTTCCATTTGTACACTCTCAGAGTTACAGACCCACAAGTTTCCATTTGGTTCCTAACTATCCTTCATTTAGCTGGGGACCCCCCTGGAACCCCCTCAAGGACCCCTGGGGGTCCCCGGACCCCCAGGGGTCCGGGGGGAGAACCAATGCCTTAATTAATACTGCCGTGACATCTACAAGTGGCCTCCACGGTCTCATATCTTCCTTGTGCTCACTCTTAAACATTCTGTATCTCGTGACAGGTAGTAGTAGTAGTAGCAGGAGGCTAGCCAGCCCACTGTAGTATCTGTCATAAAAAAGAGCTTGAGTGTGGATTCCATTGAGATTCACTTCGAGCGGCCTTGACGGTCCTCTCATTCTCACAGCTGAAGTGACATCATGGATCTGGGCTGCTAATCGCTAACCACAGGATGTGACAGCGAGAGGAGTGGAACGGAGAGACCTTTCCCTTTTCGTTCTCCTCCCTTCTAAAACCACACACACGGACCCCCACACACACACACAGCAGTGTTGCCATGTTTGCTTATTATAAGCGACGTGTTTGGCTTGTTTTTCTGCATATTCGCTTGTAAATATTGGTAGTTGCGGGTTGCGTTTTTTGGGGGCTTGTTTCTAAAGTGTAGTTGCTTATTTTAGGCTTGTTTCCTAATTTTGTTTAAACCAGTGGTTCTCAAACATTTTCATGTGATGGACCCCAGATGAATTATGTAATTGTTTAAATAGGTTTAAAGTGCTCATGTGGCCTAATAGAGTCACTTCATTTGGGCTTGTTTTTTTTAGACCTGGTTGCTTATTTCTCTTGCAGAATCTGGCAACGCTGACACAGAGGCGCACCCACACACTGTCTGGAAAGGCAACTCCCATAAGTATCCTTATTAATGACATAAAAGTTCCCTGAAGCACCCCTTAGCGATGCTCTGCCCGAGATCCCCGGGGTTTTAACGGCGGTTCTTGACTAACGCGCTTTGAAAAGGAACTTGAGTTTATTACCAATTCGAATGGGAAAAGGGCCGACAGTTTGGTTAAGTATGAGAACAGCTATGCAAGCCGGCAGGGCCAGTGTAACAGATACCGTATAAAATAGCCCACATTCTTTGATTCAGCACTTTGGACGGCGAGGCTAATTCCTCTGAACACTGGGCGCTCTGCCGAATCCCAAATCCAATAGGCTACAAGTACACTTCAATGAATGTTAAACTGAAGGGAAAGGTCAGTCAACAGACCTGATTGTGGCTTTGATCCCTATCAATATTCAGAGCTTTTACAGCAGTGGTTCTCAAACATTTTCTCATGTCAAGGACCCCCAGAATTATATGTATTTGGCTGAATGGCTGCGGACCCCCCCATCTCAAAAAGATCTTGTGTCCAGAAGCAAAGATCTGAGTTAAAAAGGTTTGCTTAAAAAACATCACATTTTCATTGATTGATTGATTTTTCAAAAATAGCAGATCTACAAGCTCATATAGGGCACAAAGTGACACACTATGAGCTTGTAGATCTGCTATTTTGTAACAGCCAACATATAAAATATGGTTAAAGTGGTTGAAATGATTGTGAAGCTATATTAACCCATTGAGACCTGAAGCCGATTCTACATGTCTCCTAAATCTCAACAGTTTTCTGAAAAACGTATGTTTCTATATCAGTGGTGCTCAATCCTTTTCATGTCAAGGACCCCCAAAATTATATGTATTTGGCCGCGGACCCCCATCAAAATATTTTGTTCCAGGGACCCCCCAGAAGCAAAGATTTGAGTTAAAAATGTTCGATTTTAAAAATATATATATTCAAAGATTTGCACACATTTTCACGAATTAAAAAAAATAGCAGATCTACAATATCTACAATATCTACAATATTGTATATCTGCTATTTTTGAATAGCCCAAAGTGTAAAATAATGCTTTTTAGCTCAAATCTAAAAATGACACAGTTCCATATGGGTTCCTTGATGGGTTAACCAATTTAGCTGGGGACCCCCTTGATTTTGGAGTGTTGTCCTTTCCTGGTTTTAAAAGCTGTATTACAGTGAAGTGATGACATTTTCTGAACTCACCTGTTCTACAGTAACTATTCTATTATTTGCCGTTACCCACTTATTTATTAGGAAGGCTCATTGTGTCAATATTTTCTGAAATGCCACGATGTCGTCACAATATCAACATTGAGGTTATTTGGTAAAAAAACAAATAGATGTTGTGATATTTGATTATGTCCATATGGCCCAGCCCTAGAAGGAAGGTAAACCAGCAAGGCCGCTCACCTAGACCCAAGTCCACATTCAGCTGCTATATCTGACACTGAGACACAGACAGAAGCCTTCTCAGCTGTGTGTTCGAGAGAGAGAGAGAGAGAGAGAGAGAGAGAGAGAGAGAGAGAGAGAGAGAGAGAGAGAGAGAGAGAGAGAGAGAGAGAGAGAGGTGGAAAAAGTAATCACATTTTTAGTAAAAGTATCAATACTGCAATATAGAAATACTCTGTTACATACTTACTCTGTAAAAGTCCGGAATTCATAATTTACTTGAGTAAAAGTACAAAAGTATTGGCATCAAAATGTACTTAAAGTACCAAAAGCAAAAGTACTCGTTGTGCAGAATGTGCTATTTCAAGTTTTCAAATGTATAAACATCTTTTGAAAATAGTAGATCCACAAGCTCACAATGCGTCGAGATCAGCTATTTTCAAATGGCCTAAATGTGTATAGGGCTGAAGTAGTTACTGTATGTTTTGTAATAATAATCAAAATCTACAAAGTAACTAGTAACTAAAGATTTCAAATAATTGCAGTGGAGTAAAAGTACAAAATTAGCCTCTGACATGTAGTGGAGTAAAAGTATTGGAAATTGGAAATACTTCAAAATGTTTTACTTAAGTACAGTACTTGAGTAAATGTACTAGTTACTTTCCACCACTGTGTGTGTGTGTGTGTGTGTGTGTGTGTGTGTGTGTGTGTGTGTGTGTGTGTGTGTGTGTGTGTGTGTGTGTGTGTGTGTGTGTGTGTGTGTGTGTGTGAGAAAGTGATTTTCATACATGCTGACTCAGGGGTCATGTGCAAACGTAGTTGACAGCGAGCGCCGAAGCCGGCCAAGGCCGAGCCTTTTAAATCACTGCAGACAGACAGGATGCTGGCAGCAGGACAGACACACGGAGGACGGGCAGAGGAATGTGACGGAGTCAAGTAGCGGAAGAGGAAGTTGAACAACTGACAGAGTAATAATTATAGAGCTTATAAATGCTATCAAGTATGTCAAGGTTTCACAACACAAAACGTTAGCTGGCAACGTGTAAAAAAGCAAGGTGCAAGTGGAATCAGTGTAGTCCATATTCATGGTTGCTTTTAACAACTTAAAAGCCCTATTTCTGTTGTGTATACTGCAGGTTTTAGCAGCAAAGAAAGCTGATCTACAAGCTCACAACCAGTGTTGCCAGATTCTGTGAGAGAAACAAGCAACCGGGTCTAGGAAAACCAGCCCAAAAGAAGCGATGCGACGCGTTGTGAGCTTGTAGATCGGCTATTTTCAAATAAAATCTTGCGGGGAAATTATAATAAGCAGATCTGGCAACCCTGATCGCGATGCAACATGTTGTAAGCCGCTTTACTATTTCTGAAACATTTTGACAATTTTCCAATTGTTCACCTTTCACCTACAGTACCAACATGCCTAAAACAGGGACGCCAGGGTTAAAACGTGGTTAATAAGGTGAGCCAGGAAGCTAAGCTGTCCCTCCTGTTTCACTGGTCGATTCTGTAAGGATAAGAAATACCAGCTAAATCCAGCAAAATGTGTGTAACGTGTAAAATTACAAATTTGCTCCGGTGTCTCAGAACCAAACAATCTACTGACTGCCACAGCATAACAGGTGGACAAGTCCACCTGCAGTTCCATCCAGCAGCCTCTTGGTGGCAGCACAGCGCATGAAGTGGCACCACTGTGAGCGACTGGCATGGTGCTGAATCCTTTCATGGACCAAAACTGATCTCTTATCAGCTCAAGTTCTGTCTCTCATGGGATGTCCCTGTGTTGTGTGTTGTGTAACTGACTGACATTGTCAAGTCAAGAGTAGCTGACAGCAGTGGTGTGAAGTAACTAAGTACATTTACTCAAGTACTGTGCTTAAGTACAATTTTGAGGAATTTGTACTTTACTTGAGTATTTCCAATTTCCAATACTTTTACTTTTACTCCACTACATCTCAGAGGCAAATATTGTACTTTTACTCCACTGCAATTATTTGAAAACTTTAGTTACTAGTTACTTTTCAGATATAAATTATGATATTATAAAACATACATTAACCACTTTAACCCTATTTCATACATAGGCTATTTGAAAATAGCAGATCTACAAGCTCACAACGCGTCGCAACGCGACGCGTTGTGAGCTTGTAGATCTGCTATTTTCAAATATTTAGTACTTTTACTTTTGGTACTTTAAGTACATTTTGATGCCAATACTTTTGTACTTTTACTCAAGTAAGTCATTTTTGAATTCTGGACTTTTACTTGTAACAGAGTATTTTTATATTGCAGTATTGGTACTTTCACTTAAGTAAAGAATTTGAGTACTTTTTCCACCACTGGCTGACAGCCATCCTTCAAAAGCTTCAGAAGAAAACAAACCGAGCCAGTCAGCTATAGTGTAATGACAGCAATCATCCATCACGACGTTAGCTTTGTTCAACCCATTAAAACCGGGAAAGCTGTATCTTTTTAGATTTTTGCGTTGGCTATTAAAAAATAGCAGATATACAAGCCCACTGCAAGCTTGTACATCTGCACTTTTTTTTTAACATTTAAAAAAAATCTTTAATGTGTGAGAACTGCTGATGAACAGGGTATCGTCATCAGCTCTCACCCTTATCAGACAAATACCTCTCTCAAGACCCATGAAGGTTTTATTTGTCACGACACTCATACAGGTACAAGAAGCAAAATGATGGCTTGACACGGACCTCAAGACAAACAATATATCGTCTCTGTCGGGTGGAAACCTCATATGTCCGAAAGCATGAAAAGTAGCAGATCTACAAGCTTTGTGGATCTGCTACTTTTCATGCTTTTGTGTGACGCTGTAGTATGATCAAGTAGGGCGTTCGTTTACCAAAAAAACGGGGGGCGTGGTGGCGCAGTCGGTAGCGCTGTTGCCTCACAGCTACAAGGTCCTGGGTTCGATTTCCGCCGGGGACGCTGTGGGCGCTGGGGGCGTGTTCTGCAAAATGGGTTAAAAAATCGTGGGATAAAAATGTCCAAAAGAAAAAAAAATACGAAAAAAAAACAAAAAGTTAACTCATTCAGTGCCAAACTTATTTATTCATGTTAATGGAATTTTGGTTCTGAGTGCCACAGCCAAAATTCATTGTAAAAAAAAAGTGCTTAGGAAGCGAGATACAGCCTTTTTAAGTTATAGGTTAAACAAGGAGTGGATGGAGCAGCAAATCTTCAAATCATCATATCTTGGGTTCTGAACATGTTTTTCCCCCCCAAAAAAAAAAAAAAAAAAAAACTTTTATTTTGAAAAAGAAAATTTATTTTGAATTTTTTTTTATGACGGATTTGACGGATCGTGGCGCTCTGGGCGTCAGGCCACGTGACGGATTTGACGGATTGTGGCACTCAATGAGTTAAGATAAGAGGTTTCTGCCCGACAACAGCAATATAACAAGACAATCATAAGTGGACTGTAATGAAATAAAACCTCTCTCTCACTCTATATGGCCTTCCATGTGTTTTCCTGTCTCGCGCTCTCACACGCACTAATGAGATTTCCTAACTGTGCAAATGGAATATGCACCGCCGACGGTAACATAATTTCTTCAAGTCAAACATCTGAAGTGTATATTAAATTACCCTGAATTTTACATCCAATTTCAGCTAATGGGATTATGTGGAATATTGGCTCGCTGGGAGGTCTGACAGGAATGTGACTGGATATATAGGATCAACTGTACTGAACCAGAACATGCTGCATGCATGCTGCATGCACACACACACTGTTATGTCTCTCACACAAACATGCAGATTGCGTTATACAAAGCTTAGCGCGCGCGCACACACACACACACACACACACACACACACACACACACACACACACACACACACACACACACACACACACACACACACACACACACACACACACACACACACACACACACACACACACACACACACACACACACACACACACACACACACACACACACACAGTAAAGTCAACACTGTACATTTTTCCATGTGTAACTCAGAAGGAGACAAATGCAGAGGTGGACAGTAACATTTACTCCAGTACTGTACTTAAGTACAAGTTTGATTTACTTTAATGGAGTATTTCCAATTTTCAAAACGTAATACTTCTTCTCCACTACATCTCATCTTTTTTACTCCACTTACGTTTTACTCGCAACGTGTTGTGTGTACTTTTACCTTTGGTACCTTAAGTACATTTTGATGCCAATACCTTTGCACTTTTATTCAAGTAGATTGTGTGTGAATACCGGACTTTCACTTGTAACAGAGTATTTCTACATTGTGGTATTTATACTTTTAATTGAGTAAAAAACATGTAGTATCTTTTCCATCACTGTACAAATGTAACAATTTGCACTCTCTCAGAGTTTAACTGTCTGCAGGCAGGGACACGCATTCATTCACATACAGTATAGGCTGTAAACAGTTGTACAGTCTGGATGGATGGATGGATGGGGACAGACCTGCTGCTCTTCTAGAGTTCAAGTCAAAGCTCTTGATGCACACTGACATTTGACAGTAATCAGTAATGAGGCGCATGGTGGAAAAACTTAACAAATGTGATGATAGGCCCCCTTTATATAATGTACATCCAGCCAAATTACACATACCTAAATGTTTATCCCATTAAGACCTGAAACTGTCTCATTTTTAGATTTGAGCTAAAAAGCATTATTTTACACTTTGGGCTATTCAAAAATAGCAGATATACAAGCTCATAGCGCGGCACCGAGTGCCGCGCTACGAGCTTGTAGATCTGCTATTTTTGAAAAATCGTGAAAATGTGTGCAAATCTTTGAATAATATATTTTTAAAGCGAACATTTTTAACTCAAATCTTTGCTTCTGGGGGTCTCTGGAACTAAATATTTTGATGGGGTCCGCGGCCAAATACATATAATTTTGGGGGTCCTTGACATGAAAAAGATTGAGCAACACTGATATAGAAACATACGTTTTTCAGAATACTGTTGAGATTTAGGAGACATGTAGAATCGGCTTCAGGTCTCAATGGGTTAAATATGATCACTATTGGGCAGAAACCTTGTATCTCCACATTTCATATTTTTTATCATTTTTTTAATGAATGAATGCCCTATTTTAGACTTCAAACGCTGACATATACTGTATAATACACTATATATGTAGACAGAAATGACTCAAAGCTGAACTCACAGCTAACGGGTCCGTGCCAAAGTCTGGATTAGTGACCTTTCTAAAATCCCCTTCCCTTATCATTGGCTGTGATTGGTGGTTCACACACAGCGCCAGAGAAGGACAGGAGAGAGGTGGTGGGTGGATGGTAGCAGACTGTGGGAATGGAGGGGGCTTTGGATGCAGCAGGCAGGCGCACGGCCGCCTATATGGTACTGAGAGAGGACAGACAAAAAGAAGCACGCTATCGCAAGCGCACACACACACGTACTAGGCACGCACGCACACACACACACACACATAAAGCATAATGGACACACTGCAGGAGAGAGGGGGGACAGTGGCTTAGCGCATATAATGCTAAGCTCCCAAAACGACGCGGCCCTAGCACTCACTCACTGTAACGCGCACATCCAAAAAACCCTCGCCCATTCATGGCGTTGATCCACCACAGCTGGGGGGGGGGGGGCAAGCGTGGGGTGACAGTTGGGGAGGAGGATTCTGAGGTCAATCAAATGTCCCGGCTTATCACCCAAACAAAGAGTATGGGAGGTGTTGTTTCGGTGTGTTGTGTACTAAATAATACAGGGGGTCTTCAACAGGGGGTCCCGTCAAGGGATCCTCAGAGATATTTGCAGGGGAGCGCCAAATCTTTGTGTGATAGGGACTTTATTTTTTATATTAACCACTTGAACCCTCGCATCCCTATTCTGCGTTTACACAGAGACGCAACAGTCAGGGTTGCCAGATCTGCTTATTGCAAGATTTGATTTGAAAATAGCCGTTCTACAAGCTCACAACGCGTCGCGATGCGACGCTCTAACTTTTTTTTGCGTTTTCAACCATGCACCAGGCACATCTGATATTTTATTTGTACCGTTTTCTTCTAGACCGTTGTGGTCTAAACTGGGCCTCAGATACATAGAGCAGAAGGCCTGGGTCTCACTGGGAGAACCCTTCCCGTGCATTATTCTCCAACAGGGGCGTGGTTGGACTAAGTGGACCATAGTGTGTGCTGTTGACCTACTAGAGCTCTGCAGGGGAAAGAGGGTATTAGGCGTAGGTCTAATTCATAGAAGTGCTGGCAGTTTGCTGAAAACAAAGGGAAAAAACAGCAACTATGCAGCATATTTAAAGAGCTGTGTTATTGGCTGTAACAAAAATCATCATTGTTCTTGTTTGAGTTTTTTTCATCCCTCTCTTGTGTTTTCTTTTCTTTTTTTGATGTTTTCTTTCTTTTCTTTAGAGTTCCATTTTTTCTTTTTGCTTTATTTGTTGTTAATATAAAACAAAATACAATTCTTATACATCAAAAAAAGATCTCCCTCACTACCCTAGCTTCTTTTCTTTTTCACCTGCACCTCTCACTCTCTTCTCTCTTTCTGTGTCTCTCTCTCCCTCTCTCTCCTACTCTACATCTCTCTCTACCTCGCACTGTGTTTGAATATAGAACCCTCAGTCTCTAGAGAGTGTATAAATGTAACCAAAATGGCTCCTTACGGGTCCATTTGGTCACATGTATTCACTCTCAGAGTTAAATTAACTATCAGGAGTTTAGAGTGTAGCATGCTGGCCTGCTTGTGTGAGTGTAATAGTGCTGTGTTCAGCAGAACACTGCAGCTGTAGATGTAGATGTGGCCCAGCAAGCAGAGGACAGCTGCAGTGTCCACTAGCACAGTAGTTCTCAACCTGTGTGTTGGCAATTTAAGTAAGTAAGCCCTCAGTTCCAAGAATGAAAAATCCTGAGTTTTTTTTTTTTTTTTTTGGAAAAAATGTTCAGAACCCAAGATATCATTATCTGAAGATTTTCAGCTCCATCCACTCCTTGTTTAACTTATAACTGAAAAAGGCTGTATCTCGCTTCCTAAGCACTTTTTTTGTACTTTGAAAAAAAATTGCTGGCTCAGTATGAACATATTTTTAAACAGCCATTATTCCAGTTTGCAGCATGCTACCAAGTACAAATTTGGTAAGTGGACTCAGACCACCAATAGGGACGAACTGAAATGAGTGAAGCCCCGCCCCAAAGGCACCGCTTCCTTCACACAGGGTGTGATTTTTTTATTTCATTGGCACTGAGAGAGTTAATAACTCAAAAAGAAAGAAAAGAGAAAGACCATTACTGCAAGTAATCAACAAACTATACTATAAAGACTGGTAAAGAGGCAAAAAATGGATACACCTCGCTTTGTGAGGCAGTGAGCTTGTAGATCGGCTATTTTCACAATATGTATCTGTGGAACCGAACATGGAATGCATGAACTCCTACATTTCAAGTGCTTATCAGGGTGGGGGTCCCCAGTTCAGATATGATTATTTTGGGGGGTCACGGCCTGAAAAGGTTGAAAACCACTGTAATAGGCTAGCAACACAGGACCAGCAGCGCACACAAATCACGCTGGGAAAGACCTAACCGGTTGAGTGTCTAAGCGGAAGTACCGGGATTTGGCGGAAGTACTGTACCGCCCAAGGAAATGACATTGACGCATTTACAAATCCGTTAACATTCTCCGTGAATGAAAAGTATTGTTGTGATTGGTCGAAAACATATTTTCTGGGGGAAATGCATACGACGGAAGTCCCACCCACTCAATGCATTAGGTCGTGACCAGACTCATCTCCTCGGAGATGAGTAAAGGCTGGGAACGAGGCTACACACACATACAAACACATAGGAACATGAAGAAAACAAATACACAATACAGATACATGACATGGGCACATCCCAGCAAGCACAATGACGTCATGATGACGTTATGATGACGCCCGGTCATCACCCCGGTGACGTTCAGGACTAGGCCAGATCACAGCCCATATGGGGATGATCTTTACGTCATTTACAGGACGTCATCACCGGGACATCATAGGGACATTTGGACAGCAATTTTGGGTGATGAGAATGTGTTTAGATGACGTCCTGGAAGTGACGTTTTTGTGGTCCGGATTAATTTTGGTTGAAATCAGGTGATATTCTGGGCCAGATCTGACTTGTCTTGGTTTGACTTGATCTAGCCCCAATCGAGACGTCACTGATTGGTCCGGGTCCTGACTGTGCTTGCTGGGATATTAATTTATAAAGGCATAACTCTAAACCTAACCTTTAAACGCCTAATTCTAACCAAAATCTGAATGTCTTCCTGTGTGTGTGTGTGTGTGTGTGTGTGTGTGTGTGTGTGTGTGTGTGTGTGTGTGTGTGTGTGTGTGTGTGTGTGTGTGTGTGTGTGTGTCACACACACACACACACACACACACACACACACACACACACACACACACACACACAGTGCCAGCATGTATTGACAATGCTGGCAGGCCTGGACAAGGCTGCCAGGGTCGTCCTTTGAGCCCAGAGGCCTGTCAACACTTCCAGACAGACAGCCCTCTAATGGATGTTCATCACACTAATGAGGAGAGAGTAGAGTAATGGATGGATGGAGGGATGAAGGGAGAGAGAGAGAGAGAGAGGGATGGAAAGAGATGGGAGGGCCAGACGTTATAGTTGCCTGTCACAGAGCTCATTCAGCAACACTTCATCAATGACCTCATGGTTCTGTGTTCAGGAACACGGCACAGGGAGGGGTCTGTGACTCTCTCTCTGTGTGTGTGTGTGTGTGTGTGTGTGTGTGTGTGTGTGTGTGTGTGTGTGTGTGTGTGTGTGTGTGTGTGTGTGTGTGTGTGTGTGTGTGTGGGCTGACAACTGGGTTTGTTATAGCGATGGTTCTGTTCCAGTGATAGACACAAGAGTGCATACATACATGCAGTGGTGGAAAAAGTACTCAAAATGTTTTAGCTAAGTAAAAGTATCAATACTGCAATGTAGGAATACTCTGTTACAAGTAAAGCTCTGGAATTCAAAATGTACTTGAGTAAAAGGACAAAAGTATATCAAAATGTACGTACGTTTTCAAATGTATAAGATGTATATAATGCATCGCGACGCATTGTGAGCTTGTATATCTGCTATTTTCAAAAAATGTATATAGGGTTGAAGTAGTTAATGTACAAAGTAACTAGTAACTAAAGTTTTCAAATAATTATAGTGGACTAAAAGTACAATATTTGCAGAAGTAGAAGTAACAGTACTGAAAACGGGAAGAGTGTGTGTGTGTGTGTGTGTGTGTGTGTGTGTGTGTGTGTGTGTGTGTGTGTGTGTGTCGTGCATACATACATACACACATGGACCTACAATCAGACGTTGTTGCAACGTGAGCTCTCTCTCCAGCACTAGGAAACGGGTGCCATCCAAATGAATGGCAATGGATCACCAACAACTACTCAATTAATCTCTGCCATTAACCACTTTCAACCTGGCATTCCCATTTGGGCCACATCGTTATGTGAAAGTTTCCCACAATTTCCCGAAAGCAAAAATAGCAGATATACAATCTCACAATGCGTCACGTCGGCTGGGTTAGCTGTCTTTTTTAAATAGGCACTTTTTTTAAGAGGCACTGCGTGAAAAGACTTGATTAGGGTAGTGTACCGTAATCCAGGCATACCCCTTAAATTTAAGGGAGTTTGTGTCCCATATCCTCCCGCAGATGTGACTTATAAGGGCCCAAATGTGTTCTAAGAGCAGCATTCAATTTCATTGGTCGCCGTGCCCATTCAATTTCATTGGTCCTCGGGACCGCCCGACCCCCCCCCCCAAGCGGGGTAGGGGGCGGGGTTAGAGGTGGGAGGCGGGTTCAACGGAAATTTGAAATGTGCAGCGGCAGCCATCTTGTTTCACCCTGCTGCAGCTACTGTTAACTGCCTACTGGTCGCCTTCTCTGCTCCTGATAAATGAAACTCCTGCTCCCATAAGGTAAATCTTTTAAACATTAATAGGTTTGATTAAGCTATGATTTGCTAGCTAACTAACTAAGCAAGGTGCTGATTGTTTTGATTAGCCTAAGCTAAGGTTTTCTAGCTATCTAACCTAGCAAGATTGTTTTGATTAGCCAAAGCTAAGGTTTTCTAGCTATCTAACTTAGCAAGGTGCTCATTTCAGCTAAGTTAAAAAGACAAATAAGAGCAATAACAACACAGAAATTAGCTGTTGGTTTTACATGTGCCACTCTGCCTTGAAATGCAATGTTATCTAATCATTTTTGTTTCACCCTGCTGCAGCTATTGTTAACTGCCAACTGGTCGCCTTCTCTGCTCCTGATAAATACAAATCCTGCTCCCATAAGGTAAATCTTTTAAACATTAATAGGTTTGATTAAGCTATGATTTGCTAGCTAACTAAGTAAGCAAGGTGCTGATTGTTTTGATTAGCCTAAGCTAGGGTTTTATGCATATTATTGAAGGTGCTCTGAGAGCAGCATTGACAAAGTGCCCCAAGAGCAGCAATTTGATATTGCACTGTCTATATTATTTAAGCTGCTCTGGGAGCAGCATTGATAACCTCTTCCCTGGACAGAAATTTAACATTGGTCAATGCATATAATTTAAGCTGCTCTGAGAGCAGCCTTTACAACATGCCCCCAGAGCAGCAATTTAACATTGGTCTATGCATATCATTTAAGCTGCTCTGAGGGCAGCCTTGACAACATGCACCCAGGGCAGCAATTTAACATTGGTCTATGCATATCATTTAAGCTGCTCTGAGGGCAGCCTTGACAACATGCCCCCAGAGCAGCAATTTAACATTGGTCTATGCATATCATTTCAGCTGCTCTGAGGGCAGCATTGACAAAGTGCTTTAAGAGTAGCATTTCAATATTGGCCTATGCATATCATTTAAGCTGCTCTGAGAGCAGCATCGACAATGCAGCAATTTAACATTGGTCTATGCATATCATCGAAGCTGCTCTGAGAGCAGCATTGACAAAGTGCTCCCAGGGCAGCAATTTAACATCGGTTTATGCATATCATTTAAGCTGCTCTGAGAGCAGCATTGACAATGCAGCAATTTAACATTGGTCTATGCATATCATCGAAGCTGCTCTGAGAGCAGCATTGACAACATGCCCCAAGAGCAGCAATTTAACATTGGTCTATGCATATCATTTAAGCTGCTCTGCGAGCAGCATTGACAAAGTGCCCCAATAGCAGCAATTTAACATTGGTCTATGGATATTATTAAAGCTGCTCTGAGAGCAGCATCAACAAAGCATTAATTTAACATTGGTTTATGCATATCATTGAAGCTGCTCTGAGAGCAGCATTGACAAAGTGCCCCAAGAGCAGCAATTTGATATTGCTCTGTCTATATTATTTAAGCTGCTCTGAGAGCAGCATTGACAACGTGCTCCCAGGGCAGAAATTTAACATTGGTCTATGCATATCATTGAAGCTGCTCTGAGAGCAGCCTTTACAACATGCCCCCAGAGCAGCAATTTAACATTGGTCTATGCATATCATTTAAGCTGCTCTGAGAGCAGCATCGACAAATCAGCAATTTAACATTGGTTTATGCATATCATTTAAGCTGCTCTGATGTATAAACACACTTTAACTAATGATGAATTAATAATTAATGAATGATGAATTAATGCTTAATTAATGCTCAATTAAAGTTTAATTAATGTATTAAGTAATCATGAATTAAGCGTTGATTAGCAGACATTATTGGAAAGTGTTACCGGCTAAAGTGATGCTAGTTCTTCATGAATAGCCCCTGTCGGTCAGTCTAAAAGCAAACCCCACATGCCTGTTGCTGATTTAACAGTTCTGCACCTACTAACCGAGGAGCAGGTGTACATGCTATAATTTTGTAATCATTATGCTTTCACTACATCCTTGATGTGTTGTGTGTACAGTATTATGAACCGGTATCAGATGTCAAAACTTGTGTGTTTACAGTAGTTTCCTGGAGGAGATCCAAAGGGTCTTCAAGATCAACATGGAGACTTATGATGCAGTCACACATGGTCTTGGACCGAAAGTGGCTGACATCACGTTCGAAATGATCCAGCAGGCTGTCAAGGAAACAAGACTGAAGCTCCAAAAAAGAAAAGATAACTGAACCTAGAAAAAGTGCTCATCGCAGAAAGTGTTGCTGCTATGAGTGTGAATTTAGTGTAGACAATGACAATGAACGTAGCAGAGGATCACAAAGAAAAACATTGAAAGTGGATATGTATATTGGTGTGGAAAATAGGAGGATTCTATTGAATGTTGTTAAGTTTTACACAGATCGGTGCAATCAAACCTAAGATTGAACACTAATGGGCCTGTTATAGCGCCACCATGATGCAGATATGAAGATTTTCAAGTGGCCTTTCTTCGTAGGCCTAGTGGGAATGTGTGTGCAAAGTTTCACCGCAATTGGATGGTGTGTTTATTATTTGCGACATTTTGTTTAAAACAAGAGGATATAATCTGAAAAATAAAAACAGATCCGTCTTGATCATGTGACTATAGAGCTCATGTGCACTGATTTGCGTGACATTTTGCTAAAATATCAAATAATGTATTTTACATAGGCTGGCCTCCTGGTGGCGCTATGAAGGGCAGATGTGAAAAATGCAGGGCAAAGGTTTTTCCTTGGCCTCTAGGGAGTACGAATACAATTTTTGCCACAGATTGTTGCAGTTATATACTTAAAAACACAAATGGGCCTGTTATAGCACCACCATGAGGCTGATGTGAAAAAATTCAAGTGGCATTTCTTCCTCGGTCTAGTGGGAATGTGTGTGCAAAATATCATGAAAAACTGATGCTGTGTTTGTGATTTGAAGCATTTTGGTCAAAACGGACCAATCTTGCAAAATATGGAAGACAATATTAGCCAATCAGGATGGAATATGGGAAATTGGACACATCCATGTTGGTCACATGACTATAAGATACTGTGTACCGATTTGCGTGATGTATGGAGAAAATCTGTTGGAGCAACGTAAAACAATATGTTTAGCAGAAATCTGGAAAATGTGGGGCAGAAGTTCGTCTTTGGCATCCAGGGAGTGTGTGTGCACAGTTTCATAGCTGCCGAGCCAACGGTGCCGGACATTAGGTGTTCACTGACGGACGGACGGACACACACACGGACAAACGGGGTGCAAAACATACTCTCCCCTCATGCCTTCGGCCTGGTGGAGACAACATATTTTCAGTGGGGGTCGGCGGCCAAATGCATATCATTTTTGAGGTCCTTGGCATGAAAATATTTGAGCACCACTGACATAGAAACACACAGATTTAGAAGAAGACATTTGTGGAATCACCTAATGTAAATAGGCTCCTCATAATAAAATGGTTTCATTGCATAGTCAATTATTTCAATTATTGCATTGAGTTAATTATTTCATCCTCCGAGTCAAAAGACACAGCTTTAATGACACATGTACAGCTCCCCTTTTGGCTAAGTTCAGCTGGGTCACCACCCACCTGAAAACCAGGTATAGAGGGTATGCGCATGCATAAAGTCAATGGCAAATCGAGTGGCAAAGTGAGTTAATGTGGTTTAATGCAATCAGACTGCATTAAATAAGGGCTTTTTTGTTTGTATGTATGAGATGTCAGGGCCAGAAAGTGTTTTTTTGCCACGCAGTAGGTGTTTCAGCTTAACTTCCTGGTATGATGTCACGCACATACCCTCTATACTTAATGAACAGGTGTGTGTGGCCACAAAACATAATTTTAACACCTTCTGTACATTATTGGAAAAAAAATCCAAGTATAATGTTTTGGGGTATGAAAAAATGGCAGGAAAAAAGTCAGTTCAGTCTTTGTTTGTTGTCTGGTTCAGGAAATAGGAACATCGTCCTTGTGTGGACATTTCAAAGTCGTCACCAAATGAATCCCATGGGACATCAGTTGACCTGGGCAACAAGAAGAAATCTTAACTAGACACCATTAGGGTCCTAAAACAGGGAAAAAGAAATATCGATATTTTTTTTTGTGTGTGAACATTTTCTTTGTTTTTGTTTAGTTTCTGAAACTGAAATGGAGTCAAGACGTGCTTGAATCTGAATAATAATGACTAAGTAATCAATTAATTGGGTAAATGTGGGTTGGATAGGTTTAAAAAAGGGTTTACGAACCCCTTGGGACATCATTTGACCAGTGCAACAAGAATAAATCTTAAGTAGACCCCATTAGGGTCCAAAAAATAACGTTAAAAAACAATACACCTTAAAAGGTTAGTAAAAAGAGAAATACTGATTTTTTTTTAATGATTTTCATGTCCTGAAATACTGTCAAGATGTGCTTGTATATTAATAACCACTTTAATGAGTTCAGTGGGAACCATTATGGTTCTGTTTGGGGATAGGCGTTAGAAAAGGTTAAAAATAAACCCATGGGACATTATTTGAGCAGGGCAACAAGAAGGAATCTTAACTAGACAACACAAGCGTTCTATCAAAACGGGTTACAGAGATGTAACCTTCTAGTGCTCTGGGGGCCTCTTGCATACTGTACAGTACACTCTTGCGTTTTTGTGCTATTCAGTTTATATCTTCCAGCAGACAGATGACAGCAAATCACATTCTTAATCCTTTATTGTACATTAGTTAACCAACAATAATGAAACTACATGAATTGACCCCTAATGTTTTCATCCAGTGGGGGACATGACTGTAGAGCTGGTTTAAAACCGGGAAAGCATCTCTGTCCAGCAACGGTGGAATAAGTTGCCCGGAATTAAAGAATTTACCTTAGTAAAAGTACAAAAGTATTGATATCAAAGTGTACAGGGTATGCTCATTGACATTATCACCCGGAAGTTATGCAAAAACGTCTAAGTGGCAAAAAATAAAAAAATAAATAAAAAATCTCTGGCCTTGACAGCCCATATATCCAAAAGGAAAACCCCTGATTCAATATAGTCTGATTGCATTAACCAATGTTAAACTCACTTCGCCACTCCATTTCCCATTCACTTTATACATGTTCATACTCTATAAAAATCTTTTTTTTTAATATAGCAGATCTAAGGTCACAATGCATCACAATATGACGCATTGTGAGCTTGTAGATTGGCTATTTTCAAAGACCAAAATGTACATAGGGATGAAGTGGTTAATGTATGTTTGTAATCAAAATCTACAAAGTAACTAAAAGTAGAAAAGTAGTAACAAGTTTAAGTAATTTTACTGGAGTAAAAGTACAATATTTGTCTGTCAGTGTAGTGGAGTAGAAGTAAATTGAAAGTACTCAAAGTAAAAAGTAAAACAAAAATCAAAATGTTACTCGAGTACATGTACTTAGTTACAAGATAAAAAAAATAATGTGGCCAAATCAGTTTGGGTGTCTTGGGCACAAAATGTTAGACAACTGCTGATTTACAAGACATTATATAGAATTGGCCTCAGTTAGATGGGGCAATAGACAAGGTTCAATATAGGGGTGCCCCTTTAACGAGCTTTTTTAGACACTTTTCTTATATGCTTTTTGTAAAGCTCACTGCGCTTAGCAATTTTCATTCGCTGGCGGTAAGCATGGAGTGCAGAGATCTTTCTTTTGCGTGACTGAATCCCAAATGTATTGAAGGCTAATGTATGTGCCCTCTTAACAACTGTGTACAGTTCATTACTGTACTTGAAATTTTCTGATGTACTCCAATCATGTAGATCTCTTATCATTGACTGAAGCTCATGATGAGATTTCACAGTTGTAGGCAGACAAACATTTTCACTTTCTGCATTTTCACTTTCAGCAATAGGAACATGTGACAGGTCTTTTATTTTTAAACAGTCAATGATGTGCAAACACACACACACACACACACACACACACACACACACACACACACACACACACACACACACACACACACACACACACACACACACACACACACACCTTTGTCCGTAACTGTTCACTGCGCATGTACAAAATGCAGGCTCTCCAGTGAAAGCAAATGTTGGTTTGTCATTATTGTGATATGCAGTGAGGCAGTCACCATCCATATGGTACTGTTGGTTCATGATCATGTTTTTTGCAACATCAGAACAAAGTTTATCAATATCTACACATCTGTTCTGTGCTTCAGCGCATGCTAAAGCTACATGTTTGCATAAATTGCCTTTGTTATAAGAGCTACAGTCACACTGCATCTTCACTAAATCCACTGTTTGGATGGCACAGTCTGTTGTGTTGTGGCTGAGGTCTGACTCTGCTGGCACAGAGCACATCCCTTCCTCATCAATGGAAATGTGCTGTCCCAGGCCCTTCTCCAATGCCTCTGTATCAGTCAAGGCTGAGTGGGAGACTTTCAATCTCCCTGCATCTGCCAAGTCATCCAGATAGCTACACTGAGAAAAGAACATAAGTGTGAGGACAAAACAGGCCTTAGAGTGTCCTTATTCATTTGAAATATATATTTAAGCACATACTTCTCAACTAATCCAATAGAAAATGTGGTAAATCACACATTTCTACAAATCCCAATAATTCAGGATCTATCTGATACTTCTTCTTTTCATCAGGGTTGGACGGATCATGTCCTGTGTGAAGCAAATGTTGACGAATCACCACTGCCGTGTAGCTGCTTTCCTCGATAATTTTAAAGGACACATATGCCTCACATGAGTTTGCCCTGGTGCTAGACGACTCGCCTTTGCTTTTTCCTTTTGGTCTATTACTTCTTCGCAGGCATGGTAATGATAGTTTTTTCTGGTCTATTTTTGTTTTCCTTCTTTAAAAACAAAACCAGTTCTCTCCTGAAGTTGTTCCATGTAGTGTTCCATGTAATCTGTCTTGTTCCCATGTATGATTTGGATGTCAACATCAACATTGGGCTCTTTGACTTTTGGAAGCCTTAAGCTTCTTTTTATTCCGTCGATCCACAGTTTCTCCATGACCTGAAATTGATAGAAGCATTATTACTTTGAAATATGAGAATAACACCACTTTAGTAACAGACACAACATTTTCTCAATGCTGCTCTCAGGGCTGTTTGTTTTCTGCTTTGAGGGCACTTTCTCAATGGTGCTCTCAGGGCAGCTTAAATGACACACATACAACCATATTAATTTGCTGCTCTGGGGCACTTACTCAATGACACATATACAACAATGGAAACGTGCTGCTCTGGGGCACTTTCTCTAATTCTGCTATAAGGGCAGCTTAAATGGCACACATAGGCCTACCATGTTAATATTCTAGTCTGCCTTGGGGGCATTTTCTCAATGCTGGTCTCAGGGCAGCTTAGAAGACACGTAAAACAATGTTAACTTTCTGCTCTGAGGGCACTTCTCAATTCTGCTCTCAGGGCAGCTAAACGACAACTACAATGTTAAATATTCTACTCTGCTCTGAGGGAACTTTCTCAATGTTGCTCTCAGGGCACCTTAACCCTTTAAGTGCCAATCACGTAGATCTACGTGAACCTATTTATAGCCGCCACGTGCCAATCACGTAGATCTACGTGAAGTGAAATTTTTTCAAAATAAAAGTTTTTTTCTTAAATTTTTTTAAAAAACCCAAAGACCAAGGAGATATGATTTACCGAAGATTTAGACTCCCAGACACTTCCTTGTAACTTAAAACTTTAAAATTCTGTATCTCGGCTCCTAAGTACTTTTTTTTTTTCAATGAAAAAGCTCTGGCACTGGCTAGAAATTTTCAGAAATAATCTCTGGCACAGAAAGGGTTAAATGACACACATACTATCTTAATATTCTACTCTGGGGACGCGTTGCCAATGCTGCTCTCAGAGCAGCTTCAATGATGTGGATAGACCAATGTTAAATTGCCGCTCTTGGGGCACTTTTTCTATGCTGCTCTCAGAGCAGTTTCGATGATATGCATAGACCAATGTTAAATTGCTGCTTTGTCGATGCTGCTCTCAGAGCAGCTTTAATAATATCCATAGACCAATATTGAATTGCTACTCTTAGGGCACTTTGTCAATGCTGCCCTGAGAGCAGCTTAAATGATATGCATAGACCAATGTTAAATTGCTGCTCTGGGGGCATGTTGTCCAGGCCGCTCTCAGAGCAGCTTAAATGATATGAATAGACCAATATTGAATTGCTGCTCTTAGGGCACTTTGTCAATGCTGCCCTCAGAGCAGCTTAAATGATATGCATAGACCAATGTTAAATTGCTGCTCTTGGGGCATGTTGTCAAGGCCGCTCTCAGAGCAGCTTAAATGATATGAATAGACCAATATTTAATTGCTGCTCTTAGGGCACTTTGTCAATGCTGCCCTCAGAGCAGCTTAAATGATATGCATAGACCAATGTTAAATTGCTGCCCTGGGAGCAGGTTATCAATGCTTCTCTCAGAGCAGCTTAAATAATATGGACAGTGCAATATCAAATTGCTACTCTTGGGGCACTTTGTCAATGCTGCTCTCAGAGCAGCTTCAATGATATGCATAGACCAATGTTAAATTGCTGCTTTGTTGATGCTGCTCTCAGAGCAGCTTAAATGATATGCATAGAGCAATGTTAAATTTCTGCCCTGGGAGCACGTTGTCAATGCTGCTCCCAGAGCAGCTTAAATAATATAGACAGAGCAATATCAAATTGCTGCTCTTGGGGCACTTTGTCAATGCTGCTCTCAGAGCAGCTTCAATGATATGCATAGAGCAATGTTAAATTTCTGCCCTGGGAGCACGTTGTCAATGCTGCTCTCAGAGCCGCTTAAATAATATAGACAGAGCAATATCAAATTGCTGCTCTTGGGGCACTTTGTCAATGCTGCTCTCAGAGCACCTTCAATGATATGCATAGAGCAATGTTAAATTTCTGCCCTTGGAGCAAGTTGTCAATGCTGCTCTCAGAGCACCTTAAATAATATAGACAGACTAATATCAAAATGCTGCTCTTGGGGCACTTTGTCAATGCTGCTCTCAGAGCAGCTTCAATGATATGCATAGACCAATGTTAAATTGCTGCTTTGTTGATGCTGCCCTCAGAGCAGCTTTAATAATATGCATAGACCAATGTTAAATTGCTGCTCTTGGGGCACTTTGTCAATGCTGCTCTCAGAGCAGCTTCGATGATATGCATAGACCAATGTTAAATTGCTGCTTTGTCGATGCTGCTCTCAGAGCACCTTTAATAATATCCATAGACCAATGTTAAATTGCTGCTCTGGGGGCATGTTGTCAAGGCTGCTCTCAGAGCAGCTTTAATAATATGCATAGACCAATGTTAAATTGCTGCTCTGGGGGAATTTTGTCAATGCTGCTCTCAGAGCAGCTTAAATGATATGCATAGACCAATGTTAAATTGCTGCTTTGTCGATGCTGCTCTCAGAGCAGCTTTAATAATATCCATAGACCAATGTTAAATTGCTGCTCTGGGACTACGTTGTCAATGCTGCTCTCAGAGCAGCTTAAATAATATAGCTTTGGCTAATCAAAACAATCTTGCTAAGTTAGATAGCTAGAAAACCCTAGCTTAGGCTAATCAAAACAATCAGCACCTTGCTTACTTAGTTAGCTAGCAAATCATAGCTTAATCAAACCTATTAATGTTTAAAAGATTTACCTTATCAGGATTTTTATTTATCAGGAGCAGAGAAGGCGACCAGTTGGCAGTTAACAATAGCTGCAGCAGGGTGAAACAAAAATGATTAGATAACATTGCATTTCAAGGCAGAGTGGCACATGTAAAACCAACAGCTAATTTCTGTGTTGTTATTGCTCTTATTTGTCTTTTTAACTTAGCTGAAATGAGCACCTTGCTAAGTTAGATAGCTAGAAAACCTTAGCTTTGGCTAATCAAAACAATCTTGCTAGGTTAGATAGCTAGAAAACCTTAGCTTAGGCTAATCAAAACAATCAGCACCTTGCTTAGTTAGTTAGCTAGCAAATCATAGCTTAATCAAACCTATTAATGTTTAAAAGATTTACCTTATGGGAGCAGGAGTTTCATTTATCAGGAGCAGAGAAGGCGACCAGTAGGCAGTTAACAGTAGCTGCAGCAGGGTGAAACAAGATGGCTGCCGCTGCACATTTCAAATTTCCGTTGAACCCGCCTCCCACCTCTAACCCCGCCCCCTACCCCGCTTGGGGGGGGGGGGGGTCGGGCGGTCCCGAGGACCAATGAAATTGAATGGGCACGGCGACCAATGAAATTGAATGCTGCTCTTAGAACACATTTGGGCCCTTATAAGTCACATCTGCATATCCTCCCTGTAATTCTCATACTACTTTGCTCACATAACACCGGAATCAGAACACTCTTCAGACGGCCTGGAAAACAATCTAGGTACAAGCAAAACACAAGTAAAAATGTGTTCCACATCCCTGCTGTTGAGAACAGATTTGGCAGAGCAAAAACATGACAGTGACATTCATTCATTCCTGCTCTTCTCTTTCTAGAACTGTCCCACATCATTCACTGACACCCTGAAAGGAAAAACCCCTGACCAAGCAAATGCTCGACAATTCTAACTATCTGGCACCTTAATCCAAAGTGCTTTACAACGACTGTTATATTATTCACACACTGACAGCGGAAGCAACCATATAAGGCACCAACCTTCTCACAGCGGGAGCAGTTGGGTGTTCAGTATTTGCTCAAGGACACTTTGGCCACGTTTACACGCCACGATCTGAATAGAAAACGACAAATTGCAGTTGGGTTCTCACTTTTTATTTTGCGCTTACACGGAGACCCAACAGTGATTGAAAACGCTGTAGTGTGCATGCCAGGTGGCTAGGTGGCGGTGTGACGCACTGCCTGATAGACCAGTCACGCATGCGTAGAAACGAACGGCCTTCTACCACGCGGTTGAAGGCACAAGGGGGCGGGGGTGATTAGCGAGGTGCGCCACTGAGGCCGGTGCTCAAATTGGGTATTCGGGCTGGATTAGAATGTGACGTCCTAACTCTTCTATTGTAGAGGAAAGAAGTCCCCGTTTTCTCTAGAGACTGTTGTCGTCTAAACGGGGCCTTTGACACAAAGCCAGACGGAGTCAGGGATCGAACCTTCCGGTTCGCAAGCGCCCGCTCTACCACCTGAGCCACTGCCGTCCCAAGCACAATCTCAGCTTAGGGTGAAACGATTAAATTGAATAACTCAGTACCGGTAACCTAATCAACAGAAAATGTATCAAATACAATTTTTGCAATCGAATAATTGTTTAATCCTTGCAACACCAAGATGTCTGCTTGGGTTCAGATAACTTGTCAGGAGCATTGTCATTTTGTATTTCATTAACTTATTCTACAGTCATTTTATGGTATAAATTAACCACTTAAATAAAAATGAAATAATAATTATGAAAACAATCGTTAGATATGTTCAGAAATGTATTTTAAAACATTTTCACGCATTTTCTGAAATGTTCAAAATATAACAGCAGATCTACAAGCTCACAACATGCCCCAATGCAATGCATTGTAATGTATTATGAGCTCGTAGACTGGACAATTTTCAAAAACGTTATATTTCGAATAACGAATATTTCCAAATTGCTCAAAAGCAGACACTACTGTATTCAGCATACAAATACAATGGAATATATAGGGCGGCTGAAGTGGTTAAACTTAAGCGTATGAGCATATTGTAGCTCTTATGGCTTGAAGCAGTGCAGCGGTGTCACAGGAAACAGCTGTCCCTGGTGAGTACAGTAGTTAGCACAGTTAGTGCGTGTCCTCCTACTCATCCCCTGGAATGACACTTACAGTGTCCTCAGTGTCCTCCTCCGGGCTTCCCATCCACACCATCCACACAAACAAAGCAGTGCCTACAAGCGCACTCGCAAAGAAAGAACACAGATACACACCACAGCTTTTGTCACAGTACAGAACTCGGAAGCGGTATTGCTCTTGGCTAACAGTTGGGCTTCTTTTGATGGGGTTCTCACCGGCTGTACCGAAACAATAACAATCTGTTTGTTTGCCAGGCGCAGGCAACCAACGCACATACTGTACAGATCAACACACGCACGTAAATAGTCTCTACATCGGTGGTTCTCAAACTTTTTCATGTCAAGGACCCCCAAATGGACACTTATTAGCCCGCGGACCCCCATTTGAAAAGATAAGCCAGGAACTCCCCATAAGAGAAGATGTTTTACGGCTCTAGCAGTGATTCTCAACCATTTCAATTTTAAGGACCCCCCAGTTTGAAATGCATTAGGCTACGGACCCCCATTTAATGGCATTTCTATCTCTGGGACCCCAATTTATATTGTGAAATCAATTTTAACTTAACTCTGAGAGTGTACAAATGGAACCAAATGGACCCATAAGGGTCCATTTGGTTCCTATCCATCATTTAGCTGGGTACTCCCTGGAACCCCCTCAAGTACCCCTGGGGGTCCCCGGACCCCACTTTGAGAACCAATGCTCTACATCCATTAACACACAAAAATCACTATGACCACCAGCCCCACGCCAAACATCTCACAATGGTACCACTGGGGCCCTATAGCGGCTTCCCTCGATATGGCAAGTGAATCGTACACATGGTTTAAATGTGTATATACGTGTGCTACAGTATAGTATAGCAGTCTACCTCTTCGTCGTCGCCCGGCAGACACTCGTAGTCCGACTCTGACTCTGTGTCCTGCAGCCTCTGGTAGTCTGCAGTCTCCCCCATGGTGAAGACTGAACACCTGGATACCTGCCCTGGGCTGCGGGGTCTACTGAAGTCAGCTTCAGAAGTCAGTCAGTCAGTCAGTCAGTCAGTCGGTCAGTGAGGCAACGAGTCTCCAAGGACTGTTCTGTCAATGAGATGACACGTTCAGCGTTCTGCTTGTCATCTGCAATAGAGAAGACACTGGTCTTTACCGAGGAGGACAGTCGACCCCTTAGCACAAAGGGAAACGAGCAGCATTCATTGAGCCTAGTAGGAGGTCAAGTGTTTATTTTGCATGCTCCTCCTCGGACCAGCAATAAGTCTCATCCTAGCCCTCTGTGTCAATGGCAGAAGTTGACGCTTAAGTCTTCATTGATGCACCAGGCTTTAAGAGCAAACGTGTACTCTTTTGTAGTGAATGCCTATAGCATGGCCAAGCTCCAACCAGTGATCCTCAAATCCTCAAAAAGATTGAACACATAGCTCTTTCCTCCTCAGTGCAGCTCCTCTTCTGTAAACACAATGACGAAAAAGAGAAAAAAAAGGAAACAATCCAGCTTATTGAAAGCAGCACACTGTCTTTTGTTCTGTTGAGTAATGATCATTAAAAAAGGTGCCAGACAGATCTGTCACACTCGAGTTCAATTAGTATGCCATTATTCCCAGCGAGCGGGAGATCCAGTGAGATGGATGGTTGTGTCTGGCGTGAAGGAATCCAGCCTTTTTCTCATTCATCCACCGGGGGTCAGGAGTGGTGCAGCTGAGGTGTGGCGCAGGAAGGTCGTCCGTTTTTACACACTGTCAATGACCTCTAGCCTCACACACACACACACACTATCTCTCTTTCTCTCTCCGTCTCCCTCATCCCACCCCCCTCTGTCGCTGTTCCCTGGTTCTCGTCTCCTCTGTGTGTCTCTCTCTCTCTCTCTCTCTAGCGGACTGGAGACAGCGCTCGTTTGCCCTGCCTCGACGCTGACGCGCGCTCTACACGTTCAAGGATGCCTCTCTCGCTCTCTCTCTCTCTCTCGCTCTGCCTCTCTCTGTGCCTAATTCCATGTCTCTGGCATCATTCCACGTCCAGCTTATCTTGAGAGAAAATACAACTATCACAGTGGAAAAGAAAAGAAAAAATAATTCTCCTCCGCCCGCGTGCTGTTTTTCATTTTTCACTTTTTAATTTTATTTTTCATCATTTTTGGCACGTTTTGCTTTTCATTTCCCTGGACCGGGCTTGGAACAGCTGTCCAATCGGACGGGCGGCTTAGCTCCAGCGATCAGAGGGAGGGGGGGGGGGGGGGGGGGGGGTTAGTAGAATCTAGCCTTTTTTTAATGTCGGTGGATTTGATTCTTTCCTTGCAATTCGCTCAGCCGATGCCTAATCCCATGTTGTTGTTGTTGTTGCGTGGCTTCCTAGCAAGCAGCCCCATCCTCCTCTCCTCTTTATTTATTTATTTATCTTTTCTCATTTAAGCCTAATTTATGCTCCGTCGCGCGATCATGGTGTCGTGGCCGAGAATAGTCGACCTAAGCATGAATTGGGCTTTCAGAGCCACAGCCGCTTGGTTAGTGATTTCCCATAGCCGTGGCGACATCACCTCTCCACATCTCCCACACACACACACACACACACACACACACACACACACACACACACACACACACACTCCCTGCTGTCGTCACGGTGATCTCCAGTCAGCAGCAGCAGTCCGTGGAGAGACAGCCAATGAGAGTACAGGCAAGCTGATGGAGGGGAGGGGGGGGGGGGAGCCCTAATGAGGGAGAGTTAATCCTCTCCTGAGAGGGAGAAAAACACGAAAACACGGCCGCACGTGTGTGTGTGTGTGTGTGTGTGTGTGTGTGTGTGTGTGTGTGTGTGTGTGTGTGTGTGTGTGTGTGTGTGTGTGTGTGTGTGTGTGTACGTAGAAAACACCTCTCCACTATGGAGAGCATAAGGGAGGCCATCTGGAGCCTTGCCGAGTGGACATCTGGATGGAGGGGGAAATGAAACAGTCGTGTGTGTGTGTGTGTGTGTGTGTGTGTGTGTGTGTGTGTGTGTGTGTGTGTGTGTGTGTGTGTGTGTGTGTGTGTGTGTGTAGGAATATGCCTGGTTACTTCCTGATCTCCAGGTGACAAGATACAGTGCTGCTGACTCTGTCTGTCTGACTGTCTCCATGTATCGACAGCCTCCATCTATTTGTATCTATCCATCTATCCATCCTTTTCACTTTTTCTTTCCCTCCACCTTCACCTCTCTCTCTCTCTCTCCATCTCTCTCTCATAGATATCCTGAGGCCTGTTATTTGCAGACCGCTGAGCAGGCTTAGCTCTAATGCTCTCATCCATTGCCCTCTCCCCTCCTCTGCAGCTAAATCTGTTCCTCCAGGGGCCATGACGCACGCACACGCACACACACACACACACACACACACACACACACACACACACACACACACACACACACACACACACACACTACAGTAACTGTAGTTGACGATGATAATTGTCAACTACAGTTACTGTAGTGTGTGTGTGTGTGTGTGTGTGATGGGATGCATTGTGAGCTTGTAGATCTACTATTTTCAAACGGCCGAAATATATGTCGGGCTGAAGTCTGTTTTGTAATTATAATTAAAATTTACAAAGTAACTAAACTTTTCATATATATATAGTGGAGTAAAAGTACAATATTTGCCTCTGAGAGAGATGTAGTGGAGTAGTAGTAAAAGTGCTGAAAATCACCTCTGGCCATTGCCCCTAGTGGCATACCGAGAGCACTGACACACTTATCACAGTGTATTGATCATTACGCCTACTGATCAAAGGAATACTGTACTGTGTTTCTAGTCATCAGCATGTCTTTAAGTATGAAAATATACACATACACACGCCTAAACCTATTGCATGCTATGTTCAATCAACAACATAACAGTACAAATCCAAGGACATGTGCAAACACATACACACATGAACAAACAAACAGTGAAACACTAACTAATTAATAATAATATTAAAGTTATAATAATAACTTAGCTACAGTACACATCCGCCTAAATCAATCACATACAGGCTGCAGGGCACTTCACAACTCTGGATATAGCACAGCATGCTATTTAAAAAAAAAAAACATTATTTTTTAAAGATGTTCACCAAAAAGGGACAAGAAACGCAATATTTCCCTCAAAAAATTTATCATTTGATAAAAATCTAATATTATTAATTGTATAAGTGATCAAACTGATTACTTATATTTACTAACTGTTGCATCCCTAGTCCAATCCAACAAACAGTAACAGTCTGAGTCTTACATTGAAACTAAGTAATGCAACATTCGACTGTGTCTAATTTGACCTCTCGTGAACCCTCCCCGTTTCCCTTTGTTGTCTTTCTCTCGATCTCTCTGCCTCATCCTCATCCTCTCTCTCTCCCCCTCTCTCCCTCTCTCTCTCTCTCTCTCTCTGAGGGAAAAGGTTCTTTGTTTCTCTGTTCTGTGCAGCAGTGTGCTGTGGTGTCATTACTAACCCCCCCGCCCCCCCCCCACCTTTTTGTTATGGCCCAATCAAAAATCAGCCATCCTGATTGGTCAGGAGAGGACTACTGGGCCAGTGTGGCGGCCTATCAGACGCCTCTGTACCGTGTGTGAGTCTCTGTGGTGCAAAACCACATCCCTCCTCCTCCGCTCCCCTAACAAAACCTGTGCCTTCTGTCACCATCCATCCATCCAGTCTATAGAAATGGATCATTGCTGCATCACTCTAACCACCTCACAGAACATTGAATCCTCACATACTTATAATAAAGCTGTTGCAGCGTTACATGCAGTGAAATTGTTGCCCTTAGAGCAGTGGTTCTCAACCAGTGGTCCGGGGGATCACTAGTGGTCTTTGGGGGGGGGTACCCAGCAAAATGAATTAACAAAGCGTCAAAATCATTTTAACCACTCAGCTTTGGCTATTAAAAAATAGCAGATATACAAGCTCGTAGCACATTTTTTTAAATCTTGAAAATGTGTGCATATCTTTGAATATATATATTTTGTAAAGCATAGGCCACCACCTAGGTTGCACATGAACTTTGCAGCCGCACTGAGGCCACTGCTGGAAAGCATCCCAGCCCAAACATTAACGTAACTAATAATTGGGCCGTGCGCCCCGGAAATGACCGTAATAATCCTACAACGGGAGCAACATTTTTCTTTTTTTTAAATGTTGGGTGGCTCAGCGGCCCACTGGCCCCGCGGCCCACCGGGCATTTGCCCGGTATGCCAAATGGCCAGTTCGCCCCTGGAACTACTGATTTAGAAGGAATTTGTAGAATCGGCCTCAGGTCTTAATTGGTTGAAGTTGCATTGTAAAGCCAGCCAGCTTCTAAGCTCATCCAACTTATTATCCAGGGACTGGATGTTCAACTAGAAAAAGTGCTCGTCAGAGCACAGGTCTCCGCCAGGTCAGGTAGGTTATTGTGGGTCAGCAATGTTCGAAATTCGCCAATCAGGATGGAATATGGAAAATCGGACGGAACCGCCTTGATCACTTGACTATAGAGATAAAGTGTACCGATTTGCATGACGTTTGGATAGGAGTAATATAAAAAACAAATGTTTTGCAACAATCTGTCTCCTGTTGGCGCTATAACAGAAAGACCCGTTTCGTTTAATGACATAGAGATACTCTGTACCGATTTATGACGTAAAGTTATTTCCACTCCAGACCGGATCAGAAACACGACAAAGTGTATTGATCCCAGGCTACTATGAGAGTGAGAAAGGGAAAAAAGAGGAGGTACAGTACATGAGCCAATGGCCACCGTGAATAGAGCCATGCTGTGTCCTGCAGGGTCACTGCTACCCACAGCTTCCTCTCAGTGAAGTTAACACGCTCCATTACAGACAGCATGGCAGCTCGGCACGTTGAGGCATGTTGAGGGATATAGATGGACAGTAGGCTTGCTTCTGTGAGCACACACATGTCCTCTTCACCATTAGTGTGCTCACTGCTGCAGCGAGCACACTATAGTTCTCCTCACTATTTGTGTTCTCTATTATAGTTCTCTGCGTTCTCCCCAGTAATTGATTATCAGGATGATAATCAATCAAATCAAAAAATCAATCAATCAAAAAAAATCATGCAGAGTATTTTGGCCCTACACCATTCAGTGCTTTCAATTCATTCAACAGTGGTTTGAAATCAATTCCTTGACAGTAGCCTACAGACAGGGAGCCAATGTAAAGATCTAAGAGCTGGAGTGATACGATCCACTTTCTTGGTATTAGTAAGGACTCAAGCAGCAGCAGTCAGCGGTCTGAATCAAATGCACGTGTGTTTTTTAGAGAGAACTGTAAAGACACCGTTACAGTTGGTCGAGTCTACTGAAGATATTAAAGGCGACAGCTCTTGCTTGTTAAAAGGATCCCCATGGCTAATAAGCCAAAAATGCCTTAATACATTATAATTGCCCATTTATTTTAGAAATAACTTTTACTGAAGGTGGACAACACCCGTCGCAGGTTGATGATGTCATTTGTCCATGTGTGGTCCAGCCTTATGGAATGTATGGAATATGCAAACAAATACATTTAAAATATTGTTTTGATGCTCATAATTCCTGTAGGAAGTATTACGTTGTTTTTTATTAGGACATGCTAATAACATTCCACAGGGTTCCTTTTAAAGATGTTTTTTTTCAGCATTTCCGCTTTATTTATGATAAAGACAGTGAACCGGGAGAGAGAGCAAGTGGATGACATGCAGCAAAGAGCCTTGGGTCAGATTCAAACCTGGGAAGGACTATGTGGCCTTATTTATGTGGTCTGTGGTCTGACCCGGTGAGCCGCCGGGGCGCCCCTACTTTCTTAAAACCCAATAGAAAGCCAACAGAGCAGACTTGGCGTGGAGAGAGAGAGATCCAGCATGATTTATTGCTACAGTCCCAATGGATCCCAGAATAATATGGCACAAGGGCCGACATTTCACATCTGGACTACTGCAGACTACAACGTTGAACATTCTATGAGGATCCTACTTTAACCCATTAAGACCTGGAACTGTGTCCTTTTTAGATTTGAGCTAAAAAGCATTTTTTTACACTTTGGGCTATTCAAAAATAGCAGATATACAAGCTCGTAGCGCGGCACCAAGTGCCGCGCTACGAGCTTGTAGATCTGCTATTTTTGAAAAATCGTGAAAATGTGTGCAAATCTTCTGAATATATATATTTTTAAAGCGAACATTTTTAACTCAAATCTTTGCTTCTGGGGGGTCCCTGGAACAAAACATTTTGATGGGGGTCCGCGGCCAAATACATATAATTTTGGGGGTCCTCGACATGAAAAAGATTGAGCACCACTGATATAGAAACATAAGTTTTTCAGAAAACTGTTGGGATTTAGGAGACATGTAGAATCGGCTTCAGGTCTCAATGGGTTAACATGGTTCCCCAACAGGCGGCACGCGGCCCGCTAGGGGCAGCTGTCCGGCCCGCACCGACCCCTGTCAAAAAATGAAAAAATAAAAAGGCAAAGCAAAAGGCTTTTGCTTTCCTAGTTGTCTCTTCATCAGCCTGGCTACTGTACGTTTGAGAGCAATGCCTTGTTTCTATTTTCAAAGACAAGCTGTAAAAAACGAAAATTAAACAGCTACAACTCTAGTTACTGCAAATCCTCGATGCGCATTCATTGCAAGCTTGACAATGCTGGGGGTGCATGTCCCGCTCTCTCACAAGATCCATCAGTGTGATTTGAAATGAGAGTTTGCTACCCACGAGCATTGCGAGTCCCTTAGTTAGGAGGGAGGGGAGGAAGGAGGATTTATTATTTTATCCATCTTATAAAAAAGGCAGTGTCTATAAAAAAAAAAGGAAAGTTGGATGGGTGTGTTTTGCCAAACTGGGTAGGCTACTCTGCTTCAAATTCACTTCCTAGCGAGCCTGTCATCTTAGCTTAGCCCATAGACGGGTTTCATGCTTGTAAACATTGAGAGGATATGACCGCGCAGAGGAGGGGGTAAGCCAACTAAGCCTATAGAGGGCGCCATTACCCGCAGCAGCTCTGTGATGACGTCGCGCGGAAATCCGTCTATTGAGACCTGAAGCCGATTCTACATGTCTCCTAAATCCCAACAGTATTCTGTGGTGCTCAATCTTTTTCATGTCAAGGACCCCCAAAATTATATGTATTTGGCCGCGGACCCCCATCAAAATATTTTGTTCCAGGGACCCCCAGAAACAAAGATTTGAGTTAAAAATGTTCGCTTTAAAAATATATATATTCAAAGATTTGCACACATTTTCACGATTTTTGAAAGATCTGCAAGCTCGTAGCGCGGCACTCGGTGCCGCGCTATGAGCTTGTATATCTGCTATTTTTGAATAGCCCAAAGTGTAAAATAATGCTTTTTAGCTCAAATCTAAAAATGACACAGTTCCAGGTCTTAATGGGTTAGTCCTGAGAAAGAATATCCAATGGAAGTTTTACAATTCTTTGTTGTAAATACGTTTTGGTCAGTGAGAGTGAGAGAGGTGCACAGGAGCAGAAATACAGTCACGTCGTCTCATCTCTGTTCATTGACAGCGTGCCGTCCAAGGGGCCAGCCTGAGATTTTTACATGGACGCCAATACGGAAGAGACATTTCATATGCATGGCCTGTAGTTTCGCTGTTTTACCCCTGCTGGTGTCAGAAAGAATTTATCTCAATGAAAGCGGATGGGTTTTTGACAAACTTTAGACTAGATTTTCTTACCTTAATAAACATTCTCATAAATACCATATGCTTCCAGTCGCTAGTTTAAAGTATCCTTTCAATCATCATGATATGCGTTTTGGTAAACTATGGTCCCATTTATTTTAAAATTGACGGTAAAGTAGGTTATGCTCTAGGAGGGGCGGAATGATTTGATTGACAAGCTACACAACCAATAGCATTCATTCCCCACCCCCGCTCTTGATAAAGTTTCTTGAATGTAACTTTCAAGTGAAGTTTATGGGGGGAAACTTTATGGGCTGCTGGAGCTACGTGGTCACACAAGTGGTCACACACTCTGACACACACACACACACACACACACACACACACACACACACACACACACACACACACACACACACACACACACACACACACACACACACACACACACACACACAGAGAAAAAATACAGCATGCATGATGCAACTGGTAATAATATGACTGTCAGTCATTTATTCTTGTTTGTGTTATCCTTTGAGACAAAGTGTTTAACTGTACTTGTGCTGTTTTTACATTTCTGTCTAATAAAATATTCAATCGATCAATCAACCTGAAAATATGTTGTGCCAGGAACCAGTTTAATTTTTTTTAAATATGTCCCAACATTTTTTTGAAAATAGCAGATCAACAAGCTCACAACGCGTCGCATCACGACGCATTGTGTGAGCTATGTCGATCGGCTATTTTCATGGACCCCCACACTGACAAGCAGCGGCGCGGCAGTGCAAGGGCCTCAGTCCGTACAGTAGCGGTGTCTCGGATTGTGTGTCTTGGATTAGAGTAGCTTTGTATCTCTTCTTGACAGTGTGTAAACACAGTGAATCATGGCGGTAGCTGCGGTTTCACCCTTCAGTGGGATGAAGTCACCGGTATAAAGTCAACAAGACGTGATACTCTGACGGGAACTGCTGGTGGGTGGGACAGCTCAGTCATCATAGCCTCTAAGAGAAAATATTACACGCTTTTACAGAGACTGTGTGTGTGTGTGTGTGTGTGTGTGTGTGTGTGTGTGTGTGTGTGTGTGTGTGTGTGTGTGTGTGTGTGTGTGTGTGTGTGTATGTGTGTGTATTTCTTTTTGCTATTTTATTAAACTGATTAGCTTATCTGTTGCACCCCTTTTCAAATAATTGTAGTGGAGTAAAAGTACAATATTTGCCCTGGAGATGTAGTGGAGTAGATGTAAAAGTATTGAAAATTGGAAATACTCCAGTAAAGTACAAATACCTCAAAATTGTACTTAAGTACAGTACTTAAGTAACTGTACTTAGTTACTTTCCAACACTGCTATATTCAGCCAGCTATTTATGAAGGAGCTGAAGAAACCTGCAACCTTTCCGTTACAAAACTGTCTCATTGCTGATCTTCCTACATGTGAATGGTGACAACATGGAGAACGGTGGAGGCAGTGACTAGAAGTGGGTCATTTTTCTGGAGCTGTTCCCCGAGTTCTTTGAATGTCCGGAGGCTATGATGTCATCTCAGATTCAGCATTGTGCTTAGTTTCAGGGAATTCATGTTATTGTATCACTGGGATAACCTATATAATTAGTGCTGCAGCTATCGTTTATCTTCTAAGCGATTATTCTATCGATTACGTTTTCGATTAATCAAAAACTTTAGAAGATCAGTTTTATATACATTTGTATTTTTTTATATCAATGAATAAATGTGAAAGAATTCTAATAGATGTGTATAATTATATAATATACAATATAGATATATATATAATAATATAATTTGATTCCCACATAAGCCCTATTTTGTACTTTGTCGCAAGATATCTTGCGAAAATAGCTAAAATAGCAGATCTACAAGATCACAATGCATCGCAATGCATTATGAGCTTATAGATCTGATATTTTTGCCATATATATTTTTGCTATATTATTGCTCAAAACGGCTGTGGATTTATTTTTGCTATTTTATTCAAATGTATTCTTTACTATAATAATTAAATTGATTATCTTATCTGTTGCTACTAACAATAAAGGATTAGGTTTAAATTTGACACAAAGTGGCATATGTTATGTGGCTTCAATTAAAAGGCTGAGACACAACAACCACTTGGATTTACTGATCATTTTGAATGCAGGAGTTTTGTAACTTGTTCATATAAAAGTGGTTAAACATCAGCATTTTTACCCGGGGACCACTATCATTCCATCAACCCATTAAGACCTGGAACGCATCTGTGTCACTTTAGATTTCTTTAGGCTATTCAAAAATAGCAGATATACAAGCTCATAGCACGGCACCGAGTGCCGCGCTATGAACTTGTAGATCTGCTATTTTTGAAAAATCTTGAAACTTTTTTTTTCTTTCTTTTTTTTCAAAAAAACTGTTAGGATTTAGAAAACATTTTAAATAATCGCCTCAGGTCTTAATGGGTTAACTTCAAAGTTAGTGGCAAACTGCCCAAGACAAATCGCCATATACTGTACTTTCCACTGAGCCACACACACAGCCGCTACCTCTGCACTGTCCATCCATCCGCCATCCCTCCTAATGACATTTCCAACACACACACACGCCCCAAACCAGCAGTAGATGTTAGGGAGATATTCCAGAGGCCCTGTTCTAAAGCTTACCACCCCCCCAGTGCCCCTGTGGTCTACCCTCCAGCAGTCGTAAAGAGACAGGAGGGACCCGGGGAGGGAGGCTGTGGGTCTTGGGACTTCTTAAAAAGGTCTCTCAAAAGGGAGGGGATCCCTGCCCTAAATGGGCCATGACGTTTGGCCCAGGAACGTTGTAGTAATCTGTGGCCATTACAGCTCCCCCTAACCCGCACCCCCCTCCCCCTCCCCCCGCCTGTCTGGTCCACTACTCTTTGCTCTCCATCACTGGGAAAGAGAAGGCGTTTACATGTTTTAACAGGCTCCGCTTTATTTTCCCCTCGACGCAAAGATGGCTGACAAATAGAGCCGAAGAGGTTAACCCGTTCAATCCGGGAACGCATTTTCTGTCATTTTACATTTCTTTGGTTATTCAAAAGTGTGTGAGTGCCGCGGTATGAACTTGTAGATCTGCTTTTTGAAAAATCTTGAAATGTGTGCAAATCTTTGAATATATGTACATGTTTTACATTTTTAACTCAAATCTTTGAATATATGTATATTTTTTACATTTTTAACTCAAATCTTTGAATATATGTATTTTTTTACATTTTTAACTCAAATCTTTGCTTCTGGGGAGTCCCTGGAACAAAATATTTTGAGATGGGCGTCCGCGGCCAAATACTGTACAAATCATTTTGGGTGGTCCTTGACATGAAAAAGTTTGAGAACCACTGATATTATAGCAACAGATGATGTTGTTTCGGTGCCGTGCTATGAGCTTGTATATCTGCTATTTTTTAATAGCCAAAGAAATATAAAAATGACACACAGATGCGTTCCCGGTCTTAATGGGTTAAAGGGGAAACCTGCGGTGTTTGCATGTAAAGGAGATTTCCAGGCCTCTATATAGGGAGGCCAGTCAGCAGTATATAATGGAAACAGAGGGGTTTAGAGGGGTTAAGATAAGCTATTCCTCCAGTAAAATGTTATAGTCGTTCTTCAGGAAAAGTTTGATGCTGTTTTTAACATAACCTGTGTTACAGGGGGGCGGGGCCTATTAGTCCAATACAAGCACTGGGTAAATGCATTTAACAAATTATATGATTGGATGTGCCAGCATTTACTTCGACAATAACAAAAAAGTAGGTTAGTCAGCACTAAGCAATTTGTCGTTAATTTGTCGTTAATTTTGAAGATTCACGACCCAAGCCAGAGCTCTTGGTGTATTCATGGACCTGGAGCCACATTACAACTATTACAAACTGAGCCTACTATCACCGCCATAACCCATTAAAAATAGCAAATGTACAAGCTCACAGTGAACATTTAGGGGAAAATCCTGAAAGTGTTGAAACATTTTGAATAATTTAGAATTCTTTAGCACAAATATTCTCTTCTGGGGGGGTTCCTGGCACAAAACATTAATTTGTCTTCATTATAGTTGTGGTGTGGACTCTGCCATGATGATTTTTGAGCGGTGTAGCCGCTCCTATAAGTGGGGTTGGGACCCATCCGTAGCAAAAGTATTTCTTTCCGTCGCGAAAATTTGTCTTTCGCTGTACTGTGATTGGCTGATTGGCTGTGACGTACTGTGATTGGCTAGCGAGACGCATGATGAAATTAATAACCTATAAATATCACCATGCACTTCAAAAAAAATACTTTTTCTTTTGAAGTGAGCTTCCAAAACCTATCATCACTGTGATGACCACTGTTGTTTTTAAATAACACCGCTCACTTCACACTGGGTGTGATTTTTAAAACTATATCTTTATATAACAGTGGTTCTCAAAGTGGGGTCCAAAGAGGGACCCCCAGGGTTCCTTAAAGGGGTTCCTCAGAAAAATGTGTTAATGTAGCATCACAATCAGTTAACCACGTTCACCCTATCTTACACTTCGACAATTCAAAAACAGATGATCTACAATGTGTACATCTGCTATTTTTTAAGTTCCTGAACTGTCCACAGCTCTCCTCTGAGATGCAGACGGGGTAGACAAAAATGGTTCCATATTATAATGAGCATTAGTGAGGACCAATTATGAAGATAGGTTGAAAATGGGTTTAGTTGTCCTGTAAGTAAAAGTAGCAATGTGACAATATACTCATTCAAAATTCTATTTGAGTAGAAAAGTACAAAAGTATCAAAAATACAAGTCTACAAGCTCACAACGCATTGATTGGTTCTTTTCGAATAGACAAAGTATACAATAGGGCTTCCTTGGTTAATGTATGTTTGTAATAATAATAATCTGCACCTGCAAAGTAGATTATTAGTTAATAGTCTACTCTGTACTGAAAGTTTGACGTACTCGAGCAAAGTAAAAGTGCCTCAACATTGTACTCAAAGATCAGTACTTAGTAAGTAAATGTACTCAGTTCCTTTCCACCACGGGTCAGGACATCTGCATGATAGATCAGAACCAGGCCAAGTAGAGGCCTGTGGGACTTGCAAAAAAGTTACAGAACAGCCCTGATCCTAACAGGGATCAGCAGGGCCCAGGCAGGTCCCATCCAGCATACGCTTTTTGGCCCTAAACTTCTAAGACGTGTGTCTTCAACAGGGGGGTGAGGGACCCCTAGGAGTCCTCAGAGTATAGGGTGACGTGTCGTCTTCAACAGGGGGGTGAGGGACCCCTAGGGGTCCTCAGAGTATAGGGTGGCGCCACATTTGTGTGAGATATGTCTGGAAAAGTAAGCAGAAACGCTCGCCCCAAAACACACTCTCCCCCATTTTTTGGGCGGACCGCTCGCCCCCGCTCCCCCAGCGATTCTTGTACTTGTTTTGCTGAGGTTTAAGGTGAGGAATAAGGTTAGGTTTAGACATAGTTTTACTGAGGTTATGTTTAGGAATACCTGGTGGTGAGCGTTCCGAGGTCGCCGGATTTGATCCGGGGTGATTGGATCAGTGGAACAACGACAGTATTGCTATTTATCGCTATCACAATGAAAAATCTATTTTTCAAGGTTTTAAAAGATTTTATTTTTTTACATATACCGGTATATATATTTTGTATTAATGTAATATTATAACTAAAATCTTAGTGTTGTGCCAGTTACTTGCAGTACCCTCAAGGCCCACCAGTGGTCCCCGGCCCACAGGTTGAAAGTCACTGAGATACCAACACAATTTTATACAATATATGCAGTAGGGGTCCCAGCTTCATCTCTCTCTCTCAGCTAAGGGGTCCCTGCCTGGCCTGAAAAACATTGAAGATCCCTGCTCTAAGACAAGGGTTCTCAAAGTGGGGTTTGGGGATCCCCATGGGTCCTTGAGGGAGTTCCAGGGGGTCCCCCCAGCTAAATGATGGATGGTTAGTAGGAACCAAATGGACCCTTATGGGTCTGTAACTCACTGAGAGTGTACGAATGGAACCAAACGGACCTGTTAGCCTGCCTAATGCATGTCAAACATCGGGGGTCCTTGAAATTAAAATGGTTGAGAATCACTACTAGAGCCGTAGAAATCTTCTCTTATAGGGGTCCCTGGCATATTTTTTCAAATGGGGGTCCGCGGGCTAATAAGAGTCAATTTGGGGGGGGGTTCTTGACATGAAAAGGTTTGAGAACCACTGCTCTAAGACAGGGGTCTTCAACGTTTTCAGGCCAAGGACCCCCTAGCTGAGAGAGAGATGAAGCAGGGACCCCCCACTACATATTGTATAAAATTGTGTTTTAGATTAAACTTTTCTTGTTTACTTGGTCTGCTCTTTTTTCCCTCTACACCTCTCTACACCTATACCTCTTTGCCAAAAATAGCTGATCTACAAGCTCACAACGCCTCGCAGCGCGAGGCGTTGTGAGCTTGTAGATCTGCTATTTTTGGCTAAAGTTCTCCTCATAAAAAAGGGATCCTAGATTTCAAGTGGTTAAGGTAAAACAAATAATCATCTCACACAAAGATCTGGCGGACCCCCTGTAGTAACTCTGAGGACCCCCTAGAGGTCCCGGAACCCCTGTTGAAGACCCCTGCTCTAAGATATCAAACTGAGTCTGACTCACATGATTCAGTGACAGGATATCTTGCACTCTGTCACCTTTCCATATCTATGGACCTTGAGTCTGCAATAAAGACATTCATTCATTCATTCATTCATTCATTCATTCATATCTCATCAGGAGGCATTAGTAGCAAAGCTTCTTTCACAAGTGTTTTCCTAGAAGGATTTCCCCCGTTGGCCAGAATCACAGGTGTCCGGACACGCTCTGCAAAGCCACAGAAGACGAGGCGTGTGTGCCCACGAGTCTGTGTGCATGCCTGCGTGTTTGAGAGCATGTCTGAAATGCACGCATGCATGAATGTGTGTACAGTTATCTGTGTGTGTACCCGGGTGTGTGTGTGTGTGTGTGTGTGTGTGTGTGTGTGTGTGTGTGTGTGTGTGTGTGTGTGTGTGTGTGTGTGTGTGTGTGTGTCTCTATAAGTGTTAGATGGAGGGAGGGAGCGAATCGTAGCTGTCGGCCAGAAACCTTGTATAAAATGTTAAATGGTGCATTTATATAGCGCATTTATATAGCGCATTTATATAGCGCTTTTATCCAAAGCGCTTTACATAGATTGTGCATTACATTCACACACACATTCATACACCAGAGGAAACCATCCAAGGCACCAACCTGCTCATCGGGAGCAATTAGGGGTTCAGCGTCTTGCTCAAGGACACTTCGACACTAACCCTGGGGGAGTCCGGGATCGAAATGGTAACCTTGCGGTTGCCATCCGGCCACTCTACCGGCCACTCTACCCCTGAGCCACTGCCACCCCAGTATCTCCATTATATAATCATTTTATGTTTTGTTTTTTTTCATGAATGAATGATGTCACGCAAAAGAAACAAATATAACGATATACAAACACGTGTCGCCATACGATGTGCTGTGAGCTTGTAGATCTGCTATTTCTGCAATTGAAAAGTGAAAAAAATACTAGAAAAGTGCGCCCCTCAGAGCGCAGATCCCTGCCAGGCCGGATTGCCAACCCAGGGCAGTTTTGTGACCCGTTATAGCACCACCATGATGCATGATGCGTCGTTCCCAAGTCGGGAACGATGCAAGTTAGAAATGCATTGCCCCGCCCGGTTATGCAATACCCGTTATACCCGTGATCGGGGTTTATGCAGAAAACGTGTTCTGTTCTGGATGAGGGCGATTGGATAAACGTGGGGTGGAGGTTCTTCCTTAGGCCTACTGTGAGTGTGTGTGCAAAGTTTCATGTCAATCGGGCGCTGCGTTCATGATTTGTGGTATTTTGTGCAAAAAACATTTCCATTTCCTGAAAATGTATGGTTTTGGACATAAAAAGGTTCCCGCCCCCCATGTAAACACTGTACACGGCACAGTATTATATTTGTGTGCACATGTTTAATCCCAGCAAACCTATAACACCTCTGTGCTACATAATCCTCTCACCCTGTGAACCCTTTCTAGGAAGAGGTGCAGGCCAGGCATGGGGCTTGGGGGGGCTCGGGGCAGGTGAACGTGTGGAGGGTGGGGAGGAGGGGGCTGTGCTGTGCTGCTGAGTGTGGTCCCTGCAGCCCTATAACAGGTGGGATTTAAGGGGGCTTTCCGAGGCCTACAGGGCAACACCAGGCCCAGCAGCAGAAGAACAAAAGGATAGGATTAGCAGGACAGAAGGACAAGGCAGGAGGCCAAGTTCTCTCTTTCTTTCCCTCGCTCTCTCTTTAGTCACATACAGTACACACATACACACTATACCATGTGCAATTGCGTTTACGTGCCAGTGGGTGTCTGTGTGTGTGTGTGTGTGTGTTCCTGACCTATAGGCCATATTTGGGCACAACATTGGTGTCCCCAAATGCTGGCTATAACTGTGGACAAAATGGGTGTCCCCAAATGGAACTTACTAGGGTTAGGATAGGGGTTGGGGTTAGGGGGGGGGGGGGGTTTGGGGTTAGGGTAAGGAGATATGGAATGACCACCGCAAGACAACGCAATGCCCCCAAAGGTTTGCTAACCCATTAAGACCTGAGCTATATATCGTCTCGTCTTGAAAGGCATACCAACGTATAGGTGTAACAGGTCTACATAGGTTACGTAAACCTTATCATGGTAACCTCAAAGAACACTTTGGCTCATCTTCATATGAGCTCACTAATGCTCATAGTAAGATGGCACTATGTATGTCTACTTTCACTGTGTCTCAGAGAAGGACTGTTCAGATACCCGCCAATTCAGATACCCGCCTACCAGTGACATCATAATAGCCTATTATGATTGTCATTTCACACAAGATGTCCAATTGTATTTATAATGCGAGAACATAATAGCATTCTAACTTTCCAGGAATAGAAAGCCTACAGTTTCTAAAATTGTACTACTCTTATAATGAGCATTAGTGAGGACCGATTGTATGAAGATTTGAAACTGGGTGACGTGGTCCTGAAAGATTATTTTCAGATCTAAAAAAAATCCAAAAGACATATCGTCTCTGTCGGGTGTTCAAAACGGACTTTTCAGGATTCAAAAGTTTCAGATCTACAAGCTCAAATCGCGCTGTAGTATGATCAAGTAGGGCGAAAAAACACAAAAAGTTAGAAAATGGAGATACAAGGTTTCTGCCCGACAGCAACGATATCCTGGAGCTACTGTAGTTAAAAGCTTGCAGCTGCTAAACGTTCTGCTTGTTTCCAGACGTACAAGAACCGTGTTTGAGAAGAGCTGAGATTGCTGAGACTACAATCACTATCACTTCTCCATCTCACCAGATGGGGGCACACTAGGGCAGTGAGAAGAACTCACCAGGGATAACATGAATGGAGGCAGCACTGCTGTGTGATTTGAGTGGTAGAGGAATTAGTATCCTGTCCATTGTTAACAGCACTAACTAACTACATTGTGTATAGTGGCGTTACTTATTGTTTTGATCAGTGGTGGAAAAAGTACTCACATTTCTTACTTAAATAAAAGCCTGGAATTCTAAATGTACTTAAGTAAAAGTACAAAAGTATTGGTATCAAAATGTACTTAAAAGTACCTAAATTAAAAGTATTAAAAATGTTTAAAAGCTTGTAGTTCTGCATTTAAAACATGTAATGTTTGAAAATAGCAGATCTACAAGCTCACAATGTGTTGCGATGTGACGCGTTGTGAGCTGGCTGCTAGTTCTCACCTGATATTGTGTGGTAGTCTCACTTCTCCTAGTCCATACTAAATAACTAAGACTCCCTAGTCATCAGCCCTTTTTTGGTTGTTTGTTTTCTTTTTTAGCCATTTCTCAATAGCCAAAGGCTATGGCTATTTGGGCGATCCTTGGTCCTTGCTACTAAAATATAAGTACACCTGGTATGTATGTTAATGAAATCTTATCTGTATGGTGGAGTATGTTAATACAGACTATTAGCGTTATTCAGGTATATATTGCTACTGTTAGCAATGAGAAGGGGAAAACAGAGTTTCAGCCATCACAGACCACAGGTGGTGACTACTATCCACATCGTCAGCATGTTAATGTTCTTCATAGCTGCCCAACATGTTAATCATTCTCTCCATGTCTGTGACAGACTTCTGGGAGCATGTTTTTGTTCTATTTCTGGACAAACCCAACATTCAGCAGATGTGAGCTTGTTTCTCCTTCTGCTTATAGCTGGGCAGGGGAGTAAAGTGGAGGCTATTCTGTATGTTTGTGTTTACTGGACGCTGGGGGGGGGGGGGGCAGTGGTGGAAAGTAACTAAGAACATTTACTGAAGTACTGTACTCTCTCAATGTTATACTTCTACTCCACTACATCTCAGAGGCAAATATTGTACTTTTTGCTCAAACCACAATTATTTGGAAAAATTATATTTTATTTACTTTGTTTGAAGATATAGATTATCATTACAAAACGTACTTAACCAATTAAGGCCTATTTTATACTTAGGCAATTCTAAAATACCCGATATACAAGCTGACAACGCATCGACAAACTGAAAATCTTTGAAGGAATTAAGTAATACTTGTGTACTTTTATTGAAGTACATTTTTGAATTTAGGACTTTTAATTGTAAGTAAAAAGTACATAGCGTTATTCTTCTTTTACTTAAGGAAAAATCCAGGTACTGTACAGTACAGTACTTCCTCCCCCACTGGTGCTGACAGAATGTTTTCTACCCACACACTCACCAGGGCATCGGAAGTAGCCCATAGTAGCCTTGGACACCACACCGCACTTTATATTGTGTACAGGAACACACAAGAACACGCACGCACGCACGCACGCACACACACACACACACAGATCTGCGGAGGTAACACAGCTAGGAGCTTGACTCTTTAACCACGTAATTTCTTTCAGAAAAGAACAGTGGTTCTCAAAAATAGCAGATCTACAAGCTCACAGCCAGCACGTCACTTTGTGCCGTGCTGCGAGCGTGTAGATCTACTATTGTTGAACAAGTGTTGGAATAATTTAGAATATTTTCAACACGCATCTTCTTTTCTGGGGCTCCCTAGCACAACACATTTTCTGATGGGGGTCCGGCCCGCGGCCAAATATGTATAAATGTGGGGGTCCTTTGGCACAAAAAAGGTTTGAGAACTACTGATTTAGAAGGCATTTGTAGAATCAGCCTCAGGTCTTAATGGGTTAATGTAGAGTGAAAACAGAAAATACACTAGCATAGAGCCCTGACGTTCTCCGGTCAACCAAGCATATGGTTTAAGTGGTTAACTCTCCCTCGATCAGTCCATCTTCTTAGTGCATAAACACACACTTTATACACCCACATGACTGTGGTCTGTTCTTTGTGTAAGGGCATAGTATGTGTGGGTGTGTAGGTATGTGTAAACGTGCGCGCGTGTGTGTGTGTGGGCGATGATAGGCTCTGTCACAAACCTGCCAGGAGACTGCAGGATTGCATCATCACCCACTACGGCGTGTGTGTGTGTGTGTGTGTGTGTGTGTGTGTGTGTGTGTGTGTGTGTGTGTGTGTGTGTGTGTGTGTTCAACCGAGTCAGTGTGTAAGCAGCTATTCCGGTCCCCTCTACCCAGATAGAGTGAGCGATTGAGAGAGGGAAGGGTAGAGAGATAAGACAGACAACACACACTGCAACAAGTGGCCCTGATAAAACCACAGAGAGAGAGAGGAATACAACCACCAAATCAGTGTGTGTATCCCTGCACTGTTTACACCAAATGACCTCGGTACATAGATATACTGTACATCTAAAATTACATTTGAATAAATTGCTGCCACTTGTCGTAAAGGTTTTATACCAAGTGAATTAATGAAAAACATTGAAATACTGCTGTCAACTTTCAAAGGTTTATACCAAGCTAACTCCTATATGGATGTATAACAATTTCTGACAGAAAAAAACTTTCATAGTTTCGTAAGATAGTCCTCCCTCTAAAGCCAACTCTCCACCACGCCGATATCGGCTCGACTCTGCCCGACTCGGACGCAGAAGGTGCTGGAAAGCGTCTCCTGCCGAAAACCTGCAGGCTACCTGCGGTCGATAGCGCAGTGCCGTCGGGTCGGGACTTCAACCGACCCGTCGATCAACGACCGAGCAGGTTCGGTCGGGTCCCGACAGGGGTAGAGCTGTCGATAGCCGTGGGGTAGAGTGAAGAGGGGGGATCGAGGGGGGTAAAGGCTCCGTAGAGTGGACTGGTGCAGAAGCAAGCCTATACTAAGCCATTGCACGTCGCACATTTGAACTACAGTTGATACCATTATTCTCAACTCTCAATTCCTACTGTTTGGTGGAGAGTCACCTTAAGTTGCAATGTAACACAGCTCTGTTTACACTTTCATTTATTCTCACTTATATTTCATGTGTAATTGTACATACATTGTTTTGTTTTGATAGTTTTGTTCCACTTTCGCTTTGGCAATGTAAACGTATGTTTTCTCATGCCAATGAAGCTCTTTTGAATTGAATTGAATTGAATTGAGAGCTGACAGACAAACAGACAGACAGAGAAGGTATAACTAAGGAAAAACACACACACACACACACACACACAAAGAAAAGGAGGGGAAAAAAAGATCAAAACAAATGAAAGTGAGACCCTACAGAAAAATGGTGCAATATGAGCTGAGTGGTTCATCCAGACACCCACTCTTTGGACAACCTTGATAGACAAGTCTTATCAGTCTGACTCATCTGGTTCCCTCTGTCGCTCTCCTCCTTGATCTGTCTCTCATGCTGTGTGAGGTTCTGTGAGCCGCATGGGTCTCCATTCAAATTTTGCCATTTATCCACCTGCAAGACTAGAAAGAGCTTGTAAAAACAAGACTAAGAGTCTAAAAGCCCCACTTGCAGCCCCTAGAGGTCACGCCAAACTGGTTTGACATGGCTATTCTCTAATACAAGAACGCTCCAAAACACGCTCGCCCGGGTCAAATCCGGCAACCTCGAAACGGTCGCCACCAGGTATTCCTAAACGTAACCTCAGTAAAACAAACGTAACCTCAGTAAACTATGCCTAAACCTAACCTTATTCCTAATCTTAACCTCAGTAAAACTATGCCTAAACCTAATCTTATTCCTAATCTTATCCTGAGTAAACTATGCCTAAACCTAACCTTATTCCTAATCTTAACCTCAGTAAAAGTATGCCTAACCCTAACCTTATTCCTAATCTTGACCTCAGTAAAACTATGCCTAACCCTAACATTATTCCTAATCTTGACCTCAGTAAAACTATGCCTAACCCTAACATTATTCCAAATCTTAACCTCAGTAAAACAAATACAAGAATACAAGAACCACTGGGGGCGAGCAGTCCGCGAAAAAAAAATGGGGCGAGTGTGTTGATGGAGGAAAATAGGCAAGTTGATATTGTGGTTGGACTGAACAGAGAATTGAACACACTTTTGGCTGCATCAGATCTGTGTTCTCTAAGGTACTCAGATAACTGTAGCCTGATTTATACTTTCTGTTGCACAGATGCGTGCAACACAGAAAAAGTGTTGCACGCCGAAAATAGCCGATTTACTTGTAAATCGGCTCATCACGACGTATGACAGACAGAGCATGAATTAGAATCATTAGAGGGATTGTAAAGCAGAGGAGTAGTGAAAACATACATTGAAATTAAGTAATTTACCAGCTGCTGTAGCCAGTGGACAACATACATTCAATTATACTAATTCCTTTGACACACACAGTCAGTGTCGCTCAACACTTTCTTCAGGGTTCACTTGTCAAAAGGGTCGTTGGTTTGGGGAAATTAGCATTAATGGTTACAGCAGTTGGCCTCAGTGGGGATTCAAGATTAAACGGAGCGCAGTCAAAGAGGAAAAGGAAACCCAATCGTGTTTAGCCTGCAGCTGTGGGTTACCAACATCACAGCCTGATCGGTTACACCACCATTTTATCAGGCAACTGGACACGGTCACGACACGACTAACACACAACACATCCGGAATAGACAGACAGCTAGAGCGCCGTCCTTGAGGGGCTGGTAAAGTGATATGCTGTGTGTGTGTGTGTGTGTGTGTGTGTGTGTGTAGAGAGGGGAAAGGAGAGAGAGACAGAGAGATGAGAGAGCGATGAGAGAGCAAAAGAGAGAGAGAGAGAGAGAGAGAGAGAGAGAGAGAGAGAGAGAGAGAGAGAGAGAGAGAGAGAGAGAGAGAGAGAGAGAGAGAGAGAGAGAGAGAGAGAGAGAGAGAGAGAGAGAGAGAGAGAGAGAGAGAGAGAGAGAGAGAGAGAGAGAGAGAGAGAGAGAGAGAGAGAGAGAGGAGAAGAGATGAACAGGTGGAAATGGATTGGAAAGTGTACTTTATTTTGTATTATTATTGTTTTAGCAGAGTGTGAGGAGAGACCAGCAGATAGTGTGTAGTAGGAGCCAGTCTGAGGGGTGACAGGGGGGAGAGCAGTGGGGGGGGGTATAATATGGGATGGGATGGCAGCCGGATGTAAGTGCAGGGTTAAAATAACATGATCCCCTCATACTGACACTCACACCGTGGCGTGCACCTCTCCCAGAGGCACCCCTTCCTCTGTCAGTCAGTCAGTCAGTCAGTCTCTGGGCCCCCGAGGCCCTCCAAGCATTCAGAGGCACTCTCTATGCTCTCCACAAAAAGCACACTCACTGCTGCTATTCTGGGACCGGCTGACCAGAGTTGCCAGGTTGTGTGAGTGAGAGAAATAAGCAACCAGGTCTAGGAAAACAAGCCCAAAAGAAGCGACTATATAGGCCACATAGGCCACACTTTAAACATAATATACATCAGCTATTAGAGAATAACCGATCTACAAGCTCACAACCGTTGTAAGCTTGTAGATCGGCTATTTAAAATAAATAAAAAACTTGAAAGTGCAAAATATGGAAATATGGTGTGGGGACACAAAGTAATACCAGATGGGGGTCCACGTATTAATACCTATTCATTTGAGGGTCCTTGACAGGAAAATGTTTGAGCAAGCCCAAATAAACTGCAACCCACAACTACCAATATTTACCAGCAACTTTACAGAAAAACAAGCCCGAAGTTGCTTATAATATGCAGACATGGCAACACTGCAACTGACCCACCGCTCTCCCTCCACACCTACACCATTTATCTCTCTCTCTCTGTCACACGCACGCACGCGCGCGCGCGCGCGCACGCACGCACGCACGCACGCACGCACACACACACACACACACACACACACACACACACACACACACACACACACACACACACACACACACACACACACACACACACACACACACACACACACACACACACACACACACACACACACACACACACACACACACACACACACACACACACACACACACACACACACACACACACACACACACACACACACAGTCCCTCTCCATCCATCTCTCTCTTGCTAAATGTATTGTAGGTGAACAGAACAGAAACTCAGAGGCAATGATCCAAGTCAAACAACAAAACACGTACATTTGTACTTTGACTCTCAAGCTGTACTTGAGTTTGGTAGCAGGAATTCTAGGAATTCAAGGAATCATGGAAGCATACACAATTAAAAGTGAAAGCATTGTACACTAGTCTCCCCAAGCCCTCTCTTTTCCCTCTCTCTTTCCATAACCATAGCCCAGGGATTTTTTTACGCTTTTTCTACGCTGTAAAATCTGCTGTGTTCATTTAACTGAGAGTGTACAAATGGAACCAAATTGACTCACAAGAGTCCATTCTTTGGGGATTCTTCTTCATAAGCCTGGTTAAAAACATTTTACAGGTTTAGCTGCTGTCCGTCTGTGCTACAGAGTAAGAGAGTGATCTCAACAGTGGTGGAAAAGGTACTCACATTTTACACTTAAGTAAAAGTATCAATACTGCAATGTAGAAGTACTCTGTTACAAGTCCGGAATTCAAAATGTACTTGAGTTAAAGTACAGGAGTTTAAGTACGGAAGTATTGGTATCAAAATGTAGTTAAAGTACCAAAAGTAAAATAACTCATTATGCAGCATGTCCCATTTAAAGTTTTCAAAAATGCATACAAATCTTTTGAAAATAGCAGATCTACAAGCTCACTTGTGAGCTTGTAGATCGATTTTCAAATAGCCGTAATATAGATATGAGCGATAATCGGTGAGTCACGTATGGCAGCAGCAGCAGGAGAGAGAGAGGCCCGGGCTGACCTTCATACAGTAAATAGTGTTAGTGATAAGCATCTCTCTCCTCCTGCCTTCAGCACTGTTCCACTTATAGAGCCATAAGGAGAACCATAAGGAGAACGGGCGGTCAGTCCCTGCTACCAGCATTAGGTCATTTCCCCAGGGTTCCAGAGAATAAACAACAAGTTACACGTCTGTCCACGAACACCACGTATTAACCCGTTAAGACCCAAGGCCGATTCTAAAAGATGTCTTCTATACATCCTAACAGTTTTCTGAAAAACTCATGTTGCTATATCTAAGTCGTGCTCAAAACTTTTCCATGTCATGGACCCCCAAAATGATATGTATTTGGCCTAGGGGTGTGCCGATATATCGTCCCACGATATAAATGCGATACGTTTTCGTGACGATATGTATCGTTTTGAAAAAAATACATATTGTTTTGAAAAAACGATATTTCAGGTGTCACACTATTGCCCTATTTGGATTCAAAACGGCTATTGTAGCTGAAAAGCTACAAGTTTGCAAGTCTGAATAATGCAAAAACAGAATTATTTGTTTGCATTTGCTTTTTTTCTCCCCCATATATTTTCATAATAAAAAAGTGCGTATCGTATCGAAATCGCATCGAAGTTGTGAGCCAAATATCGTATCGTATTGTTTGGTGAAATTAGTGTATCGGCACAGCCCTAATTTGGCCGTGACTTGGCCTATACTTGTAAGGTCATCAACATTTTACGACGCCAATTTTTTTACTGCCATATTAAATATAAAAATAAAATGTTTGCCATTTACCGTAAGCCTAAAAATAGATCGGTCCTCTCAAGTATAGTAATACAAACATACACACACACACACACACACACACACACACACACACACACACACACACATACATTGTTGAACTTCCCTCCAGGGATCAATAAAGGTTTATCTTATCTACAGTATGTTTATGTTATTCGTGTCAGGACCCTCCATTACCTCAACAGCCAAGCTCAGTTAGATTAGATTGTGGACTATTTCTCACAGACAGAAAATGATAGGCAAGATATTCTGGGCCTATTCCGGGACACACACACACTATGGTGGAAACTAAGTACATTTATTCAAGTACTGTACTTAAGTACAAATTTTAGGCATTTTTGCTTAACTGGAGTATTTCAAATTGTCAATACTTTTACTTTACTACATCTCAGAGGCAAATATTGTACTTTTTACTCCACTATAATTATTTGCAACCTTTAGTTACTCGTTACTTTTTCATTATTATTACAAAACATACATTAACCACTTCAGCCCTATAAATACCCTATATATACCATTTGAAAATCTACAAGCTCACAACGCGTTGCGGTGCGACCCGTTGTGAGCTTGTAGATTTAGAAAATAATTTTAGATATTAGAAAACTTTTGAAATGGGACATTCTGCATATTGAGCACTTTTACTTTTGGTACTTTAAAAAGTGTATTTTGATACTTTTGTACTTTTAATCGGGTACATTTTGAACGCACGCGCACACGCACACACACACACACACACACACGCACACACACACACACACACACACACAAATAAGAATTGGTCAGCCTCGTCATGTTGTTTACTGGAAGGATGGAGAGAGGGGGGGGGGGGGTTGTCAAGTGTGTTGTTTTTCCAGCGGGGCAGACTGACCACAAAAACTCACCAGTGTTCATTTTACACTGTCGTCTTCATTACTCTGCGTCTCGCTCACTCACCCTCCTCACCCACACAGACGCAGGGTTTACCCAGCCATTACTCTGTGTCTCGCTCACCCTCCTCACCCACACAGACGCAGCACCACGGCCTCTCTTTGTCATTCGATTGTGTATTTTGGCGTTCCAACCAAATCCACCCACGTGTGCAAACGAGGAACGGCGGCAATGCACACCACAAGCATCCAGAGAGAGAGAGAGACACACACACACACACACACACACACACACACACACACACACACACACACACACACACACACACACACACACACACACACACACACACACACACACACACACACACACACGTTTGTATTGCTATACTTGTGAGGACATCAACGCTTTAGGACAGCTATTTTATGAATGTAATTTTAAAATAAATATATTATTTTGCCATTTTTAACCGTAAGCCGAAAGCCGAAAAACAGCAGATCTATAAGCTCACAACGCGTCGCGCTGCGACGCGTTGTGAGCTTATAGATCGGCTATTTTTCGGTGCATGACACTGGCGTGCAACTAAGTATAAATCATGTTTAACTCTAATTCCAATCCCTAAACCTAGCCTCTAAAAGGTCTAATCCTAACCTGAATGTTTTTCTAATTGTAAACGTATCTCTAAAAATGTTTTTTTAACTATAAAACAACCATTTGTCTTGTGAGGACCAGGAAAACGGTCCTCACAATGTAGATTTCTTCAAATTCTAGTATACTTGGTCCTCGCAAGTATAGTAATACATACACACACACAAACACACACACACACACGCACACACACACACACACACACACAAGCGCGCGCACAAGTGCACGGCACGTGCGCAAAACCAATCCGTTGTGAACGCACTTGACATCATGGCTGGTGTTTGCTGCTTTACACATTAAACCTGAATGCCATCCATTCAGACGCACGGTGACTCAGCAGCCCCCCCGCCACCACCGTCCAGAAAGGAAAACACAGTCAGCGTCTGCCATGAGCTCATGTGTCTACATACCGTAGCTCTCACACCGAGACCAAATAGTCGAACAACAGTAGAGCCATTACTTAACCTTTTCATGACATCAATGTTGACAATTATGCAGCCGATGTGTCCGAAGTTTTAAGCACTTTCAACATGGCGTCCCTAATATGGGCATGTCGTCATTAAGACATTGCTACAAGCTCAGCTTGCACATCGGCTATATTTGAAAACTTTTGAATAGGGCATTGCACTTTTGGACATGCACTTGGTTGAAAGCACTTGGAATGTAGGACGTATTCAATTTTGTTTGACTTGGTTCCACAGATAAATATTGTGAGAATAGTAGCTCTACAAGCTCACAACGCCTTGCGTTGCGAGGCAATTTAAAAAAAAGTGGCCTCTTTCTTACATTATTTGACAATTTGGCCAATGTTTGACCAGTTTTTATAGTATAGTTTGTTGATTACTTTTGATGCAGTAATGGTCTTTTTATTTCCTTTTTTTGGGGGGGAGGGGGGGTATTAAAAAAAGTCTTAAAAAGTCCATAAATTGTAACCACCATTTTTCCAGACACTTACAGGTTCGTAGCTTTGTTCGCAATACTCTTCCCACATTTACCAATTTACCAGATTACTCTACTATATATCATTTTTTTACCCCGATTCCATCTTTGAAAGGTGCCATTTCATATATATATGATCTGATTTGTCTGTTACGCCCGGACTCGTTAAACCGCGTGAAAGCTAGCTGGGAGGAGGATTTGGGGGAAGAGATCTCGGAGGAGGTTTTGGAGGAGATGTTGAAGTGAGTTCATGGGTCTTCTTTCTGTGCGAGACATTCTTATCCAATGTAAAGCACCGCATCGTACTTATTATACCAAGGCTTGCTTCTCTAGAATTTATGAGAATGTATCGTCAGCCTGTGATGGATGTCAACACGCTCCGGCAGACCTCATGCATACGTTTTGGCTTTTTCCATCCTTCCACAATTATTGGACAGAAATTGTCATCTCTTTTTAACTCATTCAGTGCCATTGACGTCGCCGACGTCACGTTTTTATAAGCCCAATTTTCAGAACCCAAGATATCATGATTTGAAGATTTGCTGCTCCATTCACTTCTTGTTTAAGATCTTACTGAAAAAGGCTGTATCTCGCTTCCTAAGCACTTTTTTTTTACAATGGATTTTTGGCACAGGGATGATAAAGCCAGAAATATGTTTGGCACTGAATGAGTTGTTAAGAGATATCGGGGGAAAATGTGGAACCATGTGCTGTTTGTGCATTGTTTGGGGATTTTTCCTTCTTTGCCTTAAGATAAGAATTATCTTATCTTTGCCTAAAGATGAGATGCTCGTAGGCCTGCGTCCTGCGTCGCTGACGCACCATATTGCGAAAGGACGCATTCATGACAACTCTAGTGCGTCCATGGGACGCACTAGAGTTGTCACCACCAACAGAGAAAAATATAACAATAATTTGCGGTAAAATTAGTAGTGCACGATAAGTATCGGCCCGATAATTATATGTCTGATATCAGGAATTATGACGTCATCCCGATAAAACCGATAACATTAATAATATCTCCGATAATATATAATATTTGTCAGCTGTGATCTACATGGACTCTCTCGGTTAGGCACCGTTGGTGGAGAAGTATAACTCTCCGGTTAGACACCGTTGGTGGAGAAGTATAACTCGGTTAGACACCGTTGTACTGGAGAAGTATAACTCGGTTAAACAGCGTTGTGTGGCAGAAGCAGCAGCAACAGCACAGCCCCTCGCTGTTAGTCTACGCTACACACAGAGAGAGAGAGAGAGAGAGACGGCATGAGGACCTGCTCTTAAACGTGTTAAAACGTCTTGGATAGACCACTGTCTGGAATAATAACTGATCATCATACATATAGGTCTACTACTAATCTTTGTTGGTGTTGTCATCTTAAATTGACCAGCCAAAGTAAAATCCCCGATTTTAGAGTGTTCTCCCACTTGCTTGGAGATGATGTGGTGGATTAATGCATGTTGCCAATCAGCTGTGTAACATTAGCAGGTTAACGATGGCTCGTTGAGCCTATGCATTTGACCCTGATTTGACCACAAAGGCGAACAAAAGCACTAATTAATGGCAGCTGTAAGTAACCGGTTGTCTATCGTCTGTGTCTTGTGTATGTTTAATAGGCAACTGGATGTTTTCTGTAGCCTAGAGATATCATAACAATTAATTCCCTGAAGAGGGTAGACCCTCTCCCTCATGCTAAACTTAAAGTGACTTATAAGGTTCCACTTCTCCTCAAAAAGACAACTTTATTTTCCTTTCTCAATGACAAGCCTAATAGTATTATTGCATGTTGACTATGTGCAATAACTGCAAGCCAATGTTCATAGGCATTGTCAGTATTTGTCTTCATTATTTCTTGAATTCCTATTTCTTTATTTGCCAATACTTCCACTGTAAGCCAGTGTTTTCAGTCTTTTATTGCTACACAATAAATAGTAAAAATAAATTCTACATTCATAAATACAAAACAAAATAATAATAATGATTAAAAGGTTCTATGATTAAATGTATTCTATTGGTCAAAGGTATGTTAAATCCACCTGTTGCCCACTACTAGTATTTCTTACCATAAGGTGTGCTAATACTACAGAATCATATACATTTGAAAAAATATATTTATGATTTTTTAATATATGTATATATCGGTATCGGTCTTGAAAAGCAGGAACGGGTCGCACTGATCTAGATCTGCTATTTTCACAATATGTATCTGTGGAACTGAATCAAACTAAATTAAGTGCCTCAACTCCTAATTCCTCAGGGTGGGGGGTCCCCAGTTAAAAAAAATAAAAAAAAAAGATTATTTTGGGGGGTCGCTGCCTGAAAAGGTTGAGATCCACTGCATCAGGATATAATGTACACAGTCACACACGCATAGAAGATATGGAGATTGGAGATCAAAGAAAACGATAGGGGGGGGGGGGCGGGGACGTGTAATTGGGGACCCATAAAATGTTTCTGGGACCCATCTGAATGACCACCCTTGCATCCCAGGACCCATTACATTGAAAACCTAGCAACATCACTGGAAGGATGCTATGGCCTTTGTCACCTTATTGGCTAGGAGACTAATCTTGTTGAATTGGAAATCTCCTGATCTCCCTCCCATATTCGTTGGATGAGAGATATCCTGTGTTTTCTTAAAATGACATTGTCCCTGAATGGTTCCCCTGAAGAAATCTGGAAGGTATGGAGTCCTTTCTTCCAGTCTGTGCAGAGGATAAACTTTCCTTTCATTCCAGATTAGGGTATTGTGTGAGGCCTGGTGATGTATTGTTATTATGGTGTTGTGACGGGTTCAGCTGACTAAGTTCCTATTTTTGGTTTTGGGTATTGTTGTTGTTTTTCTTTTTATTTGTATCTTATTTAACTTTTGTCTTGTAAGACTTGTGTCCTTTGTGTTTGTCATTTGGGGGGAGGGAAACTAAAACAAATTTGGCATATTACAGTTTTTTCTTAATTTGGATCTATATCAGGCAATCCAATTATATGTTGTGGATATGTATGCAATGAATGCTTCTGTTAAAAAGGGGGGGTCACTTCACTGTCATCTGGGGACCCCCCCACACACTCCCCCAAATCCTGTGGGGACCTCCCTGGGGGTCCCGACCCACAGGTTGAGAACCACTGGTCTAGGACTCTCCAAAATTGGACCCAAAAATGTGTCATCGATCAGGCTACTAGACCAAACAACAAGCAAAGACACAGAAACATACTGGTCAGGTGGAAGAAGACACCGTCCAGCACTGACACAAAGACAGTTAATGCTTGATATAAACACTCTCACGTGTGTGTGTGTGTGTGTGTGTGTGTGTGTGTGTGTGTGTGTGTGTGTGTGTGTGTGTGTGTGTGTGTGTGTGTGTGTGTGTGTGTGTGTGTGTGTGTGTGTGTGTGTGTGTGTGTGTGTTTTCATTCACACACACACACACACACACACACACACACACACACACACACACACACACACACACACACACACACACACACACACACACACACACACACACACACACACACACACACACACACACACACCAGAAGGTGCTCAGGGCACACAGACACACCCAGTGTTATTGAGGTCAGAAACACGAGGTCACATAAAATGCCATTGCCCATGTGTGTATTTTTGTTGTGCACAAACAGACGCACACAAATACACACTCTGGCTTAAATGATATAGATTTAGTAAAGAAAACTCATACCACACTGTTGAATACTGTGAATTGTAGTCTTTTTATGTACATACTGTAATAAAGCAAGAGTCCCAGGTTAATCCTAGTGCCAAGATCAGTTTTAGCCCTATATACTTTGTCAAATAGCAAAAACAGAAGTCTAAAATCTCAAACGCATCGCAATTCGCATTGTGACACATTTTGAGCTTGTGGATAGGCCATTCCTGAACATTTTCAAAGTTCTAGAAGGTTTTAGGAGGACATTTTTGTGCATTTCCTTTTTTTTTTGTGGAAAATGTTGCCTACAATGAATGACATAGTTGAAAGTGTTTAGATATATGATTAAAGGTTGATGATGAGTAACTTGATGTGTTAACCAGGTATTCTGAACACAACAAATAGTATCATGTAGAGGAAACCATCTCCAACACCTTTCCCCATGAGGCAATATCAAACATGTACATCACAGGGCGACCGATAGCAAAGTGGTCAGGGCATATACAGTATGCTACATAGGTCAAGTGGTCAGGTGCCAACCGTGCCATACCCTGCACCAACACACACAAAACAAGAATCAATTGGATAACATATCCAATGTGAGTGTGTGTGTGTGTGTGTGTGTGTGTGTGTGTGTGTGTGTGTGTGTGTGTGTGTGTGTGTGTGTGTGTGTGTGTGTGTGTGTGTGTGTGTGTGTGTGTGTGTGTGTGTGTGTGTGTGTGTGTGTAATATATCAATATATCAACCAATAACTCACACCAAATATCAACAACGTTTTAGAAACAGGGACAAACCGCAACCACCAGTCTTTACAAGCACCTTCACAGAAAAACAAGGGCAATGTCGCTTACAATAAGCTGACAGGGCAACCAATCATGACGCGTTGCAGAGCCTTTTTTTACCAAAACACGCCCACAATTCAGTCTAAACACATCCCACCAATGGACAGGGTGTTTCTTAGAGAGTGTTACACACACTCTTTAAAAGGGGAGATTAGACACCACACACACATATGTGATCCTACCTGCAATGTTTGAATCGGAGGACAAAAAGGCTCCTCCTTCCGTTTCCTGCTTCCTTGTCAGTGAGCAGCCTCCTCTCGGACCCTGCTGGTTGACGGAGGACAGAAGGTCCAGTGGCCCATGGACAGGTGCAGTGACCTGAGCTCCCGGGTGAAGGGACGACTGGCTACAGGTCCATCGTGTGCCTGCTGCTGGTCACACCGTCTCGAACATCTCCGTCCATCAGTCAGTCAACACCTGGGGGGGGGGGGGGGGGTATAGTAGGTTATTACTATCAGGGATCTCCACCTATACCAAAACATCTGCAGTGACATAAATTCATCTAAACTAATCAGGGCTAGAATTCGGAAATGTAACCACTTGAACGAAAGTGTTCCTATTATGGGCATTTGATAATAGGCGAACAGCCGGTGAAAATAGGCGATCATTTGGCGAAAATAGCTGATCTACAAGCACGTAGATCCGCTATTTGCGGCAGAGATTTGGTGTAGAGGGAGAAAATGGAGGGGGCCAAGAATACAGTAGATCCCTGGGGGACCTTGATCAACAAAGTATATAAGGTTTAAGTGTTTAATTGCAGAACCAAAGCAAAGAATGTAGAACTGTCCGGGGAAGCATCTATGTCATTTTCGATCTTAGCGTTGGCTATTCAAGAATAGCATAAAAAAAATGTCTGCTACTTTTGAAAAATCTTGAAAGTGAAGAGAACTACTGATTTAGAGGGCACTTGTAGAATCGGCCTCAGGTCTTAATGGGTTAATATTGGGACGGTGTCAGGATTGACAAGATTTGTCATGAAATTAAGAATATGTGCACCTGATGAACACGAAGACTAATGACAGTAGTAGTAGTAGTAGAAGTATTTAGTAGTAGTATTTTATTTTGGTCTTAGCAGGATAAATTCAATATATTCAACATATCATCATATCATATCATATATGGTTTAGACCAAAAAGGTGTAGGCTGAAGCCAATGGCTTATTTTGCCTATCCTTTTTCACACAAAACAAATTGACGTAAAGGAAAAAAAGAAAAACTACGAAAACAAGAAAAACAAACAAACAAACGAGAAAACAGACAAAAGAGAAGATTAACACAGCAGAGAAAAACAAGACAAACGTGATCACAACAACCAAAAGACAAGACTTACAGAATTCTTGAATTATCATATTACAATATCCATATACAATACTATAGTAATCAATTTGAATAATACTTTATAATACATAATTAATATGTATGTAATTAAGATATGATTTATAAGATAATATAGCAAAGCTAACATTCCTTCAAATTCACATTAATGTTCTATATTTATCTATTATTTTAGATTTATACATTCTTTTAAATTTATTTATGGATCTACACTTTTTTTAGTTCATCGTCCAAACCGTTCCAAAGATTTACCCCTCTGAAACTTATGCATCTACCTTTTTTATTGGTTCTTGCCTTAGTCCCCTTAAAAATACCGAATCCCCAGCAGTCCAGAGAAGATGTAACAGACATATGAGCTACTAGCCCACACAGACAACAGCCTTTCAAATATGTATGTCTTAATGCTGCTTATTTCAGGGTAAATGAAACCTATCCTAGTCAGTTTAAATCCACACACACACACACACACAGGATGTGCAACCAAACCAATAGGCCTCACCTGCATCGAGCTCAGCTCAGAGCAGTGAATCAATCAGTGCGACAAAAGCAGATGTTACAGTCATACATCACCTAAACTCAACATTTTCGATTCACAGATAGCCACCGATTATTGATGTAGCTTGATGTGTAAATTCAACACCCAGATGGGCATGAATTGAAAGAATGTAATAAATAACATTTCGATGTCAAATGTCAAATCTAATTTCAATGACCATTTAGGCATTTATTAGACAGCTGTAATTTTTCCATTGGCATTGTATCACTTCATTTAGATAGGAGAGTGCAGAGAGACAGAAAACTGAAGGCAGAGCGAGGGAAGACATGCAAGACAAGTAAGACTGGCTATCGGCTTTGAACTCGAGTCCTTGCAACTCGCAGGGAGCATGTGGTCAGTCAGGCACCAGGCAGACTGTACGAGTCCAGAGCGACTCACAGATTCAACCAAGCCGGAAGGATCAATAACATGCAGTATATGGACCACTTCCGCAACCGACTTCCCACGCTGAAATGTCAATTGACTTGACATTGTTCCAGGCAAAGTGGGGGCCGGCCGTATGAATGCATGCCCCGCATGGGGCCTCATGCAGGAGAGAGGGCAGCATGAATGAATCAATGTGATTCACAGGACACGGTCCACCCACCACCTAGTGAAGCACTGTAGCTCGCTAGATCCATGCACTGCCAGAGAACCCCAACCACTCACCAGAAGAAAGAAGAAACACCAAACTATTCTTCCTCCCCGCCTGCTCTCCACAAATGAGTCCTTTGTCCATCAGAAAACACACACACAACACACACACACACACACATACAGTACAGAGGGGTGGGTTACATTGCCAGCTATGCACAGTGGAGAAATGCTGACCAGTGACACCAACCACACCACGCTCACAGGCCTGTATTGTAAACAAACACACACAGCAAACAGTGTGACAGTAGCAATAGCCTCAGGCGTGTCACTGATGTATTGACACACGGCATTCATGCGTTCATACACTAAAAAGCATGTCATCTCCCATTGACGGCACTCTTTGACACCACGTGTCTGTCTGTGGGGCCTGCTGCCGGTTTTTACATTTCCGTTATGCAACGCTCTACAAGTGGGCAGTGCAGAGAGGAAATGGCAGTTTATGGTTGGAGCCCCCACCCTGACTGACACACACACACACACACACACACACACACACACACACACACACACACACAGTCTCCAGAGACATCTATGAATGGTCTAAAATAAATCCCATACACCACTGGGCTAGAATGAAAAGTCCCTTGTACCCCTGCTGAGTTTGGTCCTCTAACACAATGGTTCCCAATAGGACTACACAATGAACTGCATTTTTCTCATCATTGCAAATTTGCAATATGAATTTCCACATATAGAGCTCAGCTCCCACATTGATGTTGCTGGGTTTTCAATGTAATGAGTCCCAGGACCCATGGCATGGGATGGGTGGTCTTTTATATGGGTCTCCCACCCAGGGAAATGTTATGGGTCCAAAATAAAAAGTGTATTTTTGTTGACAAATTGCATCTATTTTCAAAAGAAAATGATACATTTTAGACATATGGTAATTTGTGAATCAGGACATTCTGCATAATGAGTATTTTTACTTTCGGTACTTTATTTTGATGCTTTAGAAGTAAAAGTACTTTTGAACTTTTACTCAAGTAAATTTTGATTACCGGACTTTTACTTGTAACAGAGTATTTATACTTTTACTTAAAGGGATAGTTCACCCTATCGATTAGTCACCCAATGGAGACTTGAATTCATGGATATATCATTTTTTTTGTCGCATTCCTAAACCAATGATTTGATGACCAGCAGACCGGTAGGCAGAGGTTCCGGTAGGAGACACAAAGGAGACTCTTTGTGTCTCCTACAGGAACTGCTGCCAGTCATCAAATTATTGGCTTAGGAATGCGACAAAAAAAAATATATATCCATGAATTCTCCATGGAGTCTCCATGGAGTGACTAATCGGTAGAAAAAAGGGGGTGAACTATCCCTTTAAGTAAAACATTTGAGCACCTTTTCCACCACTGCCCATGAACATATCGATGGTGAGTTTACTTTGTCAGTTATGTTAATACGTTGCGGGATAGACTGCACCACAACTGCTCAACATTCCACATTCCACATTATTACCGATACCTACAAATTATTAGGGTTGTCCGATATTGGCTTTTTTACCGATAACCGATATTGTCAAACTCTTAATTACCGATACCGATATCAACCGATACCGATATATGCGGGGATTATTGTGATTATGGTAAGCTCAAATTTCATATCACACACACCATACAGTAAGAACTACTGTAAATTATTTAAAATAAATAAATAAATAAAAACTTTTTTTTTTCCAAAAACCGATACCGATATTTTCCGATATCGATTTTTATGCTAATATCGGGAGGCCGATAATATCGAACATCCCTACAAATTATCCACTGTAAACAGGCATCTGTTTATTAATACTGATGTTAGAAGAAGTTAGCCCAGCCCATTGTGTCTCTGTCCGTGCCTCTGTGGTGCTGAAATTGTCAAACCCCCCCCCCACCCCCCCTTCTCTCTCTCATGCTGTCTTTTTGTTTGTATTTGAGTCCCAATGAAAACATTGTGGGAGCACTTAAACTTTGCTGTGAGTGGGAGTGGGTTGGCCTGTCACAATTATTACATGATCGCATAATTGCAATTATTTGAGATAATTACAATTATTTTTTGCATAATCATTTCCTTTTCATGTTGAAAAATGCATTTTGAGCTTGTAGATCGGCTATTTCTTAAGTATAAAATAATGTTATTTGTCATATCTGCCCTGTGCAACGTTTGTTTACGAAGTAAAAAAGAAATGTAATTTGTATTCATAACTTTCCAATGACAAAAACACAATTAAATCATTAATCGCAATTATTTGAGTGACAATGAATCGTCAAACAAAATCTCATGAATCGTGACAGCCCTAGGAGTGGGTGGTCAAAAACTAAACTACGGGCATGATGGGTTGAAAGCATTGCAGGAGCAGGAGAACATGGTCAGAACTCTAATCAAGCGGGAGTGGGTGGCAGCTGCATTAATAGGGTTTGGCTGGTGTCCAGTGTAAACACAAGTAAATGTGGACGGCATGCGAGCATAGATGTAATGAAACCTCACTGTTGGTTATCTGGTCAGGTAGGAGAGATAATAAAACAAACAGCAGAGACTAGTCAGACTTAAACCCCTGTCTCAGCCCTCTGCAGAGTCACTGCTGATTCATGCACTCCACACAGTCAACAGAACGCCCTTTCTTTCAACCCCCCCCCCCCCCCCCCCCCCCCCCTCCCAACCAACTGATGAAGTCAGCGTGTCACCACTCCCGCGTTTTGAATTGCCACATCTTTATTCATCAGGCTCACTTGAACACACAAACAATGGCCTTTGTCTGGGACTGGACTGTTCCTTCAGGTCAGGCACTAATAGATCCTTGCCGTCAGGGCAGAAACTGAGTTTTTGTAAATTAATGCCCTAACTTGATCATACTACAGCGTCACACAAAAGTGACAAAAGTAGTAGATCTAAAATCTCCCTCATATCAACTCTGGTTAACCTTAACTGCACCTGTTTTTGAATGATGTACTTGTGTGGATGAATGAACTATGGGATTTTCAACAGTCTTTAGTTGTTAATTTAGTCACTTTCTCTTCAATATTGTGTAAACCTGATAGTGTTGCTATATGTTGTGCAGCATTTTATGTTAGTAGTTAAACAAAACAGCAGCTTAGACTTTGAAGACGTCACCAAATTCAGCCGCAAGCACAACCTAACCTAATCCCTAATACTGAACTGTTCCATTAACAACAGAAGATTTTCCTATTCTTCTACCGAGAAAAAAATAGAGTCAAACACAGTAGCAGGTCATTTGATACGACCCGGTGTCCAAAAGCCTTCTCCCCTACCAGTCAGCATCATTGAAACACTATTCTCTCTGGGGGTTAGAGAAGACCTTACAGAAAACTGTACCATCACTATCTCTCACTCTCACTCTCACACACACACACACACACACAGTCACACACACACTCACACTCACACACTCACACTCACACACACGCACACACGCGCACACACGCACACACGCACACACGCAGTAACCTAACACTTTACCATGTCTCCCTCCTCTGTGTGTTGAGAGGAGGGTCCGGGCACCTAGGCTCAATGTAGCCTGACAGCACGTTGCGGGTTCGAGTCCAGAAACTTCTGACATTTTTGAATTTCTTTGGTCCAGGTGGTTGGACAAATGTGGTTAACATTGGTAAGAGGAAAAGTAAGACGCGTAGCTGCCCGAACCTCTAGTTTTTACAAAGTGCTATACCAATAAGGAGTAGTAGTAATAGTAATGCCTATATAGAAACTAAGTGGATAAATGCAAATAACAGTATAGCTAGAACACAAAATTACATCACTTTACTGTAATACAGCCTTTCAACCAAGAAAACACAACACATGCTATATCACAATATTAGCATATCTACAATCGAACATATTGCATTATATTACTGTTTATGTGTATAGGGAAGAGATATCTTGTTACCAATACTTCTTCATACTAGGAGCATAAATCTGTCATTAATTTAACAGGCAAATCACTACTGTTCTGGAAACACAAACATCCTAACACCAGTGCTGATGGATATCATGTCCTTAACTGTCATTGGACTTTCTGACCTGGTTCTCCCCTGTGAAAACGCCTATCTGCAAATATGTCTTATCAGCTGCTGTATATAAACTATGGCTTCAATTGCGCTTACTCATCAAGCCTTTTTCAATCTGTGTATTTTCCACACAGGAAGGTGTACTGTACCACGCTTTCAAACGGCAGCATCCTGTTCTAGGGGAGTTGGCAATGGGCCCCGCTTGGCACCGGCTGTGTTGCCAGCTGCCTAGCGGGCATTGATCCCAGCACTGACTTACAGCTTCCTGGGTGACTTTGTTTTCAAGCCATTGGAACTTGTCATCATGACGCCTGGCTGTGATTGTACTCTCTCTAAACCACTGTTTCCAAAACAGTGGGCCGGACCCATCTTTGGGTCGTGGGCCGATTTGTATGGGTCGATTTGTATGGGATCTTAATTTTTTCGTTTCCTACATTTAAAAAAAAATAAAAAATAAAATAAATAATATATATATATATATATATATAATTTTAAAAAAATCACACAACTTTTCATCAATTAAAAACAATGATTCAAAAGTATTTCATTAATAAAAAGAACATCATTTCCATAAATACATTTAAAAATGTGTTGTTTGTTTTTAGTTCCGTTCTATATAAGCTGTAGTTACAAAACTATTTAATCTCTGCTTTTATATGAAATGCGGGAAAACTTTTTTTTTTTAGGACTTAGTGTTGTCAGATCTAGACACGTGAAAAGAATAAATAAATAGTGAAAGTAAATAAAAAACGGAGGTATACTAAGTCGGCTACTGGCAGTGTGCCCAAGAAATGTGTTGCTGTGTGTCTGGCGGTTTGTGAGATGGTGATTTTATCAATGGCACTGTTAAAATGTTTTGCCATTTTTGACCCAAACCCTAAAGCCAAAAATAGCAGATGAACACATTTTTTTTAATGAGTCCGCGACCCACTAAAATAGGTCTGGTTTTTTTTTTTACAATCTACTGTAGTAGAATGTAGCTCAAGGACTTTACAATGCATCATCTACTGTAGTAGAACGTAGCTCAAGGACTTTACAATGTTACATAATCTACTGTAATAGAATGTAGCTATAGGACTTTACAATGCATCCTCTACTGTAATAGAATGTAGCTACAGGACTTTACAATGTAACATAATATACTGTAATAGAAGAATGTAGCTACAGGAATTTACAATGCATCATCTACTGTAATAGAATGTAGCTACAGGACTTACAATGTATCATCATCTACTGTAATAGAATGTAGCTACAGGACTTTGCCCCCTGGGGTGATAATGGTGGGTCAGTGTGATTGTATTGCCCTACAATTGGCTGTGAGCCATGAAGGTTAATGGGCCAGAGGGAAAAAAGGGAAAAAAAACAGCTATGTGCAAACTGATTTAAATCATGATGAGCATAAAAACTATATGAATTACAGCTGACCTGTACGCCTTATGGCACTGATGGAGAAGAGAAGGTCATGTATGCATGACATCCATGGAATCAAGTGCTCTAGAGTGAGTGTGTGTGTGTGTGTGTGTGTGTGTGTGTGTGTGTGTGTGTGTGTGTGTGTGTGTGTGTGTGTGTGTGTGTGTGTGTGTGTGTGTGTGTGTGTGTGTGTGTGTGTGTGTGTGTGTGTGTGTGTGACTACACTAGTTTTAACTCATTCTCTATGACTTCCGTTCTTTGTTTCAGTCAATGAGCGGTGCGTGCGTGCGACCATGTGTGTGTGGTATACTAAGGCTGGGTTGGAGTGTGTGCTGAGGTGAGGGGAGGTGTAGTGTGAGAGTGTGAGTGTGTAATGTGTAGGAGGCAAAGATCCTGTAAGTACTGCCCTCAGGCCTTCTATCACCAGGCGCGTGCATGTGTGTGTGTGTGTGTGTGTGTGTGTGTGTGTGTGTGTGTGTGTGTGTGTGTGTGTGTGTGTGTGTGTGTGTGTGTGTGTGTGTGTGTGTGTGTGTGTGTGTGTGTGTGTGTGTGTGTGTGTGTGTGTGTGTGAGAGAGAAGGAGACAGATGAAACATAACAAGTGAAGACAGGAACAACCTCTGCTACCTCTACGATTCTTTTTGCTATTTTTCTCAGAATTCCTTTCCCCCATCTTCATGGTCTTGCTTTCACTCAGAGGACAAAATATCCAATTCCAAAACATTAGTCACCTGCCTTTACAAAACTTGACATAACATATAAAGGATAATATTAACTTGTACTGTACAACTCCTGTTATAGTGCTCATATGCTGGACATTTTTGACAGCCATTGTAAAGCCTAGTTCGTTCACTCAGTACTTCGTATTACAGTGTCACATTTAGGGATGGGACGATAATTGTTATGATCGTGATAATTGTCCTCCTTTATACACTAGTCTAGATGAATGAATTAGCTTTTGATGAGCTGCAAATTCAGTACCACTTAAACCCTCTATACTTGATAAAACGGAGCTGTTGGTGGTACGCTCGTATTTTCACTCTGCACAAATCGTAATCGTATTGATACTTTTGAGTTCTTCCATCACTGCCTGTGGTAGGCTACGCACATCCCGTCATGTTCAGTCTGTACTCACTCTGTGTTCTCCTCAGCCTTTGTTTGTGTTGATAGTGTTTGGTCACACTGTACAGTAAGTGCTGCACTTCAGCCTGCCTTGTTCTGATTTGAAAGGCATTGTCCCCTCAGTGATTATGAACATTGTTATTATTAGGCCACTAGAGGTAATTCAGTCGCACCAACATGCGCTGACCACACACACATCAGAGATATAAGATCCTCTCTCCTGTGCTATAAGACAGTGGTTGAGTGGTTCTCAAACCTTTTCATGTCAAGGACCCCCAAATTGATAAATATTTGGCCGCGGACCCCCATCTGAAAATATGATGTGCCAGGGACCCCCAGAAGCAAAGATTTGTGTTAAAAATGTTCACTAAATGTTCAGGATTTTTGAAAAATAGCAGATCTACAAATTCATATTCACAAATTCAGGACTTGTAGATCTGCTATTTTTGAATAGCCAAAGTATAAAAGGTTAAAGTGGTTAAAATTATTGTGACGCTACGTGAACTACTTTTGCTGGGAACCCCCTAGAACCCCCCCAAGGACCCCTGGGGGTCCCCGGACCCCACTTTGAGAACCAATGCTATAAGATTCATCAAGGTTGGAAGGCCCGGAAGTTTGTGAAAGGGATGTTTTGTGTCTTTTGTTTTACATTTACAGGGTAAAAAAACGTGTTTGCTGCAATAAAATATATTGATACTTTTGTGTTAACTATAATCATAAGGATTTTTTTATTTTTTTTTCATATGGGGTAGCCTACCTACTTCAGCCACTTGGGGTGTCCCTGTATATGAAATGGTGACACTGATATCACAAGCTGTTGTAATGTGTGTAATACTGTAATTCTCAGCATTTAACAGAAAACAGCCTACTTCTCTGCCTACTTAAACCAACTGTAGGCCAGTGGTTCTCAACCTGTGGGTTTGGACCCCCAGGGAGGTCCCCGCATGCTTTTGTGGGGGTCCGCAGATGACAGTGAAGTGACAATTTAAGGACTTTTTAATGCCTTAAAAAAAAATCATTACCGCATAAAAAGTAATCAACAAACTATACTATAAAAACTGGTCAAACATTGGCCAAATTGTCAAATAATATTATTAATAGGCAAGAATTGACGATCTACTATCGGCTATTCTAGGTGAAAATAGCCGATCTACAAGCTCACAACGCCTCGCAATGCGAGGCGTTGTGAGCTTGTAGATCTGCTATTTTCACAATATTTAATGCCTCAACTCGTACAATTCCAAGTGCTGGTCAGGGTGGGGGGTCCCCAGTTCAAAAATATGATTATTTTGGGGGTGTCGCGGGCGGCCTGAAAAGGTTGAGAACCACACTGCTGTAGGCTATAGGCTTGTGGTTCAGTATATTAAAAGTTCATAAGCTGATATTTCCACAAGTTGTGGAACAAAATGCTCCAAGTAGGTTTCACAACAGCCACTTTTGCAGTGACATTTCATGTCACCTGTTTACTGTTTTCTGTAACGTATTACGTATAGCTTATAATAATAAATGACGGCGTGACATCACACAATGAAAACAACAGGTATTTTATAGTCTTAAAATTGGCATATTTGCGATGCAAACATTGCTGCTTTTCATGTAAATGTAAAACATGAAATTGTAAGCTACTTGAGGTATTTTACTTCACTGGAGTATTTCCAATCTTCAATACTTGTACTTCAATACTTGTAATTTCCCCTTGGGGGGGATGAATAAAGCATACCTGTCCTACCTACCTACTTCTACTCCACTACATCTCAGAGGCAAATATTGTACTTTTACTCCACTACAATTATTGAAAACTTTAGTTACTAATTACTTAGCAGATTATTGCTAAATTATTATATTATGAAACATACATTTACCACTTTAGCCCTATTTTATACCTCGACAACGCTTGGCGATGTGTTGTGAGCATGTGGATCTGCTATTTTCAAACATTTTAGTACTTTTACTTTTGGTACTTTTAAGTATATTTTGATGCCAATAGTTTTGTAATTTTTACTCAAGCAACATTTTCAACACAGGCCTTTTACTTGTAAAAACGAGTATTTTTATAATGTGATATTGCTTTGGCTATTCAAAAATAGCGATCTTCAAGCTCGTAGATCTGCTATGTTGAAAAATCATGAAAATGGGTGCAAATCTTTGATATATATACAGGGTTGAGCTGTAGGGGGTACGGGGGGGTACGGCGTACCCTTAGTTCTGACACTGTGGGAGCTGGGGGCGCGTGTGCACGCACCGTCAGCGGCGGTCTTTAACGCCTTAAGTTTAAAAACAATAGCCTCTCAAGGTTCGCGCCGTCAGTGGCGAGCCGTTCTCAATAGCGTCTACCTGGCTGCTTTGCATAACATTAGGCTACTCGAGAAAAGACACAGACTTGAATTGAATGTGTTACATTCCTCTCACAATGACAGACAACATCTCTGCACTGCAAGGTGTGAAGGGGATCGCTTAGCAGAGGACCCAGTTCTCTGAGACAAGACAAAGACAAGTTGTCTGATTATTTTAAGTAGGCCTACTTATGTGTGGGTGAGTCTATGTAAAGGGCTTTTATATAAAATTAAAAGGAAAATAAAATAATTAATTTGAAACAAAAATAAAACAACAAATTAACAATGCAACAATACAACAAAATAATAATACATATGCTTACATTAATAATCACATGTTGAATACAGTATTTCAACTAGCACTGAGCTGAGTGGCTATGTGCGCGCACGTGCGCGCGCGTGACATCATAAAATACAGTACCCTTAGTTCAAAAATCCACAGCTCACCACTGTATAATATAATATTTTAAGCGAACATTTCTAACTCAAATTTCTGCTGCTGATGGTCCCTGGGGGTCTGCGGCCAAACACATATAATTGTGGGGGTCCTTGACATGAAAGGTTTGAGCACCACTGATATCACAGCAACATAAGTGTTTCAGGGAAACTGTTAGGATTAACAGTGGTTTTCAACAGTGGTCCGGGACCACCAGTGGTCCTTGAGGGAGTACCAGGGGGTCCCCAGCGAAATTAGTTACAGTGTCACAATCATTTTAGCCGCTTAGCTTGGCTATTCAAAAATAGCAGATATACAAGCTCATAGCGCGGCACCGAGTGCCGCGCTATGAGCTTGTAGATCTGCTATTTTTGAAAAACCTTGAAAAAGTGTGCTATCTATCTTAGAATATTTATATTTTTTTAAAGCGAAAATTAACTGATATCTTTGCTTCTGGCGGTCCCTGGCACAAAACATTTTCAAATGGGGGTCCACGGCCAAATGTATATCAATTTAGGGGTGCTTCGCATGAAAAAGGTTGAAAACCACTGATTTAGAAGACATTTTTGTAGAATCGAATTCCACCACATGTCTGGTTGTCTGCACCTCCTTACCTGTCACTCTCAGCTCTGTCACTCTGCTGTCACACAGTCACCTCCTCCTCCTCCTCCTCCTCTCCCTCCTCGTGTCCTGTTGTGTTTGGCTCTCCTGGCAAACTTTCAGCTACAAAGTAGCTTCACTGGCACTGCGGCACTAGTTGTATCATCTAGAATAAACTACTCACGCCGCGGGTTCATCTCACCCGTCACATGAATAATGTGGGCCAACATTCATACAACTCTGCCGCTCGTATTAGTAGTATTAGGCTAGTTGTAATCCTTCTTCACCTGCACGGTACGCAGTGCAGTCAGTGCTGTCTGTCTGTCTGTCTGTCGAGCTGCCGAGAGTCAACGAACGCGTTCTCTCTCTCTCTCTCTCTCTCTCTCTCTCTCTCTCTCTCTCTCTCTCTCTCTCTCTCTCTCTCTCTCTCTCTCTCTCTCTCTCTCTCTCTCTCTCTCTCTCTCTCTCTCTCTCTCTCTCTCTCTCTCTCTCTCTCTCTCTCTCTCTCTCTCTCTCTCTCTCTCTCTCTCTCTCCTGTCAACCCACTCTTAAAGAGACACGCACCACTTTTGTGTGCGTTTACATTGCAACAGTGTTTCCCAAACGTTTTCATTTCTGTTTGCCGCTGCCTTTGAAGTTAAGTAGCAAAAATATTTAATTATATTATGTATATATTATATAGACCCTTAACAGACGACGTCCCACTGGCTCCAAATGGAACCCATTCTATCAGGCCTCACTAGTAAACAAACAGGTGTACAGCAGATACATGCCCCACAGCACACACTACAGTAATTATCCCATTCCCTCCCAATAACAACGACTATTCCAATACTTTTACTTCTACTCCGCTACAAATATTGCTTTTACTCCATTACAATTATTTGACAACTTTAGTTATAGTTACTTTGCTGATTTAGATTATTATCACAAAACATACATTGACCACTTCAGCCCTACACATTTCGGCCATTTGAAAATAGCCATTCTACGTAGATCTGCTATTTTCAAAAGATTTGTTTATACATGTTGAACTTGTGAAATGGGAAATGTGAATCCACACAATGAGTACTTAAAGTTTTGGTAAAGTTTGATGCCAATACTTTTGTACTTTTACTTAAATACTTTTGTACTAAAAATGTGAGTACTTTTTCCATCATTCACTACTACTACCTTATGCAAACTAAGGGTAGATAATTGCAAGTCAAGGTCCTTTCATTAAGGTGTGCTGCGCCACCTTGTGGCTTAACACTGTCATTACATCACTGTTGGACATGTGAGGTTTCCACCCGACAGAGACGATATGTTTTATTACTTATTTTCTTTTTCATAGAATTGACCACACAAATGTACCGGTGTGTTTCATTGCATGGCGTTATCTTATCTTCCAAAAACACTGTTGCCCAAATTTGTTTGGCGGTTGGTTGGTGGTTGCTTTATGGGCACTTATTGTTTTGGACAGACTGAAATCCGTTCTTCTGTTAAATCTTATTTCAATGTTCCTGCGGTTCACTGTATTTTTGTAATAGATGTGACAGCTTTTATTCTTTTACACTGGGGTTTATATTTTGGTTCTTGCAGTTTGGGAACAGGGTCTTGATAACCAGCAAGTTCTATATCAGATGCTTTTCTCTGTTCAGTCTACATTGTGAGGAGAGGGCGGCTTCTCCCAACCCCTGGTGTTGATGTAATGACAAGATTAAACCACAAGATGGAGGAGTAAACCTTACATGTGTTTGCTTATTAAAGAGTCAAGGGGTCCTAATCAAAGTAAAGGCCACACAGCCATGCGGTTAAAAAGGCACATTAAAGTCTAGAAACCAAAAAAATACAAATTCATAAAATAAAGTTCAGGCAAGTTAAACAAATGACAATTACTTGGCAACATATCTCTTGATGTATTTTTGAAAGTAATTTTGTTATTGTACAACTGATAATTAAAAAAAGTGATTTTACCACTACTACTTTAATCTCAACTGTTCATCAGTACCTCTATTAAGGTCCGTCTGTGGCCTGATGGAGGCCCTTAAAAATTGGTTGATTTTGGTTAGTCATTTCATTTAATACATATTGCAGGGCCAGTCATGCCATGTGATACAAATATCCAAGTAGTTTAACTGTAAGCCTACAGTTACACTGTTAACTAGTGAAGACCTAAACATTTTTCATTCATTCTTTATTTTGGGAATACATTGAGGGGTGGACCCTCATTTTCAATTACAACAGGCAGATGGAGCAATACAGGCGATGACCTGGAGTAAAGGGGTTGAAGGGTGAAGGGATGAGGGGAAGGAGGGATGAATGAAAGGGTATAAAGAGGAGCAGATGACAGAAAGGGTATAAAGAGCAGCAGATGACAGGCTGAAGGAATGTTGGGTGAGGGTCCGATGAGCATGGGGGCAAGGGATAAGGGGAAGAGAGGTGTGGGCTTCCCCCTTGAATTATATTGTTCCAAATCCATTTAATTGAAGAACAGTGGTTCTCAATAACAAGGACCCCGTTTGGTGTGCCTTAGACCTCAGACCCCCAGTACAAATGGAACCAAACATTTGGCGTTAACTTACATACCTGTAATGGTCCATTTGGTTCCTATCAATCAATTAGCTGGGGACCCCCTGGAACCCATTCAAGGATCCCTGGGGGTCCCCAGACCCCACTTTGTGAACCACTGGTGTAGAATATAAAATAAAGAGAACACCACCGGTTATCTTGTATTGATTTAATGCAGCAAAAAAAAGGATAAGCACAACAGGTTCAGAAAAAGACAATTGCCTAGAACAACTTTCAAAACACAAACATAATATTCAACCATCCGTCAAAACCCACTGATTTCTCAGTGGGTTATGCCCGATTTGTACTAAATTGGATGCCAGTGATGTGCAGAAAATAGCCGATCTACAAGTTCACAATGCCTCGCGCTGCAACACATTGAGCTTGTAGATATGGCTATTTTTGCTATGCGACACCAGTACTTATAAATCCTTACAAAGCGACATTAACCACACACCTCTTTTACTGTTAACTAATTTGTCTCAGCAAAAGTCTTAATATTCCAGATTCTGAGTCTTGGAAGTGGTTTATAAACTTCTGGTCAGGAGGACCAGTGAATTCAAATAATGATAATTGAAGTCAAAATGTTACCAAATGCTTCAGGAAAATACTATTTCTTAGTGGTATTACAAGGTAATTTAAATTAAATCAATTTGTCTGAACTCTGAACCAAGGCTTAAGAAAACAGCTGAGCGATTTTCCCCCCAGAGAAAAGAAAAATTACTGACAACAGAATGTTTTTTACATCTTAAATAATACAAGAGCAAACAAAAAAAAACTACAGTTTGAGCAGACAGACCGAGGGCCTTATTTTCTTACATTCATTAGGTTTCATTTAAAATGTCCTTCTGAGACATCAAATTCTCACAAATAGTATTTGTGCATATCTTCTCAAATATTGCGGGTTTTAAATGTAATCTGAAATGTAACCTCCAGGGGCAGACCTTCCTTTACCAAAACATTTTTTGGTTCTAGCAAAACAGCAGGCAGACAACTATGAAAAGCATCAGAAATAATATAGTCACTATAACTATATGATTTGAACATAAGTGTTGATCATCATATACATTACAAATGTACATCCTCCCAAGAACTCCAAAAATGATGCAGTTGAACAGAAAAGGCACAGGTAAAGCCCCTTTAACAAGAGAGTAGAACAAAAGAGAGCAGAAAAGGACTTTCATAATGAATAATCACACAATAAAAACCCTAAGAAATAAAAACCCATTTTTGTATTGATTGTAATAGATCATTTCTGCATTGACTGCAGTGGCCCTACATCTTTTTGTAACATCTTGCAAGAAAAGGGACATATTCCAAACCAAACACTCGGATCAGTTGACCAGTTTTTTTTAAATACGACTTAACCACCTAAACCCTATACTCAGGTGACTGGAGTCCCTCAGGGTTCTATACTAGGACCCCTCCTGTTTTTCCTCTACAAAAAATATCTTCGGTAATGAAAAACGGCCAATCTACAAGCTCTCTACGCGTCGTGTTAGATCAGCGATTTTCACAGATTGCTTGGCCCCCCGAATAGGGACGATATAGGGTTCAAGTGGTTATTAAGGAAATTAATTACAATGCCAACAGCATTTGATTTGAATTAAAGATGCCAAGCTCAGGCGGCAAGGTCAAGAAGAGCTCTACGGCTCCTTCACACCTAGCATTGGCACCGATCAGGAACACTTTGGCAATACACGGCTGTTGCCAACAGACAGTGGTGGAGGTTACATTTACTCAAGTACTGTACTTAACCCATTAAGACCTGAGGCCGATTCTACAAATGCCTTCTAAATCAGTAGTTCTCAAACTTTTTCGTAATTAAAAAATTATTCAAGATTTTTCAAAAACAGCAGATGTACAAGCTCGCAGTGCGGCACAAAGTGACGTGCTGTGAGCTTGTATATCTGCCATTTTTGAATAGCAAACGCTAAAATGGCACAGATTCTTTCCCGGTTTTAATGGGTCAAGCACAATTTTGAGGTACTTTTACGTTACCATTTCTCAATACTTCAACTCCTACTACATTTTGACGCCAATGCTTTTGTACTTTTACTCAGGTAAAATGTTGAAGTAACAACTCTCAAGAGTACATCTTCCACCACTGCCAACAGACGGGACAATGCCCAGACAGGAAGCGCTTGTGCTTCCGCCACACAGTGTTCAAACCCCCGTCACATCTCAGCTCGAGGGCAGAAGACGTAGTGGCCTGTTCCTGATCCAGGGCCTGAGGGCTTTTCACTACAGAACTTATTGTTAAAAAAAAACAAAGAACAAATAACATGACAATGAAATGTCACAGAAAGAAGGCTTGTGAAGATGCGGACAACAGGCGCTGTTGTATGCTAAAGTTAACGGTATGTATATACACATACATTATGAGAAACACTGTTCCCGATAATGAAAACATCCACCCTCTACAGTCAAATATGGAGGGCACTGCCTCCGATACGGACACACGCTGGTAGGCAAAAACTACCGTCTTCTTCATCACATTATGGAAGACACTGCTCCCGATAATGTTTACAGGAAGCGCACGTGCCGTGCACCAAGAGACCAGTACTGAAGACACACTGAAGACGCCAAAAGTGTTCACGTAAAGAGGCAGCGTAGTGTAGAAATATGTGCTTCTCTCAGATCAGTCCCATTATCTAACAGCTTAGATGAACGTGGGAGGACCTGGCCGCTGATAAGTGTGTCCAGCACTGGCTGTCGGTCGGCACGTACGCTTCGGTTAGCAGATGCTGCTTTTGTCATTTCGACAGTATAACTGTCATAATTATGGAAGGCACTGCTCCCGATAATTATAGGTTTTCTTTAAAAAAGGCGTTAAAAAATACCATTTATAGTGATCCCTGTCACTGATAAATAAATAAACTAATAAATAGACGTACGTTTTTTTTTTTTTCTTTTTTCATTCGTTTCAGTGCCACGTGGTAAAGACCTTCCTCCGCACACCCCCGTTTTTTTTCCAGAGGCTGGAAGAGGTTTGTTCTCGTTGTCAGCAGGTTGGCTGTCGCAGTCGGCTCGGCAAGATAAATCACGGTCGGTGCGGGATGAACGAGCGCCACCTACTGTACGGTGTGAGTCGGTCAGTGTCTGTTCTTGCGTTAAGAGATCAATTGAGCACCGTCGGGAGACTTTACATAGTAGTACTAAGTAACAGCAGATTGTCTCATTTGAGGGTACTTTGCAGGCATACTCTGTCAATAACACTACCTCAGAATGCGTTTCAGTCCCCTTAACAATGTCAGAATCTCTTGACAATGCCTCTAGCAGCAATTTCCAGCACAAATAACACAATTCCAGCCGCCAGTATGAACCCACCCAGGTTTCAATCCAATTTGAGGCTTCAGCAGTGGAAGTAACAGCTGCAACTGCTTAAGAGATTATGATGAAAAAGCATCCATTTCACTACATTCAGCACTTTCTTCTTGGTGTGTAACACCAAACAAAGTAGTGCTGCCAGGTAATTTGGCCATGTGTAAGGTTGTTGTTACTAGCACCAAAGTATGTGAGGTGTGATATTGAATACCATATGTAAAAATTGTAAGACACTGCAAAGTGCGCAAATGTACTGGCCTTTTGATAACATATATATTTCCATCCTTTTGTGTTTTTTTTGGAATGAACGTTAGACCTTAAACAAGTCACGAATGTCTTACTTATTGGCGCTCGACTTGCATTATCTTGATTTATTTTGTTATTATTATTTTAAATTCCTGAAAGTTCCCTATACCTGCAGTTTGTCATGGTCAACGTGACTTAGTGTGTTTTTCAAACTGACTGTTGTATTAGGTCAGCTAAACCATGGGACAGGCAGAATCAGGGTGGTGAAATTCACTCCAAAGTGCGCAAATGTACTGGCCTTTAGATAACAATCCCCCAAACAATTGAGCTAGCTTTTGTCTTGAAAAGGCAGCTGAACTGCTTTCTGCAGAATTTCAGAGAAGGGTGCTTCGTAGTACATTACAGTGGAGTGTATATAAGAGAGGGGCGATAACTGTAACATTAACATTTTTTGTAACATCTAATCTATTTTTGGAACACTGCGACTAATTAATTTATTAATTTCTTTTTAAGTTACCAAAAGTTCCCTACACCTGCAGTTCATTATTGTCATCAACGTGGCTTACTGACAGTAGTTGTGTTGTTAGGTGGGCCAAACCATGGACGAGGCAGAATTAACAAGCCAAATTTATACTTTGGTTGCGCACCGGCGTCACGCAGCGAAATGAGCCGATCTACAAGCTCACAACGCATCAAATCACGATGCGTTGTGAGATTCTAGATGCGCTATTTTCTGTGCGTGACAAACCGGCGCGCAACCAATTGTAACAGGCCCTTTTTAGACTTCGTTATCCAGAGACCAGATGTCCCCTGCCAGTGCATTGGCACATCCCTGAATGGTCCAAGTGGCCAGGGCAAACTGCTCGCGGAACAGGTTGGCGTCGGCCGTGTTGTCGAGCTTGAGGACTTCCAGGTGGTCCAACAGACCCTTCAGTGTGTGGGGGCCCGAGCCAATCAGGATGTGGCGGAACGGACTGCTTGTGGGAGACACGTATGGCGACAGCAAGCTCTTCTCCACCTATGGGAACGGAGAGGAACCTTTGAGTGGATAAAGACACATACCACCTACTGTATACATACACACACACCATCACTTGTCCTGCTAGAAGCAAGGCATCTGAATCTAGCATTTCACTCTATGATCACCGTTTGAGGAGTCATTTGATTAGGATTCAAATACATGCAGGTTATTGACAATTATTACACTCTTTCAAATCTCGATTCCGTCAAGCAGAGACCTCCAAATGTTTTACTTTTAGTTTTTTTGTAAATTAATGCCCTACTTTATCATACTACAACGTCACACAAAAGCATAAGAAAATAGCAGATCGACAAGCTCTAAACAATCCTGAAAAGTAACAGTTTTGGACATACATGTAATGAGGTTTCCACCAGACAGAGATGATTCTAATCCACAGGATAAATAGCATCATGTCAGACCATTTCATAATAGGACTCAAAAGTGAAATCATAATTTCTTCTTTCTTACCCTCATGATACGGTCATTGATTATGCGGCACATCTCAATGTCCTCCAGGTCACTGTTGGTCAAGTCAGTTTGCAGGCTGCGAGAGGCACGGTTGTAGGATCCAGAGGCTGTGATCAGCCACTGCACCGTCAGGGCCTGGAGATCAGGCCGCATCTGGAAGCACAAAGGAACAGGAACAATGTAGTACTCATGGATTAAAGCAAAAATAAAATCTCAGAACCAAAACATTTTGTGCTTCAAGAGTGAAGACTATCTTGATGGTTGGTCTTGGCCCTTCCGGATGCAAGGAAACCAAAACCAACCAAGAACTGCACTGACTCTCACCCTCTGAACAGCCTTCACTTTGCGGTTGATGTCGAGCACCTTCGCGCGGATGATGTTCTCGTACTTCTGGACGCTCAGTTTCAGCAGGTGGTCGTGGACCAGCCTCAGAGCCATTTGGCCTGCAAACTGGGCCGCCGCCACGGTCATCCGAGGGGTCTGGCTGGAGGTAATGGAGTCCAGATTCTTACGGGTGTCCAGCATAGTGCCGAAGTACGGGTAGTCCTGCAAGGAAAAGTATAGGTATAGAGGTGTTTCAGGAACTACAGTAAACCAACTAGTTCATAACTAATCATCGCCGTCTTGTAAATGTAAAAAAAGAAAAGAAAAAGAGATTATTGAAATGGGTGAACATACCGAAGTGGAAGACAGTCGAAAGGAGGCAGAGGGAACGCCCGTGAAGGTGAGGAACGGGTAAGCAGGATCGTCCACTTGCAGAGGCTCTAGGCTGGAGGACATCAAACATGTGATTTTTTTTAAATCCACAAGTTCTATCTCCAAATAGAGAGGGGACATTGCAATGATCTCTTATGTCGATAAAGATGGCGGCAAATCTACAGTCCAATCCACATGACACTGATTTTAAACCTTTTATGCACTTTGTGTTCATTCCATTTTATTCTCTCTGCACAAACCAGGATTCCACCCCCTTTTACTTGTAACTGTGATGTAGCAATACAGTTTGATTGATTGACTAATTGATCCCCCCCCAAAGCCCAACTTACACATTAGCCTCCCAGTTGCCCTTGGCATGCTGTTCATGGAGGGTCACAGCAGGGTTATTGGGGGCCTTCACCTAAGAAAAGACCACATAAGACAGTCTGACATAAAATAACTTAAACTGCAACTTATATTAACAAAAATTGTCCTTAAGTACAGTACTTGAGTACATGTACTAAGTTACTCTTACACCACTGCTCTTACCTCTTTCAGAGTGCTCTCAATGAGGGCGTACATCATGGGACTGGCTGAGGCTTTGAATCCATTCTGACCTGGAGGAGGAAAAACACACATTTAAGACATTACCCCCAACGTTAGGTTTCTTTTGAGTATTGTTATTTTATATAGTCTTTGGAAACGTCTGGGACATGTTAGGCAAAGGCCTTTTGCATTTAACAAATTAATCAATGTGCGTTATGCAAAGTCGACAAGATGGGTCACATATTTCGACAGGTCACCAATGTTACTGTAACTCCACCATGCTGAAGGACAGAGGAGAAGGAGGCAAAAATGTGGCTATTAGAAACTGGGGCTCATGTGTATTGGAGGAGAATTAAAAACCAACAGTAGGGGTCAGCAGTGACGAGGAATTTACACATAAGGTCATTAAATTGGGGAGAAGAATCAAAAAAGGCAAAATGCCATACACACATACCTGTAACAACGCCATCCAGGTTGATGTATGAGAAGGCTTTCATGTTCAAAGAAGACAGATAACCCTAGACAAACAAAGAAATGGTTACAAAATAGAGAATACAAATCTAAACAAGGACAAACATCATTAAAGGGATATTCCACCACGCCTCAAGCCAAAATCAGGCTGATTCGGTGCGTCTCAGGAGCGGACAAGTAAGACTGAATAAAGAATTGGCACTGGAGCAACTCGGACGATTTGAGACTTGTTTTTTTTTTAGCTCAAATCGTCCGAGTTGCTCCAGGGCCCAAAAACATTAAAGTGAAATCTTTCATCTGCCGACGTGAATGTGCAGTTCTCACCTCCAACCACTCGGTGGCACCAATGTTCCCATATTCCCCGCCACTCCAGCTAGCAAACACAATGCTCCTCCTTGGCTTGAATCCATCTGTGTGGAGCGGTATGAATGCTATTACATTATCAATGCACAGCATATCCAGTGTCCAGGAAAGATTCATGTCTGCTTATTTCCTTTATGAGTCCCATTATCTGCTATATTAGCATTGTTTCCCTTTTTTTTTTTACAATTACACTTTATTGCAAAGTATGAATACCAATACATACCATCAAATTTACGTTGATACAATAATGCAGTGATGACATTAAAAGATTAACATCAGACTACTGACAAATTACATGAGTTTACAGAACTCCCTTGAAGTGCAACTGCAAAACCTAATATTACACAGACTATACTAACACCACAGCTTAGACCTTTCATTTGGTTTCATATTTTGGTGACAAAAAGCGCAGCTTCCAAATTGGCACGTGAGACTCACCTTTCTTCACCATTTCGGAGATGCAGCGTGCCAGTTCGACCAGGACACTGGTGCCCACGGTAGATTTGGCGAAGCCCGCACCCCACGCATCCCTCTGGGCACCGAGAACCACATAACGGTCTGAGGAGAAAGGAGGTCCAGTTGGCAGAGTGTGAACAACGTTGACAAAGGGTCATTGCGAGTCAGCTGTTAAATCTGTTTTCCAATCCTACAGTAATGGTGAAAATCAAATAATGTAAGAAAGAGGCAAAAATTGCAAAAATTGTCGATCTACAAGCTCAAGCGAGGCGTTGTGAGCTTGTAGATCTGCTATTTTAACAATATTTATCTGTGGAACAGAGTCAAACTAAATTGACAGGGTAAGTAAAGTAGTGATAGTGTTATCCTCTCTGTGCGTTATCTAGGTCTAGTGCCATTGCACTCCCAAAGGTACTACAATCCCACCGATTTCTGAATCCTTCCTTACGGAATAAAAAAACTATATAGTTCCCTACTGGTGTGGCTGCTCAATCGTTCGAGGATGTTTTAATCTAGCACTTATGTCTTTATTGTTTTCGTTTTCTCTTATTTAAGTTGGTTCCTTCCTTTCCTTATGTAAAGCGACTTTGGGTACTTAGAAAAGCGCTACATAAGTCTGAGCTATTACTATTATTATTGTACCTGGATCCACAAAGCCTTTGATCACGCCAAAGACATTGTTGATGTTCTTCTGGGTCAGTATGTTGTTCACTTCCACTGTAACCATGTCGTTCTCGTCCCCCAGTTTGCTTATGCCTCCCCACTCACTAGGTACAGCCTCACCGCCCAGTTGCCTTCAGGGTACACAATAGAATAGCATTACAATAAAGTCATCGCACAAGCATCACACAAGCATAAGCATTTTACTTAAGTAAAAATAGCAATACCACAAAATAAAGATAATCAGTTACAAGCCACACTGTCCAGTATGAAAAGGAAAGCAATACCCATTTAAACCCCAATAAACCTCAACGTAAAGTTTACATTTTAAGGGCAGTTTCAGGCCCTACCTCAGAATGTTGACAGCCATGGTGCCAGTGATGGTCTGGGCCAGGATCTCGGGCAGGCCCGATGACTTGAGAGGAGGGAACTGGGTGTGGTTGAAGGAGGGGAAACCAGGGGTGTAGGGATCCCCGGAACCCAAGTGGACCTGAGACAGAGAGAGAGGAAGGGCAGACAACTGATGAAAAAATGTAGCGATGAAGGGGTGGTCTTCTGGTTCAACTTGCAACAGTCCATGAAAAACGCCTCATCTCTCTCTCTCTCCACTATGCAAAGGAGCCATAATATTCAAAATCCAAATGTCTTTAAACTCACATGTCCATAGAGCTGTGTTTCTTGTCCAATGGGGTAGTCAGCAGGATCTGGGTAGATCAGCACAGCGGCGGCATTCATACTGGCAGCGTTCGCAACCTAGAAATGCAGTTTGACAGAGGAATTGAGAAAAAAAATTAAGGGCTAGAAAATGAAGAACAATTTTTTTCACTTCACTCAGGGATTTATACATTGTAGACACGGGGAAAAAGGAATGAATGCTCAACCTTTTTTTCATAATCAACAGCCCTCATCTATAACAACATACCACCCACCTTCTCAGCAAAGCTGATCTTGCCAGCTCTGACCAGGATAACTCTGCCAGTCATGTTGAGGTTCTTGTTCTTCAGAAGTCTGAAGTCACTGGTCTGCCCGTAATATGCGTAGAGGACAGCACCCTGGAACAAGACAAAGTCCTGGTGTTTAATGGACAATACTGGTGGTAAGGCATGTTTGTCCATTGACTAACCCTCATGTTATAATTTAAATTACTGTAGACCATACATTGCAGTCCATTCATTTTATTACAGTATGAAAATCAACTTGCAGAGACATGAAACATGATTGAGATAGATGTGGTTTTATGCGTTTTAAACTGCAGATTGATTTGAAGTCCTGTTGAAAATCCCTTTGCGAACAAAACTGAACTGCGCAATGATGTCTACTATTCAACACTAACTCAATTGATCAGTTAAATTATGTTATGTTCTAATGACTTTGGAGAACATAACGTGAAATCTAAAAAGGTATTAATGGACACGTGGTGTTTTTATGTACAATATATGACCGAAACTGTGAACAGACAATGATTTCATGTACTGAAGATGGTATGGTATATTCATTTAACACCAGTGCTTTCTCATTACAGGCTTTTATAAATTAGCTGAGCCCCTCCCCTAAGAAAAAACAAGTTTCTTCACATCTGGGACATTTTTGGGGTATTGTGATTGGTGTAGCTGAACTGTGTAGTTTGCTGTGATTGGTCTAGTTTTGTTGGGACACACACACTGTACATTCAGTTCAACTGCTCTAGATGACTTGGGTGCCACATCATGAAAATAAAAAGGACAGATGAATTGAACCAAGTCTGTGTGTGTGTGTGTGTGTGTGTGTGTGTGTGTGTGTGTGTGTGTGTGTGTGTGTGTGTGTGTGTGTGTGTGTGTGTGTGTGTGTGTGTGTGTGTGTCAACGAGGCATAACATCTATCAATGTTGTCAGTTACTTGGAACAGACATCCAACTTCCAAGTAACTCACAACATTGATGCATCATCATCATACATCAAATAAAAGCCTGTGTCTGTGTGTGTGTGTGTGTGTGGCAACGAGGCATAACATCTATCAACCAATCACTTGCATGCATGTACTGAAATGTACAGTATGGTTGCAAAGTGAGTGCATGCACCAAGAATTTCATCAGAAGCTGGAGACGTTAGACCACAGTTTCTATGGAAGAGAGGTGGTGTTGCTGTGGTTGTGGTTAGTCGACAATCAAGGATAAAAACACAACAAAGTCAGAGACGTACTTCTCATATAAAACCGAGAACACAGACATACGTAAATCTTTAGGTATGTCAGTGTTCGCCATGCAAGGTTTCAGCCCTATCTGACCTGGAGTGTGGGCCTGCATAAAACAGTGGTCTTCAAACTTTTTCACGTCAAGGCCCCCCCAAATGAATATGTAGTTGGCCGCGGACCCCCATCTGAAAATATCCCGTGCCAGGGATATTTTCACCCCATACAAGATTTGTGTGGTTAAAAAAATTACCAAAAAATATACAAAATATACAAAAAAAAATCAGTGGTGTAATAGTGATTTTTTTCCCGGTGGTACGGCGGTGGCGTGCACGCTTGTTTACCGTAATGCGGGTTAGTTAGGGCATGTACGGCACGGTACATGCGCGTGAAAAGATACTGGCCACACGCCGTGGTGTCCCGTCCAACGACCAAAACACCACTATACTGTACAGGCTCACAACGCGTCGCACCGTGACGGGCTGTGAGCTTGTTGATCTGCCATTTTCAAATAGCCAATGTATATAGGGTTAAAGTATTCAAACCGATTTTTAAGCTATATTAACCCATTAAGACCTGGAACGCATCTATGTCACTTTGGCTATTTTTGAAAAATCGTGAAAATTATTTTATAATATTTTTTTTTTAGGATTTAGAATTTTTTTAGACGCGGCCTCAGGTCTTAATGGGTTAACACATTTTGCCGGGAGCCCCCTGTAACCCCCTCAAGGAACTCCCCAGACCCCACTTTGAGCACCACTGCATCAAAGACACAGTATACATTCAGACAGACAAATAGATCATACCGTTGCTGTTCCAGCAGCGCTGTAGGACAGGAATCCGCTGAGACTATCATCCTTCCCTTTGAAAGACACCTTGTTGTAGGGCCGGGAGGCCGGGAGTTCTTGAATCTTCACAAAATGCTCATCGTTCCAGGGCTGCATGCCGTACTCTTTGAACCTCCTCATCACCTTGTTCCCCAGCGCCTCGTCGCCAAAAGAACCAGCCTGGTGGCTGTTACTGGCAAACTCACTGCAGTGGCGAGGAAACAACATGACACCAGAGACAGAACGTGGAGAGAGAGAGAGGGGGGCAGACAAGGAGTTAGCCATCTTGTTCAGAAATGAGCAAAAATATTCTATATGGAGTACCAAAGGCCTGATGTAAAAGCCACGCCTCGTGGGTCACAAATACATTCAACCATTCAAACATCCCATGGACTATTCTTGTTTTTTAGGGACAGGTCGATTTTTAAAGAAGGGTACCCCTGGAGAAAATGTATGTGCCCTGATCTAAAATGCCATGACCCCCCCTTTGACTAAAAAAAATCAATCAATCAAAATCAAATCAATGACCCTCCCCAAGTGATTAAAAAAAAAGATTAAACCTCCCCGCCTATAGGAGTGTCACGATATATTGTCCCACGATATAGCCTATCGTGGTATTAAAATGTGACGATAGGTATTGTCAAGATGTCATACTGTATCGTAATATCTTTTAAATTATTTTTCTTTTCTTTTCTTTTTTTTGCCGGTGAAAGTTATAGGAGTTCATACTGTATGGTGTATGATAAGAAATGTAAAGCTTATCATAATCACAGTAATTATTAATCATGTATTCCATCATACTCAAGATATTTTGGAGAGAAATGAAACAGACTCCAGTCACTTTCAGTTTATCGATGGTGGATACTGTTAATGTGCGTGACAACAGAAAGGAAATTCAACTCAAGGATGACAGTTTTACACATGCACACAGCATAGTGTGTATTTAAGGGAGGTTCTAGTACATCAAGGTAAATACAGGCTTTTATTTGGTGTATGATGACGCATCAATGTCATCAGTTACTTGGAAGTCGGACATCCGACTCCGAGTCAGACATCCGACTTCCAAGTAACTGACAACATTGATGCGTCATCATACATCAATACCTTGATGTACTACAAAAACACACTTAAAAGAGGATATCTCTGTGTTGGAAATTGGGATAATGCATCTCTCTAATATGCCTAACACCTGTTGAAGTGGTGCTTAATCGTTCAACCACCATCGTTAAGACGCGGAATAGATTTGACTGGGTCGTTCACACTTGCTGTGCGTTGATGGCTTGTTAACGACCATCATTGATTCTAAATAGACCAAGGTGTTACTAGATTTGAATCCTTTGTATCATTTGAAATAGAGAGGGGTCATTGAACACTGTTCTGCTGTACTAAAAATATATATAAAAAACTGACTACTTTATCAATTCAAAATTGCATGACCCTCCCTTGGATTCAAAGTAAAATTAGCTGACCCTCCCTTGTACTAAAATTAGAAAGGCATGACCCTCCCCTATTTTCCTCCAGGATTACAAAAAAAAAAGGTTCTGGTACTGCAAATTAAAAACGGTTGTTTAGCATTTGGATTGACTTCAACGCTTCACGGCACATTGCTTTAGGAGCTACATGGTCACCTGAAGGCAGCTTCAAAGTTGGATGGAGTGAGTTTATTGGCGAGAAGACTCTTGACGTCATCCCAATCCATGAGGGGGGCGGCGCCTGTCTCGTAGATAATCGGGGCGTCATCAAAGGACACCTGGGCCTCTGTACAGCTGGGAGCCAAGTCCTTCTTTCGATGACACAGGTAGCCAATCAAGTAGCCTGGGGGGTAGGTTGGAAGGTTGATCAGAAGTCGGCCTTTGTCACGGTCATTCCAAAATCGCTTGAGCGCAATTATTTGTGATCGTCGTATTTACTTTGCATAATTGTTTCCATTCATCTGTATTAATCTGTGGCAAAACAGCCGCTAAATGCAAAGCCCGTTTTGGCCATGGTATTATTTTATTTTGATTATTGGTACCAGTAATGATTCTTTGCATATTTCAATTATTTGTCATATCTGTCATATCCCTGTGCAATGTTGGCTTACAAAAGCTAAAATGAAAACATAAAAGGCAACATTGATTTATACGTTCCAATGTTCAATGTCAAAAACACAATTAACGTTAATCGCAACTAATTTGTACGACAATCACAATCACAATGACGGGTTCAGATGAAGACGAGGATCACAATGACACATAGAGAGAGACAAAAGGGAACAGATGGAGGACAGAAGGGCGGCATTCGATTACGTCCTAAACCTCAAAGTCAGCACTGGTATATTGTAATACAATACTGCTGACTGACAACATAAGGTCTCACGTTAATATCACCCCCAAGTCATTCCACTGCCACTTCGCTGTCCATTATATATCTCACAGGAGTCCATCACCAAGAGCCACAACCTTCCAGTGTAGCAAGGCTAAAAGCTTTGCAACACTGCAGGTCTGGCTCTGTTTGAACTTCCAGTGAATTAGCTCTCATTTCATGGAGATATAATTTTGTTGCCAAGCTATATTAGGCATTTTGCCAGAGGTTTAAGCCAGACGGGGGGCTCTGGTACATCCCTGCACCAAACCCTCATTTCGTCTCTATCGGGTGGAAACCTCATATGTCCAAAACTGTTACTTTTCTCGATTCAAATTCAAAAATAGCAAAAGTAGCAGGTCTATAAGCTCGGAACGCGTCGCAATGTTTTGAGCTTGTAGATCTGCTACTTTTGCTAAGTTTGTGTGACGCTTTAGAATGATGAAGGGCGTTAATTTACAAAAAAAACACAAAATATGGATATAAGACGAGGTTTCTGCCCGACAGCGACCATTCACACCTCTTCCTTCCCCTCTCTTACCGATGATGAATATGAGGAGGGTGGTGGCTGCCATGAAGCACATGTTCTTGGGCGTGCGGCCAGGCTTGCGGGCCACGTAGGGGCCGTTGGCGGCGGTGTGGTTGAGGTGGTCGCCCACGCCGTTGCCCCCCACCTCCTCGTCCATGTCTGAGGACAGCTTCATCTCCACCTGGCTGTTGTCGCCCTCCATGTTCTGGGTGAGGTTGAAGCGCGTGTAGGAGCGCGGCTCCCCGTTGAACTGTTGACATGAAACAAGGGCAGATGAAGCGATGAGAGGAGAGTTTTTTTTTATTTCAGTGTCTGCAGTCAGAGTATGTTTTAAGGCTCTGTTCAGACTGTGGGGCAAAACGATTTGTTTCTCAACTATGATCTTCAGGACCGACTAGTGTCCGCAATGGTATTTGTAAGTGATCAGATCGGATTTGAGTATTGAAACATTGTCTACTTATCTACAGTACATTGGTTGCTGTAGTAACGACGTGAACAATATAGATGAGTAACGCTCCGTTGAACGACTGTGCCACTAGCCGAAAATAGCAAATCTACAAGCTCAGCTCACAAATCGTTGCATCGATACGTGTACCAAGCTTATAGATCAGCTATTTTTGGTCTCCATTTGACAAGCAAATTTATTTTTTTAGTGTATGAATCCATTGTATAACAAAATGGGCTACTGCTCTAATTTTGCGCTCAAAAGTTTCTCACGTTAAAGTTTCTTAAGACCACCTGTGACCGACCACATGCGCATAGCCTACTTTAATTACATTCATTAATTAATTCATTGTGTGCCGTACATCTATCGACGTGGTGCCATTTGCTCATCTGCTTTAAATAAGTTCATTAATGTCGTCAACCAGTCAGCGTCCTACTCGACGTGTCTGGCATTAAGCCAGACACAAACAGGAAAAATAAGTACAGTAGCAAGATCGATTGATGGCACATTGTCTACAGGTTGTTGCGAAGTAAATAAAGCACTCGTACTCACAGAAGTATAAGCTGGTATTGAGTTCAAATAAACTGTCGTCGAGCTTTCTTTCTCCCCCGTATTCTTGTAACGTGTGCGTGAAATAACTCCACTGTGACTCGCGATCGAGCTGTGAGCAGCCTACTGTAGGCGCAGACGGATAGTCACTTTACAATTGTACCGCCCGCCCATCATCCGAATAAGTATTGACATCCTGCCTAGTATGTTACAACAACATTAGTGCGGCGCTCGGGTGGCACAGTGGTAAAGTTCCGGCCCCCACCACCACGGAGGTTGTGGTTTCGAATCCACCGTGGGGCATCCGGCTTTGCTGGGCGTCGCCGTATATACGAACAAAATCGGTCCGTAATATCCCAATTTAAAAACATAGCAGCTGCAGATCACTTGTTATCTCATCTACAATTTCAATAATGTTTAGGCCTACATTTGGGTTGAGTTGGCCATTTCCTAAATTGATTATGATTTAAAGCTTTAAGAGTCTGACTACGACGTAATGCTTTAATATAATTACTTAGTAAAGTCAGTGTTTCCCCTAGCCAGAAGCTGAAAGTGTGGGGAAGGACTGCGCCGAATGCGTGCAAAGAGCGCATGCACATTTTTTGGGGGGGGTTTGGGTTCTCAAAATGCATATTTATGCTCAAACAGGAAGTCTTATATCTTAAATAGTACATGTGCACAGTAATAATCTGTGTAGTTTACATATGAATTGTCTCCAGATTTAGGAAAATATACTGCCTGAGAGCATTTGAGCATTGATATAATTTTTTCTATACAGAAAAAATCATACTGTGGCGGTCGGATTTAAGGGGTGGCGGCCCGCCACTGCTTGATGAATAGCAGCACTATAGTACTAGTAGCACTATTTTTAAGACTCAGTAATACTGAGATAAAATGACTCCATTAGTGCAAGGTCAGCTTTTCAAACTGAAGCTCACCATTTTGAAATTTAAATGTATACTCACAATTTTGGATATTGTTGACCTTGCTTGGTCCATTGTTGCTTCTCAGTGTCTGAAAAAGAGAACATGAAAAATATTGAGTGAAGGGGTCAAGATCAAGGCCAAAACTCAACCACCTGGGGGCGCCTGCTGGCCTAGCGGTCCAGGCGAATACCACATACAGGCTCTCTAATGGTTCGAATCCCTATCTTGATGACCTTTGCTGCATGTCACTCCCAGTCTCTCTCTCCCTGTTTCCTGTCCATCTCCACTGTGTACTATCAATAAAAGGCCGAAAAGGTCAACAATAGGGTTATAAGTGGTTAAGTGGTTAACATTTCATTGACATACAGCACGCTCATATGCCATTTCATTTCTAGGAATAACGGGGTGTCCAAAGAGTGCGCCCCGCTCCTGTCCAAACATCCATGGGGTTTCCTATGGTGTCAAACTAGAAAGGCAGCACTGTTCCCAGACACAAAAGGCCAGTTTCCAGCGCCTTGAAGTCAAAGCAGACTCCATGCCTCCATGTGAAGTCCACACAGCCAGGAGACTACAATGACAGAAAAAACAACTTCCCCCCGTGGGTTTCCATTCAGCAGATGAGCCAAGGAAAACAGGGGCTTCCATTGAAAAAGAGAAGAGACCTGAAATGCAAAACTGCTGTATATTTTTCTTGAAATCTCATAACGCCTGCCCGGTGTCATGAGAGCGGTGCAGGTAAAGATGCCGTGAGAAGAAGGTTGTACAGGGACGTGCTGCTTCAAGCCACACAAATACTATACGCAAGTGGTTCTCAAACTTTTTCATGTCAAGGACAAGGACCCCCAGTTTGATATGCATTAGGCCACACACAGACCCCCAATTTGTTACAATTCCTCATCTCTGAGACACCAATCTATACGCTGTAAAAAATACTTAGTGTTCATTTAACTCCGACAGTGTACAAATGGACCCTTAACTTGTACACTGTCGGAGTTAAAACAACTGCTATCTCAGTTTATCGGACCTTGTTAAGTGAGAGGATTCTGTAAGCGTGTGCAAATGCACACACTGCAGTTACAACTCCAGTGACAGGTGTGCAATTATAGTTTCACTTGACTATTTTAATAAATTGCACAAGGGAAGTAACATCTTTAACCCATCGAAACAAGGAAAGCATCCGTGTGTGTGTGTGTGTGTGTGTGTGTGTGTGTGTGTGTGTGTGTGTGTGTGTGTGTCACAATTTTTCATAGCAGATATACAAGCTCACAGCTCACATTTGAATATATACAGTAATATATGTTTAAAGCAAACATTTTAAACTCAAATCCTTGCTTCTGGGGTCTGGAACAAAATATTTTGAGATGGGGGTCTGCAGCCAAATGCATATAATTTTGGGGGTCCTTAATATGAAAAAGGTTTGAGCACCACTGATATAGAAACATACGTTTTTCAGAAAACTGTTTCAGAAGTTATTTTTAGCCTCGACCTCAGGTCTTACTGGTTTAACTCAACAACCACAGTGTTACACAAAAATAATGCACAATAGTTGTTGCACTTCTCCTTTACAGAAAGTTTAACCACTGAAACCCTATATACTTCTTTACCCAGGGTCACCCACGCCCAGGGCTCTATCCTTGGCCCCCTTATTTACTCCGTCTACACCAAATCTCGTTGCCGAAAACAGCCAATCTACAAGCTAACAACGCATCGTGCTACGGTGTGAGACTGTGAGCTTGTAGATCTGCTTTTTTTGCAGAATGTTCGCCTATTATGACATGCACAGAATAGGGACGCTATGGTTCAAGTGGTTAAATTATTTGTTCGATGGCCTGTCCTCCTACGCAAAATGGGAAATAGTAAACCTATTCATCAAAAACAAGTCGCCCAAATGATGTCCCAGACATTCCACTCCTTTGCAAATAACCCTTGTGCACTCTGACCGTGATGACCATAAAAACCCTCTAAAACAGGCCTTCCCATAAAACGTTTCACACACCTTCAGCCTCGACCCTAGCTGTAACCTCTAACCTCTACTCTCTTCCCACAACTCCCCACAAAAAAAGCTTTTCATACAACGAAATTATGCCCAAAATTCCTGCATTTCCTACATACTGCACTGGCAATAAAGTGATTCTGAAAGTTCTGAAATCAAGTGTGAAACCGGCTGTAAAAGTAAAGTAGCAGCAGTTTCCCTTGACAGCTTGAACAGTATTTATGTTCTGTACCCTGGTCTGACCTTCACAAGAACAAAACAGTCTCACATCTATTCAAACACCTCTGTTCTTATCAACAATCACAAGTAGGCCAATCGAAATGCTATTAACAATGAACTTTTTATGGAGGACTAAAGACTACCGGGCATAAAAACTAAACTACTACATTTCTGGAACTTTGGACTAAATAAATCTGTGAGAGAAGAGAGAATCCTCGTTAATTTTGACCAGTCATTATGCCAGTGGAGCGCAGCCACTGCTGAACTGAGGGCATTGTGTTGGCTCAGTGGGCTGACGTTCAAACAAAATGCTGTGTTCTAATTGGACACAGTTTGCGCATATATTTCTCTCTCTCTTTTATACGGTCATCGCTTGTCCATTGTCTAACTACTAATACAGAAATATTTAAATAAATAAAAACATCACAATTAATTAGACCGTCTGATCAGTCTGCTGCAGACACACAAACCTCTTAATGACCTCTAGAAACACGTGCTACTCCAATGGGAGGAGTATTCTAACAGGACATGGCATAAGAGTGAGAGCAGACTGCATGCTGGCAAAACCTTCTAGTGTTGCAACCTCAGTGAACTCCAAGGCCATGTAGAGCACTGTTTCCCAAACACTTTTTATGGGTCGCAGGTAAATATCCCCTTACATAAAAATACGTACAGTATATAATTTCAAAAGATCTTTAAAAAATACAGAAAAAAATCACAACTTTTGATCAATTAAAACTGAAATGCAATCAAATAATTTCCAAAACATAAATAATAATAATACGTTTAAGAGGTTTGGGTCCCGGGCAAACGTCTAATCTCTCTTTTGGGTCTTGAGCTAAAAAGGTTTGGGATCCACTGATATAGAGGGACACATAACCCTGGACTACAATGATTTGATTTCTGATCAAACTGTCAATGTAATGTCCTGTATAGACTAAGGCCCAGAAGGGTGTTCACATCATGTTCATACAACAGCAACGATAAGAACCTAGTCCTAATAGGCCAGGTGCCCAAACCCCACCCACATTTATTTATCCATAATTTTTGTTTTATTGTTTCAAACATTTTAAGAAAAAAAAAATGGTAGATCTTCGGGGCTTGAGTGGTTAAAGGGGGTTTGGCTATTCTGAGCAGCATGTAGCTAACTTTAGAAGCCAGCTTGTCCTCAGTTAGCCCTTAGGTAGTCTCGCGTAGCCAGACAGCTATTCCACAATCTCCCAATGCAGTATGACTGGAAGCATTTGAAAACTGTGGGAGGCAACGGTCTGGCCACGCGAGACTAGCCCTTAGGCCCACTTGACATATGTAACCTTGAAGCCAGCCTGGCACAACTTGCATAGCCAAAACACGGCCACTATCCTGTGGAGTACTGTTTTTTTGGGGGGTGGGGGTCGCCAGATGACAGTGAAGTGACAATTTAAGGACTTTTAAGACCCTTTAATACCTTAAAGAGAAAGAACAGAAAAAGAGCATTACTGCATCAAAAGTAATCAACAAACTATACTATGAAAACTGGTCATTGGCCAAATTGTCAACTAATAAAAGAAAGGGACAAAAAAAATGAAAATAGCCGATCTACAATCTCACGAGGCGTTGTGAGCTTGTAGATCTGGCATTTTAACAATATTTATCTGTGGAACCGAAAATGTAATGTCTCAACTCCTAATCTCCAAGTGATTATTAGGGCGGGGGGTCCCCAGTTCAAATATGATTATTTTGGGGGGGGGGTCGCGGCCTGAAAAAGGTTGAGAACCACTGCTGTGGAGGGACAAGCAAATGAGCCTACCATCAGTACGGCACCAAGTACGTTAAAGGGTCAACTAGTTTAGTTTAGTGAACACAAGCTTTGGTGCAACTTCATCTGCAGATCACTCTTGTTATCAGTGTGTTCACGGCCTCACCATGTGACATTAAGTGGTGAGGACTATATTAATGAAGTTGACCCTGCCGTAGCTGCTTAACCCATTAAGACCTGAGGGCCCAGTCTACAAAATGTCTTCTAAATCGTTTTTTCTTTTTAAAACGTATGTTGCTTTATCAGTGGTGTGCTCAAACTTTTTCATGTCAAGGACCCCTAAAATGATATGCATTTGGCCGCGGACCCCCCATCTCAAAATATTTTGTTCCAGGGACCCCCAGAAGCAAAGGTTTGAGTTAAAATGTTCGCTTTAAACAATTTATATATTCAAAGATTTGCACAGATTTTCAATATTTTTCAAAAATAGCAGATCTACAAGCTCATAGCGTGGCACGAAGTGACGTGCTATGAGCTTGTAAATCTGCAATTTTTGAATAGTTTATAAGCTATTTTTTAAATGTATAAACTAATGCTTTTTTTGCTAAAAAAAAGAGGGTCTTACTGGGTTAATATTCCAAGTGTTCTTTTATGCAAGGAGGCCTACATCTATGTTCTTACATACCAAACATACCCAGCCTTAGCACAGTTAATACTTTAATCAGCTTAGTTAGTCTTTCATTTAAGAGAAACTGGTTCTGTAACAGCCGAGTAAACTACAATTGGAGAACAGTGTTCCATCACTGTATGATGATAGCCTATAATATTATCAATATTTCATAAGCCAGCTACTTTCTGACTTATTTTTAATGTGTCCTTTTGGGAAAGCATACATTTTATGTTTTCCATTATTTATCATCTCTACAAACCGGCTCATTTCAACGCTACTGTGTCTTCATAGGAGTCAAAACAGACATGACAAGGAGAAAGACGTGAATAGCCTTAAGACTTTACCTAGTTTCTTGTGAGTTCCTTTAGTGTGTGTCCTCCTACTGGGAAAACATAGCCTACATTTAAATGCACCTCCAATGTCCTTATAGGCAAATGTTCAAACATTTTCACAAGATTTCTAAGGTTTCAGAATTTTTAAGAAGAGAGAAAATAGTTGAGTACAGTACATCGGCCATTTTTACTATTGGTTGTATGATGAAGTGTATCAAGTGGTTCGTTAAAATCAGCGTGAGTTTCCTTTTTGTTAATAGCGCGGTAGTTCCTGGCCAAACAGGAAACCGGTGCATTTCCGCTTCCATTTTCCGGCCAGATGACGTCATTTTCGCGGGAAAGTCAACCTTGACAGCGTTCAATAGAAAATATATAAATAAAAGGCTTTCAGGGGTGAAATTCATGGAGTGGGTGTTGTGAAACTTTTGCCACTCACAAAAGATATACAATTTAACTTTAGTTTTGTTGAAAAGGTTACCTAGTATTACTTTAACTTCCCCCTGGGGATCAGTAAAACTTTTCTAATATTTGTCACCTTACTTACCTTATTTACCCAACCATATCAATGAGTGTACCATTTGCTTTCCTCTCTGCCCATTCATTGTTAAATGAAAATACAGCTACACACGCTACCAAATAGTAGTATACTATATATACACACACACACACACACACACACACACACACACTATAGGGTTTGAGTCTGAGCCAAAATCGTTATCTTAAATGAACAACCTTAACTGAATCTGGACAGCGATCAAGAGGCATGTCCTGTATCAACACTGAATGTTTCTCAAAGACACGTGTGTTAGAGGGAGATAGTGAGACCGAATTTGTGTTACACCCTACTAGTCAGCACACTCACACATGCATATGGCTGCCATGGTCTCCTCAGCATTCATTGAGTGGTACAGTACTAGGCTACACTGGTATCCAGTATGTCTGCCAAAGACAGACATCACTAGACCCTTGGAATCAGATGCCAATAGACTCAACTTTGCAGACGACGTCACCATCACATGCCTACGACTACATGCCTACGACTACGTACTGTATATCCATCAGCTGGCTTGTTAAATACTTGGACCTGTCCAAAAAAAAGCCAAGCATTGCACCAGATTGTTTCTTTTTTTCCCCTCTCCGAGAGTGGTGACGCAATAACAGCACTGGCAGCCATTCAATTGTCTTTTGATCTTAACAGTCATATGGAGCTGCATAATATTATGCATCTTATTCATAGCTTATCGGATTAATCTGGTGCAAAATTACTGTTTCACAAACCTAAGAAGTAGGTATGTACTCTCCCCTCCCTATAAACAGTTTCATTCAAGTGTTCTCATGTTGGAAGGAAACAAGCGAAATGAGACACAGGCCGTCGACTGCTAGTTGTTTAATATTATCTTGTAGTTAGTATAGATAGTTTAACTACGTTTGCAATCATAAATCAGTTTAGTATAACATTAGCTAATGGAACGGGTCAAGGAGGTCTTTTTCCCCCCCACACTATAATAAATACTAGACATTAACTAGCTAACCAAGCTAACAATTGACCATGGCTTTATAAATGTGATATCCACGAAACAGAATGGAAGATCAATGTTCACTGTTTGTTAATGTTGTCATGTTTTAATATTATTTATTCAAATAAATGTCATTTCAAATCTACTCTTACGGAAAAACTCTCAACCACTTACCTGGCTTCCCTATTTTCGACATGTCATTATTGTCAAAACAAAGTTTATGCTCCCCAGGATAAAGTCATTGGACTGTACTGATTTTGGTTAGCCTTTCCTCTAGCACCACCACCCATAGGTCAAATCTTTTGCACATGAGATTTCTCAAAATCTAAGTGAACCCATCATCAATTGCGCTGCTGGATCGCGGCGATAAGAATGAACACAAGATTAACATACAAACTAGAGGCCAAGTCTTGTTCCAATGTCAGATATACTACAAAATCAACAGCCATTAGTCACACCAATTCAAAGCCTTCCAAAGCTTCCTCAAGATATAGTAGGCAGTGAGTGACTTAACAAAACTAAAAACCATTAACGTCCAAATTTCTTTTTTTTTCTTTTGTTTCAAAGATGGAGAGTGACTGAGTTGGCAGCAATGACAGCTACAGGCTCAAGTAAAGCCCTAGTAACCGTCATAAATAGACCCAGCCTGACATGCGGGCAAGAGGGCAGAGCATTACAACACAGGCTAACGATTGTGAATTCAGTCATTGGGTCAGCTAGAGTTACAAAATGCCCTTCACTTGATAATAGCCAAGTAGGGTGCAACAGTTAATCAATTTAATTGATTATAATTAAAAAAAAACACTGTAGGCCTATATAAAGAACAGCAAAAAGAGCGTCAAAAGTAATCAACAAACTATACTAATATAAAAACTGGTCAAACATTGGCCAAATTGTCAACTAATATAAGAAAGAGACAAAAAAAGGAAAATAGTCGATCTACAATCTCACAAAAAAATACTCAATACAAATAAAAATGCAAAAATATCAGATCTACAAGCTCACTAAGCATCGCATTGCAATGCGTTGTTAGCTTAGAGATCAGCTACTTTTCTATTTGTGTGTGACACCGTTGTACAATAAAGTATAAAATAGGGCTTACGTTGTTAATCAGACCTGTTATGCGGATGTTTTTGCGTTGAGTTGTTGATATACAGTATAAAATCATGCTTCTCGATTCATCAAAATAGTAATTGATAGAATGATCCAAGAAAACAATTGATAGTTGCAACTTGCAGGCCTATAGCCAAGCACCCAACACTTTGTGACAGTGACATTAACCACAACCTAATTTCTTACCCATCATGGCTTGCTGTCAGGGTGGTTTATCATTAGTCAATCCTCACATTGAAAAAGCTGTTAAACACGTTTACTACAAGTTATGGCTTGGCAGTGGCTCAGTTTAACACCTCTCATATCCATTCATAACAATTATTGTTTTTAAAAAGTAACCTATTGCTAAAAAGGACCTTATCCTCAACATGAAGTTTAAACTATGACTTAAAGCCTTTGTAGGCCTGATGTTCCTAAAATTCAAAGAACATACAGTGCAACCTCATCATAGAAGTTCACTCATGCATTTAAACAAGTCATAACAAAACCACTTGCCTAACACTGGAATAGACAGACAGGTATTGGTAAACAATACTTGGAAGGAAATGTTAGTATATTTATTATTACCAACTTTATGACCTTTGGCTCACTCAAAACAAATAGCAAGCTGTAGCAAAGAAAGAAATCCCTTCTAACCAAAAGGTTAACCACCTTCTTCAAAAAAAACAACACTAACCAGTATTTTGGTTAAACAATACAATAAGCCATGAGGGGAAAAGCTTCACGTGTTTCGGCATTCATATTTACTGTAGTGTACCATAAACGAGGAAAACTCTCGCACACCCGCAGATTGACAAGACTAAAGACCGACCAGAGTAGAAGGAAAAGACTCCCGCCTAGCTGTCTCAAAGGCAAATACAAATGTACAGTAAATACTAAATGCATGAATATCCATTGCCAATGATTTTAACTAATGAAGAATACTGTAAGCCTATAAACAGTCTATCAACAGTGATTATTAGACTGATTATGTACAGTGTCTACCAGCGTTCAACAGTGATCATCTGAATATGTACTGTACATCTGGAAAATATATTTATACCGTCTATCTACAGTGATCAGTACACAGTTTCAACTCTAAACACCAACTGATCACAGTAAGACAAATATCATCATGTCATTATCAGTATCACCAGTGACTAAGTGATGGAAACAATTAAATAAAAAATACAATTTGAATTGACGTGATAACTTTTCATCACTAACCAATAAATCAGACTGATCTTATAGACTTTGGACAGAAGAACACCTGCCAACAGACTTTGTTATAGTGAGGGAGAAGCGGGTAGAGGCACGGAGGTCGGAGATGGGGGGAGAGAGAGGTGAGGAGGTAGAAATTAATACTGGAGAGAGAGAGAGAACATGAAAGAGAAAATCAAAGCGATGAGGAGGAGAGAGACGGCAACGAAAAGAAAGATGGAAAGAAAGGAGAGAGCTTGTGCACGCAGCGGAGATGGAGGCGGGTGGTCATGGAATAAAGGGGGGGGGGGGGTGGGGGGGTGACCATGTAGGAGTCATTGTGCAGTGGCAAATCATGTGATAGTCACATTGACCAAAGCTCCCAAGCAACCCATGGGAAAGACGGCCCATAGCAGGCAGTGAGGCATGCAACTCATGTCTACTCTACACAGAGCTAAGCCTATAATGGCACAGTAGTGTGTACAGTTCAACCATAAACATGAGGTACACTACAGTATGGTTACGGTCGGTGCAGTGCGTCATCCAAAGGACAGTAATAACACCAAATTAAACTGGCTTTGTTGCAGATTTTCATGATGCACCGAATCCGCATTAAGTTATAACTGTGGTTTCCCCATCAGGGCCCCACTACTAACTGATCAGATAAAATGTGGCTCCCTCCTTCAGACATAGGCAGGGCTAGTACATACTGTAGTACTGCTGTATTACATGATAGGATACAAGAACGCAGAACGCTCGCCCCGGGTCAAATCTGGCGACCTCAGAACGGTCGCCACCAGGTATATATCCTAAACTTAACCTCAGTAAAACTATGCCGTAACTTTATTCCTAACCTTAAGCTCAGTAAAACAAATACAAGAATACAAGAACAGGGTTCCAGTTACCATCACATACTGCCATTACTCAGGCCAGTCAGAAAGAATCAGTGAAAGCTGGATTAATGACAATAACTCTGTTATGCTACAGACAACATCAAAGACTGGCAGGCCTATTCTAAATACAGGTTTACAGACCAAAGTGGAGCAGTTGTTGGTGTTGTTTATATGCGTGTGCTGTGCTTGTGACTGGCCGAGGTTAAAATAGTTCATGTAAATTGTCTCTGGATGGGTCACCTAGACAACCAGAGCACGCAAAGCATTTCAAGGAGAGGACATGACACGGTAACAGGATAGGTGGGCACTTGGGACATCTGGGCACGACACCACTACAGTGGCCACAACCACTACAGACAGTACCCTCAAGTTCACACTGCATGGTTTAGTAATACAGTATAGCACGTTTTATTAAATAACAACTCCAACTGCCATCTCGTTAAAGTGATATGTAGCTCTCCAGGAAATTATCTCGACTAACTATTATAGAGATAGTTCACGAATTACCACCCAAATGTTTCTATCAATTAGTCACCCCATGGAGACTTGAATTCATGGATATTTTTTTGTTTTTGTCGCACTCTTAAGCCAATAATTTGATGACCGGCAGCGGTTCAGGTAGGAGACACAAAGAGTCTCCTTTGTGTCTCCTACCGAAACCGCTGCCTACCGGTCTGCTGGCCATCAAATTATTGGCTTAGGACAAAAATATTATATATATAATATATTATATTATATATATATATATGAATTCAAGTATCCATGGGGTGACTAATCGATAGAAAAAAAGTCATTTTGGGGTGAACTATCCCTTTTAAGTTCTTTTAGAGTTACAGTAACTCTATGACCATAATGGCTGGCCATCTAGAATGGCGAGGGGCAAAGGTGCAACATTAACCACAACTCAACGAGGCTCACATTATTTTGCAATTTGTTTGCCAACAACATTAACCTCATCTGCAGTTCAACGTTATCTATACTGATGATGAAACGGTGCAGACCAGACCAGGGCGTTATCCTACACACTCTATACAATGCTGTAAAGATAGCTTATCTCCACACAGTAAGTAATGTGTAGTATTCGTGTTGCTAGTCAGTCAGTCAAGGTCAAGAAACATGACTCTCTGTGTGGGCCATGTCTGTCTGTCTGTCTGTCTGTCTGTCTGTCTGTCTGTCTGTCTGTCTGTCTACCTCAAAGGTTCTCAAAAATGTCAAGGTCTCCCCTCATCTCTGACAGTGAACAAATGCAACCATTGCAACCAAATGCAATCATTTGTACACCGTCAGAGTAACAGACTTGAAAGGGTCACATTTAGACCCTACTAAAAGGAACCCAGAGTCCCTGTAATCCACTTTGAGAACCACTGGTCAACCTACAGTATAGTGACACTGTAACCTCTGTCTGCCCCCGTGGATGACCGCTGTGTCCCCATGGTGGATGTATTGCCCTGTCCCCCATAGATGTATTGCCCTGTCTCATCATGGATCTATTGCCCTGTCCCATGGACGTATTGCCCTGTCCCATGGATGTATTGCCCTGTGTGTCATCATGGATCTATTGCCCTGTCTCATGGATCTATTGCCCTGTCCCCAGCATGCAAATAGCAAATAGCTACAACATTAACTCATATGAAAAGACGGACGTGACAACACGCGTCCCGGGCTATGGCGTCCCACACATATTAAGCAACGTGACAAACCACCTGGCTATGTGTGCTTCCTGCTCAATAACGGTCGATCTCAGTCAGTCACGTATGCATGCATAATGCAGAATATGTTAATCTAGACTAATCTAGGGGGAAAAAATGCATTTGTGGAATGAATCTTCTAGAAGATTAGCTATCACTAGCTATTACTTTCTGGCGAAACGTGATCGCAATCGAGTCATTTATTCTACCATTAGAAGTATAGCCTAGTGTTCGATACATTCTTCAATCCACGATGCGACGCTAAACATGAATCGGATCAGTTTCTATATCATCATAATATAAGCCCTACCTTCTCCTTATGGTCAGTATGTTAGACACACGGTGATGTCCAGGTCCTGAGGACTCCGTCCACGCCAGAGAGAGGTTTTATTGACTGATGGTCAGTGTCAGCTCCTTCACCCGGCTTCAACCTTGAGACACGCTACGCTACGCTCACCACGCTGCTATATTAGGAAGAGCGTCACACTTCCGCCTGGACGTCAAGGCTATGTAAGAAGGAACCGACGGGGGCGTCACGTTCTGAGCGCGCTACCCTGTCATATTCTGGTCCCTGCCTGTTTTGGCATGCCATTATTGGGGACATTTTAAAATGTATTTTGTATTTTGTGTATTATTATTATTCACATATTATTATTATTAATTTGTTTTATATATATATATATATATATATATATATATATATTTTAAATGTAATTTAAGTTCATTTTGCCTAACAGGTACAGTCATACACAAAGAAAAAGAACACATTGATTGATATTCGAAATCAATACAAATGTATACCTGTTAGCTGCCACTGGCTAAGGCACAAAAAGGCAAAAAAAAAAAAAAAAGAACTCAAATACACCAATCCAACACATAAACATGCATATGATTTTTTAAGATGAGTGAATATTATTATTATTATGATTATGCCCGTTGCCCAATTATTATGCCAAGCATTTGGCTGCATTATTTTTCCAGAGAGAAATTGTGCAAATCCTGTCTGTCTGTCTGTCTGTCTGTCTGTCTGTCTGTCTGTCTGTCTGTCTGTCTGTCTGTCTGTCTGTCTGTCTGTCTGTCTGTCTGCCTGCCTGCCTGCCTGCCTGCCTGCCTGCCTGCCTGCCTGCCTGCCTGCCTGCCTGCCTGTCTGGCTGTCTGGCTGGCTGGCTGGCTGGCTAGCTGGCACAGCATCTTGTGTTTTAGGAACAGAGGCAAAATGCATCTTCTTCTCTATTGTAATTGTTTTACACTGAATGCTAAGAATGCATCAACCATTCATGATGAGTGATTAGAAATGGATTTTAAAATGTAAAATAGGGAATTGGCCAAGTTATCCCCCAAAATATTGGCCAGGGAGACAAACAGGCACAGTTCCTCAGTTACCCTAGCACCATTTGGCAAACCGTGACAGCATGTTTGCAGAAGAGAACATTGGATTAAAACGTGGTGAAAAGCATGCACACCTCTGTTTACACCATGTACTGTATTTGTGCATGAATCAGAATCCAGGCATGCATTAGTCATTCATTGATCTGTCAGGAAGAGAACATTTCCTGTTGTTTATGTTCTTCAAAAACCAGTTACCTGGAATGACCCAGAGCTTTTAATAGAGAAATGCACAAAATGAAACCCAACTCCTACATTTTAAAAACACCAAAATGAAAAATTGCAGCAGAGCTGGGTCACTTTTTCACTATTTTCGGCACAGAGCGTATAAATCAGGCATTTCAACGCCATCAAGGCCAGCCAAAATACATATAGGTCGACTAAAACTAAAAACTAAATGGAATTTTATTCAAAAGACTAAAACAACGACATCAAAGTTTACTGTCAAAATCAACAAGTGCAATTGTGCAGCAAAAGTGGGTGAGAAATAAATCCCACTGACAATCATTATCTTGACTGCACTCACAAAAATCTGAGTAGAGGCTGGGAGAGCAACAATGAAGCTTCTTTTTGCATAGCTACTCTTTGCTGCACCTGTGAAAATATCAACTTCAAGGATCATTTCATGAGCTGAAAGAAGGTGGATTTTCTTTTTAAGTCTCCACATGTGCTGCTGAGTCACACAGAATCTCCTCCAACATCTCGTATTCTCTCGCCCTGTATTCATTTTTTTTCTTGAGGTGTAGTCAATTTGTTAATGTTTGAAGTAGGACTGAATACCTCATACTTCTGGTAACATCCAATATAAAGCTCAAAGTTCTTGGAAGATTGTTGGGACATCAACACTCTCTGTGATTGGGCATTGTCAGTGGGCTGGAGCAGAGCAGAAGCCAACACTGGCAAACGATGTAGTAAATGTTTTTAAAGACAACTTTGTTTATTCCGCTTATCCTTGATAGCAAAGCACACAATCCTATTTGAATGTCAACAGAAATGTCAAGGCCAATAATGACAATGTGGTAATTATATTGCCCAGTTAAAAAACAGACAGTGTTGAGATTCTCCTCTCCTCTGTGATTGGGCATTTGAAGGAGGCAGAGCAAAACAGTAGTCAGTATTGGTAACTTATTTGTAAATCCTTTTAAACAGGATGTTTGTTGTTTTTTGGAAAGTTTTGCCACTTCATTTGTATGCCAACTTTTCTTTGGTGAACAGAAACAGACTTGGTTGTATCAGTCACCCTATTTGTTCAGTAATTATATGTCTCAAAAACCTATGTACCAAGATATTGATGGCTAATGATGAACGACCCTGTTCATTTGTGGGTGGTCTAAGATTTTATTAGACCAGTTATTTTCTCAGATAAATGTTATTATTGTAATTTATATCATAGACGGCCTATATTGGCATATTGGAGGTTTGTACAAAAGTGAGATTTCCACGATTGACTACCATGTCAAGCCGTCACGGCTATCCTTGCAAAATGATAAGAGCAAATTCAAAACGAATTATTTTGTATAATATATTATAACTGTAATGTCTTGATATATCAAGATACATTGATATATCATTACCTCATACATCTTTCAATGACGAAATACAAAACATCTTTTGTAGACTATATGCAGGGGTATTTTAGAGATATTGAATTATCCAATTCAGATAAATATACATTTTGGTATTCAAAGATAATTTTAGAGAGCACTTCTTCCAACAGAGCAGGCCATCAAGTCCTGAGATGAGCTAGCAACCAAAAGCCTTCCTGAACAATAAGTATGTGCAGCATGTAGCCTGGCAGGGACACATAGTCTCGACCTGCTCGCCCATTCATCTGGGTTGATCGCTGAGACAACTCTGTCTTCTGCAACACAAAACAGCTGGCAAAATGGTACATTTATTTCTGTCCCCCCTCGAAACCAGTGGCCTAATAGCTGAGGATTTAGAGTTGTGAAAGTTCAGAGGCATTAGTTCCAGCAAATCGTTGTTGTAGCTGCGCGGTTTCTCGGCCCAAGAATGTAAAGCCCCTGCCGAGGCTGCTGGCACAGGGCAATTAAGTCTATCCTTTTCCATGTGTAATCACTACTGTGGTCATTCTAAGAGCGGGTGTTAGCCCTGTCAGGCTACATGTAATAACGGCGTTCTAGAACAGTGGTTTGCGAACGTTTTGTTTTTTTCTCGCATCAAGGAACCCCAAATTCAGTTGTATTTGGCTGCAGACCCCCATATGAACATATTTTGTGCCAGGTACCCCATACAACTTTTGTGTTGTTAACATTTTTCTAAAATATTCAAACCTTTTCAAGATATTTGGAAAAAAAGCAGATCTACAATTTCACGTGTCACGGTGCGTCACATGCAGGATTAAAGTGGTTAAACTGAATGTGATGCTATATTAAATAATTTTACTGCATGGGGGATGGACCCCCTGGAAACCCCTCAAGGACCTGGAGGTCCCCAGACCCTACTTTGAGAACCACTACTCTGCCTGTCAGTTGCAGTTGACAGGCATTAAAGGGAACTGGGCGCATGATTGATGAGCAAACAGATTTCCACATTTGTACCTGTGGCTGCCCTTATAGTGTAATAAACATAACAATACTGGAACTGTTAAAAACCAATGAAGCATACTGTTTTTTTTATGAAGTGTACAGTGTTTTACAGGAACAGCTACAGGTGGTTTGGAACGTTATGAAAATGAACACTAGTTCCCCCACATATTCCCTGTGGTTGGGGTTTGTGATGTTATGACAGTATCATAATGCAGCAAGTGTTTGGAGTCAATTGAGGAAACATTTTTCTTCCAGGAACACAGTACAGTAAAACTCTGTGGATCTGAACTGAGGTGCTTTCCATTATGTAACACCTTCTACGAAGCCCATGTCTATAATGCATCATAAACATACTGGTAATGCATTATAAATCTTATATAACTCTGAATATGTAGTTATAAGGACTCATAAATATTCATAATGCTTTGTTTAGACCAATTACACATTAAAAACAAGATCAAAGTGTCAAAATACACTGTGCTTGACATTCACAGACAATTTTATAATGCATTATAATCACTGTTATAATGCATTAGCATGATTATAAGTCACTATAATTAAGTGGACATTTTTGGGTTGTTCTTGCATCGATTTAAAGGAGTAAGTCACCCAAAAAATGAATTATTTTCTATCAATTACACACATTAATGGAAATGTTTTTGTTTTTGTCGCATTCCTGGACCTGCTACAAATGTCTACAGAGTAGACATTTGTAGCAGGTGCAAAGACATTAATAGTCAAAACATCCCTCTATAACCACCCTAAGTTCTCCTTGTTCCATGATAGACCCTGACGAAGACCTTCTAGGTCGAAACGCGTTGGTCACATTCATTTGCCTTGCTCTTAAATAAATCTTTACATCTTTACTTTTCACATGAGACGGAGTGCCTTGGAATTCTTTTCTTTTTAAGTCTGCATTTCACACCTTTTTGGCAAGCAGTACTTCTTTGGAAATACTTTTTGTTTAATGTCTCCTTGCTCCATGTTACCTGATTAACTACGTTTTTTGGGTGACTTACTCCTGTTACAGAAACCTGGCTACTTCCCTGGCTATTATCCTCATGCTCAACAGTGTCCTGATTGTTAACTGCATGGTGTGACAAATGTTTTGTGCTCAGAAATGCAGTATTCCTCTGCACTAACAATGTCTCATGTCACACTCGTGTCACATGGATGCATACACACACACCAACAGCTTATCAGACATGATGACAAACTCCTATTGTAGTGTCTCTGGCCTCGGACACACCCGGACATTTATTTTTTATTGATGTGTTATTGTTCATGTGTTATTGAGTTGGCAAATGGGTAATGGCTTTATTGTGATTAATCTGTGTCGTGTTTTATTCAGCCTTTATGTTACATGTGTACGATGATATGTTCTGGTTAAAACCATGGGCAGGGGTAATTGTTGTGGGAACCCCCTCCCTTCTGTTGCTCAAGCCGCTGAGCTTTGTTAGAGCATTTTGCCGCATTAAAACCCATTTCCACATGAAGCCGTGATTCCTTTGAATCTTCAACCCACCGGTCATTACGATATTTCTTTCACAGGATGATACTAATCCAGCCCTAAGTCTCTTCCCCACTTCAGTTGGCTGTACCACCTGCACTGTTGCTGATGAACCACACACGGTGCCTGGAGAAACCGCATGGCTCTGCCTGACACGGGACTATAGTGTGAGAGAGGTGGGTTCCGTTTCCCACGACAAGGCCAAATCTCACTAAAGTACCGTTTATCGCTCATCTGGGTTTAGTTTGTATTGGTGACGATCTCCCTTTGAGAAAGGCAAACAACTAGTGGTCTCACGGTCTAGTCGCATGCAGGTTGAAGACATACCCATGCAGCCTCAAAACATTTATGGACGACTGTTTATGGTCCTGGGTCAGTGTTACAATAATCTGTGGCATACATCTTAATAACAGTTTGGAGTGGACCATAAGCCCTGCCCCAAATATTTTAATGACATGTTATTCATAACGCACTGTGGCTTTGCTTATTCCTCCCCCTGCAGAGTTGGAAGCACACACTTCCACTTACCTTTGAGTGGTTGATTTAGAAACAATAGAGGTTTTTCAGGCTTTACTTCTTTCTGGTAGAATTTAACATAGAGGAAGTATTAAAGGTATACTAAAGTTTTTTTTTTAAACTTTGGATGTGTTATCAAATCACACATCTTGAGGTTCTGGTCAAATGGAATCAGCTTGCCAGTAAACAAAAACAGTTACTGGCTAGCCGATTCCTGTTCTATGACGCACGTGTGATGGGTGCCAATGTTACAGTCCAACTGGGAAGATAAATAAAGTAGTAGCTTATTAAACAGATCTTTGACAGTGTGCACCATACCTATCACCTCTACCAAATCTATGAGCTGGGTCAGTGGCATATGGGATTTAAGGGTGAATGACCACAGAGTAATATTGGTTAATTACTGACTTGTCTTCACTCACTTACTGTAAACCCAATATACTTTGTTGACCGGGATCCCCAGGGCTCTATACTTGGCCACCTCCTTTCTTCCCTCTACGGCGTCAACGGCAAATATGTTTGCGGACAATAGACGGATCTACAACACAACGCATTGCGCTGTGAGCTTGTAGATCGGTTATTTTCGCAGAATGTTCACCTATTATGACATGGAAGATAAGGGGCGCTAGGGTTCACTTCGGGGTTCACTCACATTGGCTGGCACGTTACGTTGCGCTACGCTACGGTACAGACAGACAGACAGACAGACAGACAGACAGATCTTTTTTGATCCTGCGAGGGAAATTCAGTTGTCACGGCAGCAGCACGGCAGTATGAAAACACAGAGCAGATAGAGACGGAGTAGAGAGATACATCTAAGCTTAAAAAACAAAAACCCTTAAGACCTGGTCTGAAACTTCTAGTCTAGTCAGACCTCAACTGCAGTTCTGAGTCAGATGTAGATATTGGCCCTGAGAGGACTTCTTCCACAGGAAACCAATTTCCACATCTGCTGACACAGACAGGATGGAGTCGACCACACTCCACACCTGCAAAGAGAAGCAGGCCACAACCAGGCCCAGCCTGGCCAGTATAAGACTGTGGGTTACAGCTGGCCTTGCATGGGCACAAGGAAACCTTTCTTTTCAGAACAGGCCTGGCAATGTCACTGTGCGGCGAGTGCTGGCCCAGATGCTTGGTGAAAAGGTGCACTTTGGAGATTTTAGATTGGGATCAGCTGCTCTTCTGGAATGAACTTGGATGTAATAAAGCCTAAGTTATACTTTGTCGATTGACCATGTCGCTCGCCGAAAATAACCAACTTGCCATGTTTTTCACTTGAAAATCGACGACAAGCGACGTGGTCGTACAACAAAATATAAACTAAGCTGATGTCTGACTGTGGGCATTTAAACAAAAAGTCCCAGTTTATCTACAGTGTGTGCATCTTGCCACCATGGATGATTGGGAGAAAATATTCAGTCATTTTTTTTAATTTACGTATAACAGAACACCCCAGTCAAACTTCAGCCTTCCTGCTTCGAAATTGCTCTCTAAATATTTCCCCATCATTGCGCCTTTTTCCCCTGAATGGTATCAGTTCTGACAGCTTCCACAGACCCACCAGTAAGGCATGACGTTCCCAGACGAGATATCCTTATCACTGGACACACCCATGAAGCTATTGGGGGGGGGGGGGGGGTCACATAAAGTACAGACTGTATATACAGTACAATGTCGCTCCACTACTGTTCCCTCCCTACTGTGGGGGATACATTATATTTTGTAATCTACAGTATGAATATCAGAGATTATTGCAGTTCATTCGCCAGGAGATGATTTGTGGGTTTGGGTGGCTACAGTTTAGTTCTGAGGCAAGAGCAATACAAAGAACAGTAGCATGTCAGAGAATAGACATGGGAGAGATACTCCTTAATGCCATTTCAAATGGTGACGACTGACGACAATGACTACAAGTGGACAAAGGCAAACTTAGAAAAATGTACTTTCTCTTTGGCCATTGTGGCTTCAGGTGTCTGACATTTACCATTGCAACACCGCGGAACAAGGAAGCAAGAAGCTGCAGTAAGTCGTTAACTTAAAACACGCGTCATAAGACAGAGAGAACATTTCGTGCATTTTCACACACGCCCGTCTCAGATACACGTCCTCTTTGAACCTGGAAACGACACTCGCAGTGTAACGCGCCAAAGCATTGAAGTCAAAGGGTGCAGCCAGTCACTGACGCTGGGATGATGCAATTCTAGTGGTGGATGAGGGCAGCTGAACACCTACAGAAGGGTGGGCTGAGCATCTTGCTGTGTGCTGTGGAACAGCGATATGCTATCAGGAGCAACGCAGGGTCAACCTTTTGCTAGCTAGCTGGGGGCTCGCCTCACATGGAGATGTCGACGGGGCTTTCATTCAGAGAATTAGGGTTAGGACCTGCTCCACATACACATTCCAAGGTTTTGGAAATAAGTAATTCGCTATTTAGTTTCCTTATTTCACAGATGTTAGAATTATTAATTTACCGGTAGTAATAAACATAATATGTTCCTTTCAAAACCAAATATATTTGTATTTAATTTTTTTACCCGGATATTGAAATGGAGCATAACGTGAAAAAGTAAATAAAGTTAATAATTTAATCCAACCAGCAAAACAGAGCTTTACACCGTTTCTGTGCCACCTTGCACCTTAAACAAACTTAAAACTCCAGTCCTGCACTGCAGACTGCAACTGCAGTGGTAAATAGAATAACAGTGACCACTAGTGGCGAATCTAAAAAACAACATGAGAAACTGTGGCTTGAGTAAAAAAAGAAAATTACATTTATTAGACAAACATGTCAGCCTCACAGTTTCAGACATTGGTTTTTGCTGAAGCGACTCAGTCTAATAACACACTTTTACATAATTCAGTGAATCACGCAATCATCTACTCACACATATGCACCCAGATAAGCGCACACACACACACACGCACACGCACACACACACACGCACACACACGCAAACACACACTCACAGAGTGCCCCTCATTACCTGACATACTGTACACATACATCCTCACATCTGCAGATGAGCGTGATGGTTCTTTAGTGGCTGGGCCGATAGGGGAAGGGCATCCCTGACTGGAAAGGCTGAGAGGGGTACTGGGGCTGAGAGGGGTACTGGGGGTGAGGCGAGGGGTGGCTGGCCAGGGGTGTGTGCGTGGGGTGCGATGCGAGGGGTGTGTGTGTGGGGTGAGATGCCAGGGGTGTGTGCGTGGAGTGCGATGCCAGGGGTGTGTGTGTGGGGTGCGATGCCAGGGGTGTGTGCGTGGGGTGCGATGCCAGGGGTGTGTGTGTGGGGTGAGGCGAGTGAGAGGCGTGGGGGCTGAACGCCAGCGGCGGCGTGTGGATGTTGTTGTAGTACATCACCGGGCCCGACATCACCAACTGTAGCAAACTGTTGATACGAGAGGAAGGAAACAAGCACCCACACACAAAAACACACACACAGACACACAGATACAGGAAGCGAGTGTGTGAGAGAGACGAGATGCTTAGGTAGATAGATATGACTTACAAGGGCAGACTGCACTGCGCGATGTAACATTAAACTACAGACATCACTGCAGGCATTCAGCAAACTCTCTCCACATTTTGCATTAAAGCACATTTACATATTATAATAAAGGACATTTGCATTTTGCAAACATGCAAATGCAATCTCTTGTTGTCACTATATCAGTTATTAACTTAACTTAGTTAAGTTTAAGTTTGCTTTAAAATCATACTTAAAAATAGTGTTTAGAACGAAGGTGATGTTTGAAATGGCTAGTCCCATTTGTCTAGTGACTAGACAAATGGGACTAGCCATTTCAAACATCAAGATTGAGTACCACTGCATGGGACTAGACTCTAGTCCCATGCAGTGGTTCTCAACCTTTTCAGGCCCCCAAAAATAATCATATTTGAACTGGGGACCCCCCACCCTAACAAGCACTTGGAGTTGAGGCATTACATTTTGTTTGACTCAGATAAACATTGTGAAAATAGCAGATCTACAAGCTCACAACGCCTTACGTTGCAAGGTGTTGTGAGCTTGTAGATAGATTAGAGATTTTCACAATGTTTGCCTGTTTCTTATATGATAATTTGGCCGATGTTTGACCAGTTTTTATAGTATAGTTTGTTGATTACTTTTGATGCAGTAATGCTCTTTTTTCCTTTCTTTTCTTATTTTTTTTAGGTATTAAAAAGGTCTTCTTAAAAAGTCCTTAAATTGTCATTGGACCACTGGACTAGTGGGGTGTAGAACAGTGAATATAGGTGCTGGTTCTTACTTGTTGTGGGGGAGACGGGAGCAGATGGCCCTCAGGTCCTCTGTATGAAACAACAAGACATCACCATGAGAACAATACAATCACTGTCCATTCAGTCTCACTAAATTGTCACTGGGCGACTTTTGTAACTTTGTAACTTCATTATTTATTCAGTAGGTAGACAATCGATAAGTGAAGAGTAATCAAACCCCCCGACTTTCCAATCACAGACCAAGACAGTCAATTTTTTTTCAGAATTTCATTACTTTTTATAGCCAACGCAAAAACAATGATGGAAAGAGAAGATACATGTGACATCGTCACATGAGTTAAAGGGGCTGTTAATTGAAATGTTTTTGTTGAAATAACTATTAAATAGCTCTATATTCTCGTAGATAGAGTGAGTGTTCGTCTCTCCTGCTCTTTAGTAAACAGAAAATACATGTTCGGGTCAGGTCAGGTCAGGTCAGGCTACAATTATTTGAAAACTTTAGTTACTAAGTTTAGTTACTTTGTAGATTTAGATTATCATTACAAAACATACATTAACCACTTCAACCCTACAGTATATGCATTTCGGCCATTTGAAAATAGACGATCTACAAGCTCACAATGTGTTGCGATGCGACGCATTGTGAGCTTGTGGATCTGATATTTTCAAATGTTTTTTATACATTTGAAAACTTGTGAAATGGGATATTTTGCATAATGGGTACTTTCGGTACATTTTGATGCCAATACTTTTACTCAAGTAAAATTTGAATACAAGACTTGTCACTTGTCACAAGAGTGTTTCTGTAATTGCAGTATTGATACTTTTACTTAAGTAGAAAAACGTGAGTACTTCTTTCACACCACTGCTAACTGAAACCCTTCTCTCACCTCTGGAGCAGAGCAGCGCTCCGCTAGCCATGGCCACCTGGAGGGCTTGTGCCAGGCGGTCCAGGGCCAGCTGGCAGAGCGCGTGCGCCTCGGCGGCCGAGCGCGCGTGTTTATCGGCCTGGTCCAGCAGGCGGGACAGGTCGTTGGTCAGCGCGGCCAGGGGCTCCAACTGCAGCAGGGCCAGGCGACCGAAAAGCCCCTTCTCGTTCAGTATGTTAGGCAAGAGCATGAAGACCTGCAGAGGGGGGGGGAGGGGGGGGAGAGAGAGAGAGAGAGAGAGAGAGAGAGAGAGAGAGAGGGTGGGGTGTTACCGACACTAAACAAGACACGCTGACTAGAACACTGTTGTTTTCCAAACGCGGACCAATTTTTATGGGTCACGCGAGTGAATACCCCGTTATTTTTTTTTCTCCTACATTTAGATTTTAATTATTATTTCAAAAGATTTTCTCAAAAAAATCTAAATGTTTTCATAAGTTAAAAAGAAATTTAAACGAAATTCAACAAATTTCGAGCTAAAAAGTTTGGGAACCACTGGTCTAGAAGCTTCCTTAAATGCAGTATGCTGATCTGTAATGTATAGGGCAGTTACAATATGGAACACATTACCCACTATGATCACTAAAGCAGCCAAGTTTTAAGAAACTCCTTAAAAGACACATGTAATGTTAATGAACTGACCTGAATAACCTCGATGGAATTTAATGGGTTGCCATGCTTAGTTTTTTTTTGGTTGACTTTTATTGTCTTGAAATGTTTTTTTTAGCAAGACATGTTTGTATTCTGTGGTGTTATATGTGATATCTATTGTTATGTAATGTTTGTTGTGGACCCCAGGAAGAATAAAGCACTTTCCTGATGTCTGCTTCCAATTGAATAATAGTATTTTACCATAATTTTGTATTACTTTATTTTACCATCATCTTTGGATCTAAATTAATCACACAGATTAACACAACAACTGAAAAAATAATCCAGAGGTGACCTAAGATACAAAAATAAATGCATTCCACACCAAATGATCCAATTACTCACACAGACGCACGTACCTGTAGGACGCTCAAATGCAGCGCAGAGAAGAGAGACCCCGCCTCCGGCTGGCTCTCCGTCGTGCCGTTGGTCAGCGGCGGCGGCTTCTCGTCTCGTCTGAACGCCAGCGGGGCTTTGACGCACCAGCGCACCAGCCCCCCCAGCGGCGTGAGGTCCAGGGAGCTGATGGGCGGGCTGCCCGAGAGCGCCGTGTTCAGGAAGTTGACGAGGACGAGGCGCGGGTCGTCTTGAATCCACGTCACGATCATCTGGAGGAGCTCGATGGGAGGGGTCAGCTCCTCTGCACGTGACATAAAAACAGACACACACACCCACACATGTCTTAATAAGATGGAAATAAGATAAAAAGAAGTGGGTAAAGATTCAATCGTAGCAAGACTGAGGTCACAACATGCTCCATTCAGCTTCACTGAATGCAAAAAGTATCTAGAGGAAACCATAAGGGACGTGAAATTCTACTGACTGTCAATCCAATTCTAATCTCTCAAGAACAGATCCGAGGGCGCTGTTTTTCCTTTTTATTTGGCGATGGGTTCCCAGATTCAATTCAATTCCAATTCAAACCTTTAGCAGAATGAAACTATTATTTTTGAAGATGATTTTTTGCCCCTTCGCTATTCAATTTTGTACCTTGTTCTGGGTTATTTTTAACACATTAAAACTGGGAAAGCGTCAGATTTTTTGCATTGGCTATTCGAAAATAGCAGATATACAAGCTCACAGCGCGTCACTTTATGTGACAACTACTGATTTAGAAGGCATTTGTAGAATCGGCCTCAGGTCTAAATGGGTTAACCCATTCAGACCTGAGGCAGATTATACAAATGTCTTCTCAACAGAGTTAAAAAAAAAAACTCATGTTGCTATATCTGTGGTTCTCAAACTTTTTCATGTCAAGGACCCCCAAAATTATATGCATTTGGCTGCGGACCCCCATCTCAAAATATTTAGTTCCAGGGACCCCCAGAAGCAAAGATTTGAGTTAAAAATGTTTGCTTTCAAAATATATTTATTCAAAAGATTTGCACACATTTTAACGATTTAAAAGAAATAGCAGATATACAAGCTCACAGCGAGGCACTCTGTGCCGCGCTGTGAGCTTGTATATCTGCTATTTTTGAATAGCCAAAGTATAAAATAATGGTTTAAGTTGTTACACAGATGCGTTCCCGGTTTTAATGGGTTAAACAGAGCTATCCTCGTACTCGCGAGATAAGCCTTGGTGTACCTGAGGTGAAGTCGTAGAGGTTGGCGACGGCGGTGATGAACTGGCAGCAGAAGCGTGGGCTGGAGCTGTGGATGTTCTGCAGGGTGGACACCGAGCCGGGCACCAGGCTGCAGTAGTCGTCTACCAGGACCCGCGCCAGACGCACACAGAACACACGATGGGTCCTCTGCAAGCAGACAGGGGACACCCGGCCAAGTTACATACACACACACACACACACACACACACACACAGAAACTACATTATGAGCACACACATGCCAACACACACACGTACAGTACACTTGCTCACAGACACACACAAGCTATTTTTTGCACATGGGTGCATGCACAAAAAAAAATCACAAATACAAATAGCTGCTACTGTACATGATGAGTTTAATAATAATTGTGAAAACAAAGTGGGGACTTGCAACTCAAACTCACTATTTGAATGCTCCAAGTGCTCCAACAGCAGATACACGACGTTTCAACCCTTTCGGTCTTTTTCCAAGTATATTATTATTATTATATACTTGAAAAAGACCGAAAGGGTCGAAAACGCCGTCGTATCGCAGAGACACAGAGGATGTGTGCGTTATGTTTTCTTTTAATAATAATTGTGTCACCTTTAGTTGTTGTTCCAGTATTTGGCCAGTAAATTTGCACATACCTAGAACGTGTGCTCTCTGTTAAACATCCCAACTATTATGCCCTGATTTACACTTGGTTTGCATGTCCTGAAGCGCACAAGAAATAATCGTACTTAAAAAGGAGTAGTTCACCCCAAAAAAATACTTATTTTCTATCAATTACACACCCCATGAAGCATTGAATTCATGGAGATTCTTTTGTTTTTGTCGCATTCCTAAGCCAATAATTTGATTACCGGCGGAAAGATGCTAATGTGTCCGGTAGTCTCCTACCGGAGAGACCGCCGGTCATCAAATTAAGTAATGTTTTGGGTGAACTACTCCTTTAACCCATTTAGAGCTGGAATGCATCTGTGTCACTTTTTCATTTGAGCTAAAAAGCCTCATTTTACACTTTGGCTATTAAAAAATAGCAGATATACAAACTCGTAGCATCTGCTATTTTTGAAAAATCGTGAAAATGTGGGCAAATCTTTTAATATATATTGTTTAAAGCGATAATTTTTAACTCTATTCTTTGCTTCTGGGGGGGTCCCTGGAACAACATATTTTGAGATGGGGGGGTCGGCGGCCAAATACATATCATTTTGGGGGTCCTTGACATGAAAAAGGTTGAGCACCACTGATATAGAAACATGCGTTTTTTCAGAATACTGTTGGGATTTAGAAAACATTTGTAGAATCGGCTTCAGGCCTTAAATGGGTTAAGCGGTTAATCAATTCATTGATTATACAAAACAAGAAAATAACAAAAATAGTCACCGCCCTACTGCAAACACAAAGCCTCACCTGCAACCAGGTAGCAGCACACTCCAGGATGGGCACCCTGCCCACGGCCACCGCCATGGACACCAGTTTGCTCAGTAAAGCCATGCGGCTCTCGTCCGCCTGGTTGCCCTGGAGGCTGAAGAGGGCGGAGAAGGTGAGCTGGCGGACGGCGTCGCGGCTCTGCTCCTGGAAACAGCTGCACATGATCTCCAACAGCTGCAGCTCCTGGAGGGCACTCATCCTCTGGAGCACAACAACACAGAGAGAAAAAAATAAAAAATAGCAGATATACAAGCTCATGGCGTGCCGCGCTACAAGCTTTTGATCTACCATTTTTGAAAGATCTTGAATATTTTTGCACATCTTTGAATATATATATATTTTAAAGCGATCATTTTTAACTCAAATCTTTGCTTCTGGGGGGTCCCTGGAACAGAACATTTTGACATGGGGGTCGGCGGTCAAATACATATCATTTTGGGGGTCCTTGACATGAAAAAGCTATGGAGAACCACTGATATAACAACATAAGTTTTTCAGAAATAAATGTCATTTGTAGAATCGGCCTCAGGTCTTAAAACCCATTAAGACCTGGAACGCATCTGTGTCACTTTTAGATTTCTTTAGGCCATGGGTTTTCAACTGGTGGTCTGTGGACCACTGGTGGTCCGTGAAGGTATTGCATGTGGTCCCTGACCATGCATTTAGTAATGTAGGAAAGTGAAGATTTGTATTATATTTTATTTTATCGACCACTAGTTGAGAAACAGTATGGTGTATGATGACGCATCAATGTTGTCAGTTACTTGGAAGTCGGATTTCAAGAACTTCCACAGAAATGGGAGAATTTCAAGGGAAACTGTAGGCCTACCGGTTTACCTGGTTGAGTCATCATTAGTAGGAATATATGCCCATATCAATTGCACGTGCTTGCTCATATATGTTGCAAAGAATCAGTTAACATGAGTTTAATATGGAAGGTTAAGAGAACAGAATAGGGGCAAGTTGGGCAACCATGGAATGGATCAGTGGTTCTCAATCTTTTCTGAGCTCTGGACCACTAGCATAATCTCAATTAAATAATGACTGTTAAGGGCTTTAATTTAATTCACCTCGAATTAACAAATTAAATGAAGGCCTTAAAAGTCATTATTTAATTTCAAGCTTTTTCCCCCACACCACGCCCATATCCCCCCTCCCAACACAACAGTGGTCCCCAGGTTGATTCTCAGTCAGGGTGGTGGTCCCTGGTTTATAATCAGTTGAAAACCCATGCTTTAGGCTATTCAAAAATAGATATACAAGCTCATAGCGCGGCACCGAGTGCCGCGCTATGAGCTTGTAGATCTGCTATTTTTGAAAAATCTTGAAAAAAAAAATGTTTTGTTTTTTTTTCAAAAAAATGTTTTAGAAAACATTTTTAAGAATCGGCCTCAGGTTTTAATGGGTTATTATATTTGCCCCCAGCCCCCTACATCATCTTACCCTGGGCGGGGCATTCCTGTCCTTGGGCGCGTGCAGGATGAACTCCTCCACCAGGTCCAGTGTCTTGGCGTCGACCTGGGCCGGCTGCCTGTTGGACTGCACCAGGTTGCAGATGTAGATGTCCAGGTGGTAGAGCAGCTCCTTGGCCGCGCTCAGCACGTCACGGGGCAGCAGCGACTGACGGATGTCGCCCATCGCCGCCTGGGGAGTGGGACAGTCATGTTATCGATATTATGGTTGTTTTTATGTACGGCACAAGTGCAGTACATCTGGCGTTAGTTGCGTATCGTCAGTGGTGGAAAAAGCACTCAAATTCTTTACTTAATTAAAAGTACCAATACTGCAATATAAAAAATACTCTGTTACAAGTAAAAGTCCAGAATTCAAAATTGACTCGAGTAAAAGTACAAAAGTATTGGCATCAAAGTGTACTTAAAGTACCAAAAGTAAAAGTACTAAATATTTTAAAAGCTCACAACGCGTCGCACCGCGTTGTGAGCTTGTAGATCGGCTATTTTCAAATGGCCTATGCATAAAATAGGTTTAAAGTGGTTAATGTATGTTTCATTATATCATAATGTATATCTGAAAAGTAACTAGTAACTAAAGTTGTCAAATAAATGTAGTGGAGTAAAAGTACAATATTTGCCTCTGAGATGTAGTGGAGTAGAAGTAAAAGTATTGGAAATTGGAAATACTCAAGTAAAGTACAAATACCTCAGAATTGTACTTAAGTAAATGTACTTAGTTACTTTCCACCACTGCGTATCGTTGCTGTCGGGTGGAAACCTCATATCTCCAAAACCGTTACTTTTTAGGAAATTAAAAAAAGAACCTGTGTTTCAATGGATTCAATGAAGTTATTATTTCGTCACAAGCTTTCGTTAATACTTTTCAATGGTTCAATATTTACTTTCTTGACAGAAAGTAGCTTTAACATACATGTCTATGGTGGATTTTTATGAAACAAAAACTTTGCAAAGAGGGTAATTCAAGCTTTCCATACAGCCGCAATGTTGGTGAGTTTAACTTTGTTTAATACAACCAGATAGGACTTTTCTGTTTGGATGAATGGGCTGTCAAGGGTTGGTATTGCAACTCTAGATTCCAGATATTAAAAAATAGAATCTAAGAGTTGGCTTGCGGGCTACTGGGGGTCCATACTTCATCTCTGTCGGATAGGGCATTGGTTCTCAAAGTGGGGTCCGGGGACCCCCAGGGGTACTTGAGGGGGTTCCAGGGGGTTCCCAGCTAAATGATGGATAGGAACCAAATGGACCCTTATGGGTCTGTAACTCTGAAAGCGTACAAATGGAACCAAATGGACCCTAACGGGTCCATTTGGTTCCATTTGTACACTCTCAGAGTTAAATTAACATTGATTTTACAATATAAATTGGGGTCCCAGAGATGGAAATGCCATTAAATGGGGGTCCGCACTCCGCAGCCTAATGCATGTCAAACTGGGGGTCCTTGACATTAAAATGGTTGAGAATCACTGCTAGAGCCGTAAAAATCTTCTCTTATGGGGGTCCCTGGCTTATCTTTTCAAATGGGGGTCCGCGGGCTCATAAGTGTCAATTTTGGGGGTCCTTGACATGAAAAAGTTTGAGAACCACTGGGATAGGGGGTCCTTGGCCTAAAAAAAAACCTGCATTATATACAATGCTCACAGGCAGCTGTAGACCATGACAGGGTTATCATGGTTTAACAAGCTGCTGGTGCAACATTACAGCATTACTGCTGCGCTGTCTGTACTGTACTACTGTGTCCTCCAGTGATTCACGTTTGTTACACCGACATTGGTGACCCATCGCATTATGTCACTTCAAATCGAGGAAATCACGGGAGCGAGAGTTAACTTTGCATGAAATCTTATGGTTACTTAGAACGTGGACATGTTATTTAATTATCATTACATTTTGCAGAAGATTAACTATGGGTTGTCAAACAATTTCATATCAAAATTGAATTAAAAAGGCCTCAGGAGGCATTATTCCCAACTCTCCACACACACACACACACACACACACACACACACACACACACACACACACACACACACACACACACACACACACACACACACACACACACACACACACACACACACACACACACACACTATTTCCTCCACACAAAATTATACATGTGATAAATGAGTCGTAATGCTTCACTCTGTTCAGGGGTGAAACATTACAACGACCCCTGGGGGTCACAGACTTCGATAGGTCAACATTCGCGTTGTAACCACTAGCTATAGAGGCTAGCCAGGCTAATAGCCGGCTATCTTGTTAGCAAAATAAAGCAACATATCGCACGTTATCGCGACCTGTCGTCGCACACATTATGAAGAGCTCAGATGTAGTGGGTTGGGTTTAGCTCACCTTCACACTGTAACGAACGTCAGAACAAACACAGAGCTGATACAAAGTGAGTTAGTGTGTAGTTAGTTGTGTGTACAGTATAGAAACACCACGACAATGAGCCTCAGTCAGCCTACTACTGGCTACGGAAGCCTGTGAGGGACATGATGAACTACAACTAGTCCGTTTGACATGTCAGTCTGTTGCCTTGGCCCAGATTTAATTATGACAAATAAACAAGGGGGAAAAGTTCATGGCTATCCGAAGACATTATGCAAACTATTAATAATAATACATAACAAATAAGTTACATTAAATACGGATTATAAAAGTCCATATACAAGTTGTCATGTAAATGATAATAATAATACGTTACATTTTATTCATAACGCACTTTACATTTTTTGTACATCACAAAGTGCTACAGGGTTTAAAAACAATGGCATAAAAAACAGGCAAGACAGAAAAAAAAAATATTCCGCAACATTAGATTTAACAGATCTGTGTGTGTGTG
>NC_139942.1:39080340-39085340 GCF_963454915.1 Gymnoscopelus microlampas | reverse complement strand
GTGTGTGTGTGTGTGTGTGTGTGTGTGTGTGTGTGTGTGTGTGTGTGTGTGTGTGTGTTCAAGATTCAAGATTAATATGATTCTTTACATCCCATTATACATATACAAGAGTACAATTCTTGGGTTTCGGTTCCTCAACATTTCCAAAATTTCCAAAAACAGAAATAGCAAGAAATTGAAAAAATAGAAATAGACGTTAAAAGAGCCTGTGTGCCTGCAGTGCACGTGCGAGTGTGTGCGTGTGAGTTTGTTTTCAGAGGAATTTCTGAATCTCTGCTGGGTGTATCTGGCTTGTTGTCAGGATGCTACTCTAGGCTACAGAGTGTTCTCATGAGCCGACTGTTGTGGGAGCAGGTGTCTGCTTCCTGTAAATAGAGGCAGGATTGGTCCCCCAGGGGTTCTGAGTTTGATTAGCTTGCCTGAGGCTCTGGGTTTCTTTAGCATCCATTCCCCCCTCAGGAACTCTAATCAAAGGAAAGTTCTGTGCACTATTTTGGAGAAAGGTGCATGATGTTTCCGATGCTACTGTAACTCAGGTGGAGAGAGATATGAGTCAGAAGTACAGTATGTTTCACCCGTTAAGACCTCAGGTTCCGATTCTACAAAATGCTTTCTAAATCAGTAGTTCTCAAACTCTTTTGTGTCAAGGACCCCCAAAATGATATGTATTTGGCCGCGGACCTCCCCCCGCACCCCATCTGAAAATGTTTGTGTGCCAGAGACCCCCAGAAGAGAAGATTTGTGTTTTAAAAAATGCTAAATTATTTTTCAAACACTTTTACATTTCCTAAACTTTTCAATACATTTCAAAATGTTCAAACATCACGAAAATAGCCGTTCTACAAGCTTGTAGATCAGCTCAATTTAACCCATTGAAACCGGGAAAGCATCTGTGTTATTTTTAGATTTTTGCGTTGGCTATACAAAAATAGCAGATATACAGTACAAGCTCACACCGCGTCACTTCGTGCCGCACTGCGAGCTTGTACATCTGCTATTTTTTTTAACCTTCTTTTTAAATCTTGAAAGTATTAGAAGAACTACTGATTTAGAAGGAATCGGCCTCCGGTCTTAATTAATGGGTTAAGTGGGAAAGCCTGGCAACTCTTTTTTCTGTGCCATTTACAGAGGCATTGCACATCGGTGGACTGCTGGTGAAATATGGCTACATTTACCCTCTCAAGGAGCCCAGGGTACTGCTGCTACGGCCTGACGAGACACCATACCGCTTCCAGGTTACAACGCCCTCGTCCTCTGTCTCTCCTACTCACCTTGCATCCGTCTTTCACTCCCTCTATGTGTTTTCATCACGTGGTTATTGAGGGAAAACTGGTCATGCGGAATAGGGCATTAATGCATGCTTTGTAGTTACTAGTGAAGAGCCAATATGTAGTATGCACGCATCTACTCAAAGACTTCTTCATATTATGTGCCCATGGACACATTAGCACAGGGGTCTTCAACAGGGGGTCCTCAGAGGTACTATAGGGGGTCCGCCAAATCTTTGTGTGATAGGATTTCGGGTTTTTTCACATTAACCACTTGAACCCTAAAATTCTTTTTCTGAGAGGAACATTAGCCGAAAATAGCAGATCTACAAGCTCTCAACGCCTCGCGCTGCGAGGCGTTGAGAGCTTGTAGATCGACTATTTTTGGCAAAGAGGCTATAGGTGTAGAGGGGAAAAATAGCAGACTAAGTAAAAAAAAAGTTTAATCTGAAACACAATTTTATACAACATAGAGTAGGGGTCCCTGCTTCATCTCTCTCTCAGCTAGGGGGTCCTTGGCCTGAAAACGTTGAAGACCCCTGCATTTGCACATTCTGAACTACACATTCATGCATTGACCAGCACCACACTACTTGACTTCATACTGTACACACCTCATACTAATAAGGACCGCAATGGAAACAAGCTTTAAGCTTTTAGAAATTATTATTATTATGATTACGGTGGGTCCGTTTATTTGATGATAAACAAAGATATCGATCAATCAAAAAAACCTACTCACCTGTCAAGTAAAGCCTCTTTTGTCTCTCTCAGACTCCTTACTTCTGGACCAGTACCAGGTGGCCTGCCTCAGAGCTAGACTATGGTGAGTACTGACTAACTATAGTGCACACCATATAGTACCATAGTATGGTGAGTACTGACTCACCATAGTACACACCATAGTACCATAGTTTTTAAGAATTTTAGCAAATTTAAGATCATGGTCATGGATCCTTTGCACGACATTGACATTATTTCATATATTTCCAGGATTCCTATTTATAGGTTCAATACGATGGTGGTATCCCCAACCTGGTCCATGGGGAACCCCTACTGCTGCCACTCCTCACAAACATAATTGCGTTTATGGCCCGTGGGACCAGTTAGACTTGGGACATACAGTTAGTTAACTACGTACATCAGTACCACCACAGCAAAACCCTCGCTTGTCCCTTTGTGTCTATTTTTACACACCCAGGCTTATATTAACGCTGGGGATTTCACTGTGCATGGGCAGTGTTGCCAGATTCTGTGAGAGAAACAAGCAACCAGGTCTAGGAAAACCAGCCCAGAAGAAGCAACTATGGGCCACATGAGCACTTTAACATATACATCAGCTATTTGAAAATAGCAGATCTACAAGCTCACAACGCGTCGCGATGCGACACGTTGTGAGCTTGTAGATCGGCTATTTTCAAATAAAATCTTGCGGGGAAATTATAATAAGCAAATCTGGCAACCCTGTGCATGGGTAATTGGGTATACCAGAGGGTCAAAGATGAGCACTGCTGCAGTGGGACGCGTTCACTTGAATTCGGAACATTTGCAGCGCTAAATATAATAGTAATGAATATACCGATCTATTGTTAGTTAATGACAGGGGTTAAGTTCACATGTGGACACACAACAAAGATTTTGATTGATAGATTGAATGCTGTATTAGTCAGAAATGTGAACAGCACGAGGTACAGTCAGACATTAAGGCTAAACGGATAGCACAAAAAAGTCCGGGGGGAAATAACACAATACATATCATCAACAAATACAAAACACTATTATGTGCAAAGGAGTAACAGGAAAATGTCGGTAGTGAATAACACCTCCTTTCTATGGGAAAATTGCATTTACCTCCCCTTGTGGTCTCCTGATAGATTTTCAGGCCTGTTTTGAAAGAAGCCAGTGATCCATATTTTTTAAAGGGATTGTGAGATTGGAAAAAAATAATATGTGTCTGACTATTGGAGGTTTGTAGTATTCACACTTTGATTCAGCAAGACAGAAGCTCTTTAAGTCACCATGGTCTTGTTTCTCATCTCTTCTGTCTAGCAATTTATTTAGCCAAGAAGAATATAAGAAAACAGGGTGAACTGATCGAATATGAAAAGGTGAGTTGGTGTAATAATGCTCTGTACTTCAGGAGGAGGGAAATGTGTGTTTGTGTGCATGTACTGTGTGTGAATCTAAATGTAATTCTGTTGTATCTTTGAATATTCTCTCTCTCTCTCCTCTTCTCTATCTCTCGTCCTCTCTGGGAGAGCTACAGTCTGTTTTATCTTTGAATATTCTCTCTCTCTCCTCTCCTATGTCTCTCGTCCTCTCTAGGAGAGCCACGGTCTGTTTAATGAATATTCTCTCTCTCCTCTCCTCTGTCTCTTATCCTCTCTAGGAGAGCTAGAGTTTGTAATATTCTCTCTCTCTCTCTCTCTCTCTCTCTCTCTCTCTCTCTCTCTCTCTCTCTCCTCTCTCCTCTCCTCTATGTCTCTCGTCCTCTCTAGGAGAGCTACAGTCTGTTGCACAAGAGAATCAACCACACCTGGGACTTTGTTGTCATGCAGGCAAGAGAGCAACTCAGGTAAACACACACATGCTGTATTTACACACGCACACCCAAACACCAGTGGTGGAAAAACTACTACAGTTTTTTACTTAAGTAAAGGTACACACACACACACACACACACACACACACACACACACACACACACACACACACACACACACACACACACACACACACACACACACACACACACACACACACACACACACACACACACACACACACACACACACACACACACAGTATGTGCAAACTTCCACTGTCCATTTGTGTTACAGGGCTTCTAAGCAGAGGCGGAAAGCTGACAGAATTGTTCTTGAATGTCAGGAACAAGCATATTGGCTCGTCAACAGACCCCCGGTATATTCTATTCAATTCTAAACAAAGTAGTACTACACTACACTACACTACACTACACTACACTACACCAGTGGTTCTCAACCTTTCCAGGCCGTGACCCCCAAATACTGGGGACCCCCCTTAAAATAATCATATTTGAACGGGGGACCCCCCACCCCTGACAAGCACTTGGAATGGTTGGAGTTGACATTTAGTTTGACTCGGTTCCACAGATAAATATTGTGAAAATAGCAGATCTAACTGCGATGCGTTGTGAGTTGTAGATGTTATAGATGAGTGAGAAAACAATGTTGCACATTAAGCAAATCATCTGGGGACCCGATCCACAGGTTGAGAACCACTGCACTACACTATACACCACTACACTACACCAGTGGTTCTCAAACTTTTTCATGTCAAGGACCCCCAAATTGACACTTATTAGCCCGCGGACCTCCATTTGAAAAGATAAGCCAGGGACCCCCATAAGAGAAGATTTTTACGGCTCTCTAGCAGTGATTCTCAACCATTTTAATTTCAAGGACCCCCTAGTTTGACATGCATTAGGGCTACGGACCCCCATTTAATGACATTTCTATCACTTGGACCGCAATTTATATTGTAAAATCTATGTCGATTTAACTCTAAGAGTGTACAAATGGAACCAAATGGACCCTAACGGGTCCATTTGGTTCCATTTGTACACTCTCAGAGTTACAGACCCATAAGGGTCCATTTGGTGCCTAATCTATCATTTAGCTGGGGACCCCCTGGAACCGCCTCAAGTACCCCTGGGGGTCCCCGTACCCCACTTTGAGAACCAATGCTGTA
>NC_139942.1:38912840-39075340 GCF_963454915.1 Gymnoscopelus microlampas | reverse complement strand
GGCTCTGAGGCCACAACAAATAAAGGGGAAACAGGAGAGAGTTTAACTTAAAGTGAGTGATTTTATTTACAAAAATCCCAAACATAATTGAGGTTAACCAAATGAAGCAAAATTGCTCTTGTTGTGGCCATGCCCAGGTGTAATGAAGTGACAGGATTAGGGAAGCTTTTTATACTCTGTGGGGAGACAGCGGCCAGGTGTCCCTGATTACCTATCCAATCAGCACCCTACAAGACAGTTAAGGCACACAATCCGGCAAATAAGGCCCCAGGGGGCCGTCACAATTGTAAAATCCCAAGTGTTATTTTAACATAGAGAGCGTTCAATTGGAACAAAATGGAGCAGTAAAGGTCTATTTGGTTCCATTTGTACACTCGGTGACAAACCCGTAAGGGTCCATTTGGACTCCCAGTGGTCCCTGGACCTGATATTGTGGGGTAGGGTTTGTTCACTCAATGCCTTGACTCTGTCAAAGCCGGGCGGCCTTCGGTAGCGCTGTCGCCTCACAGCTAGAAGGTCCTGGGTTCGATTCCCGCCAGGGACGCTGTGGGCGCTGGGGGCGTGTTCTCTCCTCCACGTCATCGGCGCCCATACCCTAGGTGGGGTTGGTGAAAGGGCCTACTCTGTGTGGAGTTTGCATGTTCTCCCCGTGTCTCCTGGGTAGTTAATACCCTCACAAAAACATGTAGTAATCCTGGTCACTATACTGCCTCCCCCTGGTCAGCCGGGGCGCCTGATGGAGGAGAAGGGAACTGGTTGGAATAACGTGTTCCTTCCACGCGCTATGTCCAACAAGGGAAACTCGCCCCTGTCGGGTGATAAGAAGCGGCCTGCTTGCTCCTCATGCATTGAAGGAGGCATGAGCTTCAGCTTGGGCTCTCCCTAGGCTGGCAGAGGGTAGGTAGTGCCCAGGATTACATAGGCAATTGGCACTGGGTGAAAAAATGTGGGTTACAAAACCGTGGGATAAAAATGATATAAAAAAAAAAAAAAAAAAGCCGGGCGGCCATAGCTGAATGGGTAGAGCATATAGAGTTGTATAAAAAAGTTGAGGGCGGGCGCCCGCCGCCAATTCATTTCAATGAAAGTTACTCACCTAGCGCATGCTCCCCCCAAAGTACACTCTCCTTCGGGATTTGGGCAAATCCGAAAGATTTGGGCACCGAAGCATGCACACTAGGGTTTCAGACTAGAGAAGCATGCACACTAGGGTTTCAGACTGTAGAAGCATGCACACTAGGGTTTCAGACTATAGAAGCATGCACACTAGGGTTTCAGACTATAGAAGCATGCACACTAGGGTTTCAGACTATAGAAGCATGCACACTAGGGTTTCAGACTGTAGAAGCATGCACACTAGGGTTTCAGACTATAGAAGCATGCACACTAGGGTTTCAGACTATAGAAGCATGCACACTAGGGTTTCAGACTATAGAAGCATGCACACTAGGGTTTCAGACTATAGAAGCATGCACACTAGGGTTTCAGACTATAGAAGCATGCACACTAGGGTTTCAGACTATAGAAGCATGCACACTAGGGTTTCAGACTATAGAAGCATGCACACTAGGGTTTCAGACTGTAGAAGCATGCACACTAGGGTTTCAGACTATAGAAGCATGCACACTAGGGTTTCAGACTATAGAAGCATGCACACTAGGGTTTCAGACTGTAGAAGCATGCACACTAGGGTTTCAGACTATAGAAGCATGCACACTAGGGTTTCAGACTATAGAAGCATGCACACTAGGGTTTCAGACTGTAGAAGCATGCACACTAGGGTTTCAGACTATAGAAGCATGCACACTAGGGTTTCAGACTATAGAAGCATGCACACTAGGGTTTCAGACTGTAGAAGCATGCACACTAGGGTTTCAGACTATAGAAGCATGCACACTAGGGTTTCAGACTATAGAAGCATGCACACTAGGGTTTCAGACTGTAGAAGCATGCACACTAGGGTTTCAGACTATAGAAGCATGCACACTAGGGTTTCAGACTGTAGAAGCATGCACACTAGGGTTTCAGACTATAGAAGCATGCACACTAGGGTTTCAGACTATAGAAGCATGCACACTAGGGTTTCAGACTAGAGAAGCATGTGCAGTAGCATCTTTTATGCGCTAAGCTTACAAAACCAGATTTGACGATTAGTTCATTCGTGCTTCAGAAATCAATGTGTCGAGGCGTCCCTGTACTCCCCACACTCCTCTGGGCAGCAGCCAGCTGGGTGAAATAGGTCTTATTATTATTATTATTATTATTATCGTCATCATCATCATCATCTGTCTTCTGCTCCTGTTTTGATTTGTTAGCGGAGAACCTGGCTTTCTGGCAGGCCTGTGAAGACGTCCGACATGGACAGAGTTCCACCATAGTACAGCAGGTGGAAGACATCTACGCGTAAGTTTCTATGTGCCTCGAGCGTGACGCTTGTTTGCATTTGTGAATATGCATGAGTCTGTGTGTGTGTGTGTGTGTGTGTGTGTGTGTGTGTGTGTGTGTGTGTGTGTGTGTGCATGTATCTGTGAACATGGTACAGTCAGACACTAAGGCTAAAAGGATAACACAAAAAAGTCCTGGGGACTTGTTTCCATTGTGGTCCTATGTATTCAATTCATCAACATAGCATAAAAAAAGAACACAAATACATGTCATCAACCAATACAAATGTACAAAGGAGAAAAAAGAAAAACGGCAGCAGTGGATGACACCTCCTTTTACATTTACCTCCCCTTGTGGTCTCCTGATATATTTTCAGGCTAGTTTTGACCAGTATACTGTATGTAGTATGTATGTACGCTTGCGTGTGCATATGTGTCTGTAAACGTGTGTATTTTATGTACACGTGGATCTACAGTGTATAAATGTGTGTGTGTGTGTGTGTGTGTGTGTGTGTGTGTATACTATAGGCAGTTCCTGGTTGCGGGTGCCACTCGCTGGGTGAACATCGACAGTAAGACGATGTCTAAGACCCTGGAGGGCATTCGGCAACCACATCGCTTCGTCATGGACGACGCCCAGATGCACATCTACTTCCTCATGAAGAAGGTCAGACCTGTGGCTCGCCAATTCACCTCTCATCACGCTTCCTGACCACGTAGAAAACTGACCCTTCACAGTCACAGTGTATAGAGCAGTGGTTCTCAACCTTTTCAGGCTGTGACCCCCCCAAATAATCATATTTGAACTGGGGACCCCCCTAAATGATCATATTCAAACTGGGGACCCCCCAAAATAATCATATTTGAACTGGGGACCCCCCCCACCCTGATAAGCACTTGGAATTGTAGAAGTTGAGGCATTGCATTTGGTTTGACTCGGTTCCACAGATAAATATTGTGAAAATAGCAGATCTACAAGCTCACATTTTCACAATTCTTGCCTCTTTCTCATACCTATTATTTGACAATTTGGTCAATATGTGACCAGTTTTTATAGTATAGTTTGTTGATTACTTTTGATGCAGAAATGGTCTTTTTATTATTATAATTTTTAGGTATTAAAAATTTCGACAGTCTTTCGACAGTGACACCACTGACATCAGTGTGTGTGTGTGTGTGTGTGTGTGTGTGTGTGTGTGTGTGTGTGTGTGTGTGTGTGTGTGTGTGTGTGTGTGTGTGTGTGTGTGTGTGTGTGTGTGTGTGTGTGTGTGTGTGTGTGTGTGTGTGTGTGTGTATGTCCAGGACTCCTATCCCAGGTATTTGAAGTCAGACTTATACAAGAACATGCTGGAGAAAGCCATCGTCCCCCAGGAGACCAAGAAAAGGTGAAAATATAACTTCATAACCTTCTTTCTTTTTTACACACTAATGCACTATATCGGAAACCTTGTATGTTCAAAACTTGTATGTTACTTTTCAGGATTCAAATAAAACTAGAAAAAGTGCTCCTCGGAGCACAGGTCTCCACCGCGAACAGCCTTTTTGCATGTAGTTTAAGCGCAAGGGGGCGGGGGGCGGGTGGGGAGAGAGTCAGCGCACTGAAGTCAAGGCACAGACTACTGTGTTGTTGACAGACAACGGATGCACGCTTATGAGAAACAACAAAAATAAAACCTGGCAAAACAGTTGCGTGCATTAGCGCAAGATGAGGATAAAGGAAACATTCAGTCTAAATGTCCAGTTTGCTAATAATTCACAACTACAGTGCCAGATAATCACCAGAGAGTTAAAAAAGAAAAAACGTTTCAGTCATTCAGTCCGACTTCACTGTAGCCTATAGTAGCCTTTTCATAAATGATATTTGTACTTAGGCTGTCCTGAGAGTTTATAATATTTAGAGAAATTTAAAGTTTCAAATGCAAAAGTAGTGGTAGTAGTTGCGAATTACTGGACATTTAGACTGAATGTTTCCTTTATCCTCATCTTGCGCTAATGCACGCAACTGTTTTGCCAGGTTTTATTTTTGTTGTTTCTCATAAGCGTGCATCCGTTGTCTGTCAACAACACAGTAGTCTCAGTCTGTGCCTTGACTTCAGTGCGCTGACTCTCTCCCCACGCGCCCCCCGCCCCCTTGCGCTTAAACTACATGCAAAAAGGCTGTTCGCGTCTCCACCAGGTCAGGTAGGTTATTGGGGGCCAGCAATGTTGGAAATCTGGATGGAATATGAAAAATCGGATTTGTGTGATGTTTGGACAAAATCTGTAGGAGTAATATCAAGAAATGTGTTTTGCAAAAATCGGCCACCTGGTGGCGCTTTAAAGGCTGATGTGGAAAAATGCAGGGCAGAGGTTTTCCCTTGGCCTCTAGGGAGTGTGCGAGCAAAGTTTCACGCCGATCGGTCCAGTTATAGGTAAAAACGCTCAAAATGAGTCGCTTCGTTTCGAGCTTGTAGATCTGCTATTTTTGATACTTTTGTGTGACGCTGTTATGATCAAGTACAGTAGGCCATTCATTTCAGACAAAAGGTTAGAATATGGAGATAAGAGGTTTCAGCCCGACAGCAACGATATATACTGTATCTATATACATAGTGATATCATTTTCATATCACATGATTGAACTATTTTCTCATTCAACTCTCGTTCAACAACTCTTTTATGTCTCTCCATCTTTCACTGTCTCTTTCCCTCTCTCAGTGTGTTTCCCTTCATGAGACGCCAGCGTCATGCCAGTCCCTCTCCTGCCCAGGCTCCAGCCCAGGCTGCTGCTGCCCAGGCTGCCGAGGAGGACGGCCAGACCTCCCAGGTGTGACCAGGTCTCCCAGGTGTGACCAGGTCTCCCAGGTGTGACCAGGTCTCCCAGATGACGTCCCTTTTCAAAGCAGTGGTTCTCAACAAACTTTTTCATGTCAAGGAAATTGATATGCAATTGGCCGCGGCCACCCCATCTGAAAATATTTTGTGCCAGGGACCCCCAGAAGAGAAGATTTATGTTAAACTTTTTTTCAAAATGATTCAAAATTTTCCTCCCCAAAAAAATATTTTCAAAACGTTTCAAAAATAGCAGATATACAAGCTCGCAGCGCGGCACAGGGTGACGTGCCATGAGCTTGTAGATAAGGTGGTTAAAATGATTGCTATATTAACTGCTTTTGCTGTTAAAAAAAAGCAGTTAAGGACCCCCAAGGACCCCCCCCAAGGACCACTGCTGGCCCGGACCCCACTTTGAGACACACTGCTTCCAACAACACTGCAATTTCCACATCGCTCTCTACTCTTCTCCTCCGCTCTCTCCGTCTCTCCGGTCATTCTCTACTCTCTCCGTCTCTCAGAGTCATTGTGCAAAGATCCACATGCTCCTCTGCTTCTTCTTCAAGGTTACATTTTTACCAATACACAAGTTTTACGGAATGTAAACAAGCCCTTTGTCATTTACGTCAGCACCAATGTTAAAAACAGAGGCTTCATTTATAGTTTGTCACACCCCTGTGTCCCTCGATTAAAGACAGGACACACAATTAAATAACTAAATGACATGTCATGCGACAAAGCATTACGTTAGGCCTTGGTTTTTAGATGTTAAAGGAGAAGACGAATGCATGTCTAAAGTTGCAGTGGACAGAAAATATGCAATTAAACTAAAATAAAGCATAGATACTTTTAAGTAAGTAAGAGACTGACTAGAAAATACTGACGCACAAATAAGTCATGGGACTTATTTATTTACCGTAACACACGTTTTTACCAATGCACAGGGTGTGAGGATAACCTTTTTTATATATATCTTAGAAAACAGTTCAAATCATATTCCTATAGGGCAGGGGTCTTCAATGTTTTTCAAGCCAAGGACCACTTAGCTGAGAGAGAGATGAAGCAGGGACCCCCCCCAATACATATTGTATAAAATTGTGTTGCAGATTAAACTTTTTCATAGATAGCTTCAAAGACTTGTTTGACAGCACTGTCATCAGTGTATGTTGGATTCATGTTAATGTGTATTTTCAGACATTTAATCATTTAAACCCTCAATACTTAGTAAGTTTGACCTTTACCTCTGTACTTGATCTGCTCTTTTCCCCACTCTACACCAAACCTCTTTGCCGAAAATAGCAGATCTACAAGCTCACAACGCATCGCAGTGCTATTTTTGGCTAAGGTTCTCCTCAGAATAGGGATGCTAGGGTTCAAGTGGTAAATGTAAAAAAAAGACGACCTATCACATAAAGATTTGGCGGACCCCCTGTTGAAGACCCCTGCTATAGGGTACACAGCTATTAGAGAGCTTTTACCACCAATGTACAAGTGATGTACTGCACCCCCACCCCCGTACAAAGAATGTGAGCCTCGTCACTGGCACTGTTCCCAAAAAATAAAGTCTTCCTACTCGTTACCATATAGTCTCTGACCTCATTCCACTGCCCTTTCTACTTGTATTCTTCCTACAATAAACTGTACATAAAAATATGCACCGTTTCTTCTTCCTCTTTTCATGACTTTAGTCTTTTAATGGTGTCTCTATTTTAGGCATGTTATTGGCCAAAACTTTAAAAAATAGAAATAAAATAAAGAAATAACGTATATAGCAAATCTACAAGCTCACAAGCGTGTAGATTACCCATTTCCCCTATTCATCATACAACAAAGTATATGGTCTGTCTCTGTCGGGTGGAAACCTCATGTCCAAAACAGTTACTAGCAGAAGCTCAAAACGCGTCAAGAGCCGCCAAGATTCACACCCATCCATGCCATCTCCCAGTATTCACGCCTGTTCACAATTCATGAACTGAAAAAAAACTAAACAAAAAACCTTATTCAGTAGTAAAAACCTAACTACAAAATGGATGCCTAGTATATTCAAGCTTTTAAAGGGGGCGATGCGCGATATTAATGGATCCTGGTCTATTGAAGTGGCGACCGCACCGGCTACAAGCTGAATACTGTGTGACATACAGCTGCAGGACAAAAGGGCCCCGTCAATTTGACTAATGGAGGTAGGTTTTATGTGGGGGAAGTCACGCACGCACAGTCGCACACACACACACACAGATCCGTATGTAGGAACGAACACTCTGAGGGAGCACTTTCTACGGTTCTGAGGATTAGAGTAATCCGCTTCTCTGCCTCTATGCTCTCAGTGTTGTATATTCTATGTCACTGTTTCCCAAACTGTGGGTCGCGGACCAATTTTTGTGGGTCGCGAGACAATATGCCCTTTTTTCCATTTCCTATATTAAAGAAATTAGAAATATATGTATTTGTAAAGATTTTCATAAGTTTAAACAAAAAAAGTCACAACTTCTCATCAATAGTGTTTCATAAATAGCAGATCCACAAGCTTGTAGATTTGCTATTTTCACTAGTTTGGGTCCTGGGCAAACTTCTAATTTCTCTTCTGGGTCTTGAGCTCTTCTATCTGTATCTAAGAAAGAAAACATGCACGTTTATGCAATATCAACAACTTATATCAACAATATCATCAAGGCACTCCTTTTCATATCTTGTTTATTTAATTTTTTGGTACATTCAATTTAGATTTGGGATTTTCTAAATAGTTTTGTACAGTACAGACATGGAATATAGTGACGTTCTCTATCAAAAGACTCACAGAGTGGCTTTGTACCGTTGAGCGCTTTTCACACTATCGCGGATTTAGATTTTCACTCTCACGTACAGTCACGCACACACTCAAAAGAACAAAAATAATATCAAAGTAAGAACAGAAAGTCTACTGCAATGTCGCCGTGCATATAATCACCATTTGAATCTGTGCAAAATCACAATAACAAAACTAAAGAATCTGAATGTAAGGGAAAGACAACTCAATCAATACCAGACAGTAGTAATGCCTCCACGATGAGTCTTAAAGGAGTAGTTCACCCAAAAAAGTGACTTTTTTTTCTATCAATTACAGACCCCATGAAGCCTTGAATTCATGGAGATTTTTTTCCTCGCATTCCTGAGACAATCATTTTATGACATGATGAAAAAAATTCAGGCCTTCATGGCGTGTGTAATTGATAGAAAATACGATTTTCTTTTGGTGAACTACTACTACTGAAATATCGAAATTCAATAAATCAGATCAAGGTGTAAGAAAAAGTGCACAGTAGTTTTACTGGCCCAGGAGTGGACACAAACAAAAATAGATACACAGACAAACACACATGCGAAAAGACAGAAGGAAGTGAGGCACGGTACACAAAGATCTTAATATACATTCATTAAGTGTTCATCTATTCTACAGCCAAAGTCTAGTCTAAGTACAGTACATGACGTCATTGTATCTTTGCTTCAGCCGTCAAAAGTGCTTCAGAGAACATCTCAGTAAAACGAAGATCTTTAAGGTATGAAGAGAGAAGGCAAAACAAACAGATGGAGGACATTTTTCACTTAAGTTGGGGTCACTTGTTTTAACCAGTGGTGGAAAGTAATTACATTTACTCAAGTTCTGTACTTAAGTACAATTTTGCGGTACTTTTACTGTACTGCATTTCCAATTTTCCAATTTTTTTACTTCTCAAATATTGTACTTTTACTCCACTACAATTATTTGAAGACTTTAGCTACTAGTTACTTTGGATTTGAATTATTATCACAAAACATAGCCGATCTACAAGCTCAAAACGTGTAAAAAAAAAACCCTGTTTTTTAACACTGCTGCAGTTACAGAGGGCGTGAAGACATGGTGTGACGATGACATTTGGCAAAAGACGTACAGAAAACATAATCTCACCTTACCACACATCTCACCCTCACTGCTTCAAGATGAGTTTGGCAGGAACAACAAAAATCACGCACATCTCAAATAGATCAAATATTTGAACCCGTTTTCAAGGACTCAGGTCAACAAACACAGGTAGGGCAGCAAGAATAAGAAATCTATAAATATATTATATAGTACTGTATGTCACTGGACTCTGTGACAGACTCGATAAAAAATATTTAAAACTTTTGTACAGTTCATTATTCGTAGAAATATTTATAACATTCATATATTTTCTAGTAACAATATGTACATCTACGGTATAGAGGTGGTGGGGGCAGGGTGGTCGGTTGGTTGGGTATTCACCCCCACCCCCAAAAAAAGAAAAACTCGTATGGCGTCACAATGAGGTCAAAGGTCGAGTGGTCTTAAGTAGTGCTGTACATATGAGTTGCCATGGAAGGTAGTAGTGGGGTAGCATTTGGGTATCAGAGTTGCGTTTGCATTTCATTAGTGGGGTTGCACGAGTAGCAGGGTTGCATTTGGGTAATGGGGGTGCATTTTGAGAAGGAGGGTTGCACTTGGGTAGTGGGGTTGCACGAGTAGCAGGGTTGCATTTGGGTAATGGGGTTGCATATAGGTAGGTAACATGGTTGCATTTGGGTAGCAGGGTTGCACTTGGGTAGTGGGGTTGCATTTTGAGTAGCAGGGTTGCATATAGGAAACACTGCTGCATTGGGTTAGCAGTAGTGATGAGCGGGCCGACCCATAACCCACGGGACCCGCGGGTCAACCCGCGACGCGGGTGGGTCGAGTCAGGATTTCAGAGGCAATTATGCGGGCTGCGGGTGAGCGGGTCAGCCGCTCTCACACGCAAAAAAATAAAGAAAATCACATGCTCTTGTTTTGTCTTTATTCCTAATAAGAATAAGAATAATAACAGTAAAACAGTTTGGGGTGTATACTTGAAGATTATTTTCCTTCATGATTTTACAGATTTTTTTTTACCGCGGGTCGCGGGGCGGGTTGAGCCATAGATTTATATATGGGTTTGCGAGGCGGGTTGGGTTCCGTGGTGGGGCGGGGCGGGTCATGAAAAAACTCGACCCGCACATCACTAGTTAGCAGGGTTGCATTTGGGTAGTGGAGGTGCATTTTGAGTAGCAGGGTTGCATATAGGTAACACGGTTGCATTTGGTTAGCAGGGTTGCATTTGGATAGTGGGGGTGCATTTTGAGTAGCAAGGTTGCATAAAGGTAACAGGGTTGCATTTTTAGTAGCAGGATTGCATTTGCAGTTCAAAGGTACATTGTATGTGTTTGTTTGTGTATGTACTGCATGTCTTAACCCATTAAAACTGGGAAAGCATCTGTGTCATTTTAGATTTTTGCGTTGGCTATTCAAAAATAGCAGATATACAAGCTCACAGCATGTCACAGCGTGTCACTTTGTGCCGCGCTGCGTGCGAGCTTGTACATCTGCAATTTCTTTTTTTTACATTTTTGAAAAATCTTGCTACTGCTGATTTGGAAGGCATTTGTAGAATGGGCCTCAGGTCTTAACCCATTAAGACCTGGAACGCATCTGTGTCACTTTAGATTTCTTTGGCTATTCAAAAATAGCAGATATACAAGCTCATACCGCGGCACTCGGTGCCGCGCTATGAGCTTGTAGATCTGCTATTTTTGAAAAATCTTGAAAATATTTTTTTTTAGATTTTTTTTTCAAAAAGCTTTTAGGATTTAGAAAACATTTTTTAAGAATCGCCTCAGGTCTTAACCCATTAAGATCAGGGACGCATCTGCGTCTCATTTTAAGATTTCTTTGGGCTATTCAAAAATAGCAGATCTACAAGCTCATAGCGCGGCACCGAGTGCCGCGCTACAAGCTTGTAGATCTGCTTTTTTTGAAAAATTTTTTTTTTTTCCAGAAACTGTTGAGATTTAGATCTTTTTTAAGAATGGCCTCAGGTCTCAATGGGTGAAGTGGTGAAAGAGGCATGTCATGTGCATCGATCGACACGTCACGTTCTACGCGCCCTCTGCTATGTGACGGTGTACAGCTCGTCCTTGCTGCTCTGGCAGAGCGTGTACCCGCAGATCTGCGGGCTCCAGCTGAACCTCCAGCCTCGGACCCAGCCCCCGCACGAGTCCCTGTGCTTCTCCCTGGGCGGCAGGAGGAACACGATGCTGACGGCCACCAGCACGTGCCACAGCGAGTGCGTGTAGTAGTAGTTGTCCTCGGTCTCGGCGAAGATGTACACGCACACGCCGATCAGCGCCGACACCAACCCGGGGACGAGGAAGAGCATCCAGCGCTTCCAGGACGGCGGGTAGCAGTGCCGCTGCCGCACGCCCCTGTATACCTGCCGGCGGGGGGGAGGGGACATCAGACACACAGGGGTTTGAATAACAGCAGGTTTATGTTCTGGACGATAAATAACGGTTGGAGAGACCTAGAACTGAGTTGAAAGGTAAAAAAAAAACACCTGGTCGGCTTTCTCTGGCATCCCAAAATGTTTCACAATGCATGCTACAAGCTAGATCAGCTGTTTTTGAATAGCTGAAGGATACAATGGGGCTTAAGTGGTTAAAATGTCATCGCACATTGCATCAACTAACAGATACAGTACAGGGAGGGGAAAACTGCTAGCCATTCTGGGATACACTATATATCATTATAAACTAGATTATCAAGTAGAAATCTGACAACAAAAAAAAAACATTAAGTGTCAGTTCTCAACCTTTTCAGGCCATGACCCCCCAAAATAATCATATCTGAACTGTGGACCCCCCACCCTGACAAGCACTTGAAATTGTAGGAGTTGAGGCATTTAGTTTGACTCTGTTCCACAGATAAATATTGTGAAAATATCCAATCTACAAGCTCATAACGCCTCGCATACATTTTTGCCTCTCTTATATTATTTGTTTGATCAGTTTTTAATAGTGTAGTTTGTGGATTACTTTTGATGCATTAATGGACTTTTTTCTTTCAGGTATTAAAAAAGGTCTTAAAAGTCCTTAAATTGTCACTTCACTGTCATCTGGGGACCCAACCCAAATTCATGTGACCCTGGGGGGTCCCAACCCACGGGTTGAGAACCACTGCTCTATACCTGTATGTAGACTTACCCAGGTAGAGGCCATGGTTAGAGAGGCAAAGAGGATGGGGCCCAACATGTTCCACAGACCCCTGCGGTCCAACTGCAAGGACATGGCTATCAGCAGAGCACCTAACATGAACATAACCTACACACACACGCAAACACAGAGAAGAGATCAAATTAATTCATATTTCTTCATAGGCTAACGGTCAATTCTTGTGTGAAAGTTCAGATCGATTGCTCTACCCACTGAGGAGAAAGACTTGTTCAGACCGACAGACAGAGTTTCCTTAAAGGGGCTACACCATGAATTTAAAAAAAATATATTATATATAAATATTGCCCCCTAATACGTTTTAAACAGGTTGTAAGCCTAAAAAACATCCAGATATTTTTTCTCACAATCTGACTGTCTGTCATTCCAAGCTTTTTCAGCTGCAATACCAAAACGTCCTATTGGGCAGGGGGGAGCTACTGAGCAATTCTGTCTGGCCATCGTCAATGCAAAATCAGTGCAAGTGACATCACTTGCACAGCCATTCTGAAATGGCCTGTTCAGACACGCCCATTCACGAAATCCATGAAATGAGCATGAATGACTGAATGTTAAAAAAAAAAAAAAATTTGGGTACAAGAGACACTGGGGAGCCCAAAAAATACTAAAAATCCAAAAAAAAAAAATGAAATTCATGGTGTAGCCCCTTTAAATGAATAGTTAAATTCACACTTCATTGCAAATAAATGATTTTCAAGCTAACAATGAACAGTGATGCAATGTTTATTTGTGTGTGTGTGTGTGTGTGTGTGTGTGTGTGTGTGTGTGTGTGTGTGTGTGTGTGTGTGTGTGTGTGTGTGTGTGCGTGCGTGCGGCTTATTTGTTGCAAGTTGTTGTCTTACATGTTTTTGTGTCTCTGGGAGGCGGGCCATGCAGAGGATGGTGACCCAGAAGGACGAGACCGAGCCCAAGAAGTCACAGTACTGTAGGGTATCGTAGTCCATTATGCACAAAGCAGCAACTCCTGGCTGGTCACAGGCATGGTAGAACTACAAGTATGGAGGTATGGAGAGACAAGTGCATCAGAAAGGCTTGACCCGGTACTGCAGGGTGTTTTAGTCACAGATATAGAAACCTAGATACCTCATTGGCCTCTGCAGTTCATTGGAGCGACGTGCTTGGTATGGTGGCCGGGGGGGGGGGGGCACTGGCCAATCACAGCGTGTTGACTACTGGCCAACCACAGCGCGTCTTTTCCAGGACTTGTCAGAATCTAGTTGCCCCGCCCCCACCTGCCTCTGATTGGCCTACTGAACGCCCCTTTCTGTGACGCACACGGAAATTTCCTCTGCCCCCCCAGAAGCGGATACAGACGCTTCATACATACGCTTCAGAGCCAGAGGAGGCGTCTACCTTTATATGTCTATGGTTTTAGTCCTTCATATGTCTGTATACAGATATATGCAGCATATATCCAAGCCCCCAGAACCGCGGTAGAACTAGACCCTCCAGAAAAATGCGATTATGCGATCGCAGAATTAACCGCATAATCAGCAAAATGGCGCATAATTATGCGGGCGTAACTTTTTTCAAAAAGGCCGCATCGTATGGCATAATATGCGCATCGCATGGCATAAAATGCGCTTTGCATCGCATATTTCGCAATTTTTCACATATTTCGCAACTTCCCGCAATTTCACCGCATACATTTTCAAAAAACCCACATATTTCATCACAAAATCAAGGATTTTAGCCCGCATAATCAAGAGTTTTAGCCTGCATAATCAAGGATTTTTGCCCACGTTTTTCTGGAGGGTCTATAGAACAGTGTAGCTGCCGTCACCTGGTGGTCAAATCTGGGATTGCAAGACTTCCGCATTTAAAACGCTACTACTACTACTACTAAAACACATGCTTCTATTGTTTTGAAACCCATTTGAGCACCAATATTTCTCTTTTTCCCGCCCATCAACGTAACTTCATATGACGTACACAGCTGCATTAACCACTTTCAACTCTGTGTCCCTATTTTGGGATGTCATTATGAGCAAATACTTTTCAATACATTATAATACATTTTCAACATGTTACAAAGTTTTCCAAAAATGTAAAGAAACTTTTTTTTAAATAGAAAAGAAAAATCAAAAGTTGTCATTATCATTAATTATCTGAAAGATTGGATATTTTTGTTACGAGGTATGTAAGGCTAAAATTGGTTATAAGCAGGGGTGCACATAACTTTTTAGGTCTGGTACGCAGAAGAGCACCTGGACATGTGACTTGGTGCGCATGGCGCCGGGGGGGGGGGGGGGGGGGGGTTCAGCCCGGACAGTTTTGTCAACGGGGGGGGGGGGGGGGGGAGAAAAAAAGGACGCTCTGCTTCTAAATTCCGCCGATTTTCGCCGTTTTTTTTTACGCTGTTAGATAAAGCCCCCAAGGTTGGTGCCCTGTGCTGCTGCGCTGATTTTATCCGCCAGACTGGGACGTTCACGGCATATTTTGCACCATTACGGTGCGTTCATCATCGGTGACGAGTGCCTCTAACAGCCGCTGCTGGCTGCGTGCACGCAGCAAGGCAATGCAAGGCGATGCGAGGCGACGCGAGTCATATCTCTACCCCTGTGCCTATAATGGCTGTACATGGGGCCGACGGGTGCTTTAGAGTGATTGTGTGAGTGTGGCTTCAGGAAGTAAATTCCTAGCCTCGATCTCCAGGCTTTTATTTTTTATTTTTGCTAAAAAATAAAAGCTTGGAAATTCCTGTCCCAGCTGTTGGTGCGCAAAAGCGCCTCGCGTCGCCTGATGTGGTGCGCATTTTTTATTTTGGGTGCGCATGCGCACCTGCGCACCAGTTATGTGCACCCCTGGTTATAAGGTTAAAAGAAACCCTTTATTTATTCTCAAAAAGAGCATTGAGGTTTACCCTCATTTGCAATACTATAAATCAGTCGAATACTAAAAATCAGCATTTGTGAATGTCCTAGCGCAGTGGTTCTCAACCAGTGGTCCGGGGACTTGAGGGGTTTCCAGGGGGTCCCCAGCCAAATTAAGTTAGGAACCAAATGGACCCTTAGTCTGTAACTCTGAGAGTGTACAAATGGAACCAAATGGACCCTAACAGGTCCATTTGGTTCCATTTGTACACTCTCAGAGTTAAATGAACACTGATGATGAGGACACAGTGTAGACTGGGACCCCCAAGAAATCAAAATGGTTGAGTCCCTGGCATATCTTTTCAATTGGTGGTCCCTGGGCTAATATGTGTCAATTTGGGGGTCCTTGACGCAAAAAAGGTTGAAAACCCCTGTCCTAGCGTGTATGTGCGTGTGTGTGTGTTACCGTGGAGAAGAACATGGTGAAGATGTAGACGGAGGCCTCGGTGATGTAGCAGCGTCTGATGGCCACCACGGTGGCCGGTATGAACATGAGGTTGCTGATGGTGAGCAGCACGGCGGCCGTCACCTGCCGACCCACCGACAGAGCTGACCGGTCATCAGTACAGCCCCACCCACTCCAACCTGCACACACACACACACACACACACACACACACACACACACACACACACACACACACACACACACACACACACACACACACACACACACACACACACACACACACACACACACACACACACACACACACACACACACACACACACACACACACACACAGTTGCTGTCGGGGCAGAAACCTCGGGGCAGAAATTAGCCATCTACAAGCTCACAGCATGCAACACGCTATTTTTACATTCGAGTATAAAATGATTAAATATGTCAGTCATTTCTTCGTATATTTAAGTTATTTGTCATATCTGCCCTGTGCAATTTCTTTGTTGTGTGTGTCCTACCGGCCTTGCAGGCGCAGGCAGCATAGAGGTAGGTGTAGGATCTAAGGAGTCTACATTCTCCATACACCCCACAGTCGTCCACACAGGCGCTGATAGACACTTCAGGCTCCACAGAAACCACAGAGACATTACCACAGTCACTGCTGGGAGGCCAGGACGCGCGCACACAGACACGCACACAGACACACACACACACAGACACACACACACAGACACACACACACACATTACAATTCAGGCATTTAGCATGCTTAATCCAGAGCGACTTCAGTCTAAACATTAAAATAATCAAAACAATAAATAAAATGTACATAGGATGCCAGGTCAACAAATGAACCTGTCTAAATCCTTGGTTCTCAATGTGGGGTCCGGGGACCCCCAGGGGTCCTTGAGGGGGTTCCAGGGGGTCCCCAGCAAAATGTGATAGCATCACAATAATTCTAACCACTTTAACCTTTTATACTTTGGCTATTCAAAAATAGCAGATCTACAAGCTCATAGCGCGGCACCGAGTGCCGCGCTATGAGCTTGTAGATCTGCTATTTTTGAAAAATATTGAAGATTCGTGCAAATCTTTGAATATATTTATTTTAAAGAGAACATTTTAAAATAAATCTTTGCTTCTGGGAGTCCCTGGCACAACATATTTTCAGATGGGGGTCCGCGGCCAAATATATATCAATTTGGGGGTCCCTGGCATGAAAAAGTTTGAGAAGCACTGGTCTAAATAACACAGGAAGACAACAAAATGTAATCAAATTCCAAGTCAATTCCAAGTTACATGTAAACAGAGTAAAGTTACAACAATGTATTTCTTTGTAACGTGCGTGCGTGTGTGTGTGTGTGTGTTACCTGTTGCAGGTGAGCTGCAGGGTGAGGTACCAGGTTGCTGACTGGGGGAAAGGCAGCCTGACCTCTGCCTTGGGATTGCTGGTGTTCACACGCACACTGTAGCCTGGGAACAGAGCTAAACATGCAACACAACGGTCAGACAGGCTAGCTGTGACAGGCTTTTGATTGATTGTGTATTGATAACATGCATAATATGCCTTTCGTCAGGCTCAAATATTATTTGTACATGTGTCGGGGCAGAAACCTCTCATCTCCATATTTTCACTTATTGTGTTTTGTGTAAATTTACGGCCTACTTGATCATACTACAGCGTCACACAAACGCTACTAATCCTCTAATTGCAATTATTTGAGATGATCACAATTATTTTGTCATATCTGCTAGTTTGCAATTTTTTATTATGAAGCCTAAAAGCCAAACAGAATTGTAATTCATATGTTCCAATTATCGATGACAAAAACACAATTAAATTGTTAATCGCAATTATTTGTAGGACAACGAATCGTCAAGTAGTAGTAAATCTTTTCATCGTGACAGCCCTAACAACAGGTCTAAATGGGCTTTCTAATCTTGTGCCACTGGTTGTTTGAGTACAAAATGGGCCCAAACCTGATAAAGCCAATAGGTGACATTCATATATTTCCCCCATGTATTTCAAATTAGGGATGGGTATTGGCAACAATCTCACGATACGATACGTTTCACGATACTTGGGTCACGATACGATTATATTACGATACGCATCACGATACTTGGGTCACAATACGATATATTGCGATACGATACATATTGCGATATATACATATATCACAACTACATATTGTATATATATATATATACACTACATATTGAGTAGCTGCAGATCTATGATAGGTTCTTTGAATGTTTTTCATAAAGCCTGTAGCCTGTATATAAAAAAAAAAAAAATCTTCAAAGAAATCGATTCTGGAGTATCGATACAGTATCGCGAAATAAAATATCGCGATATATCGCGATATCGATAATATTGCCCATCCCTATTTCAAATGTCTTTCACTGTCGAAAATCTGTATTTGCCAGTGAAATTAAATCACTCTGCATTGACTGGTTTCATTATGTCAGAACTCCTGCTGCATAGTGACTGTACTGTAGCTTGCAGAGGTCGCTAATAGAATGCAGAGGACCTCTCCAGCAGTGATGTTATTGGTTGCGATAAGTATTGGTTGAGATATAACGCCAGCATAAGAGATCGGCAAGCCTACGGCAAAGTGTCTATGTGACACACAGACTATCAGATAAAAAACATATATACTATAATAATAATAATAATAATAATAATCAGATTCATTTAATTTATAATGTTTCTAGTCTGCTGTCACCTGTTTGGCAGGGCTCAGAATTGTTGAGGACGAGGACAGGAGCCCAGGGAGTGAGACAGGCCACCACACTGCTGCTGTTCCCCAGAGTAACGTTAGTCTGCATACACACACACACACACACACACGGTTGCAGTGGTGTAAAGTAACATTTACTCAAGTACTCTACTTACGTTTTTTTTTTTTTTCAGTTTTCAGTACTTTTACTTCTACTCCACTACATCTTAGAGGCAAATATTGTACTTTTACTCCACTACAATTATTATAAAATGAGTTAGTAGTTACTTTGTATTATTACAAAAACACACATTAACCACTTCAGCCCTACGTGTAGATCTGCTATTTTTGAAAGATTTTTATACATTTTAAAACTTTTAAAAATTTGGAACTTGAAATGGGACATTCTGCATAATGAGCACTTTCTACTTTTGGTACTTTTAAGTACATTTTGCAAAGTTGGCAGGGATCAGCGTGAAACAGCTCAGCAGCACCTACTAGAGTTTGTGCATATACTGTAGATCAGTGGTTTTCAACCTGTGGTCCGGGGACAACCAGTGGTCCTTGAGGGAGCACCAGGGGGTCCCCAGCGAAATTAGTTATCATAGCGTCAGAATCATTTTAACGACTTAGGGCTTAGGCTATTCAAAAATAGCAGATATACAAGCTCATAGCGCGGCACCGAGTGCCGCGCTATCAGCTTGTAGATCTGCTATTTTTGAAAAATCTTGAAAATGTGTGCATATCGTTGAATATATATATATATATTTTACAGCAACATTTTTAACTCAAATCTTTGCTTCTGGGGGTCCCTGGAACAAAATGTTTTCAGATGGTGGTCCGCGTCCAAATGTATATCAATTTAGGGGGTCCTTGGCATGAAAAAGGTTGAAAACCACTGCTGTAGATAGTCAGTGATACTCACGGTGTTGAGGGTGAGCTGGAGGTTGAGCGTGCCGCCAGTGGAGTGAGTGCCCACGGGGTAGGAGAGGAGGGTGGGGTTGGTGCGCGCCACGCTGACGTTGGGCCCGTCCACCGGGGTGTAGCGCAGCGACAGCACGTCCAGCTCCTCCGCGAGCACCGGGACGCTCCACACGCACCCCGACAACGGTGGAGGAGGAGGGGACGACGATGGCCTGGGCGTAGGGCTGTCACCATTACAGATTTAAGATTCGACGATTAATTGTCACCAGAATAATTGCGATTAACGATTTAACTAACTTGAGTGCCAGAATTATTTCTGGCTATTTCTGGCCAGTACGATTTTTTTTTTTTTTTTTAAGTAAAAAAAAGGTGCTTAGGAAGCGAGATACAGCCTTTTTCAGTTATAAGTTAAACAAGGAGTGGATGGAGCTGCAAATCTTCAGATAATGATATCTTTGGTTCTAAAAAAAGTTTTTTTCTATTTTTTTCAAAAACACGTGAAACACAGAGTTAATTGTGTGTTTGGCCATCGAACATTGGAACATAATATGAATTAAAAATATATTTCTGTTTGCCTTTTACGCTTCGTAATCAAACATTGCACAGGCCAGATATGACAAATAACCGAAATAAACAAATCAATTATTGACATATTATATATAATTTCACACATGTAAAAATAGCAGAAATAGCTGATCTACAATCTTACGCATCACGTAAGCTTGTAGATCTGCTATTTCTTCTTTTTTTTTTTATTTGAAGATGTGTGAAAATGTTTCAACATGGAAACGATTATGACGATTATGCAAAAAATGATTGCGATTATCTCAAATAATTGCGATTAGCCCATTAATACCTGGAACGCATCTGTGTCACTTTCGATTTCTTTGGCTATTCAAAAATCGTGAAAAAATATTTTTATATTTTTTTCAAAAAACTGTTAGGATTTAGATTTTTTTTAAGAATCGCCCCAGGTCTTAATGGGTTAGACGATGATGTAATTATGTGACAGTGGGCCTACCTGGATGATGATGATGAAGCGTTGCTAACAGTGGCCACCTCCTCGGTGGCGATCGCCGAGCCGTTGCCAGGTGAAGTGGCGTTGCCACCGCCGCTGCTGCTGCTGCTGCTGTTGCGCTGGATCTTGCTGAAGTCATCGCCCCCCGCCAGGCCCACGCTCTTCGGCTTACAGCCCACTGGGAGAGAGACGAGGAGGTAAAGATAGATGCATTCAAACCTGAGGCTGATTCTACAAAATGCCTTCTAAAATCGGTAGTTCTCAAACGTTTCCGTGCCAACTAAGGAGCCCAAAATGTATATTTATTTGGCCGCGGACCCCCATCTGAAAATGCTTTGTACCAGGGACCCCTTTGTCCCTGGTGCAACATTTGTGTAAAAAATGTCAACGTTATTAACACAAAAACATCTTTAAAAATAGCAGATGTACAAGATGGCAGCACGGCACTGTTCTAAATCCTAAGGGTTATATACACACTGCTCAAAATAATGAACTTTGATCCCTTAATTCTTTTGATCAGTTTTTGTTAGGAGTATGTACGGTACACAGTTCATGAAAACTCAAAATAATTAAGGGATCAAAGTGATCCCTACATTTCTTTGAATAGCAACTTATGTTGCTATATGTGCCTCCTCTGTCTAGAATCATCATGGCTTTACCAAATTTAGGTTTGTTTTTCCTTATTATTTGCATATTTAAATAGCATTTTTGTTTTAAACCATGATTTGCCACTGAAAGTGCAACCTAATAAAATATATTAACCTTGACTACTAAATGTAAAATCATAAAATCATAAAAAGGAAATAATCCTAATTTTAAAGGAGATTTCTTTGCTATTGTATATTTTTTGCCACTGGTTGTTTTCCCCCTTTTTATTCAAGGCCTCTGACTTTGACTGACGTTTTGACTTGCGTCTTCCTCAAGAGTCAAAACTCTGTGAGACGCAAGTCGAAACGTCAGTCACCCCTGCAAAAATAATAATAAACGCGTGCAGACCAGTCCAGTGCTCCAGTATATTTACTTTGGGCAGTATCTCCTGAAGTGCCCAGGTATTATTTTCTCTGTGTCACATTTGTTCTGCCAGACAGAAATGCCCAATAATAATAATTTAAAAAATATCTGTTATTTTTCACTATATTTTATTTACCGGTAATCTTAAATAATCGTGCATTAATCGTAATCGAGGCAAAAGTTTGAACTAATCGTTTGAATATTGATTTGAAGTCATATCGCCCAGCCCTATAGACTAGAGCACCGAAGTCTGACATTACTGCCGCTAGAGGGCGCTATCCCCCTGGGTCACAACGTTATTTTTTCTTGAAAATCCTATAGGGGAATCTTAGATCGCGTCATATAAGAACTGTGTTCCAGAAATAAACAAATCAGCAGGCCGATTTTATTCATATGGATATGAAGCATCAACTGACGTTGAAAAGGTACTAATTTATCCAAAGGTTAAGAAATAAAAATCTACCAACACAGATGTTATCAAATGTAAACATACCTGACAAAATCACCGGGTGGTTTGTTTATTTTTGGAACACAGTTCTTATACAGTATGACGCAATCTAAGATTTCTCTATGTGATTTTCAAGAGAAAATATAAAGCTGTGAGTGACCCAGGGGTAGTGGGAGTGACGTCAGGACTTCGGTATTCTATTATCCCATTCAATCCGGGAACGCATCTGTGTCATTTTTAGATTTCTTTAGCTATTCAAAAATAACAGATCTACAGATCTACAAGGGGTCCCTGGAACAATATTTTGAGATGGGGGGGGGGGGGGGGGGGGGGTCGGTGCCAAATACGTATCATTTTTGGTGGTCCTTGACATAAAAAAAGTTTGAGAACCACTAATTATTATGATTATAGCAACATACGTTTTTTAAAAAAAAGTTTTAGAAGATTTAGAAGACATTTGAAGAATCCCCATGAAGCAAAGATTTGAGTTAAAAATGTTCGCTTTAAAAAACATATAGATTAACCCATTGAGACCTGAAGCCGATTCTACATGTCTCCTAAATCCCAACAGTTTTCTGAAAAACGTATGTTTCTCTATCAGTGGTGCTCAATCTTTTTCATCTCAAGGACCCCCAAAATTATATGTATTTGACCACGGACCCCCATAAAAATATTTTGTTCCAGGGACCCCCAGAAGCAAAGATTTGAGTTAAAAATGTTCGCTTGAAAAATATATATATTCAAAGATTTGCACACATTTTCACGATTTTTCAAAAATAGCAGATCTACAAGCTCATAGCGCGGCACTCGGTGCCGCGCTATGAGCTTGTATATCTGCTATTTTTGAATAGCCCAAAGTGTAAAATAATGCTTTTTGGCTCAAATCTAAAAATGAGACAGTTCCAGGTCTCAATGGGTTAAAAGATTTGAACACATTTTCACGACTAATACAAAAAAACAAAACAGAAATAGAAGCTATGAGCTTGTATATCTGCTAGTTTTGATTACGTCCCACAGCTCACCTGAATAGATCGACGTGACGTTGAAGGCGACGGTGCGGTTGTCGCGGACGGCGCTCTCCACGACGACTCGTATCCAGGTGTTCCAGGGCGGGGCCGAGAGGGTTGCCGAGCAACCGGCGGCGGCGGAGCAGTTCACCGTCACCACGCCCGCCTTCGCGGAGGCGGAGCCGAGGCTCAGGACCAGTGGACAAGCAGCAGTGCTCCCTGGCTCCTCCCCCGGCTCCCCCGACCACGAGCAGTCACTCACGGAGACGGAGAGAGACGAGGCGAACTGTGGCACGAACGACCTGGAACACACAGAATGTGCACAGTAGTTGCTGTCAATACCCACTCTTTAAGCGGGCATTCATCCTTCTAGTGTACGGAGCAAAAACTATAGTTTTTTTGTGTTGTCACTTGTACATGTTTCAATACATATTGATTCTGAATATTTGAAACTACCGATACCAGCCATGCCATATTGCCATTTCCCTTATGACTCTGCTTATCTCTGCCGAGTGGAACAATAAAATCAACCGGCATTTCTCTTGCTCACCAGCGACACACACACACACACACACACAGTCAGCTCTCGACCCGTCTTGTTCGCTCCCCTTGGAAATAGCTGTCACAGTGTTATAGCTTGTGAGTGTTAGCTTGCTAAAGATGACAAATGCCCAGAGCCTCTGTAAACGGTTTTGAGTGACAACTTATGAGGAGGCGCTCTGGACAAAATTCCTCTTTAGGGAGAGATCTATAGTTGGCTTAACTGTTGCTAACATAACAAATCTGTAGTACATTTAGTTGCGATACTTTGACTTTTGAGTATAATGACGATAATGATACTTTTATTAAGTATGTTTTGTCATTTTAAGATCTCTATTTGTATGTTTCAATGCTGGCGACATTGTGCATTTCCCTTTTGGGAAGTAAAGTATATCATCAGCACTCCTATATAACTATATACAATACTTTTTCCTTGAAAATATCAGAATTATTAGCTGCATTAATTAAATTACCTAACGGAGAAAGCACACAATGGGTAGATTAAAATTGACTAAACAGTGGAACTAAACCTAAACCTGTGGAATATCACTCTGGGCCACCAGGGGCAGCAGAGACCTGGGGAGAGAGGTCAGCACCATGGAGAGTGAATATCTCTCAAGTCAGCTGACTGATGGGAGGTATTTACCATAATGGTCACTGTCAGGTGGAGACCTTGTATGGCCAAAACTGTTACTTTTCAGGAAATATAAAATATAACCTGTGTTCCAAAGGAGTCAATGTAATTATTTAGTGAAAAGCTCTAGTTAATACTTTTCATTGGATAAATAGTTATAAAACCCATAGACAGGCTTAACCACTTGTCACTACATGTCAAAGATAGCAAAAATATCCAATCTACAAGCTTGTAGAGTAGTAGGTTTGACATGGAGGGGCTGGTTGGACCACCTACATACAGGCTATAGATTAGAAGCTGGAAATCTCTCTTTCTTCCTCATGGCGGTAAGATACAAATTGCAATGAAATGGAATGTTGAAACTTGGCAGAGAGAGCGTCAGACTCTCTACTGTATACCGATGTTTGCAATGTATTTTTGCATAGGCTAAGTAGGTCGAGAGTAAAAATGTAAATACCCTGACCAGGGATGAAGTTATGTTAAAACCCCTGTTTTCAACTCGCCTTTGTTTAAACTTCCCCTCAACATGTACACACAGTAAATAACCCCAGTACTGGTATGTACACAGTACACACACAGTAACAATCCTCAGTCCTAATTTAACTCTTGACAATGTAAAAATGGCCTATTATTGACACTCTCCTGCCTTCCAGCTCGCTCTCTCTCACACACACACACACACACACACACACACACACACACACACACACACACACACACACACACACACACACACACACACACACACACACACACACACACACACACACACACACACACACACACACACACACACACACACACACACACACACACTTACTTGAGGCGTGCAGGACTGTCGGGGGCTGCGGTCTGGAGGAGAGGCGTGGCCTGCTGTAGGATGGGCGTGTCAACAGCTCTCCTGACTGACAGCTGAGGCAACAGGAAGTATGTGCACGATGGAAACCCCTGAAAGAGACAAAACGAGTTGTTTTTAATTATCCTCGTTGTGCATAAATAAATACATCATCACTGTGCTGTGGTCACACTCCTCTTGCCTTCTCTGCAGCGTCAGCCTGTGTGGAATGTGGTCGAGCCAAGATAACCTGTTCACACTGTTGCTGTGGGACAGTGTTGCCAGATCTGCTTATTATAATTTCCCCCCACAAGATTTTATTTGAAAATAGCAGATCTACAAGCTCACAACGCGTCGCATCGCGACGCGTTGTGAGCTTGTAGATCTGCTATTTTCAAATAGCTGATGCATATGTTTAAAGTGCTCATGTGGCCCATCGTCGCTTCTTTTGGGCTTGTTTTCCTAGACCCGGTTGCTTGTTTCTCTCACAGAATCTGGCAACACTGCTGCTGTGGGACAGGTTGCAGCCAAATGTGGGTTTTATTGCCAAGTTCAGTTTGCTGTCTCACTAAGTCACTATGATTCACTATCAGTGATAATGAATCATAGTGAGACATACTGTAATCACACTATGGCTGTCTCACACTATGATTCACTATAACACTATCATTCATTATCACTGCCGTTCCTAAACTGTGACACCCAGAGGCCTGTACTACAAAGCTAATTCAACGTAGCCAGGATATCTTTTCATTATCTGGCTTCACTAGCCCTGACAACCACAATCACGCTAAGCGCTAACACAATGGTTGTTATCAACTCGTTAGGTCAACTTAACATTACCCAATCTAGCCATCTGGCCTTTTTGGTTCAACAAAAAGGGCCGGTGTTTGCAGCATATGACCAATTGCAAACATGGACAACTCCATTGGCAGCAGGGCAGCATATTTCACAAAGGCAGAGCGAACTATAATAATCTTAGACAAATATGTACAGTACATGTATTATATTGCCGGTTGACTAGGGTTCTGCTTATTCCAATATTGCACTTTCTAATTTGTAAATTGAGTGAAATTCCATTTGCTTTTCAATATCTGGAGTCCCTTCAGAAAGCAGTGGTGTAAAGTAACTAAGTACATTTACTCAAGTACAGCACTTAAGTACAATTTTGAGGTACTTATACTTTACTGGAGTATTTCCAATTGTCTAAACTTTTACTTCTACTCCACTACATCTCAGAGGCAAATATTGTACTTTTACTCCACCACAATTATTTGAAAACTTTAGTTACTAGTTACTTTGCAGGTATAAATTATTACATTATTATAAAACATACATTAACCACTTTAGCCCTGTTTTATACCTAGTCTATTTTCAAATATTTTAATACTTGTGGTACTTTAAGTACATTTTGATACCAATACTTTTGTACTTTCACTCAAGTCATTTTTTAATTCCGGACTTTTACTTGTAACAGAGTACTTCTACAATGCAGTATTGATACCTTAAACATTTGAGTACTTTTTCCACCACTGTCAGAAAGTAATAAAGAGCAGTGATGCAGTGCAACACACACACACACACACACACACACACACACACACACACACACACACACACACACACACACACACACACACACACACACACACACACACACACACACACACACACACACACACACACACACACACACACACACACACCTTCTGTTCAATCCTCCCGTCGTCTTCCGGCAAGTGGGCGGCGACGTACCAGTCCCCGGGGGTTGGGTCAGAGAGGTTAAAGGTCACGGAACTTTGCGAAGTCACCAGCAGGGACAGAGAGAAGGCGGGGCTCCACAGCGTGGTGTTGGGAAACACTGTGCCCACCGGGTTTATGACCGGAGGAGCACCCCATCGCATATGACTGGAAAACACACACACACAATACACAATGAGTAAAGGAAATGTTTATTTGGGGCGGTGGTGCTCAAACTGCTGAATTTCAAGGAGCCCCGGTTTGGTATGAAACTATGCATTAGGCCACGGACCCCAATAACTCCATAAGTGTGTACAATTGGAACCAAATGGACCCGTATTTGTACACTCTCAGCGTTAGACAGACCGGTAGGGGTCCATTTGGTTCCTAACTATCAATAATTTCGCTAAAGACCACCTCAAGGACCCCCGACAGCACAGGGGGTCTGGCTTACATGAGGCTTTGTACCTGTTTTCTCCATATATGGGCATGGTCACTTTGTCCTTAGGCCCCAGCCATAAAAGTCTGTCCCCCTTTCGTCCATATATGGGCATACACAGGCTGACACGTCATGTGAAGTCCCCCTTTCGTCCATACATGGGCATAGACACAGGCTGACACGTCATGTGAAGTCCCCCTTTCGTCCATACATGGGCAAAGACACAGGCTGACACGTCATGTGAACTTAGTACTTATTCCGGGTCTGGCAGAACCAGGTCTCCTGGTCTTGTTAGGGTAGCGTTGTAAAATGTCTTACTCCCCTACAATGTCACCAACTTAAGCCCTATATACTCCGTACAACCATTAGCGAAAATAACCGATATACCAGCTCAATCAGGCAATCTACTAGCTCACAACGTGTCGCATTGCGCCCTCGCCCATGCCCAAAATCAGCACCTATTCATGCCCAGTTGACAGATAAGGTCCAGGCCACACACCGTACTACTGAAGCTCCCGCAAGTTCATAGATGAATCATGCTCTTCTACTCTGTCTAAATAAACGTTTTGTTACCGCTGCGCTCTGACTCCTCTGGTGCGATATCTTATCTTAGATCAACAACAATTATAAAAGTCATGGGTCACACCCAGAGTGGCAAGAGTGAGTTTACTTTTGTATAATTTCTTACGTGTCTCTTCTACTCCGTCTCACATGCCAGATTTAATTAATTGGATGCAATTATATATACTGTATTAGTTCCTGCGCCGTTTGGGTTTAATTCGACTGGCTGGCAAAGAGATCTAGCAAAGAAACAGTCTGGAGCAGCGGTTCTCAAAGTGGGTTCCAGGGACCCTCAAGGTCAGGTAGGGATGGGACCAATCCCATATGAAAATTACACGTCACGATTGTTGTGGCAAAAATAATTGTGATTAACAATCAATTATTAATAATCAAAATATGCTTACAACTTAAAATGCCACTTTTGTTAACCACTTGAACCCCCAGGCAGCAACCCTATTCTGGGGGGGACGTTCGCCAAAAATAGCCGATCTACAAGCTCACAACGCGCTGCAAAATTTTTGGCGAATCGATTTGTGTACAGTACCAATGCGCTCTTTACAGGTCCGTTTTATCAAGTATAGAGGGTTTAAGTGGTACTTATACTTTTATCACGATAAACGATAATAACGATTATCGTCCCATGCCTACTTACAGGTCTGTAACTCTGAGAGTGGTCCATTTGGTTCCATTTTGTACACTCTCAAGAGTTATGGGGGTCCTTGAAATTAAATCGTTTGAGAACCACTGGTCTGGAGGAAATCAAAGCGAGAAAGAAGAAACGATGGCAGCCAGGTGGAACTGTCAGTAAACTCACATGCTCACGTTGTGCTGCCCACAGTGGAACCCGGTGCCTTTGGTCACAGAGAACAGCCAGCGGGCGACCACCGCGTCCTCAGGGATGTGGAACCTCTGCAACCTCACACTGCCGAACCAGCTGTACCGAGACAGCTTCTGTGCCGGCTTAGATGACACTTCTGACACCAAGGTCACCTGTCCATCTGAAACCACACACACAACAAACAAAACACCCTGTATTTATTATATTATAGCGTGACAGAGCTCAGTTATGTGTTTACATTAGCCACTTTAGCCCTATAACTGTATACTTAACTTAAGATGACAATAGCAGATAATAGTATTTTCTCTTGATTATGAATTGTGTGTATCTGTGGGTGATTCATGTTGTGTAAAATGTGATTTCTTTTATTCCTTTTTCTTCTCCATATTTGTTTTGTTTGTTTTTTCAATAAAAAACACTCAAAACACAACACAACATTCATATATTGTATATCTCATATCACAGTCATGTAGGTTCATAATCACAACATATCCAGACTTCAGCATTAATAATGGGAAGGTTACATACTGTATATACAGCAATATACTATAATTTACACTGTTTGTTCATTTCTCATGAAAAACTCTATTACAAGATTCCAAATTTGAGTAAAAATGTGATTCTTATTATTGTTTGAAAAGCTCAGCTTTTCCAAATGCAACACATTCATAAACTCTCTTATCCAGATCTCATTATGTTGGTACATACTAGACTAACTTCCAGTTAAGGAGAATATTTTTTTTGCTACAACCATACCCAGAGAAATAGCTTGAGATTCAAACGTATTTACCCCATTTAAAACACTTGTTACACCGAGAATAGCAACCAGAGGACTAGGTTCCCAGTTCTTCTCAAATGCGTTAGAAAAAGATTTAAATACACTATTCCAAAATCTAGTAAATTGTTTAAATGACCAAAAAGAATGTGCCAATGATCCATGTGTCTCCTTACATCTATTGCAAAGGGGGGATACATCAGGGAAAATCTTATGCAATCTATATAATATATAAAATAACTTATGCACACTTGCAAGAAATAAAATAAAATTGTATTCTGTTCCTTTTTGTGTATGCAGTGATCCATTGCAAAAGAGAACTTGGTCTCAATGGATGGACTTCGCTAAAATAAACGCATTTGTAACAGATACAGCTCAATGCTCCAGATTTAGGAGGAACTATTGTAAGATGATAATAAGAAATAGCAAGTACTTGAGAGTCAGGGTTTAATGCAACTGTATTCATGTATAAATGATAAATGCTATACAATATAATAACAATCCGTGGGTAAACTGACTGAGTATACAGTACATAATAATTATAATAATAATAATAATTATTATCATTATGATACAAACAAGATCAACAAAAATCTGCGACGTGTGCAATGTGTGTAAAATATCTCTTGACATGTGTATGCATATTTACATTGTGTGCATGTGTGTGTGCAGTACGGTTATTACCACAGTAATTACTACCTCTGTGTACCAAGCACGGGTAACAACACTTAGGAACATTAGACTATAGACACTGTATCATATTGTATGTACATAAAAGGGGATACAGGATAGGTGGGCACTAGGGACATCTGGGCACCTCAATGTGAAATTGGCTATTTTGTCCAAAATGTTAAAAAACTAAATATTTGAAAAATGGTCTTACGTAATGTAAAGTATACATGATGTGAGCATGCATATGGTACATCATTATCAGACTTAATTTATCCTTCAACTTCTATTCTTGTTTATGCCCCAGAATGACTGGATATACAGGTTTTGCAGCAATTGTAGAAATATTAGACCTCAATTGTCGTATGTTTAAGCATGTTCTAATATATCTAAAAATATAAAAATACCAAAATATCTCTTAACATGTGTGTATGCATATTTACATTGTGTCCATGTGTGTGTGCAGTCTAGTTATATTTTCCCTGTGTTACTGTTATTACTACCTTTGTGTACTGCGATGTAGAAATAGGGCTGTTACAAGTAAAAAGTCTGGTGCTCAATATTTACTTGAGTAAAAGTACAAAAGTATTGGTATCAAAAATGTACTTGAAGAGCCAAAAGTAGAAAGTACTCATTATGTAGAATGTCCAATTTCACAAGTTTCCCCAAATGTATAACCAATCATTTGAAAACAGAGGATGTACAAGTAGATCTACTTTATTCAAATAGCCAAAGTATATGTGTGCAATGGACCCCAATGGAAACAAGCCATAGTGCTTTCTTGGGTTTAAAATCCTCTTAGCAGACCTTGTTGCTAATAAAGTATTCAATCAATCAACATGTAGGGCTGAAGTGGTTAATGCATGGTTGGTAATAATAATACAAATCTACAAAGTAACTAGTAACGTTTTCAAACAATTCTAGTTATATTACCACAGAGTTACTGTTATTTCCTTTGTGTACCAAGCAAATAAATGAAATGTATGTAAGATCACAGACATTCTAGGGCTAGTTAGACTGTAGACACGTACGCACATAAAGGACATCCCAAACAACCTCTTCCTTCCTTCTGTCGTCGACACACACAGGCGTTTAACTAAAGCTACCTATAGCTGTCAAGTTAGCGCACATGCTAATATAAATAGAGACCTTCATGCAGTAACGTTCCAGACAGACTTACCGTCTCCTAACGTCCCCACGGTCAGAGCAATAAACAGCACACTACGTACAACATGTAGCTCCATATTTCCACTGTGGTTTTATGAACAGCTACATGTTTCTGAGACAATAACATCTATAGAGGCAGGTGTTACAGTATGTATGTGTGTGTGTGTGTGTGTGTGTGTACTGTGTCATGCAGTGTTGCCAGGTTTCGCGAGAGAAACAAGCAACCATGTCTAGGAAAACTAGTCCAAAAGAAGCATCTTAGGTCACATTGATTGATTGGTTGATTGATTGATTGCTTGCTTGATTGATTGATTGATTGATTGATTGATTGATTGATTGATTGATTGATTGATTGATTGATTGATTGATTGATTGAGGAATACTTTATTAACAATTTGCAAAGACAAGCACAGGGATGTTAAGAGGAGTTTAAACCCAAGAAAGCACAGTGTGGCTTGTTTATACTCTTGCAATAAAATGTGGAATATTTGAATATATGTGTTTTTGAAACATTCTAACAACACAAATGCTCCCTGGCAGAAAACATGTTCATGAAAATATTTGAGAAGCACTGGTTGAAATAATAATTTAAAAAAAATAGGAAGCAAGCCTAAATAAGCAAGTACACTTTAGAAACAAGCCCAAAAAACTGCAACCCGCAACTACCAATTTTTACAAGCAACTTTACAGAAAAAAAGCCCAAAGCCGCTTATAATAAGCGGATATGGCAACGCTAAGCTGCTGGGGCAAATGCAAATACTTGACCTAGCCGAACACTTCCTGGTATGGTTCCAGTATGTGACGTCAGAACAGCGTGTGGGTGTGTTGACACCATAGAGTTAATGGTTAATGGTTGACACTGGCAGGGTGTTTTCCAAACCCTCTTTCATTGTGTTTGAGATGGAAGCCAAGCAGTACATTTAAAACTGTTTATGACAAAAAAATAAGAAAGCTGCAAGAACTGTCCATTTGTGTTCACTCTTTAATGTTTTCTGTTAGTAAATCCCCCTGGCTCTGATGTTGTTGTATTGTTGTATTATCTTTGTTTGTGTTTGTATTGTATTGTATTGTATTGTATTGTATGTCATGAGTGTTATAAATAAAGATTTGTGGAAAAAAAGTGTTGACAACGGAGTAAAGGAGTGTAAAACCCTACTCACTTTCAAAACTGCCCTAAAGAAACACCTTCAGGAGGCTGCAATTAAAAAATGTCCCCTGTCAAAGTCTTAACCTAACCCCCACCAAGCCCCTCCCCCCCACCCCGAACTTTTCCTCTTTTTTTCTCTTGTACATATTTTTTTTACTTTTCATACCAGTAACCTGTAAGCTGATTGTATGACGTTCTGTATAGTAGTGTATATCTGTCTGTCTCTTATGTCATCATGATTTGTGTGCTGGGCATCACATTTTAAACAAGCTTAGTGTTTTATGAGCCTTCCAGTTTAGTAGACCTTGTATTGTGAATTTGTACTTCCATGTACTGTTGCTCCTATGTCTTACTAAATAAAGTACATCAATTAATCAAACCATCAATCAATCAATCACATACAGTGGCGGAAAAATAACATTTATTTTTACTCTGTTACAAGTAAAAGTCAGGTATTCACAATGTACTTGAGTAAAAGTATTAAAGTATTTGTATCAAAATGTACTTGAAAGTAGGCTACAAAAGTAGTTAAGTACTGATTATGCAGAATGTCCTATTTCACAAGTTTTCAAATGTATAAAGTTTATAAAAAATCTTTTGAAAATAGCCAATTATAGCTCACAACGCATGTGAGCATGTAGATCGACTATTTTCAAATAGCCAGAGTATGTATAGGGTTGAAGTTGTTACTGTATGTTTTGTAATAATCAAAAACAAATACAAAAACAAAAGTAAACGGTAGTAACTAAAGTTTTCAAATAATTATAGGAGAGTAAAAGTAGAATATTTGTCTCTGAGATGTAATGGAGTAAAAGTATAGAAAATTGGATATACTCAAGTAAAATAAGTACAGTACTTGAGTAAATGTACTTATTCACCACTGTTGACACAAGCCTTGTGACGCGAGGTGTAGTGTTGACAATACCTTTTCACATTTTGTCAACTTTAAATAAACATTCCAAATGAAATGGGTCCAAGTTTATGTCCCGTTCCAGTGTTTATAAACGTCAGTAGCTGGCAGCTAATAAAATGTGTGCAAGTGTAGCCTACTTCCTGTTGCAGTGTTTTGTTTATAAACATCAGTAGCTGACTGACACACTGTAAATAAACTTTAACACAAGCTGTTCCCTAGCAACCAAGATCGTCCATCTTCTCTAAGCCCCATGGCGTCGCTAGAGGGCGCAATTGACACGCAATTGGGGGGGGGGGCGGGGTCACCAGATGACAGTTGAAGTGACAATTTAAGGGCTTTTCAGACCTTTTTAATAAAATAAATAATAAATAAGACCATGCATTACTGCATCAAAAGTAATCAAGAAAGTATACTATAAAAAATGGTCAAACATTGGCCAAATTGTCAAATTATATAACAAAGAAGCAAAAATTGTGAAAATAGCCGATCTACAAGCTCATAATGACTCGCAACGCGTGTCGTTGTGAGCTTGTAGATCGGCTATTTTTACCTGTGGAACCAAGTCTAACTAAACATAATGCCTCAACTCAATTCCAAATGCTTATCAGGGTGGGAGGTCCCCAGTTCAATGATTATTTTAGGGGGTCCCCAGTTTAAAAGGTTGAAAAGGTTGAGAACCATTGGTATAAGGGAAAGACATACATCTCAGAGGCAAATATTGTACTTTTACTCCACTATAATTAGTTTTTTCAGTCACTCTCAGCATTCATTTTATGCAGTTTATTACCAAAAATGCAAATGATTTACAATGTACCATCTCATTACATCACAAATGTAATTCACAGTAGGCTATGGCATCATTTTTGGAAGCCCTAAGTTTTTGTCACAAAAGTAGTGATTATTACACATTTCTGTGAAGCCCATAATGGGGCAAATTATGTGTACATAAACAAACAATTACAACACCATCTTTCTTGGTGGCTTTAAATACACAGAATGAGAGAACCATGACCCAACAGATGAAAATCTAAACAGCATTTCAGTGATATCTTCACTTCCGTCCAACTGAGCAGTAAACGGTGACTTTAAATGCACCATGCAGCATTAAATGGTGTGTATATCATCCTAATGAGACACATTTCATCACTCTTCGTCACATGAAGTGAAGACATAAAGCATCCCAGCTTCATGGTGTGCAGTACAGTATTCCCTTTAGCAAAAGTTATAAATATAGGCCTATTTTCTATCACCAGAACCAAGAACCATACTGTACGTACAGTACAGCTGTGCAGAGAGCTGTATTCGGATGTAGGATCTAATTCATGTCTAAACGCTTCATAGACTGCAAGGCCCGCTGCAGTCACTGGCATTTGAACTGAACTGCCAAACCCAAGGATCATCATCAGTCAATTCAAATTGTGCATTATGCCATTATGGAATCTCATAAAAATGTCACATCATCTTGGGACTCCACCCAGCGCCATTGAGCATCATAGCCCAGCAGAAGTTCCTCTCTACTGGGCGCGTTCTTCTCCTCCTCCCTCAGATCGTCCTTACAGGCTCTGGGGCTCTCCTCGGGGAGACCATGGTGGGTTTGACCCTGGTTTGGGGAATTGTTCGTCGCCTTCCTGGCAGTCCTGGAAGACGCGGCCCTGACCAAGGCTTTCCTGACTGGCTCAGAGCTGCTTTTGAAGTCCTGTGTCGTTGCACCAGAGTCCTGCAGCTTCAGCGGCGTGGCACTAGCCAGACTGCTGGCAGTGCCAGGACTGGTGCTTGACCACGTGTGACTGTGCCCGTCCCTCATGGAGAAACGTGGAGTGGAGGCTGAAGAAGGACTAGCAGGCCTCGCTTCCGCAGATTCACGGCTCAGCGTGTCAAAGTAGCTCTCAGCACAGTTTGAGAGATCATTGTTGTCGCAGTCAAACTCTTCTTCTGTACATTCCTCACACACAGCGGTGTCATCTGGATCCAGCTGGCTGGTCGGACTGGGGCTCTCCCTGCCAGGGCAAATATTAATAGGTTTTACGAGCTTGTAGATCGGTTATTTTCAAATAGCCTAGGTTTAAAATAGGGCCGAAGTGGTTAATGTATGTTTTATAATGTAATAATAGTAAGTAGTAACTAAGTAGTAACTACAGTTTTCAAATAATTGTAGTGGAGTAAAAGTACAATATTTTTGCCTCTGAGATGTATAGTGGAGTAGAAGTAAAAAGTATTGAAAATTGGAAATACTCCAGTAAAGTAAAAGTACCTCAAAGTTGTACTTAAGTACAGTACTTGAGTAAATGTACCTAGTTACTTTCCACCACTGCATAATATCGATATAATTGCCCCAATAATCATGGAAGGTGGTTAACTGAAAGAGAGTTTTACATTGCAATGCTATGGTAAGTGTTATATTAGACTTTAGGACCTCATAAGGATAATGTCATGTCGTGTCAGTGCACAGGGAATCGTAAACAAAACTTTAATAGTTCTCCAAAAATACATCTCAAATAAAAAGAAGATATCTAGTTTGTCTTTTCTAGGTCAGTGTAACAAATATCAAAGTGATCTACTTATAACAGGAGATGATCTGTGGTCTTCTGAGTGAATCCCTTTAATTTGTGACATTGATCAACAACAACAAATCTAATTATGTATGTTATCAGTATTTTTTGATTGATTTTGTGGCAACTCTACAATGTTTCATAGTTTAATTATATTTTACAAATTGTTGTATTGTTTCTTAATCAAATATCCTTTTAGTGTTGACTAATAGCCTCAAGCCTTTTGAGAAAGTGACCACTGTAATTCAAATGTAATTAAATAAACTGTGGAAACCTGCACAGTAATATCCTCAGCATTAATTTAACCCTGACAATGAACATCCTTTTTTTACACTCTCTCAGACTTAAATTAACACCCAGGTTTTTACTACAGTTAATAGGCCGGAGAGGCTTATTGTCGGTATCAGCCGAGGACGCAGGAGCTATACCTGTTACAATGCACTAGACCAGTGGTCCTGGGACCACCAGTAGTCCTTGAGGGGGTTCCAGGTGGTCCCCAGCTAAATGATGGAGAGTTGGTCACCAAATTGATCCTTATAGATCTTTAATTAATTCTTGAGAGTGTAAAATGAAACCAAATGGACCCTTACGGGTCCATTTGGTTTCATTTTACACTTTCAAGAGTTAAATTATTGTTAAACATTTGCATTACTTAATTAATTAATTAACTTAAATTGTCATTTTGATCAACGTTTGCCTGTTGTCTCTCCTATTGGTACCAACATCAATACAGCATGGAATTGTGGACAAAATCTTATCCAACGATAACAAAATATTCTAAGTCTTGGAGGGTCTGAGAGTCTAAATCTCATCAAATGGTGGTCCGTGACTCAGATGCCGAATAAATAATGGGCCTTGATGTGAAAAGGGTTGAAAACCACTGCGCTAGACCTCTGAGAGGTGGATTGCCTAGGTGGAGCGCCACACCTATAGAGCGTGCCAAAATCCCTGAAAGGGGCGTCAACAAGTGTCTTTTGGTAGCAGTGGACATTTTTGAGGGGTAAAAACCAGGTTGACTTAACATTGCCCAATGCCACGCCCAATGCCAACGCCCCCCGTGGTGACGACGCGTTGGCACGCTCTATATAGCTCCCAGGACTTCATACGATAAGTTCTGGATCAAACCCATGAACTTGTGATCCGAAGGCGAGATCTCTACCAACTAAGCTATACTCAGACACAAACTACAGTATGAGTAAAGGAAATGTTGGATACCTGCAGGGGGACATAGAAGGTCCAAGCCCCTCGATGGTGACCAGGCTGCTCAGACTGCCTGTGAGACTGCTGCTACGGCTGGCCAGGGCGCCGCGTTCCTCCATCATCCAGCGCACGGCCTCAATGCCCTCGTGCACCGCAACCAGCTGCCGCAGGATCCTCACGTCGGCAGAACGCAAGCAGGTCTGCAGGGGCGGGAACGGAAGGAGTATGTCAGGGTGGATTAGTTAGACCAGTGGTTCCCAAACAATTTGGGGGGTCCCGTGATGATTACAGTAGCTTAAAGGACGTCTTCACCCATTTTCAACCTATATTCATACAATTCGTCCTCACTGATGCTCATGATAAAATGGTACAATTTTCTTCTGTGTCTCATAGAGGAGGCTGTGGACACTTCAGAAACCCGCTTACTAGTGACATCATCATTAGGTATGTTTTTTTTTATTATAAAGGATTTAATTTATTTTCTATTTATTTTTTCATTAAGGCGGGTTTCTGTACTGTCCACAGCCCTTCTCTGTGACACAGACGGGGTAGACAAAAATGGTACCATGAAATAATGATCATTAGTGAGGACCAACTACAGTATATGAAGTTAGGTTGAAAATGGGTGATATCGTCCTTTAATGTGCAACATTGTTTTCTCACTCAACAGTAAACAAACCAACTTACAGTATAAGTGTATACAGGGTATATGCACATTTATAAAGTTACAATTGAATTACTTATAAGACCTTTTTAATACAAAATTGTCTGTGTGTGTGGCTGTGGCCCCACAAGAGTGAGAAGACTGATGGGTGATGATGATGATGATGATGAAGTAAAAGGTGACAGCAGCAGGATAGCTAGACACAGATGAACTGAACAGAGGTATTCAGAGTTGGAATGTGTAAAATGAATGGAAGTGAATGAGGGAAAGACAGCTGAGGAGGAGTGTTGAAACCGCTGTCATTGTCTATCATAATAATAAACATTCAGGTGACAAAATCCACAACAAACTAGAACGAGTTGTATGAGTTACTGTAGTGTAAAAATATAAGACTCAAACTGTAGACACACACACACACACACACACACACACACACACACACACACACACTGGGCCGGGTCAGAGAGGTTAAAGGTCACGGAACTTTGCGAAGTCACCAGCAGGGACAGAGAGAAGGCACACACACACACACACACACACACGCACGCACGCACGCACGCACGCACGCACGCACGCACACACACGCTTGTGAGATCACACAAACAGATTAGCGGGTATACTGTAGGCTATTGTTTTGTATAGAGAAACCGCCCACCCTAAAATAACGACTATTATGAAAACAGTGCAAATCTTTACCATCTCCAGTTTCAACTGTCTGATCTTGTCGCAGAAGCTGTCAGCGACGTTGGCGTTGTGATGATGATCCACTCTGTCTCTGTCCACATCATCTGAACTCCAGGGATCTTCTTGGTGTTGAGCTGCGTCCCTCATCCACATCAGAAGGCTCTCCGGCGTCTTCATCCCCAGCTTGCTCTCCAGCTCTTTCAAATCCGGGATGGAATCGTTCTCAGTTCCCTCTGCCATCACAGTTAAAACACCCGACTTTAAGTCTTCTTTCGTCAGTGTTTTTACGGCCACATGCAGTCGGGATTCATTCAGCGGCCACTTGACTTCACGCTTCAAAGTGCCAATGAGAATCGGATGCCCCCCCCCTGATGAGCAAGAACAGGACCTAATCTGTCAACTTAATGAGTCCTCGTTCCCAGCTCCACTGTGAGCCTCAGTGAACGACACACTGACCACAGAATCATCTAAAAAGAGCCAAGATATAAATTAGAACTCGCTGGAATTGTGATCATCTGTCCTGCCGCTCATTATGCACACAGTTATGGCACTGAGCTGGTGCACCCTAGAATAGAATGTTGGAAATGTTGTCAATAGTCCTCTGACAATAGTTGGAATGTCACACTGGCAATACACACATCCATGTGGCAATCACGTGGTGGGGCCACCTGTCAATCACGGCTCTCTCTCTCTGTGTGTGTGTGTGTGTGTGTGTGTGTGTGTGTGTGTGTGTGTGTGTGTGTGTGTGTGTGTGTGTGTGTGTGTGTGTGTGTGTGTGTGTGTGTGTGTGTGTGTGTGTGTGTGTGTGTGTGAGAGACTGACTGACTGACTGACCTACTGACTGAGTGTGACTGACTGAGTGCGTGTGCGTGTGCGCGCGCGCGTGTGTGTGTGTGTGTGTGGTTAAAAATGGCAATTATTATTTTTAAATGGCAATCATAACATGGCTGTCCTAAAGTGTTGATGTCCTCACAAGTATAGTAATACAAACTGTGTGTGTGTGTGTGTGTGTGTGTGTGTGTGTGTGTGTGTGTGTGTGTGTGTGTGTGTGTGTGTGTGTGTGTGTGTGTGTGTGTGTGTGTGTGTGTGTGTGTGTGTGTGTGTGTGTGTGTGTGTGTGTGTGTGTGTGTGTGTGCGTGCGCGCGCGTGTGTGACTGACCATTAAACTTTCAGTACCAGCCTCTGCTTAATGTTCTTGCTCTTCAGGATGAGTAAAGGACATCACTATTCGCAACATTCACAACAGAATGGGAGGCGATTTAGCCAATGGTTGGGATTGTAGAGATTCCAAACTGGTGGATGATGAGTGTAGGAATAATTAATTTGTCTATCCACTGTCAGGATGGAGATGAGCAGTGTCCAGGTACTGCTCTATCTGTTCAAATGTCTTCGGCCTAGTTGACAGAAAACATAAGATTGTTGCTGATACTGTACACCCCAAAAGGCCCTCGACTTTCACGCTGTCAGCTCCCCATATGCTGCAACCACATGCATTTCCAGTGCTGATCCCTGCATCAGTTTTGCAATGCAGCTGAGGAATGACTATATAATATGCATCATCTCACCACCGGGATGCACCATCACATTATCAGTGGTGGAAAAAGTACTCAAATTCTCTAAGTAAAAGTGCAAAAGTATAGGTATCAAAATATACTTGAAGTACCAAAAGTAAAAGTATTATGCAGAATGTCCCGTTTTCACAAGTTATGTCTAAAATGTATTAAAATCTATCGACCTACAAGCTCACAAGCTTGTAGGTCGGCTATTTTCAAATAGCCAAAGTTTAAATGGGGCTGATATAGGGCTGGTTAATGTATGTTTTGTAATAATGATCAGAATTGTTTGAGTTTCCCATATGAATACAAATAAACAACAAAAAACTTCAGTGGAAAACATTAGTTCAAGACATTTCAAATGGACTAATAATAATACTGTTGAAAGCGGTTGGAAAGACAGGTGCCATAACCCACCATTAGAGGGAGACAAACACTAACACATCCACTATAAGACTAGAGCTATACGCTACACTAACACGGTAGATGTATTAAACGCTCAGAAAGAAAGAAAGAAAGAAAGAAAGAAAGAATAGGGGCAGGGGTTGTTGTTGATTGTGTGAGTGTATCAGGCCTGCCAGTGCCAATTTTGGGAGTTTGATACCAAATCAAGGATATGTGGTTGAAATCAAGGAGACTCCTGCAGGAGGGTTGACAGGCCTAATGATTTCTGACATTTCAGTACATTTTTGGTTTATTTAGATTTGCAATAACAACAATGTTTTGTTTTGTAGGAAACATAAAAAAAGAGACATTTACTCACCACCCATAAAAATAGTTTTTATCACTGATTACTGAACAGACTGACTGCAAAACTAACTTCCCCCCTGAGGACAATATTGAATTGAAATGAATGAGGATATCTTTTTCATAAAGTGTGTTCAGATTTTGATCCTAAATCAACAAATGAGCTCAAAGCTGTCCACTTCATGTTGAAGTATTGGGGGATACAGTGGTTGCTCGCTTGGCTGTAAAAATGTAAACATTTCCTGTCCTGAAAAGAAAAGAGCACATTGCCTACCTGTGAAACGGTGAAATCGTAAGCCTGAAATTCATCATTTCTGAAAGTCCACCTGACGAACTTGATACATTTCCTTGAGCTGAAAAAGAGAGAAGGAAGTTCTAATTACGAGTTGGCTGTAAAAACCTGGTTCCTGTTACCCCGGAGGGGGTGGTAAAATATGACCCGTACCCTTGGCAAATGGTTCCTACTGACCTTAAGGTCGGCATTACATGAGGCAGGGGGTGTCCATAAAAATATTGCACACAGAAAGATTTATGTCTTTTTATGAGGCAGGGCATCTGACTTCCAGTTTTGGGGGGAAATCATAAACTTGCACAAACATTCAAAAATGGTCAATGCGGTGATGTCACGCTGAAAGGCTGCCATTATGAGCAGATAAGATTTTACTGCATCTGTCGGTGCAATTGCGTGTGATTTACTGTGTCTCATAAAGAGGGGGTGTGGGGGTCATTCGGGGAGTCGCCCTCACGTTTTTGCCAAACCAGCTGAAGCGTATGAGAGAGTGAAGAGCAGAGACGTGGCTGTGTGAATCCTCATTAACCACTTACACCCCATATAGTCTTTGTAAAACAGACCTGATTTGCAACTGTACTTGGATTGCTTTTTCCATGTATCACCAAAAACAGCCAATCTACAAGCTCACAACGCATGGTAATGTGTTGTGAGCTTGTAGATCTGCTATTTTTGCCGAATGTTCGCCCACAATAGGGATGCTGGGGTTCAAGTGTTTAAGGGTTGTGTCTCTACAAAGGTGGATGCTATTTGTCCTACAATTCAGTTGTTTATGTATTGGAATAGATGGGGGCAGATTAAGCGCAATTTATACAATTTTTGGTGTACAATCAATACTTTTTACGTTACCATTTGTAAGAAAATGCAAGTTATATAATGTCACAGACTATTACCAAACCTGAAGGGAATGTGCTTCATAACACTGACAAAATTCTCAACTTTAGACTTCTATAAAAATTACTTTTATTGGGGTTGTTGACAAATACAATGGATTCCTATTCAGGACATCCAAAACTGTCCTGCGATTACTTCAACACTTTTTATTGTACCATTTTTAAGACATCTAAAGTTAAATCTCAGCCCACAGGTCATTATGCACATTTGCCATACTGCATCTAAAATCTAACCTACTGATATAATCATTTCAGTTTTCACCACCATAGGTAGCCCAAAACTCTAACTTTTATGGCAGCCACAGCTGAATGAGCCTACCTGGGAAACAGAAGTTCCCTGGTTCACGTCCCGGCCACGGTCTATGTGTCCCTGAGCAAGACACTTAACCCTTAACTGCTCCCCAGGCGACGCCTCTAGGGCCCACAGGCCCACTGCTTCTGATGCGTAGGATGGGAGGACACATTACACTGTATGCAAATACACAGTGACAAATACCCCCAATGGAGTAGGGACCAAATTATCATTATTATTAAAAAACATTCTTGTTTGGTACTGTATGTCCCTGGTGCTCAGGTCCTATGCCGTATCCACAGTGGCGTGCACAGACATTTTGAAGGGCAGGTGCTCAAGTAAATTACACCTTTTTTTGTTGACTTGGTCTGCTCTTTTTCCCCCTCTACACCTATACCTCTTTGCCAAAAATAGCCGATCTACAAGCCCACAACGCCTCGCAGCGCGAGGCGTTGTGGGCTTGTAGATCGGCTATTTTTGGCTAAAGTTCTCCTCAGAAAAGGGATGCTAGGTTTCGAGTGGTTATGGTAAAAAGAAAAATCATATCACATAAAGATTTGGCGGACCCCCTGTAGTAACTCTGAGGACCCCCTAGGGGTCCCGGACCCCCTGTTGAAGACCCCGGCTGTAAACTGAAAAAAAAAGGGCACTTCTGGTCAAGAGGGCAAAGGGCAGGAGCTCTAGCGCCACCTAGAGTCAATCTGTGCACGTCCCTGCGTATCCAGGATCCTCAGCCAAGCCGGACAGAGGCCCCTGGGTACTGGGCAAAGAATCACCACTTTGCCTGAACAACCAGAGGTCTTGCACTCAAATTAGCTGGGGCTGAGGCCCCTGGAGGTCAGAAGCCTCTGGGCGCTAGCTAGCCCGATTGGCCTGGTCCATAGTCCAACCCTGGGAACAGATGATTTTAGTACCCCCTCCACATAGCTTGCTTTCTCAGTAATGTACACTGTACAATCCTAAGTGTTACATTTGTATTGTATTGTACGCACATAGTACAAATGGATGAATGAACACTGAGGATTTTACTGGGTCGCCATAACAACTCTATACTTTGCACGTTGAAAATAGCCGATCTACAAGATCACAACGTGCCATAATGCAACGTTGATCTGCTGTGTTCGGTATCGAAAATCTTTAGCTTTTTTTTCTTTTTTTTTTACAAATCCTGGACCTCTCCGCCTCAAACGACATTCCCAAAATAGGGACGCCAGGTTGAAAGTGATTAAGCGCGCGTGACGCATGTGTTTACGTGCATCGAGTCAGGGGGTCAGAAAAACACAGCGTTACAAATGAGGCCACTGGGCCAGGAAATCCTCTGGGTTCACATGATTTGTGGAAGGCCCTCGCTCGCAAACAAAGCCAATTAGGGTGGGTTTGTACGAGGCCCCTTGGACCTCGACGGTGCTGTTAGACCCCAAACATGCTCATGTTACCCAAGAAAAATAAATGACATTGGAATCATCATACATCCATGTCACACACAGTGATAGATTAGGGAGTGACCTCCAGATTTCCCTAGATGACTCAGTAATCCAAGAACTCGGTTAAAAAACATCCACCAGCCCCGTGGAGGAGTAAAGTAACAAGGCCGAAGATGAAGATGCTAGTATACGCCGGTAATGAAAAGGGAAGAACCGTGTTTAAAAGAGACTTCTGCCGCTCATAAATATTTAGTGAGATGAATCACGGAGCGCTTGTGCATCTGTTTCCATTTAGGAGCCTAGGGAGAGATTAAATGATTGTAAAAGTAATGCATCTCACATGTATGGAGAGGTCCATTAGCATTCAGTAATTGTCTCCTGCTTATTCATATCGTTGCTGTCGGGCAGAAGCCTTGGACTCTCTATTATTTCACAGTTTTATGTGTTTCTTTCATAAGTGAGCATGTAGTTCGGCTATTTTCGAAAACATTTTGAAAGTGAACGTTAAAGTGATTAAGGGGGTCTGAGTGGGTTTTATACATATTTATTTAACCCATGAAAAGTATTAACAAGAGCTTGTGACTAAATAATAACTAGATTCTATCCTCTAACACATGTTCTTTTACATACAGTTTCCACCCGACAGTGACGATTATCATAATGTAAAAACAAACACCAAAAAAAAAACACAAACCCTCCCAAAAAACAATGAGAGCTGCTGAAGGAAGAACACTGCTTAAAGAAGATGCTTGAGCCGGGAAGGAAGGAGAAACATAAATATTTACAGCATGGAGCAGGCAGTGGAGTACATTTGAGTATTTCAGTTTTCAGTACTTTTACTTCTCCATTACATCTCAGAGGCAAATATTGTACTACACTACAATTATTCAAAAAACTTTAGTTACTAGTTACTTTGTAGATCTTTATTATAATTACAAAACATGCATTAATCAATTCATCCCTATACTTTGGCTATTTAATAATAGCCGATCGACACGCTCACAAGGCGTCGCTTTAGATCTGCTATTTCAAAAGATTTTTATACATTAAGAACACTCTACACATAATGTTTTACTCTATGCCAATACTTTAATACTTTTACTCGAGTAAATTTTGCCTACAGGACTTTTTCTTGTAACAGAGTAGTGGTATTGATACTTTTACTTAAGTAAAAAAAAAGTGTGAGTACTTTGTCCACCACTGGAAGCAAGGAGAAACATAAATATTTACAGCATGTAGCAAGTGGAGGGAGGTCAGAGGCCATGAATCTACACTGAGGGGCTTTGGCACACGTTAAAACACATCAGCCTCCACAGTGACCATGCATTGCAACATCAGTTTGAGGCAAAGCACAAATGGAGATCAGGGTTGCCAGATCTCCTTATTAGAATTTCCCCGCAAGATTTTATTTGAAAATAGCCGATCTACAAGCTTACAACGCGTCGCATCGCGACGCGTTGTAAGCTTGTAGATCTATTTTCAAATAGCTGATGTATATGTTAAAGTGCTCATGTGGCCCATATAGTCGCTTCTTTTGGGCTGGTTTTCCTAGACCTGGTTGCTTGTTTCTCTCACAGAATCTGGCAACAGGAGATTCTACATTTTGTGAATGCGCTATAGCAATGGTTCTCAAACATTTTCATGTCAAGGACCCCCAAATGAATTATGTATTTGGCCCGGGGACCCCCCCCCCCCATCTGAAAATATGTTGTACCAGGGACCCCCATACAAGATTTGTTGTTATCCTATTCCAAATTCTTCAAATTCTTTCAAGATTCCAAAAAATAAATCGACAAGCTGAGCCGATTAATATATATGGTTAAAATGGTTCAAATAATTTTGATGCTATATAAACACATTTTGCTGGTGGCACAGGCACGGCGCTAAAGCACACTTGTTTAGTGCACGCAGACACAGACAGATAAAGAGCCCCCCCTCCTCCTCTTCCATGCTCTCAGACTGCTGGGAGCAGGGTCATTGACGGATTGCACCGCCGCATCAATCGCCGTCATCGACTGGCAGACTCACACACACACACACACACACACACACACACACACACTTGCCGTGCGTCTGATGATCAAAATGGCTGATAGGAAAACCCAGAGGAACCCGTGTCAGAGGCCACCGGGGCCAGCAGGGTTCTAAAGCACATTAACATTCCTGGATAAATAACCCCGGGGAATGTTATTGTGGAAGACGTTAAACAGGATTTTCCTCCCAGAGCCCAGGAGAACGAACCAGGCATCATCACTCTGGCGTCTCTGTAGCCTAGGGGGCACAGGGGGGGGGGGGGGGGGGGGGGGCACTGGTTCTCAAATCTTTACATTTCAAAATGGTGAAATGGTTAATGGTGCATTTATACAGTGCTTTACATAGATTGTGCATTATATTCACCCATTCACACACTGATGGCGGAGGAAACCATGCAAGGCACCAACCTGCTCAATCGGGAGCAATTAGGGGTTCAGTGTCTTGCTCAAGGACACTTCAACACTAACTCCGGAGGAGCCCGGCCACTCTACCCCTGAGCCACTGCCACTGCCACTGCCCCCCCTTAAAGGGGAAATCCACCCATTTTCAATATTTAACTATGTCATTAATATAGCATAAAGGAGTTGTGTGGAAATAAGAAAAAAGTTCCCCCCCTTTCTGTGTTGCCTTGAACTGGAGGATTGATTGTGGGTTTAACATTGCAAATTACAACATGATGAGTCATCACGTTGTAATTTGCAATGTTAAACTCACAATCAATCCTCCAGTTCAAGGCAAAAAGAAAAGGGGGGAACTTTTTTCTTATTTCCACACAACTCCTTTATGCTATATTAATGACATAGTTAAATATTGAAAATGGGTGGATTTCCCCTTTAACTCTGACAATGTAAAAATGGACCCTAACGGGTTCCATTTGTACACTGTCAGAGTTACAGACTTGTAAAGGTCAATTTAGACCCCCCACACCCACCCCTAAAGGAACCCAGAGAGTCCCTGGAATCCACTTTTCGAACTGTTGGCCTTGGGGGGCCACTGGTTCTCAATGTCGGGTTCTGGTGGAGCCACCGGCGGGTTACGGGTCTGTATAGTGCGTGCCAACGCGTCGTCACTACGGGGGGGGGGGGGGGGGGCGTGGCATAGTAGTTGCAGACATACTGGTGGGGGGCAATGTCAAGTCAACCTGTTTATACCCCACAAAGATGTTTGTGATGTTTGAAATAGTTCGATGAATTGAGTACAAAGGACCCCAATGGAAACAAGCCATAGTGCTTTCTTGGGTTTAAAAATCCTCTTAACAGACCTTGTATTGAACTGTACTTCCATGTGCTTGTCTTTGCAAACCGTTAATAAAGTATTCAATCAATCAATCAATCAATCAATACCAATTGCATCTCTGAAGGACAGTTTAATTAACTCTTACGGGTCAATTTGGTGCCATTTTGTACACTCTCAGTGTTACAGACCTGTAAGGGTCCCGATGCTGAGAACCACTGGCCTATGCGGAAGAAAAGAAGAGGACATTTACTTAGACCCTATAGTAAAACTGACCTCAGTTGGCACTGTACTTGTATTTCCCTGAAAATAGCCGATCTACAAGGCCGATCCACCTAGATCCACCTATTTTCCCCCAGAATAGGAATGCTATAGGGCTCAGGTGGTTAAACCTCATATGGCCTTTCCTTCCTCTCCTCCAAGGAAGAAGATGTAAATAAATGGAAAGGTCAAAGTTGAGGTACCACACAGTAAAAGCGTGAGTGTTCATTTAAAGGGATAGTTCACCCCCAAAATGACTTTCTTTCTATCGATTAGTGACTAATCGATAGAAAATATATATTTTTTGGGGTGAACTATCCCTTTAATGCTAGGAGTGTACAAATGGTAAGGGTCCATTCTCAGAGTTGCACAGGAAAGTCCTTCCTCTGGTGTCCCATTGGTCATGAGCCTATCTCCTGTTTCTCTAGCGTAGAGCGGCTTGCTGTACATACTGTACATCCCCCAGCCATGATGTACAAGTAAACCCCTAGACATGACGCTAGTATGTCACAGGAACTTACCACCAATCCAACCCTTGGTGCTTGGAGTGCCAAGCAGGGAGACATTGGGTCCCATTTGTATAGTCCAGGGGTCCTCAACAACAAATCTTGAAGGTCCACAAATCCGTTTTTGAATAAGGCTAGGGTCCGCACATGCACGCGCGCGCATAATTTTCCTAGGGTCCACAGAGAGGTGCCCCGCGGTCCGGAAACGGACCGCGGTCCGCCTGTTGAGGACCCCTGGTATAGTCTTTGGACTCTGGCCGGGGATTGAACTCTGACCTCAGGGCGGACACTCTAACCACAAGGCCACTGAACGGAAACAGCACTATAACAGAGCGTCCTTTCCCCCTCCAGGATGGTTTGTGTATCTAATCATTCTTTAGAGAAGTTGGACTTACTGTAATGTTAATGTACTAACTAACGCATCCAGAGTCACCTTCATCCTTTACTGCACATTATTTTAAAATAAGTGCTTATGAAGCAACCGCCTGCCTCCATTCAGCAGCAGCACATAGCCATCGCTCAGTGATTTTGCACACAATGATAATCATGTGTGCCTTCTGCCAGCCGCTTCTCCACATACCAGATACCATCCTTATTCCGCACGTGGAATGTCATTTCGGATGACATTTTCCATCACGGCATGAATAATAACGGCCCAGACGATCAAACCGTGTCACTGTTTGCGATGATGAGTCTCGATTTTGTCCTCTGGCAGCGCTTCCAAAGACGTGAAATCACACCCACACTCTATAACCCATTAAAACCGGAAAAGCATCCGTGTCGTGTTTAGATTTTTGCGTTGGCTATTCAAAAATAGCAGATATACAAAGCTCACAGCGCGTCACTTCGTGCCGCGCTGCGAGCTTGTAGATCTGCAATTTTTTTTAAATCGTGAACATTTGTGCAAATCTTTGAATATATATATATATATATAGATCTCAAATATTTGCTTCTGGGGGTCCCTGGAACAAAATATTTTCAGATGCGGGGGTCGCCGGCCGGCCAAATACATATCATTTTGGGGGTCCTTGCCATGAAAAATTTCACTGATCACCACTGATTTCTGAGTTTTTCAGAAAACTGTTAGGATTTAGACGACATTTTGTAGAATCGGCCTCAGGTCTTAATGGGATAAGAGAGCCGATCACCGAGGGAGGCCTTTACGCTTTTATATTGCCCGTAAACTCGGTATACACACAAACACACATCCTCATGCACCTCACGTTTATGTATCTGCATGGAAGAGTCCCTCTGAGTAAAAACCCACTGCAGCGGCCATCTGTATCCATTCTCGCTGGATACTATAGAGGCAACCAACCACGCACACACGCACACACACACACCGTTCTGCAGTTCGCCACTGTCTGCAAAGCAACGTGATGCCAATCTCAGATAAGACGAGGAGTTAACAAATACGCTCCGTAATGAGCGTGAAATGAAATTAGACCAAGCAGTTGGTAAAGGGAATCCAGATGGAACACTATACGTGCAATAACAACACCCACTGCAATTCAATATAGCTGCGAGTCCTACTCTTTTGTTTTTCAGGAAGATTGTTATTGCCAAATGAATGCTTGACCTTCTCTCCCAGTCTCTCTCTCTCTCCCTCCTGCATGTTGTGGTGTTACAGATGGCTGGGGAGGAGGCAGGAGAAATTCATTGACAGGATTTTTTTTTGCTGGATGCCGATCATTAACCACTTAAACCCTATATATTTCATTGTGCGTCACATGGCGGAAATAGCAGATCTACAAGCTGACGCGCGACGCATCACAACGCGACGTGTTGTGAGCTTCTAGATATGCTATTTTTTGCCAAATGTTTGCCTATTATGACATGCCCAACAGGGACGCTATATACAGTAGGGTTCATGTGGCTGTGTTGCAGTGGTGTAAAGTAACTAAGTACATTTACTCAAGTACTGTACTGAAGTACAATTTCTGGGTATTTTTTACTTTACTGGAGTATTTCCAATTTTCAGTACTTTTACTTCTACTCCACTACATCTCAGAGGCAAATATTGTACTTTTACTCTACTACAATTATTTGAAAACTTTAGTCATTTGTTACTTTGAAGATTTAGATTATTACAAAACATGCATTAACCCCTTCAGCCCTATATACATTTCGGCCATTTGAAAATAGCTGATCTACAAGCTTGTAGATGCATCGCGATGCGATGCATTGTGAGCTTGTAGATCTGCTATTTTCAAAAGATTTGAAAACTTGTGAAATGGGACATTCTGCATAATGAGTACTTTCTACTTTTGGTACTCTAAGTACATTTTGATACCAATACGTTTGTACTAGTACATTTTGAATTCCGGACTTTCACTTCTAACAGAGTATTTCTACATTGCAGCATGGATGCAGTATTGATGCTAGAATGTGAGTACTTTTCCCACCACTGCTGTGTTCTAGTGCATTGGTTCTCAAAGTGGGGTCCGGGGACCCCCAGGGGTACTTGAGGGGGTTCCAGGGGGTCCCCAGCTAAATGATGGATAGGAACCAAATGGACCCTTATGGGCCTTAACTCTGAGAGTGTACAAATGGAACCAAATGGACCCTAACGGGTCCATTTGGTTCCATTTGTACACTCTCAGAGTTAAATTAACATTGTTTTTACAATATAAATTGGGGTCCCAGAGATAGAAATGCCATTACATGGGGGTCCGTAGCCCTAATACATGTCAAACTGGGGGTCCTTGACAAGAAAAAGTTTGAGAACCACTGCTCTAGTGCAGGGTTTGGTTGGTGCTCTCTAGATAGGGGACTGAGCGGAGCACACACCCTCGCCTCCCTCAGTGATTCACACATTCCTGAAGTTGGAGGTCAGTGTGTGGAGGGAAGGACTTTGCGTTTCGAGGCACATCGATGATTGGAATGAAATACGGCCACGCGTGATTGGGTGATTTTTCTCTCAGGCCCCCCCCCCCCGTTGTAAAGCGAAAGTTTCTCTGCAAATTATCTTTCTCCAGAGGTGCGTATCATCTGAAAAGGTCACATGGGGAATGGTTGCAGAATGACAAAAAAAACACACACACACACAAAAAAACAAGAAGAAATCAAATGAGGTCAAACGCCTTTTGGCCGGTGGCCAAGGGAAACACAGGGTTTCGAATGTTTGAGAAACGAGACTGTGGTACCCGAGATTTTAAGTAAATCAAACACAGGGAAAGTTATGCCCTTTCTTCCACTCTTTTCCGTTTTCTCGTCCTTTCCTTTCCATGTGCCTGTTCCATTTCATGCAGTCCCCCCCCCCCCCCCTCCCTCCCCCCCTCTTTCCTTCCTCTGGTGGCGGGGTTGAAAACACGAGGGGCCCCTGCAGAAAGGAAGGAGTAAAGGACTTGGTGGACCGCCACCGTTACACGACACATACTGTACGCCATCCATCAGAGTTATCTCTTGATTTATTTGATCTGGTTCACGGCCCTAAAGAAAACACAAACAAGCCTCTCCCCCCGGTGACACCGTGACACCGTGACTTTGTTACTTTAGTTGCTGATAACCTCCCGGCCCCCCCCCCCCCCCCCCCCCGACCACAGCACCAACTCAGCCTTTTTTCGTCTCTTGCACTTAAAGGAATAGTTCACCCAAAAAATTACTTGTTTTCTATCAATTACACACCCCATGAAGCCTTGAATTCATGGAGATTGTTTTAGTTTTTGTCGCATTCCTAAGCTAATAATTTGATAACCGTGTGTATTTCCGGTAGGAGACACAAAGAGTCTCCTTTGTGTCTCCTACCGGATACATTAGCCGGTAGGAGACGGCAATTAAATTATTGGCTTAGGAATGCGACAAAGAAAAATAAAAAATCCACGAATTCAAGGCTTCATGGGGTGTGTAATTGATAGAAAATACGTATTTTTTTGGGTGAACTACTCCCTTTAACAAACATTGCACAATACATTGGTTCTCAAAGTGCGGTCCGGGGGTCTTTGAGGGGTTTCCAGGGGGTCCTCCTCAACATTTGTTAATATAGTATCAAATTCAGTTTAACCAATGTTATAACAGATGAATACAAGCTTGCAACGTGTTGCATCGTGACGCATTGTGAGCTTGTATATCGGCTATTTTCGGGTAGATTTATGATGGGGGGGGGGTCTACGCCTAAATACATATCAATTTGGGGGGTGCCTTGAGATGAAAATGTTTGAGAACCGCTGGGGATAGAAGATGATAAAAAGCCCCCAGCGGAGGAGAGACGTAGCTCGGCGGCTGTCAGCAAATGGCTGCCAGCGCCAGGTGACCATATGGAGAGCATCAGGGCACGCTGCCTGCGATGTTTGATGAAGTCAATGTTTGTGTTCAGTCAGCAGTATATTCTTCTTGGCCTGTTCCCATGGGGCTCCTTCACACACATATGGAGGTAATTTGTTCAAATTCTTCAGCAGAGAGAGAGAGAGAGAGAGAGAGAGAGAGAGAGAGAAAGAGAGAGAGAGAGGGGTGGGGGGGTTGGCCTTGAGAGTTTGGGGTTGGAAGTCAGGGGGGGGGGGGGTATGTGTCTGTTGGGGTTTCAAGGGATTTGGGGGATCGGTGGGAGTTGGCTGTGAGAAATAGTTTTCAAAGATCTCTCTGAGTGAAATGTTACAGGAGAACCCTCATGGTTTCCCTTTAGAAGTTGCCATTGTTGTCCAGTGGTGTAAAGTAACTTAGTGTATTTACTCAGGTACTGTACTTACTTTACTTTTTATCTTGATACCTTTATAGGCTACTTCTACTCCAGTACAGATTCAAATATTGTACTTTTTACTTCACTACATTTACTTGACAGCTTTAGTTACTAGTTACTTTGCAGATTTAGATAGGAATTCTGCATAATGGATAATGAGTACGTTTACTACTCTAAGTATATTTTGATGCCAAATTGCCACTAGCTACTTTGATTTGAGTAAGATTGTGAATGCAAGTATTACAGTATTAGACGTGGTATTGTTACTTTTACTTAAAGGGATATTTCACTGTCAAGCACGTTTGCTTGGTTCAATGTTTAGATATTTGATATTCATTTTATCAGACATGCCGCCTTCCTATATAAACCCATTGTAACTTCAAACTCCATTTTAACCACGTTAAACTAATTTAAAACACATGTTTCTGCCTCTGGTGACTGATATTGCCCTTCTAATGCGTGAGGGGGCCATGTTTTTTCAATTCTTTTTTTCATTTATTTAACTTTTTTTTAAATTGTATATTATTGTTTCCATTTTCGCCCCAAAAATCTGAAAAATAAATGAAAAACGTAATTGAAAAAACACGACCCCCTTACGCATTATAAGGACAAGGTCCTTATAATGTCAGTCAGTCAATGGCATCATCGTCATCATCATTCAGAAAACAAGCAGCATTTTTGTTGTTAAAATGTTTCAAAAATATTCAAAAAAATCTCACCTTTTCTCCCAATATTTTTTGAAAATAGCAGATCTACAAGCTCACAACATGTCGCGTTGTTAGCTCACAGATCTGCCATTTTCAAATAGCTGAGGTAAAGTGGTAAAACTTAGCGTAGTTGCTTTTTGGAGCTTGTTTTCATAGACCTGGCCGCTTCTTTCTCTTGCAAAATCTGGCAACGCACTTATTACCTGCATTACACCTGTAGCCTACCAGGGAGGAAGTGGACAGATATTGAATGAAGCAGCAGAAAAGGGCAATGGCGCCGCCCGGAGAAGGGCCAAGAAGGTGAATAGCAGGGACGTGCACAAATAGACTCTAGGTGGAGCTAGAGCACCTGCCCTTTGCCCTCTTGACCAGAAGTGCCCTTTTGAAAAAAAGTTTTTTTTTTCAGTTTACAGCAGGGGTCTTCAATTGGGGGTCCGGGACCCCTAGGGGGTCCTCAGAGTTACTACAGGGGGTTCGCCAAATCTTATGTGATATGATTTTTTCTTTTTACAATAACCACTCGAAACCTAGCATGCCTTTTCTGAGGAGAACTTTAGCCAAAAATAGCAGATCTACAAGCCCATGCGAGGCGTTGTGGGCTTGTAGATCGGCTATTTTTGGCAAAGAGGTATAGGTGTAGAGGGAAAAAAGAGCAGACCAAGTAAACAAAAAAATGTATAATTTACTTGAGCACCTGCCCCTCAAAATGTCTGTGCACGCCACTGGTGAATAGGCTGAATCAAGTGACATGTCCCTTGGGGGCAGATGACAGTGAGGTTTACACTATAGGCCAGACAGCTCCCCATGCAGAGTAGACCTCCAGGGCAGGGCGGAGCAGTGTAAACAACAAGGTTACAATCAGTGGTATAAAGTAACCAAGTACATGTACTCAAGTACTGTACTCAGGTACCAGTTTTAGGTATTTAAAAAAAAAACTTTACTGGAGTATTTCCAATTTTCAATACTTTTACTTCTACTCCACTAGATCTCAGAGGCAAACATTGTACTTTTTACTCCACAAAAAATATTTGGAAACTTTAGTTACTAGTTACTTTGTAGATTTTAATTATTATATATTAAAAAAAACATACATTAACCACTTCAACCCTATATATACTTTGGCTATTTGAAAATAGCCGATCTACGCTTGTAGATCTGCTATTTTCAAATGATTTGTAAACATTTAACATTTGTGAAATGGGACATTCTGGATAATGAGTACTTTTACTTTTGTATATAGTATATTTTGATGCCCATACCTTTATACTTTTACTCAAGTAAATTTTGAATAGCGGACTTTTACTTTTTGCCACATTGCAGTATTAATACTTAATTTTACTTAAGTAGCCTAACAAGTGTAAGTACTTCTGGTTACTATCAACCTGTAATCATGCCTTAATCTCTCTGTGTACATTTCTGCTGTTGGGGACTCGTGGCCCCCCTGGTTGGCATAGCCCTGCCTGTCTGGGTTTGGGCATAGGAGTTGGAGTTAAGGTTTTGATGGGAGAGAACTGGTCTCCCCCTTGGCTGTTTACATTCTCCTGTGACTAGGGCTGGGGGGGGGGGGGGGGGGGGGAGAAAGAATGACTTACAGCTGTACCCCTAGAGAGGGAACAAGGTTCTTCATAATTGCAGAGATTAGGTGTCGTAGTATGCTGCACTTAGTCCAGACTTTATGGATATCAATGGATTTAGCAGTAGTGCCCCTCTGGCAATTATGTGTATTGGCAGAAGAGCAGTTGCGGGAATTGTTCACGGATGGTTGAAGGACATGCAGAGAAAGGAGGCTTACGCAACTCTTCACTGGCTCACTCTTTTTGCATTGCATTCGCTTAAGGACCATTCAAATAAAATGTTAACAGGGTACAATATTCTTGTAAAGAAAAAGCAGTGAGTGTAGGTGGTGTGTGTGTGCGTGTTTGTGTGTGTATCACTGTGTATGTTGTCTAACCTTTGGTCATGTGCCAAGAGCCAACTAAAGTGAAGAAAAACTCAGAGTCCATGAACTTGGCATGGCTCACAATCAGGGGGGGGGCTGGCTTTCATCGTGTTGCTGGATGAGAAAAATGTGGCCAGCAGCACAGCTGTATAACAAGCTCACTTATCAGCCAGGGCATTTGTTAGGGGGCGCCCTTCCTTTCTCTGTCTACCAATCTGTCAGTGAAAGGCCAAGTGACCTCACCAATGGCTGCCAACGCTGCCATGTGGCGTCAGGCTCAATTGAAGATATCAGCTAGGAACAAAGGGGCCTGGTAGGTTAAACTTCTAGACATGGAACTTTTATAGGACAATCCACAATGCGGTCAGTTTTTTCTTTGCTCTATGAATAACGAAAAAACATCACATGGATGCACCTGGGACGTATCATCAGTGTTGTAGCCTGGGGTCATAGGATGTTTCGGGTCTCGCAACATACACCCTCGCCCAGGTGACCCAGCCAGGGTTGATCAAGCCCCGACTTACGTCCCAGGTAGCTACCCACGGTCAGTCCTAAATAGGGAAAGACAGGGCCACTCAATACGCTTGTCCGAACTATTCTGCCAGGAATGGGGAAGAGGAATTGCTGGTACGTGGAGGGGCTAGGCTCTGTGGATGGCCTCCTGGCCGGGCTCCTCCTCCGTCTCACCAGGTCCAGGACCTGTGCGTTGCACCAGACTCCCCCGCTCCAAATGCCTATGTTGGTCGGTTCGGTTCGTCAAACGTACCAAACAACACAATTATCTTATAAACCAGTGTTTCCCAGCCTGGGTTTCGGGGCCTCCCTCGGGGGTTTGCCAAAGTTCACAGGGGAACTTTTTCTTTGTCTGTTTGGAAGTAGTCCAACATTTTGAACATGTTGCACAAAACATGTGTGAGGTGGGGTTTCTCGAGGAGAAAGGCACTTTGAGCAAAGATGACAGGCCAGCCTGCGTGTTCACCATTTGTTCAGCATGACGTACATTAGTTCTAGGTCTAATCTAAGCAAGCGCGTGACCCCCTGCCCTTTTCTCTAGTGCCACCATTAAGACCTTTAAGATTTTTTTAAAAATAGCAATAGTTGAAAAATGGCAAATGTACGAGCTCGCAGCGCGGCACAAAGTGACGCACTGTGAGCTTTGTATACTGTATCTGCTATTTTTGAATAGCCAACGCAAACAAATCAAAAATGACACAGGTGCTTTCCCGGTTTTAATGGGTAAAGCCAAAAGTTTGCAAAAAAATATATTTCAAAATCTGTCGGGGCGGATTGCCATGATAGGCTACTGAGCACACTCATGCTTCCCTGAGGTTTAATCCAACTCATTCTGGTAACCCTATGGCCTTTCCTGTATAGCGCCTCCCCAACCCCCCACCTTGCGCCATAGAATGTCTACATACGGTAAGTCCTTCGCCTTGTTTGTCAAGTTCTTGTTCCACATGGTCCTTTTTTATCTCCCTCTACCATCTGACCTTCACTCAAGTTACATTGTATTTCCCACAAACATCACATGCTGAGTATCGCTGACTTCCTCTAGCGGCCACATGTTACATTTATAATTCAAAAGGAATCAGATCAAACCTGCTGAAAACGACAGCGCTGCACTCTGTAAGAACAATGGCAACTCAAAGGAGACATCAATCTCATTTGTTTGTGCGTATGAATATGAAACTGCCTTTTAATTGATGACAGTTGTGCAGCAGCACCAATCCTGAGAACTTGTGAAAAGGGTCGTGTGGGGGTTTGGGGTGGGGGGGGGGTGAACTATGTCACTTCAGAGCAACCACAGAAACAGCACCAGAGAATTAAGTGCATGAAAAGAATGCAACACTCGACACGCGGAATGGGGGATAAATTGCTGTGGGAAAACACGACAAGGGTTATTTTTCTCTCTTTTAAACCACATGAAAAGGATTCCATTATTAGAATGCCAAGCACGGGTGATCAAGAAAGCCTCTTTTAATCTCAGTGGTAATAAGGGCTCACTCGTGGAAAATCTCTCGCTCCCCCGGCCATTTGTTGGTCTGGTGAGCACCGAAAATATACTATACTACTTGACATGCAGCGCCTATCACTTTCAATTACAGCAGAACATATCTTTTCGTTGTAGTAGGTCAGGACTGGTTCACGAAGATAAACATTGTGTCGGGTCTCTTGGCAGTGGACGTGGACACTAGTTAACAGAGAAAGTATAAACTCCATCTTTGGTAATGAAGAAGTCTTTTTTTTTTTACCTCAGTGTGCTTGATCATCCCCAGTGGTGGAAAGTAACAAGTATATTTACTCAAGGACTGTACTTGAGTACAATTGCGACGCATTGTGAGCTTGTAGATCGGCTATTTTCAAAATACTTTTACACATTTTTTACATTTGAAAACTTGTGAAATGGGACATTCTGCATAATGAGTACTTTACTTTTGGTACTTTTAAGTACATTTTGATACCAATACTTTTGTACTTTTACTCAAGATTTTTTTTGAATTAGAAGTACTTCTACATTGCGGTATTGATACTTTTACTTACGTAACAAATGTGAGAACCTTTTCCTCCACTGATCATCCGCTTAGCTCAAAAATTCTCCATGTTTGGTCTGGGGAGAGAGAGGAGAGAGGAACAGACAGCATGGGATTCATTGACTATGAGTGGGTAATAAATGGGCAGAGAATGCCAAGTCAAAGCAACTTACACCAAACAGCATGCATGCTCAGTAGTCAGGCTGTTTAGTCTTACTGAATATTGGTCAGTGGTGGACGAAGTACTCCTCAACCCCAGTACTTGAGTCAAAGTATAGATACTCCTGGTCAAATATTCATCCACTACAAGTGAAGGTTTCTCAATTAAATTTGTACTTGAGTTAAAGTCAGTACTTGCTTTTAAAAATCACACCCTGTGTGATGGAAGCGGTGCCTTTGGGGCGGGGCTTAACTCATTTCAGTTCGTCCCTATTGGTGGTCTGAGTCCACTTACCAAATTTGTACTTGGTAGCATGCTGCAAACTGGAATAATGGCTGTTTAAAGCCCAGCCAATGGGCAGACAGAGGGGGCGGGGCTTAAGTAATTACAGTTCGTCCCTATTGGTGGTTTTAGTCCATGTACAAAATTTGTACTCCGTAGCATGCTGCGAACTTGAGTTATGGCTGTTTAAAGGCCAGCCAATGGGAAGACAGAGGGGGCGGGGCTTCAGCAATTCATGCTCGTCCCTATTGGTGGTCTAAGTCCACATACCAAATTTGGACTTGGTGGCATGCTGCAAACTGGAGTTATAGCTGTTTAAAATCCCGTGCTCATCCCGTGCTCATACGGGCGGACGGACATAACATACGCTGGGGGTCCCTGGAACCCTGGGGCGGGGCTTCAGCAATTCATGCTCGTCCCTATTGGTGGTCTAAGTCCACATACCAAATGTGGACTTGGTGGCATGCTGCAAACTGGAGTTATAGCTGTTTAAAATCCCGTGCTCATCCCGTGCTCATACGGGCGGACGGACATAACATGCGCTGGGGGTCCCTGGACCCCTCTTTGATAACCAGTGGCACGTGTGGTCAATGAGAGGAGAGATGGCATAGGCAATCTCCAAGTGCGTGTGTGTGTGTGTGTGTGTGTGTGTGTGTGTGTGTGTGTGTGTGTGTCTGTGTGCGTGTGTTTGTATGTGTTGCTTCTTTGCCATGCTCATCCCGGGCTCATACGGACGGACAGACAGACAGACAGACAGACACACACACACACAGACACGGAGTCAAAGCCAAGTGTAGAGCGGTTGGCACCGCTAAAAACATGTGTAACTTAGGAAATACAGTGCACGCGTGACAGGTAGACCTGAGAGGTATAATGTACTCCTCACTGATTGGTAAAAGGGGAGGAGTTCGGGTGGAGTTATATCAGTTGCCATGGCAGTTAAGTCAAGGGAGGAGATTTCATGTGAGTAGGAGGAGTGGTCTTCAATTACCATGGCGATTGAAGGAGTGAACTATAGGGATCATTAGAGTAAAGGGAAAGAGTAGTCTTCCCCCCGAACTTACGTTGTACCAACTCCATCTAACTATATAAATGGCGACCAACTTCCGCACCCTCGGTGTCCACACCCCACAGCTCTATTATCGACTAAACAACGCACCGCCAGACCACATCTCGCAAACTGAGTCGCCACGGCGGCCGCGCTGAATTTACGCCTCGCGTAGGGGACATCTCACTGCTCACTGCACCTTTTCCACCGCGCAACATAATTAATTCTACTCACCAAATGTCGGACAAAACGGAAGGGGAGCCAGCTTCGTACCGTTTACCGTGCGCACGACCTCATCACCACAACAGCACGCAGCCGCTGCGGGTTTTTTTTCCTTTTTTTCCAAACTTTTTTTTTGGTCACCATTTTCTCCAGGCACCATTTCTGGTGTAACGTCGGGTGTTTCTTTTCACCAGCCAATCACCTTTCACGTTGCCACGTCCGTTGCCACGTCGCGCTGACGTACGCTAAACAAGCGCTGCCGTGCGCACAATGCAAACGAGCCCAAAGGCGCGCAAAAATAAGCCGACCATTGCTTAGACACAAAGTCAGACCTGGCAACGCAGCCTACGCCAATCATGTGTGAGAGATCTACAAGCTATGGGGCAGAGACGCCACCGTATCTTAGCAACAACTACAGCGCTCACTCTCATTGGTCGTGTCACGCTAAGAGCAGTCTCCAGACAATGGCATCGCAGACAGCTTGCTGTTACTGCTGTAGCCATCACAGGCAGTTGCAGCACGACGGACAGGGCGCTGTGATAGCTGCCATGTCGCTAACGCTAACCTGGTTGTCATGCCTGCAGCGGCTGTGCAATCACTTTGTCAACAATGCACGTTCGTGTGGTGAATGTCTATATTGCTGCTCAGTTCGTCCATTGTAGATGGTGTATGTTTGTGTGTGTCTTCTGGAGAACTATGTAACTCCACAGCAACTACAGTAACTAACGTAATGGCAGGACCGCCCCGTGCAATGCATGTTAGGCTGCATTATGGTCATGTAGTAATTTCAGATAATTTCGCTCCGATTAAAGCAGTGTTACACGTACTTGATCTGGGACCCCCCCACTCTGTTTGACTCCGTTCCACAAGTACATATTGTGAAAATAGCCGATCTACAAGCTCGAAACGCCTCACGTTGAGAGGCTTTGTAAGCTTGGAGATCGGCTATTTTCTACATGATTGCCTCTTTCTTACATTCTTTGCCAATGTGGCCCATGTTTTCATAGCATAGTTTATTGACTACTTCTGTTGCAGAAATGGCCATTTCCTTTACTTTCGGTTTTTTATTGTCTCCGCCAGGCCGAAAGGCATGGCGCAAGACTATGTTTCACCCCCTGTCCGTCCGTCTGTGATAGCTAATCTCTCACATCGTTGACTTGATCGCAGCAAAATAACAGCCCGATGTGGAAAGTCAGTGAGAGCTGGATAAACGACGTAAAATGTGTCAAAAGGAGTCTGTACGGCTGTCGATAAATGAACACATGACGTCGGTGGGAGAGGAGATATTGTGTCTTTTGGACAAACAGCAGCGTGGTGCTGATGTTTGTTGTGTGAAGCAGCTTAATGTCAGAGTGTTTGTGTTGGAGCGCCTCAGTGCGGCTGCAGAGTTCATGTGCAACCTCTTCCAGAGAGACACAGACACACTACAAACTCTGCTGGGGAAAAAAAACACTGCTGGGCATTGACTTTCCTATGGACATTGATCTACACACTGCAGGTATATCTGCTACACACACAACATCAAACTACACACTGCAGGTATGATGCAGCGTTTGCATTACAGCCAGCATGCCAGCGTAGTTCCCATATGGTTTCAAGGTGGGCTCAACCATATGGACCCCATGTCAGCAATGTCAGCGGCATCCACTTCAGTCCCAACTGCGATGCCCATGCAGGCTATAAGTAGCTTCTACCTGGCCCTTAGGTGGGCCCCAACTAGCCATGTTTCTGTGGGACCAAGGCGGGTCCTAACTGGGTTTGCCCATGCAGGCTTTAACTGGGTTCTACCTGGGCCCTAGGTGTACCCTAACCAACCACAGTGCAGTGCCCATCGCTCCAATTGTTGTGACGTCAGGGCTCTCAATACTGCACATTGGTGGAGGAGGAGGGCCCGCAGGGCGACCGCACACATCGCTGAACCAATGGTAGCCCACGGATGTTTCCTCTGTGGATTTACAATCTGCCCCTCTATGCCACATATCATCCGCACTACAGGGTCTTCACTGACCCAGCCACGGCCCCACTGACCCTCATGACGCTACGCCACTTAAACGTGCCGCAGCATGCGCTGGGTTGCCAGGTTTGCACAGCCTGCGCCAGAAACAAGCAACCACCTTCATGAAAAAAAAAAAAACACCGAAATGGTCCGCAATGTTCCAGGGGTGTCCCCGCGCGTCCCAACACTCCACAGGGGGTCCGCGGACCATCAGGGGGTCCGCGGACCCCCTGTGGACCCCCTGAAACATAACAAATATTATTTCTTCAAATTTTTTCCTTTTTCAAAAAAACTTTTCCACAGTTTCACTCCGGCGATTTGGGTCCCCCAATATACACACGGCCACGCTGGGCCCCGTGCGCGGCTGGGGTTGAGGGGGGCGTAGCCCCCCGAAACTCTAGTTATTCAAAAGTAGGCTACATCCTAAAAATCACACCCTGTGTGAAGGAAGCGGTGCCTTTGATGAGCCCCGTATTGATGTTGTCATCAATATTTGTTTATGGGACAGACACACACCCGGACAGACACACACCCGGACAGACACACGGACACACAGACAAAGTCAGATATAGAGCGGTTGGCACCGATAAAAATCACACCCTGTGTGAAGGTAGCGGCGCCTTTGAATACATTATGTCATCGATATGTGTTTATAATGTGTTTATAGCCATGTGTCATGTGAAGCTTGACCAATCACTTTGTTGACGGGTCTGACCAATCAGAGCGTCGACGACAGATAAAGTTAAATTGAGGATCTAACTTTAAATAACTTACCTAGAAGGAGACTTTAGCCAAATAAAAATATATACAAAAAAAAACATGAGGAAATAAAAAATAAACCTTGACATCATAGTGATGTCATGAATAGTCCCCTTGCCTGACAAATCACAACCTTGACGGGCCTGACCAATCAGAACCTTGACGGGCCTGACCAATCAGAACCTTAACGGACTCTTGGATTCTCGATCGTCTCTATCAAACCATTCTGTCATAACGGATGACTGGGTCCCGAACTCAGACTTTCTATACATTCACCCTTCATCTGTTCTTGTATCTTTCTCTTTCTATTCGTCATATTAACTTTAAATAACTTACCTAGACGGAGACTTTAGCCAAATGAATAATAAGATGAAGTCATTGTCATCGTTTATAGACATCGAATTCTATATTCATGACATCATAGTGATGTCATGAATAGTGACCAATCACAACTTTGGCGCACCTGACCAATCAGAACGTTGACGCACCTGACCAATCAGAACGTTGGCGCACCTGACCAATCAGAACGTTGACGCAAAAGCCAGGCATAGAGGGCTAATATCCGCTCTATACCTAAAGGTATAGAGCGGCTAATATCCGCTCTATACCTAAAGGTATAGAGCGGCTAATATCCGCTCTATACCTAAAGGTATAGAGCGGCTAGCGCCGCTAAAAATGGCTACTGGGAGGGCCGGCCTGCCGGCGGACCACGGCCACGTCACTCTGACTCAGACATAACCATAAACAAATCCGATACGCCCCTATATATATATATATATATATATATATATATATATATATATATATATAGGCATGTCACTCTGACTCAGACATAACCATAAACAAACCCGATACGCCCATATATAGGCATATCACTATGACTCAGACGTAACCATAAACAAACCCGATATAACCAATAGGCATATGCCTATTGGTTATATCGGGTTTGTTTATGGTTTTATGGAGTTATGTCCCGATAGGCACAGAATCGTAAATCATATTTTGGGGCGAGTGTTCGTCCCAACTGCCAATCAAAGTGACTACAACAATCTACAGCACGTCTTTTTCGGCCAATCACAGCGTGTCTTTTCCGGGACTTCGACAGGTCATGTGACAGCACATGCCTTAACATTGAATCACCGAAAGAGTGAAGGCTGATAAGACCCAAATAGACCCAACTAGTTGGGGAGATGTTTTGTTCACCTGATTTGGAGCCCAATCTATGAGCTGATAACGTGAAGATCGCTGTCCTGCCAAAGTGTGTGCTGAACTTCAGCTCAACAGTGAGCTAAACTCCACTTCCCATAGAAAGAATGACAGAATCTGTTGTTTTACTGAAGATTCTTCAGTTCATGGAGTAAAGAATTAAAACAAACATAACATACAACATGAAATGGCAATGCTGTCCTGTCCTCTTTACAGTAGTGTAAATACAACCGTTTTTTAATACAAAATAACCATTAACTGCTGTTTTTAACATTAACTTATTAACTTATTTATGCATACATGAAATTGTCACTACAACATGAAATTATTACTTCCATATGAATTGCAACTTACAGCACTGCCTCCTGGTGAAGGTAAGTAGAAGGTAGAAGGAAAAAGCATCACATTGGACACAGAGATGAAGCGGATGCACTTTCTTTGCATGCTGCTAACACAATGTTCTTTGTAAGCCCACATAGCTGTTTTCTATTAGGTTTCAATCACCTAAACTCACACACCTGCCTTTAATAATGTCACAATCACCTCTTCTCATCAAGAGGGCCTTTCAATCTAAAGGTAGTTTTCTTTCAAAATAAAGCCATTCTAAACAACATAACAGCATACAACATAATTGTGGATCGACTATTTTCAATATACTTTTATACATTGTTTTACATTTGAAAACTCGTGAAATGGGACATTCTGCATAATGAGTACTTTCTACTTTTGGTACTTTAAGTCCATTTTGATACCAACAATACTTTTGTACTTTTACTCAAGTCATTTTTGAATTCCGGACTTTCACTTGTAACAGAGTAATTTTCTACATTGCAGTATTGATACTTTTAACTTAAGTAAAACAATGTGAATACGTTTTCCACCACTGCCTGGACCCCCCTTTGAGAACCACTGCATTGCAACAATGTAAACATCAGGAAACAGTCATCATCCACCATCACGTGAGGACAATACTGTATTCTATGTGCTGTATCACCATCGTGGCTTAAGGGTCACACGTTCTCTTGCTTGTTGAACTGATCAACTCTAATCTCCTTGCTGGCACAGAGCCTGATCCACAATGAGGTTCATGACTGACTGAACAAGTGCAAATGTCCCACTTCTGTGTTTGCTTACTGTTGTGTTGTGCTCTGGCCCTGTGCCCAAGACATTCTGTTTGGAGAGATACACATTTTCCTTCTTTTCAGCTGATGCATTTTACAAGGACTTGTCTTGTAAGCTAATGGTTACAATAATAGCCTACTTTAATTCTCCTGAATAACATTTAACCACTTAAAAGGGATGGTCCACCCAATTTTTTTTTTCTATAGATAGATTAGTCACCCCATGGACACTTGAATTCATGGATATTGTTTTGTTTTTGTCGGATTCCTAAGCCAATAATTTGATGACCAGCGGACCGGTAGGCAGCAGTTCCGGTAGGAGACACAAAGGAGAGTCTTTGTGTCTCCTACCGGAACCGCTGTCAAATGATTGGCTTAGGAATGCGACAAAAACGTCATTCAAGTCTCCATGGGCTGACTAATCGATAGAAAAAAATGTCCTTTTGGGGGTGAACTATCCCTTTAAGCATAACTAACCAATTTATAGCTATTTTCGCTCTAAAAACAAAAACAGAAAACGTTTTGATAGCATAATGACATGCCCAAAAATAGGGATGCTAGTTTGAGTGGCTATTATAAGCTAGATTCAAGACAAATTCATGACAATGACTGTCACAGCATGGGACTCTTTTACCTGGTAAAAATAATAATTAAAAAAATAAGATAATGCAGCTTGATATCCAAGAATGACAAGGAGTTGCTTGGATAATTCATATACTGATAAGCCACTGCAGTGATAAACAGTTGTATAACTTGTATTAGCATACTGGACAACACTGGTGGTCTGTCCGTTTCAACTATTCTCTTATACTGTATGTGAATGTAACTTGCCACTCTGGCATTGAGTGAGCCTAGCCTATATTATTCTAGTGGGCCAGTGGGGACAGGGGTTGAAACCTGGAATGTGCACTATTTCCCCACAGGAAGCTGAGCACGGAACTCTAGCATGGCCCCACCCCACGCCCAGATCTCTCCATCGCACGCAGAGCATGCTGCGTTATTAGTAGAGAAGTCTGGAACCCTTAAGTTGTCATAATGTGGCCGTCAGCATATAAGAGAACACACAAAGAGTTAAAAAGAAAACCCACCACGCTCTGCTATTTTTGGTCTTGTGTTTTTATTAAAGACACTTCATCTTAGATACATATGTTTTGCATTTGTGTCATACAAAAATTTAAAACGAGACAATACAAAAATATTGAGGCTTAGTTTTTTTTTTTTTTTTTTTTTTTACAAACGCTGGTGCCTTGAGAATTTCTTTCATAAAACCTTTAGTATTCATTCACAAGTTGTCACATTGCAACGTGACATTTGTCGACCAATGCCTCTCCAAGCAGCACTCTTGACATTTACACAGGTGTCAACACTTTAAAGTCATAGTGGATATTTCTTCATAAGGTAGATATATACGTGACACAGTATTATACATGGTATTATAGCCTACATAACTCTCCGATACATACATTATGGAAAACATTGCTGAATATCGCACAGGGTGAGATTTCCCACAAGCGTCTCCAGGCAGAGACGAGATATCATCTTCATACTCGATGCAGGTCTATTGACATTTAGCTGAAATGTCAATATCATGCAAACTCTTACATGACCTCACATTAACATATGATTACCTGCGATTCAATATGAGTTTATATTCATTAAAAAAAATCATTCATGGTAACGCAACCAATGTTTTTTTTTTTGTTGTATTAGCATACATGGTTTTCCATCATTTAATGTGCCAAAACATTGAGTTGCAATTTTATTCAAAAAGGTTGACGACCTCTGCCTTTGAAAATCCCAGCCCTGGTAAATTGTTGTGTATAATGGTAATTCGGGATGTCTTGTCACAGGGTTCCCACGGAGATGTGAACCATGAATACATAACAGCAAGCTATACTGGTGCTGTAGTGTATTTTCCACAGTTTTTCTTTTTCTCGTGTCTTGACTTGAATGTGAGTCCGCTGAAGCAGGTGCCGGTTCCCTGCACTCAGCCTAAAGCATATCTGAAGAGAGGCGCGCGTAGGCTATAAACACTCAAATATAGACATGACATTTAGACACTGGCTCAATGACAGACAAGCCTTTACACCCACACACAAACACACACACACACACACATTCACACACTCGTACGCACACACGGACAAACAAGCATGTATGCACACACACGTGTGCCCACACACACACGCACGCGCCGCATTCACCCTGACCTAACACTCGTGAGCGCTCGTCTGGCACATACAGTATAACAGACAGTCATTTCATTCAAAGGCTCAGTGGGGGCTCGTCCCAGCCAGCAGAAAGAGGCCCACTTTCTGTTGCTGTATTTTCCACCTACTGTAATTCCTATGTACATTTCCTATACAAAAACTACACTGTGTGGACACAAATATGCGAATAATACAAGAACATTGCTTTACAAAGCTTTGCAAAAGCTTCACTTCAGTTCATTCAAGTGGTGACAATCAATCAATCAATCAATCAATACTGGGTTTGGATAAAATAGTGCTATAACTCAATACATATAAAGGTTATTCTTTTTTTTGCCGTTGTTCATATACTTAATAATCAATAATAAAATTAAACAAAACAAACACATCCTTCCTGTCATTAAGGAATTTGTTGTTGTCTTTTGGTTTGCGAGTGTAACGTGCATGTTATTCTTAGCACGGGTCCCATGTTGGCTGCAGCTGAGCGGAGGAAGCGTGAAGGCCACGTGCACTGCTCTGCGCCGCAGCTGTCTTTTTTTCACCGTCTCCTTTCAGTTCAGGCTTTCGTCCATGGAATGACCGTGGGCTGTTAGGGCTAGAGGAGGCCTCTAGGAGAATCTTGCAAGCCCACATCTGTTCTGTAACAATCAAGAGTTAGAAGGATATAAAGTCTCGGGGAGTTTAAACTTGAGAGAGGAGCCGGTTGTAATCGCAGTCCCACATTCAAAGCGTCTGCCCGAGATTGAGATGGGGATTTGGTCGTCGATAATGTCGAAAAACCCCCGTTTGTTCAGATTTGCTCAGTTCTACCTCCCCTCCCTCTCCTCCTGCTCTTCTGTCTGCGTTGAGATGTCCAAACTTCGTTATTTTGTCTGCGTTGTACAGACCCTTTCAGGCTTCCATCCATCCAGTCTTGGCCAGTGGATGTAGTAGTAGTAGTAGTAGTAGTAGTAGTAGCAGTGATTTTAAGTGGCACAGGTCAGGATATAATGTGCTAATCTGGAGTCCGTCCTTTACGCCATGATGAGGTGGTTGCTCCGTTCCCGGATGTCCGCCGGAGGAACGAGCTCCTTCTTCACTGGCGCGGGCGACATCGCAGAGCGTCTGCCTTTGGGTTTGAAGAGGTCTGACACAAAGAACACCTGAGAAGAGACACATTAGGAGATCCGTGTTCAATTACCAATGCAACTGATCCACTATCACAAGCACTTTGACAAAGAATACGGAAGCATGGAATCTGTCTCGTTGAAAACTGTGTCACCTAGAATATAACCCATGGAACTGAATGATAACTGAAGGACACTGACATCTGATTGCAGATTTTAGCTATAACCATTATTTTATACTTACAGCTACAATCAAATTACTTTAGTTACTTTAGTTTTTCAATAGATCTGCTATTTTTTGAAAAATGTTGAACATTTTGTGCAAATCTTTGCTTCTGGGGGTCCCTGGAACAACATATTTTGAGATGGGGGTCCACGGCCAAATACATATCATTTTGGGGGTCCTTGACATGAAAGAGTTTGAGAACACTGAAATCAACAGGCTTATAAATACATAATAAAATAAAACAATCTGATCCGTAATAAAACTGACAAAGCAGGCTTGTAGTAACAAATGCCCCCTTTCCATTGTAAATTCCTGACTTGGCACACCACGTGTCTACCCAAATTTCTTGCCTTTCCATTATGTACCAAATTAGCCATTAGATATGGTGACGTGTAACACCGTTGACTACTGATTGGTCCGAGAATCCTCACTAGCAATGCACAGACAGAGGACGCAACAACCGACGGATGCAGATTTCAGCTTGCAAGTCACGGTTGCTTTGGTCGCCTGTTATTGTGTTATATTTGTCTTTTTGTATCTGCGAGGATGTACTGTAGGTGTAGCATAATTGTTGCTGTCAGAAACCGGTTCGATTAGATTGCATGGTGTTGTTTGTCTAAGTTTGCTCTGAGAGTGTACAAATGAACCAAATGTACCCTTTATTAACATTGGCTTCCTGCTGCCCTCTTTCCTTTCTGACATAATCATTCCACTTGTAAATGCGGCACAGAGCAGTTGGTAGGGGTGAATCGTTTTGCTATTCTGGTAAATATAAATGTCGCTGTGTGTAGCAATAAATAAAACAATGTTCTTGCATTTATTTACGTCCAAGATTCTTTGTGTTGTGCCTGTCATCAACTATTAAGACACAGTTAAACTAGATGTTGTAAAAATGAAATGAATGAATCAGTGTTGAGCGACTGCATGGCCTATTTCCTGCCTTAACATTATTACCAGAAACCGCTTTGATGGGCTGTATTTATACTGCACAGGGGGTCCGAGAACCAATGGAAACTGGCTCTCGGACCAACTTTGGAAGCAATATTGGGTAGAGACGAGTTGGGTAGAAAGTACGAGTAAAGGCAAGGCGAGCTGATGCTATATATTGCCGCTGTCGGATGGAAACCTTGTATGTCCAAAACCGTTCCATTGTGATTTTAACCCATTGAGACCTGAAGCCGATTCTACATGTCTCCTAAATCTCAACAGTTTTCTGAAAAACCTACGTTTCTATATCAGTGGTGCTCAATCTTTTTCATGTCAAGGACCCCCAACATTATATGTATTTGGCCGCGGAGCCCCATCAAAATATTTTGTTCCAGGGACCCCCAGAAGCAAAGATTTGAGTTCAAAATGTTCACTTTAAAAATATATATATTCAAAGATTTGCACACATTTTCACGATTTTTCAAAAATAGCAGATTTACAAGCTCGTAGCGCGGCACTCTGTGCCGCGCAATGAGCTTGTATATCTGCTATTTTTGAATAGCACAAAGTGTAAAATAATGCTTTTTAGCTCAAATCTAAAAATGACACAGTTCCAGGTCTTAATGGGTTAAAAACAATTTAAAACTGTGAAAATGGCCGATCTGTAGTAGATCGTCAATTTTCATTACTTTAGTGCGACGCTCTTGTGTTATGAAGTAGGGCTTTGATTTACGAAGAAAAAAAAAAAACATTTGAAACTCGGTTTCTGCCCGACAACAGCGGTATGAAAAGTGAGCAGAAGAAGAACACGATCAAACACTACTCACTATGCAGTAGGCCACCAGGGCTCCCTGTACGAAGCCGGCCAGGACGTCGGTGGGGTGATGCTTGTGGTCGGACACGCGGGACAGGCCGGTGTAGAAGGACATCATGATGAGGGTGAACTGGGTGAGGGGACGCAGCAGACGGGCGCCGTGCCACGTGAAGCGAGACTGCAGGTAAAACTGCGGACGGGAAAAACAGAAAGGTGTGATCAGTAAGGGCATAGAGAGAGGTGTGTGTGTGTGTGTGTTTGTATTACTATACTTGCGAGGACCAAGTATAGGAGAATTTCAAGAAATCTACATTGTGAGGACCGTTTTTCTGGTCCTCACAAGACAAATGGCTGTTTTATAGTTAAAAAAAACAAGAGAGAGATACGTTTACAGAAAAACATCAAACAACAAACATTAGACATGTAGAGGCTAGGTTTAGGGATTGGAATTAGAGTTCAACATGATTTATACTTAGTTGCACGCCAGTGGCATGCACCGGAAAACAGCCGATCTATAAGCTCACAACGCGTCGCAGCGCGACGCGTTGTGGGCTTGTAGATCTGCTGTTTTTCGGCTTTAGGCTTACGGTTAAAACTGCCAAAATATATGTATTTCTAAATGACATTCATAAAATCGCTTTCCTAAAGCGTTGATGTCCTCACAAGTATAGTAATACAAACGCGTGTGTGTGTGTGTGTGTGTGTGTGTGTGTGTGTGTGTGCGTGTGCGTGTGCGTGTGTGTGTGTGTGACACATTGTGATTGACGAGCACAGCAGAGAGGTTTTCCTAGTGGAAGTTGGCTGCGCTTTTGATTCAAGTTTAGAGGAAGCTTTCCTTACTAAACAAGTAAAATACCAACCATTAGTACAAGCCATTATACATCTCTAGGCTGTAAGTGTCAGCTCATTGTTTTTATATTTGGCAGCTTGGGCCATGTCCACAGGCTGGCTGGTGGTCAGGGGCTTGAGGATTATGGGGTTGTCCAAGTGTAAGGCAAAGCAGCTTGCAAAATATTGCTCAATCTCCTCCATTGTAGGCAGTCGATCTATTTGGAGGAGAAGGTGCTTCCTGTACCCATACTTTTTCTCCGGTGTTGGTAATATGGCAGACTGAAGTGTATGACCAATGTTGACTGTGAATAAGTTCATGTGCATTTGTTGTTTACATTCTGTACATTCTGGACTTGTTTGGATTCAAGCACAATTTTATCGTTTGTTTTGTTTTTATTTTCATAAATGAATGCCCCATTTCTACTTGATGACAGTGTCGACCTACAAGCTCACAACATGTCGCATCGCAACGCATTGTGAGCTTGTAGAATAACAGGGATGACCAGTGTAAGTCTGTCTGTGGGTAGTAAGTCTGTACTGTGTGTATGTTCATGTTAAAAGGTTTTGGATAAGAAACAGTAACTCACCACCAGGTAGAGCATGGTGTACATGGAGAAGGATGCATGTCCAGAGAAGAAAGACTTCCTGAGGAGACACAGAACAGAGCCTATCAGCATCCTGTCACATCACTAACAGGCATGATGGAAAATAATATACAGTATGCAAATCGGTCAGGCCGAAATATCGGCCAATATTTGACGATGTGTCCTGAAGTATAATAAACAAAACAAACACGTTCATCATTTGTCCTGTACTCCTGTAGTGAACTTTGTTTGCTTGTTAATGATGTAATAACATTTTAATGTTCTTTTTATATGCTATGCCGAATTTCATATATTTTGTATTTCATATTTATCTTTTCAATGTTATCTATCAAAAAAGACTCTTCGGAGCAGGATCGGCATCTGACCCAAAGATCTGGCATCGGTCAGGGTCTTCATTTATACGACTTAAAGACCAAAAAATGACTTCTTTTCTATCAATTACACATCCCATGAAGCCTGGATTTATTTTTTTTTGTCACATTCCTATTTTGATGACCGGTAGAGTCTCCGGTAGGAGACTTAATTGAGTCTCCATTGAATCTCCTATTGACCGATGACTCGGTCATCAAATTATTGGCTTAGGAATGTGACAAAAACTAAAAAATCACCATGAATTCGAGGCTTCGTGGGGTGTATCATTGATAGAAAATAAGATTTTTTATACATTTTTAAATAAGAAATATTGTACTTTTACTCCACTACAATTATATGAAAACTTAGTTAGTAGTTACTTTGTAGATTTCGATTATTATTACAAAACACACTGACAATGCGTCGCATCGCGACGCGATGCGACGCATTGTGAGCTTGTAAATCTGCTATTTTCAAAAGATCTTTAATACATTTTGAACTTGTGAAATGGGACATTCTGCACAAGGAGCATTTAAACTTTCGTATATTTTGACACCGATACTCTTGTACTTCTACTGAAGTACATTTTGAATACAGGACTTCTACTAACAAGAGCATTTATCTAACATTGCAGTATTCATACTTTTTACTTAAGCAAAACACGCGAGTCCATCTTCCATCGTTGTGTGAACTATCAAACTCAATGCACATATACCTGGCCTCTTGCACTTTGCTCTCCTGCCCCTGACACTGGTAGTCCGTGATGTACCCCAGGGAGCAGTTGATGGCGGAGAAGTCCGGCCGGCACACGTCCAGGAAGTGTGGCCGCATGCGGCCCACCGACACCTTGGCGATGTCGGTGAAGGACTGGCTGATGGCACAGCCGAAGACGAACACGCCCACCTGCTTGTAGAGGGCGGCGACGTAGGGGTTCCCCACGAAGGCCTTGGAGCCCTCGCTCAGGTAGTGGATCCTGTAGCTCTCACCGATCACAATCTGACATGGGACACAAGTATTCTGTGTTGTAGTAAAACGTCCATGGTGTGGTTTAACCCATTATTAACCCATTAAAACCTGAGGCGATTCTTAAAAATGTTTTCTAAATCCTAACAGTTTTTTGAAAAAAAAAAAAAAAATGTTTTCAAGATTTTTCAAAAATAGCAGATCTACAAGCTCATAGCGCGGCACTCGGTGCCGCGCTATGAGCTTGTAGATCTGCTATTTTTGAATAGCAAAAGAAATCTAAAGTGACACATCTGTGTAGTTTTCTTTCTTTTGAAAAATCATGAACATTTGTGCAAATCTCTGAATATATATACATATATTTTAAGAGAACATTTGTAATCTGGAGGTCCCTGGAACAAAATATTTGACAAATGTTCGCTTTAAAAAGTATATATTCAAAGATTTGCACACATTTCGCACACTTTTTCAAAAATAGCAGATCTATGAGCTTGAATATCTGCTATTTTTGAATAGCCAAAGACATCTAAAATGACAGAGATGCGTTCCCGGATTGGTTAATCGGCTCTACTGGGCGGCCGTCATGCAGGTGCACATAATTGACATAATAAATACATTTACTGCACAGTGGTAATGGTGAAAGTTTATGTTGATTTCATGTCTTTTCGTTTCGTCTATCCGGCCGTCATCAGTGTGTGACACACTGATGACGGATGGATAGCCTAAACGTCTGTCATTGAGGCATATGGAGCGATGAAAGAAAAGAATATCGATTGATTTCTGAGTGCGACCCTCCGCTTTTTGATGATGCTAGATGCGCGGACCCCCATCTCAAAATATTTTGTTCGCATTAAAAAAAAATATATATATATATATATATTCAAGTTTATTAGGAGGACGCACCACGCTGGTGGTAACAGAAACAAGTAGGTCTTGAAGTAAGAACATTTTAGGTAAGTACATTTTAGGTAATACAGCGCGGTCTTAACACATGCTAATGTAACTTTTGTTTTCAGCCTGCTTTGAGGATAGAGAAACCAGCACTGACACTGTGCGAACACGGGGGGGTGGGGGTGGGGAGGTGTGAACGCGGAAAAATGTGCAGAGGTTTTCAGTAATTGTGCAAATAAAACTGCTGTCTGAAAAGCCAAAACCATGGATGGGAATGGTGCACTTTTGGTGAATGTTGTGGACAGCAGTAACTCACTACAGCTGTTCAAGCTCAGAATGCCCCCCCCCCCCCCCCACTTCCCCCGGACCCCCTCCCCATAAGTAGCCTCCAAGCCACTAACAAATGGGAGCGACTGAGCGAGTGGGGCAGAGGAGGAGGAGGAGGAGGAGGAGGGGGACGCACGTGAGATTGTGGGAGTGGGAGGGAGAGGAGAAACAAAGAGGGGGTGGAGTGGTGGGGAGAGCGGGAGACAATAATGTTATTATAGTATAGAATTTTTCATTTTTCTTTTATTTCGTCAGGCTTAGTTTTAATTAGTGTTATTGTTTTTTTACATTTTTTTTTATTTATGTGAGGTAGTGAGGGTAGAGATTCCAAAAGTTTGGAAACATGTTTAAAATACCTCATTGGCTATTTTCACTAATGACAAAGTTTTGTTATCTTTTAGTTTTGCCTTGTTATTTTTTCATACCATTTAACTAAAACGTTTTAACTGTAATAACCCAGGGGGGGGCGAGAGGAAGGATGCCTGGAAATTAAACGAGAAGAGGAGGAGAAAAACAGAAAGGAGAGGAGGTAGAGGGGAAAGTGGGGAGATGGGGACGGGGGGCACAGAGGAGGAGGAGGAGGAGGAGGAGGAGGAGGAGGAGGGAGGCACTTCTGGTTCTAATCAGCAGAAACGCTGAGCTAGGCGACATGTCTGATTTCGGTGGCCAGACTCCACTGGGCGCACATCGGGGGCACGTTTGTTTTTCACGGCACTAAAGCCTGATTTACACTTAGTCGCACACGGGTGTCGCGCACGGAACATAGCAGACCTACAAGCCCACAGCGGATCTACAGGCCCAGCAGATCTGGGCTTGTAGATCTGCTATTTTCCATGCGCGACACAGGCACGCAACCAAATATAAATCTCTCTCTCTCTCTCTCTCTCTCTTTCATTCTCTGGAAAGTCTCTGATTTCACGAGGGGGAGTCTGGGTGTTTTCATGTTAGTATCTCCGTATCGTCGGGCATTCTTGCGAGAAGGACACAGTCATAGGTTTCACTCTGAGAAACACGTTTTTGTCATTTTTGTTCTCCTTTCTTTCACCAGGGAAAGTCCTGGAGGGGAGATTTAACAAGCTGATAGAATGTGTTGTTTTTCCACCATCCAGGCCTTGAGAGCCGGCCCAGCTGCTTTCATGGGGAGACGGAGTGAAAGTGTGTGTGTGAGAGAGAGAGAGAGAGAGAGAGAGAGAGAGAGGAGAAACACATCTGGATCTCTTTGTGTGAGAAGAGATTAACTATGTGAATGAGCGAAAGTGCGTTGTGTAGGACATGCAGTTGTTACACTGTAACCTCGGAGAGATTCACGGCCTCGTGGCTCGCCTCATAAAACTCTCTCATTTTCCCCAAAATGATAACGTGTGAACCCAGACGCTGTATGAGAGGGTGTTTCCTTACTTCTAAAATAAGAAAAATCTGCATAATAGCCAATTATTATGAACACCCCCTTGTGACACTTTTGTGCCTTAAGCTTGATTTATAATTCATGGCGAGCCGGTGTCTCGCACCGAAAATAGTGCGACGCACTGTGAGCATGAAGAATGGCTATTTTCGGCGCGTGGCGCCAGCACAAAGTATGAATCAGACTTTAGTCAGACGGATGTATGAAGCACTACATTACTTGATGCCAGTGGTGTAAAGGAACTTAAGTACATTTACTCAAGTACTGTACTTCAGAACCATTTTTTACTTTACTTTGGAGTATTTCAGTACTTTTACTTCTACTCCACTACATCTCAGAGGCAAGTATTGTACTTTTACAGTTATTTGAAAACTTTAGTTACTAATTGCTTTGTAGATTTTAAACATTCATTAACCACTTCGGCCCTATATACATTTCGGCCATTTGAAGATAGTCGATCTACAAGCTCACAATGCGTCGTGATGCGACACATTGTGAGCTTGTAGATCAGCTGTTTTCAAAAGATTTGTATAAATTTAATACGTTTGAAAACTTGTGAAATGGGACATTCTGCATAATGAGTACTTTCTACTTTTGGTACTTTAAGTACATTTTGAACCAATACTTTTGTACTTTTGCTCAAGTAAATGTTTAATTCTGGACTTTTACTTTATTTCTACATTGCTGTATTGATACTTTTACTTAAGTAAAACATTTGAGTACTACATTATTTAATGCTGGCGTTCTCTCAGTTCAAACAAGGCAACAGTAAGTAGGCTAGGATGCTATGTTGTTTCTTCATACATTACATTACACCAGTCAGGGGATTATGTACGGTATTTAGCTTCCGGCCAAATGGCCAAAGATAGACGAGATTATTATTTATGTTTTCGTTCACGTTTAGCAGGCGGGGGGGGGGGGGGACGACGACGACAGTTCTGCTGAGGTTCTTTTTTGTTTGGGCCCTCGCCGCAATTTCACCCCACCAATTACTGTATCTGACCGAACAACCATTGCGTCAACCATAATTACACAGGTTCGGGGAGCTCCTTCTCACCAGTAAAAAACCCCATTGGCCCTAAGCCTTCCTAGTAGTCTGCACTCCAGGAGGAGGGAACTCCACTTTGGCTATAGGGGAACCAATCTAGAATTATTTCAGTCAGTGTGCCCCTGGGCACGAGGAATTTACGTTCCCCGCTCTGCTACAGAGGACCTAGCCTGCCAACAGTATTATGCACCACAGTAGCACTGAGCAGGTACCTATACTCACTTTTAGCCAATTTTTGTAATTAAGGCCTTAGGCGTGTACAGACTAAGCCTGATGTACAGTAGATAGCTCCCACTGCACCACTGATCTGTCAAGATTGGCGACAGCTAGAAAATCCTGCAGTCTTATGCAGAACAGAGGCACCGATGGGGGGACTTTTAAATGGCTATAGCGCTCTAATCCTTAACTTGTTATAACTTGATGACAGAGCAGGTTTCTTAATGGTTAGTGCTATACTGTACATCCCAGTTAAGTGTAGGCATGGTATGCCACGCCCCCAAATCCTTATTCTAACCTTAACCAGACAAGAAGCATGCCTAAACTTAACTTAACTAAACTTAACCTAACCTAACCTGACAGTGCCTAACTTGAACTAAACTAAATTAGTTGAACCCATGCCTGAACTGAACTAAATGTAATTAATTAAAACCCAAGCCTTAACTTAACTACATTTCATTTTCTCAATTCGTTTTTTGGATTACCTATGAAATTTAGGCGAAATAAACTAAACTGAACTAAACTATCAATGTCCCAGTGTGGTAAAGCGAGACGTTGTGGAGTAGAGATTCTGGGTACAGAACCTTGGACTGTCCTTGAGGGGGTTCCAGGGGGACCCCAGCTACATGAGTTAATATAGCATCAAGATCAGTTTAACCACTTTAATCCTATTTTATACTTGCCGATCTACAAGCTCACAACGCGTCGCAATCGAGACGCGGCGCAAGGGGTAGACGTGCTATTTTGGAAGCATTTCGAAAACTTTGGAAGAATTTCGAATAATCTCGACAATTTGTATTAACAATACAAATGTTATAGGGAACCCTGGCACAAAATCTTTTAAAATAGGGGTTTGCGGCCACATACAGTACATATCAATTTGGGGGTCCTTGATGTGAAAATGTCGAGAGAATCAGTATTGAATTGATCAACACATTGATCCACTAAACACTTGAGCCCTTCAGCCATCTGAAGTACCTCAATCAGCAGAACCATCTTAAACCCTGAAAAGGAGAAAGCCCCTGACAAAGTAAGCGTGGGGAATGTTGTTGATGTTGGCCGTTATCTGGAAATACCCCGAGAGCGCTTTGGGGGCTGATAGCGCAGATGTGGAGGGGTGTTGTTGTGTTACTAATCCAGTGATTAGAGCAGGATAATCCTAGTATGTACTCGCACACAAAGTTAACAATAAACATGAGGTCCTCACTCAACATAAGGCTTTACATGGACAGTATAGGGTTAACCCATTAAGACCGGGAATGCATCCGTGTCATTTTAGATTTCTTCTAAATAAAAATAGCAGATCTACAAGCTCATATCGCGGCACCGAGTGCCGCGCTATGAGCTTGTAGATCTGCTATTTTTTTTTAACGTGAAAGTGTGTGCAAATCTTTGAATGTATTTTTAAAGCAAACATCTGTAACTCAAATCTTTGCTTCTGGGGGTCCCTGGAACAAAATAGTTTGAGATGGGGGTCCATGGCCAAATACACATATATTTTAAGTTTTTCAGAAAACTGTTTTTTGAAGACATTTGTAGAATCGGCCTCAGGTCTTAATTTAATGGGTTAAATAAAATGAAGAAACAAAAAACAGACATAAAAACACAAATGAAATAAAAATGCAATGCCACAGCGAAACATAAAACAGGTAAATAACATAAAACAAATCATTTCAAAGCACAACAGTAGAGAAAGAAAGTTTTTTTGTTGTTGTTTGATTTTAGGAGATGATTCAGATGGTGATGGCGTTTGTGTGGGCCTATAAACCCCCTCAGGCAGGAGATTCCAAAGCATTGAGATGGTAAAGACCTGCACTTTGGTCTTTAGCGATGCGCGGGAAAATAACCCGGGAAGTCCTGCCTGAAGGACCTCAGGGTGCGTTTACGCTCACTAAAGGTAGGGTAAGTGATTTTCTTTGGTTAAAATAAGTGCTAAATAGCTCTATATTCTGATAGTACCCATTGCTATAGAGTGTTTGTTCAGTAACAGGAGTCTCCATGTCTCTCCTACTCCTTATTAAACAGAAAATGCATTTTCAGGTCAGGATACGAATTGTATCCAATCAGGATAGAGAACTCAGACACGATACAGATTAAACAAGTGAAATTGGAAGTGATGACACAAAGAAATGAGCAGACAACATTGGAACTGGAACACTATAAAAAATTAAGCTGATACATGGGTACTCTCTCCTGATTGGCTGACATTTTGTCACCTACAATACCTGAACAAACACTCTCTATAGCAATGATTACTATCACAATATAGTGCTTTAACCTTTTAACAAAAAACTTTTAGTTTTAACCCAAAAATATCACTTACCCTACCTTTAACGTTGCGAGGCGTATGCACTGTGGTGTGCCGTGCCGCATCACAAAGACAGCGAACCACCTTGGAGGACATTGTTGTGTGAGTGGGTGATGGTGTGGTAGTAAAAATGGTGGTAGAACAAGAGGGTGGAGTGAGAGGGTGATGTTATGCAGAAGTGAGTGAGTGAGGCTTGGTGAACTTACAGAGAGGATGGTGATAAGAATGCCAGCAGCGCAAAGCACGCCGTCGCTAATGGTGTCTCCGTGTTTGGCCGGGTACCTGATGGACTCGTCGTCGCAGTAAAAACCACGGCGGTAGGGCTGAACGGCGCTAGTCTCAATGACGAGGAAAGGCAGGCCGGCTGGTGGTGTTTTTTTTTTCGGAAGAAGGAAGCGGTGAGGCACAGAAGAGAGAAAGCAGAAGAAGGAATGGGGGGGTGGGGGGGGGGGGGGGTGCCGGGTTAATGACAGGGAAGTCTTAATGAGGTCACAGGTAAAAAGGCACAGTTTAGGGTGCGACGAGGGAACACTTGGGGAAACACTCAATCCAGTTGGCGGCTTGTATCTGGGACTTTGTCGACACATATACCGATTCAGTTCAGTATTGGTGTGGTCGGCCTTTAAACTTTAAACTGAACATACTTACATTTTTACTGATACAACTTTACCCCTCACTTCCACAGGACATTGTATATGAATATACAGTACAATAAATATGCAAGTACATGTACTGTATACTGCTATGTGAATGTACTGTATATATACTGTTACCCTCTGTGTGTGAGTAGGTGTTCTCAATCCAACAATACATTTATCTATTCATAAAAACATTGTATAATGTATATGCTACTAGCCTCTGTGTACTGTACACTTTCAATATGAGCAATAATTCATATTTATTTATCTACCACAGATAAATCTATATAATTTTTTAGCACATTTTTTGCTCATCTTTTTGAATAAATGGCTGTAAATAATAAAGAATTATAAAAATTAAGCAGAATTCTGATTATCTGTCGGGGGGGTTCCTGGAGTGAACCATATTATAGATTAATTAGCAATTAACCCATTAAAACCGGGAAAGCATCGGTGTCATTTTAGAGTTTTGCGTCGGCTATTCAAAAATAGCTGATATACAAGCTCACAGCGCGACACTTCGTGCTTATACATCTGCTATTTTTGAACATTTTCTGAAAAATCTTAACAAGTGTGAGAACTAACTGATTTAGAAGGCCTTTGTAGAATCGGACTCAGGTCTTAATTGGTAAAAAAAAAGAGGAAGCCATTAACTGGATGGGTTGCGTGTCCCGAGGTGTGGGGCCCCCTGGTCGGCCCCCTGCCCTGGTGCCGCGGCAAGACTTACTGAGACCACGGGCACAGCTGTGCCCACGGCTGTGAGCACCACGGTGGACACCGTGCTGTTCTTATAGGGCAGGCCGATGCCGCTGTCCCCACAGTAGAAGCCCCGCTGGTAGGGAGGCAAGGGCGATTTGTGGAGAAATGCGGCCACGAGCATCACTGCGTAGTCAAGACAACACACACACACACACACACACACACACACACACCTCAGTCAGACTGCTCTTTAACCACTTTCAACCTGGCATCCCTATTTTGCCCATGTCATTATAGGCGGAAATCTTAAAAGAAATGTAAAATATATATTTTCTTTTTTTTTTTGGACATAATTTGTAAAAAAAAATAAATAGCTGATCTACAAGCTTTACAACGCATCGCCATGGGTTGTGAGCAGTGAGACCATGGCTCTACCCATCGCAGTTAGTATTAGTTATACTGTACTAAGATACTTTACTGTACAGATAATAATGTTTTATAGCTTTAAAAGGGATAGTTCACCCCCAAAATGACTTTTTTCTGTCGATTGGTGGAGAGAGTCAGAGTGCACCATTGGAGGTGCCCTCTCTCACCCATGGAGACTTTTTTGCATTTCTAAGCCAATCATTTGATATCCGGCAGTGGTTCCGGTAGGAGACACAAAGAGTCTGCTTTGTGTCTCCTACCGGAACCGCTGCCTACTGGTCCGCTGGTCATCAAATTATTGGCTTAGGAATGCGACAAAAACAAGAAATATCCATGAATTCAAGTCTCCATGGCGTGACTAATAGATAGAACATTTTTTTTGGGGGGGGTGAACTACCCCTTTAAGCGATTAAGACCAGTACCGTGGACAAGTGCATGTACAACTATATCAACAGGCAGATACTGCAAATAGACAGACATACATACACAACAACATTCACACAGACACGCCACTCCACACTCAGTCTTCCAAAACACCCCCACACCCCACCCGAGATTAAGAAAATGAGGAAATCCGAGGAAAATAACCAACATAACAAAATCAACCAGAACAACAGCCAGAAAGGAAAGAGGTGTCATTACTTGGGAATACGGAGAGGCTGTCATGCTTACAATAGCCTAAGCCAACATCAAACAGGCTTACTGTAGTTACCAGTAAAAGAGTTGGAAAGAGTCCATGACACAAAACAACACGACAACAACAAAATTCAAACATTCCACTATCAGCGATCCACTCCTTTCCTTCCTAGGCTTTCAACTTCACTTAAAAGGCCCACTTTTAGATGCCTGGGAGGGGGGCCCGCGTCCAATCAATTCTGTGTCTTTTGCCACTCGGAGGGGGTAAACACCACAGCCCCTATTTATCGCCCACAACAACAAACATTTCGTATAATAAGACACAAGTCAAAAGCAGGTCATTTTTCAATCCACCCGAGGCACCAAAGGAGGCCTGAGAAATCGCCTTTGCGAGGCAATTTCTCAGGCCTCCTTTGGTGTCTCTCCTGGGTACCTTTCAGTACCCAGGAGAGAGAGAGCGAGGCCTCAGCCTCCGTTTGAAAAAAAAAAACATACTCTGGATCACATCAAAGGGACATTTAACTGATTCTGAGACTTTGAAGTCGCTGTCTGAATAATTCTGAGATCTGCGAACACAAAGAAAAACAAACATTAGCGTGCACTCTCATGGGCCAAGACCCAAGAGTGGTGGGGCGTCGGGGGTCAGCCCGGGGTGCTGGTTTGACTTCCCAAACCAAAATGTCAACACACGCCTCAGTTGCTGAGCTGCTTGAAATCCTCACACACACACACACACACGCACGCACGCCCACGCCCACGCCCACACACACACACACACACACACACACACACACACACACACACACGTCTTTTGATGGTCCAGCTGGGTTGAGCTCAGGTTACAGACTGGGGGGGGGGGGGGCTTCTGCTTGATGGGAGCCCCAGACCGCTGGCTCTCCATTCACATTCAACAGGATTCACATTATTACTGTCACTGTTTTTACAATCCCTCTTCAAACAAATATCTGGTGCTGAGCTAGCCCACAATAAGCTCCACGGCCTATGTTGTGGACCATGAGAGCCTTGGCGAGGCAGTGTGTGTGTGTGTGTGTGTGCGCGCGCGCGCGTGAATTGTAGAAAAGTGAAAACATACTTTTAAGAGCACACAATCCTGTTCGACCGATCTGTTCACTTTTGCTTGGCCTCGGCCATGAGGGCGTGAAGGTCAGGCAGAAGTTCCTAACACACACACACACACACACACGCTGGGCTTGGCAAACTTGCGCTGCCTTGAATGCTGATGCAGGCCAGTGGAAAAAGACTGGGCTTGCAGCGGGCCCACAGCACTGAATGTGAAACACGTTAACCCCAGAGTCCTGACCCCTTGTGACCGCTTCTAAGCACATTCACAGACTCAAGACTAACAGAAGGGGCCATGAGTAGAAGGCAGAGCGAGAGAGAGAGAGAGAGAGAGAGAGAGAGAGAGAGAGAGAGAGAGAAAGAGAAAGAAAGGGAGAGAGTTAGAGTGCAGTTTTCCAAAGCCCTTAACCACTTCTTAAACCATCTAGACTTAGTACATTGGACCTGCGTTGGCTCTGTACTTGGACCACTTTTTTGGCCTCCACACCAATTCTCTTAGCCAAAGATAGCCGATCCACAAGCCCACAACAACGCGTGCATTGCAACACATTGTGAGCTTATAGATCTGCTATTTTTTTGTCTCAGGTTCCTCACAGCATATGGGTGTTGCTGGGGTTCACATGGTTAAAAGAAAGCCACGTGCATCATCATCATCATCATCATCATCATCAGGTCCCAATGACAGCTGATGGGAAGGACAGAAACAACAAACCAGCACCAGTCTTTCCAAGCATTCGGCTGGGTTCTGTGCTCCCACACTTAACCCCGTCTTCCGACCCTCCAGTCCGCCCGATCAGTGCACCGTCAGCATTCCGCAGAGCATCTTGGGATTTTCCCTCTCCCGCCTCCTCCTTCTCCTCCTCCTCCTCCTCTTCCTCCCTTCCCGCTTCTGACAGCGCAGGGGGAATAAATGGTGCCCTCCTGCCAACAACAACAGCGGGCTGGAGGCTGGGGGTATGTCTAATGCATTAGCTCAGCATCAGCCCAAAGACAACACAGAGAATGGTAAATACTCCCTCCTCGCTGAAACGGCTCGCTCACGTCGGAGTTCTGCCCTCGCTAATGTCAATATCAGGTGTTTTCGTTCTGTTCTGTCCCTTAAGCTGTTTGTTGAACAGTCGGCTGAAGAACGCTAACAGGCCTTGGATGAGAAATTATCCCAACAGCACACTGAAGCGAGTACGCCGAGAGTATCAGCCGACACTCTCATCCAAACCGACACGGGCAGAAAACAGATATTGTTAGCACCGACGGGTTGAGTTTCTTCAGCTCGTCTGTTTGCATTTCTTCTAGCATTGGGGAGGTCTCGCCGTTTAACTGCTGCATGTGGATACTCAAATCAGTGTGTAGCCCTCTCACATTGAATTAAATCCCACCATATTTTGAAGGCATTTGTCAAAACACCAAGTGCCACTATTAAAATAAACAGACGCACATTTTCCACTTGCTGGGATTGCTCTCTCTCTCTCTCTTGCTTTCCCTGGCATATAAATGTATACATGTCTAAGGGAGTTGTGGTGTGTATACACAGATGCAGTTGTTTTTACTTGCACCCCAGTGTGTATGGCCGGATGAGCCCCCACACACAACCTACTGCCTGTCTGTCTCTGGGCTACTGCAAAACTCTGTTCCTATACACTGTACTGTACACACATATAGTACTTCTACCGTACTGCTGTGAAGGATTCTTTTCTGTGAGTTCAGGCTAATAATGCTATAGGGTTAAAGCAGTCCAGCCAGCGTGACGGATTACCCACTAAGCCCTTATACTTTGTTGTGCGACAAATAGTGAAAATACCTGATCTACAAGCTCTCAGATATTATTCTAATAGATTGCAAATATATTTAGGGAGCATATAGAAATCTTTTCAACATGCAACCAAAATACAGATGCCATGGTTAATGTTAACTCCCAACCTGGTGTTGAGCCTGATGAACCAGGGCAACAGCACATAAAAAAACATTATAAGATGATTAACGCGAAAACATTTAAAGACACCTGCAAATCCTTAATGGCCAACTGACCCCGAACACTTAACCTCTGGCTTGAGCAACAAACAAAATCACAGGCCTCCATTCAGTCGGCATTAGCCTCAGTCTCAACGCGGTGATTAATAACCCTCTACAGTGCCAGGATGGAGGTTCAAATCCTCTCCGCGTCAGGCAGCCGACTGGCGGTGCTGCTGACGCCATCGGGACACATCACAGCGAGTAAGGGGAGATGCTTTCATGTGAAGTGAGAGAGAGGTCTCCCAGGCTCAGTGGTAGGCCTACCAGGAACTGCAATCACTGTGTGAGAATGGAGGAGTCGTAATTACCAGTAAGCGACCCACCACTTCCTCCGTGTGGTCACTGCCCCTGAAACCACATCTTTAGCCAACACTGCTGGTTTGTTGACCAGCTTTTTCTGTGGGCAGGTATACATACACAACATGTGGGGGGGCTTTGTACCCTCCGCGTGGAAAAAAGAAACGTCTGGGGCAGTGGGAAGACGCCAGCATGTTGGCATTGTCTGGGTTGTTGCTTCATAATTAATAAAACAAAGGCTCCTCCTTCAGTTATACACAGCCAATCAATGACAACATACTCACCTCATCTATAACACTTTGGACACAGTGACACACAAACAGAAACAATGCAGTGCATACTCAATAAATCATCCAAGATCACTGGCACCCCCTCCCACCAGTTGAATCTCTGAATTACAAATGCACAAACCCCTACCCCCTCGCCGTGCTCACCACCTCCTTCAGCTGATGCCCTTTAGGAGGCGCTATATGTCCCTTCCCACCAAAACATCTGGTTTTAACCATGCCTTAAAATTAGTGAAATGGACCTGAGTTGCAACTGTACTTGGTCTGCTCTTGTTTCCTTCTACACCAAACTCTTCAGCAGAAATAGCAGATCTGCTATTTCTGGCAAATATTCCCCCAAAATAGAATAGAATATAAAATAGGTTCAAGTCTTCTCTCTTCTTTTTCTTTCTCTTTCGGGAAATTACAAAATGATGGAGCTTGAACACAATGTCACCCACCTTTTTACACCTGTAAATGTGATAATAAAGTTGATTCTGATTAATAACTGATTTCCTCCCAACTGCAATTAGCAATGAAGACTCTAACTCTGACAGGTGTACCTGGACTTGGAGAATCATGTGCATGCATGTTATATGTGAATTTTGTCTGATGTCTAATGTGAAGTGGAATGTCTATTGTGATGTTGATATCCGTCTATGTTGTGTTGAAATAAGCTTACCGACCAGGCTTTACTGAAAGAAAATCGCACTGACCCTGGCCGTGGTCATTACATACAGACTGACTGACTGACTACTAGTGGGGCTTGCCTTTCTTATTGAGTCACATACAAGAGCTTCAAAATGTAAAGCCTTGAGCCTGGCTTTGCTGTTCAATACTCATAAAATGTGACTGACAAAGATGACTAAAACATCTGGTCAAACTGAGGAGGAAAAGAAAGCAGTGAAGAAGTAGAGTTCTGACAGACGACCAAAGCGGAGCCTTTGATTGGCCTCCGGGACCAGTAAACTAACTTCATAATCAATAACTCACCGACCCACCAACAGTATGGCGGTATTGGGCAACTCCATGAAGAGTTATTTTACACACACACACACACACACACACACACACTCCCCATATGTCTGACATTTACACCACTTTGCTTTAATTACGCCACACACATATATTATGCCAGATGTCACTTCAATGGGATTCCTGGCTAGTGTGGAATGTCAGACATTCTGGAAAATATAACGAGGAGTGATTGAAAGGAGGGGTACAGGTGCGGGTGGGGACCAAAAAAACCCACATATATCCTTCTCAGAGAAACTGCATAATTATTTCCCCTTTGCCAGCAGAATTTATTTTAGCACAGAAGCACTGAACGTGTAGCACCAAGAGAGGGTTATAGTTCATTAGAATTCATACAAACATAATATGGCTGATTGAATAAAATAAAATGATAAAATAAAAATGGGCATAGCTTTAAAACTGCACAGCACTTGTTTCTTTATAATGCTAAATGAAACTTGATGAATTGAATACACAGGACCACAATGGAAACAAGCCTTTAACAAACAAGCCCTCACTGTCCTAGTATTTGCAAACTGTTAATAAAGTATTCAACCAATCAAAAACGTCCTTACCAAGTGTAGTAGGCTACATGCCAAATAATTAAGTAGTAATAAAACAATGTCAAAATAAATTGTAAGGTATTTATAATTGGTTTGAAATGATCGACCTTCTTCAAATATTTCATTAATTGAATAAAAAATATAGTTTTGTTATCATGACAGATATATGTAAATGTAGACTATACTAATATACTACTAACAGGATAGGTGGGCATAAGGGACATCTGGGCACCTCGATGTAAAAATGCCTATTTTGTCCAAAATGGTAAAAAAAGAAAGAAAAAAAAGGTAAAGTACACATGATTAGAACATGCTTAAACATTCGACAATTAAGGTCTAATATTTCTACATTTGTTACAAATTGCTACAAAACCTGTATATCCAGTCGTTTTTGGGCATAAACAAGATGTTGAAGGGTAAATGAAGTCTGATAATGATGTACTGTGCATGTTCCCATCATGTATACTTTACTTTATTTATTTTTTTACATTTTGGACAAAATAGCCAATTTTACTTCGAGGTGCCCAGATGTCCCTAGTGCCCACCTATCCTGTATCCATATACTACCCTACTAACTGATGTCAGTCAGACAGGCAAATGATCAGGCAGCGGGATCCTTACCTAGAAACAAGCAGAACAGATCCACTCCGACCAGCAGCTTTCTCCTGTTGCTGTCTTTACAGCTGTTGTTGTTGTTATTGTTGTTCTTGGTCTCTGGTGGTGCCATGGTCTTCTCATAGATCAGACAGCGTTGCATTTAAATGTTGATGAGTTAGACTGACTGGAATAAAAAGGAACTTGACATCTATGTCATACGTTCTTGTTATTATAGAGGCTAGAGAATGAGAGCGCGCGGAGAGCGAGTATTACGCATGAATCCTTATTATTTACGATTCGTGCCAAAACTGTACTGTTTGTCTATTTCTGCTCATTTGTCCTCTCAATGTTAACCTATTTTATTATATTCTGCTCGTACTTACTCGTGTTGTCAAACTTCTAATGTGTTTTTCCTTTTCTTCTGGCGAATTTAGCCTAGTTTTAAGTTCCCACCTTCTGTGTCCGCCTCCTCCAAACCACTCCTCTAAACCAGGTTTATGTTTCGTGGTACAACGGTGTCGCTCGGCAATACGAACAGATCTACAAGCCACCGGTGGTTCACGTCGCGACGCTTTGTTTGCTTGTAGATCTGGTCTTTTTGCACGTGACACCGTCGTACTACGTCGTATACATTAAGTTTTTAACCCCGCCTCTTCTAATGACATGCAGATACTCATGTGCGTATGACAGGACACACACACACACACACACACACACAGTGGTGGTACTCAAATGTTTACAAGTATCAATAGGCCTATTGCAATGTAGAAATACGGTTACAAGTAAGTAAGTAAAGGTACAAAAGTATTGGTATCAAAATGTACTTAAAGTACCAAAAGTGGAAAGTACTAATTAGTACCCATTTCACACGTTTTCAAATGTATACAAATCTTTTCTTTATTTTTTTACTATATATACAAATCTTTTGAAAATATCAGATCTACAAGCTCACAATGCTTCGAATCGCAATGCATTGTGAGCTTGTAGATCGGCTATTTTCAAATGGCCAAAATGCATAGGATGTAAGTGGGTATGGGTGGGTAAATGTACATTGTTTTGTAATAACAAAAATCTGCAAAGTAACTAAAGTTTTCAAATAATTGTAGCGGAGTAGAAGTATAATATTTGCCTCCGAGATGTAGTGGAGTAGAAAAGTACCGAAAATTGGAAATACTCCAGTAAAGTAAAAGTACCTCAAAATTGTACTTAAGTACAGTACTTGAGTAAATGTACTTAGTTACTTTCCACCACTGCGCACACATACACACACACACACACACACACACACACACACACCTTATTGTGGTGCACCGTCAGTGGGCTGAGGAATGCACTATTTAGAAACTAGACCCGGTACCTTTGCTTTGATTAGAACATTGCATAACATATACCGGATATGAGCAATGTTTTTCTTATTGAGCAAAATGTTCAATTTGTATTTAGAGACAGGATATGCAAGAGTAACATTTATACGTAAGGTAAATGTTTCCTGGTTAAAAAAAAGTTTTGTTTCAAGGTTAAAGCTCTATATTGAGATATTAATCATTGGGTGTTTGTTCAGTAACAGGTCAACTCGCCCCTCCAGCTCTTTAATAAACAGAAGATATATTTTCAGGTGGGTTGCCAATTTCAGCTAATCAGGCAAGAGTAGCAGGCCTACCCATTTATCAGCTTCAATTTTGTCTGCTCATTTCTTTGTCATCACTTCCAATTTCAATTGTTTATCCTGTAAAAGTTTCCTCTCCTGATTGGATAAAATTGGTATCGCGACATGACATTTATTTTCTGTAAATACTCAAGACAGGGAGACCGCTGAACATTTAACTCATTTGTTTTAATAAAGTACTTAAAAAGTAATTAAGATGGCACCACCACAAATAAAAGATAAATGTAAACTACCAACTGTAATGCCATTGAATTTACAGTCGCACCACCCTTGGTCCAAAATGTTCACTTGTTACTAGTGACCAGCCAAAGTTGGCTGTAATAATAATAGTGTCATTATCAGACACAACTGTCTGAAAATGTTTAACATTCATTGCATTGGTTAGGCTTAGGTTAACTTTGTGTAAATCCGGCATTTTATGCCCATTTAAAAGCCACATTTCTATACTGTAGCATGTCATACAGGTACGCTCTATTACAGTGGTTCTCAAAGTGAGGTCTGGGGACCTCTAGGGGTCCTTGAGGAGTTACGGGTCTGTAACTCTCAAATGTGTACAAACGGAACCAAATGGACCCTTACGGCATTTAGGTCAATTTGGTTCCATTTGTACACTCTCAAGAGTTAAATTAACACAGACTTTACAACATAGATTGAGGTAAAAATTATAACTGCGGGTCAGTGATATTTTAATATTTGAGAATCACTGCTCTACTACAATAAGAAATATAATAAACAGGATTGGCATTGTGTAAAAAGTCCATTCAAATCTGGCACACCCACAAGTGTAACAGCAAAGCAACACATGACTGGAGCATTCATTGATTAAACATTTATTAGATGCCACCCATACAGACACAAAAGCTAAGTGATTTCAAATGCAAAAAAAACGTATCAAGCAACATAAGGCCCGGAAAGAAATCACAATTGAATAATTATTGTTAAATTAAAGTATCAACTCAACCAGTGCATTCATGATTTGAATTTCAGGGACATTATCTAATCATTCATTGAACATAGCATGCATAAAACATAACATGCAAATCTAACAATACATAAACAAACATTGGTGAAAGCTATCATCATAGAAGTCAAGTCACTCAATCAGTGGTCAGGGCCCCTTTAGTGGCATCTTCTTGTGCCCTGTAAATGTTCACAAAAGAAGATTGTCAAACAAAGAGTAGTGAAAGGTAACAACATTGTCAAAAAGAGAAATGAACGGTACACTATCAGCTTCCCCTCAAATGTGTTATTCCTTACGTTAGCAGGTGTAGAACATCAGAAAGTGTCAGCGTACAGGGGCGGAGGTGGAAGGATTCCTATGTCCGCCAAGTCAACATCCTGTTCGCTGTTGGAAAAAACAATGTCTAAACTCATCCAACAAGACTGACAGAGAACTCAAAAGAACTTGGCATCAATAACAACAATACACCAGTCTTCCAAGATAAATATAATGAATCAAACAGTGGTTATGTTTCAGACGGGAAGGCGCTGTATGCCGTCAACACTCACGGGTATAGTGGCTCCTCAATGGCACATGAAAAGCCTGGGACTAGACAGATAACAGAAAACAGATAGGGGTGTCATGCCAGCACTCAACAGTTTGTCATCTTATCATCTTGGGACAGGTTATGAAGACATCAAGTTACTTTCCACCACTTGAACCTTAGCATCCCTATTCTGGGGGGAGGGGGCCATTCACCAAACATAGCACATCTATAAGCTCACACATCATGTGATGCGTCGTGAGCTTGTTGATTGGTCATTTATTTAGATCAGCTATTTTCGGCAAAAAGATTTGGTGTAGAGAGGAAAAAGAGCAGACCAAGTAGGTACAGGTTAAACTAAGGTTCCTTACACATCGGGGGCATGACAAAAAAAGTATCCAAAAATGTGTCTACAAATAATTCACATCAAACTATTATTCATTCATACAGGTTGATGTCACTGCTTTCTGTATCTGTATCTGTGTGGATGTAATGTGGATGACAAACAGCAGTTGAAATTAATGTGAATTAATCGCATGAAATAAATGCTCCCGGTGTGCATGAGCATTTGCTCCATAAAGAACTGAGAATGATTCTACAAAATCATCTCTGTCCTGTGGAAACCTCATAATGTATTAGTTTACCAAGTATAGAGGGTTTAAGTGGTTAACCACTGGTTGGAGTGCAGTGTCTGAAGTACACAGCGAGTATCCACTTCCCAATTCACCATCATCAGGGAGAGTGACGTGGGATAAACACAGCGAGTATCCACTTCCCAATTCACCAACACCAGGGAGAGTGACATTGGATAAACACAACAGTGGGGGGGAAAAAAAGAAAGAAAAAGAAACATATCTGCACACTTACTTGGAGGCTCAGCACTTCAAACAGGGCAGGAGAAGGGGGGGGGGGGGTGAGGACATTTCAACTCAGTTAAAACCTGTCATTAAATGTTAAAGTATCTAGTAGACAGCGTTGGATGAAATAATATTTGATGGGAATACTGTACTTGGTAGGTGTTAGTGTTCCATCATCAGTGAATTCATCATTATGTTGAAAGAAGATGGCCAATCTCTGCAAGGCTTCATGTCTGGTCCTAAATGTCGACGACACGATCATTACTGATAGCCATTGCATATTATTGCTGCTTGTATTCTAAACAAAAACACCACAAACCTTAATACTCAGATAGAGTTGACCTTTGGTCTCACTTGGTTGCCTGTTGCCGGAAATATTATACTAGATTATATTGCCTAAAATATGCTAGATGTGGAGTTAACGCTGCAGTCTCTCCATTGTGTTTGTCTAAAACTCCAAACCGAGTCCTCTACATTCCAACTGAATATTATTAAGCCTAGTTCAGACCAAACGTTTTAAGATGGATTTATATTTGTCATACTATGGTGTAGCACACAGAAAACAGCAGGAAATCTGCTGATTTCACTGTTGTACGATGAGCATAAATTAAGCATTTAGAACGTTGCGATAAAAATCACTGCAGAATTTTGGCATAGATTCACCCTCCTGATATTGTGCCCTTCTCCCTTACATTTCTTTATTATATTATTTATTAAAGCAAGCTATTCATTTCTTCACCCATTTGCCAAATCGACCATTTATGAAAATAAGCAATACTTTTTTTTGTTGTATTTATTATACTTGCTTTATTAAACTATGCACCAAAAACTATTCTAAAGGATGAAGTGAATCCAGTAGTGCAACTGCCAGATTACTTTATAGCCCCTTTCCCACATGGATTCGATAACGTTGGATAAAGCATTGCCGCCAAAAGAAGTGTTTAGTCATTCACACATTGGCCTCCTTTATGGAAAATGTCCTTATGTCTATTCTCACATTAGATGACTGTCTACAGTACAGCTACAGTAATGGTTGCACATTTGGGGACAATAAAATATGTGAAATCCTCTCCAGGATGCAGTCAGGACATTTTCATTTTATGTTTTTCACTTGGAAAATGTCAACTGAGCCGACTGTTAGTGTGCATGTGACCATCCTAGGCAAATGGTGCACTTCTTCCGAGAGTAAAACCAAGAAATGCCAAGAAGTGAAAAGCTGCATTGTAGTCGATAATCTATCCACGTAAAAATAAAATAAACTAGAAAAAGTGCTCATCGGAGCACAGGTCTCCGCCAGGTCAGGTAGGTTATTGTGGGCCAGCAATGTTCGAAATTCGCCAATCAGGATGGAATATGAAAAATCAGACGGACAGGGTGCACAACATAGTCTCCACCATGACTTCGGCCTGATGGAGACAAATTCAGTTCAAACCCTGTTCCCACATGCTTGAAATGCCAACAATTTGGCATCCTGTGGGAACAGATGCCGATTCAGAATGCTGGTATATTTTGTACCATCAATATCATGTAATCCTACCGTGTCAATATGCCTACACAGTTATCTTGTCATGAGTGTGAATGAAAAGTGTCACTTTTCCGGTACCATCATCATTAGTGTGTCATGACAGTGTGTTCACGGTGCTCACGTAAGAGATGTTAGTTCTGTGAACAAACTGTTGTTCTATAAAAAAAAAAGCTTCATAAAAACAATGCTAATGTGATTTGCTGGAAACAGCTCTTGTATGTGTACTGGTGGAGAAAGAGAAACCACGTGTGTGGGCTAGTTGAGGTTGGGTCGAGAGTAAGGTCGAGAGAGCACCGTATATATAGAGAGCGAGCAGCGTGTCCGTTTACTGGGTGAAGAAAGCATGGGTTATAGAGAGAGAGAGCGAGTGTGTGTGTGACAGCAAGGCTGCCTGCAACAGTGACAATACTGTTTAATGAACAAAATGCTTACTGAGAGCAAGGTTTATCCAAACGAGAAATATGAAAAATGTAATTTGAAGAGAGATGGGAGTGTCCAACTATGATGCAGGTTAGCATAGTGTGCGACATAGGGAGTAGGCACGCAAGAGAGATAGAGATCTGCGTCCAGAGTAGATATAAATTAAACCCATCTGCCAGACTGCAGATGAATATTTGTTTCCGTTCTTCCCAAATACATATTTAACCCATTTAGACCTGAGCCGATTCTAAAAACGCCTTCTAAATACTGACCTGACGTTTTCTGAAAACTTTATTATTCAAAAAAAAAAAAAAAAAACTACCCCAAAAGGGGTTCCCGGATTGAAAAGGTAAAACCTCCAAAAGGGGTTCCCGGTAGAGTTTTCAAATTCTGCCCGAACCCGACCAGACGTTTTCAGGTAGGGCCGGGATTAAAACGTATGTCAATGTGGTGCTCATACAAGAAGGGTAGTATGCAGAGGCTTAAGGTGGCATACAATGATGCCTTGAGAATTCTACTTAAGGTCCCTAGATGGCATAGTGCCAGTCACTTATTTTTGACCTGTTGTATCCACACTTGTGAGGCTCGCTTAAGACACTCCATGTATGGTTTCATGTCCCGCCTGGATGAGTCCCGGAACAGAATTACTGAGGATATAGTCAATCCTGGGAAGAGCTGTCTCCGGTACTCGTCCAGACTGCGGAAACACTGGAGAGCCAGCCTCTATGTGTGATTCTTATGTCTTTGTATGCTATTGTCGTGTATGATGTGTTGTTTTTATTTTTTTACTTTCTTTTATTTGTTTGTTATTCCTATATGTATGCTCTATGGACCCCCTGTGTGTCTAGAATAAAGTTTGAATTGAAAATAAATTGTTTCAGCAAATCGTTGTTGCTCTTATGAAGCTGCCCACACCCACCCACACTTCAGCTGCAAATGAAGAGTTACATAAAAAATGCAAGGTTGCGAGATTTACGGAATGAAATAAAATGGCAATCCGAATGTTCCCACATGGTGCCAACATTGAACAATGCCAGTGGATTAACAGCTTTACAGGCCAGTGGGAAAGGGGGCTTAAGTTTTATAAGACTTACTGCATGGACAGCTCCTCCAAGCTGGTATCACTGAGAGTGTGCTGGGCAACCGTGTCACACACTGTCAACAGAGATAGAAGCGGGAGAGAGGTGAGTGGTAGATAGAGGAGGTGAATTATAGAAGGATAGTGAGGACAGAGAGAGAGAGGCACTTAAATCTGGTCTTTTGAAGGACATCAAAGGTCTGCTGTATGCATGCACACACACCAATGGACAGAATAAAAACACCTCAGACAAGAAGAGCTATTTGAACCAGCAGTTAAAAGAAAATCATTATTGATGTACTCACTTATCTCGGGCACTGAGACGTATTGAGGTCGAGTCTGCTGGTGAACACTACGGTATTGAATGATGAACAAAACAATTAGTCATTATGTGCCATAGTATAAAAAATATACTGTATATATATATAAAAAGAAAAGCAGCAGATTAGCTATGCTCTTCTGTTTCCCCCAGTCATGTTGACATCCAACTTGGGGACCAATGTCAATCTAAGAATGACAACATCTTTCCTTTGGATGACAAAGACTAAGGGAGGGACAGCGAGTGCATTTTCCGGCAGCGGAAGCTGCCGCGGAGCTGCCGGCGGCGGAGCGGCAGGTGCCGGGGCAGCAGCAGCAGCGGCAGAGCGGCAGTTTCCTATGGCTAAACCTAACCCCAACCTCAGTAAAACTATACCTAACCCTAACCTCAGTAAAACAATACCTAAACCTAACCCTAACCCCTAACCCTAAACCTCAGTAAAACTATACCTAACCCTAAACTCAGTAAAACAATACCTAAACCTAACCCTAACCTCAGTAATATTTTATTACAAGGATTATTAGGCTACAGTCCTACTGGTTCTGCACTGCCGCTCCTCCGCGGGCAGCCCGCCGCTCCACCACCGGCAGCTGCCGCTCCTCCACCAGCAGTTCCGCGGGCAGCTTGCACTCGCTAAATACACAAAGGCAAAATGCACTCGCTCCTTCTGGACTAAGGTTAGCTACTTTGTCAGTTTTACCTGTTTTCGGTAGCGGGCGAGAGGGTCTCCTCCTCACAGGTCCATTCCTCACTATCATCTGTGACTGAAATACAAAAATGCATTTGACAGGAGGCTTGGAACAACAGTCAACATTCCATCTCATAACGACACTGGTTCAACGTAAATGGAATTCCTGTGCAATCATAAAGATTACAAATTGCTGTCAAGCCTGCATATGGCTAGAGGCCTGGACTGCATATGGCAAAGAGGACTCGACTATCTAGGTTATGCACTCTAGTCCGCAACCCCACAAAATAATCATATTTGAACTAGGGGGACCCCACCCTGACAAGCACTCAGGCATTACATTTAGTTTGACTCGGTTCCACAGATAAATATTGTGAAAATAGCCGAACTACAAGCACACTGCGCGACGTTGTGAGCTTGTAGATCGGCTATTTTCACAATGTTTGCCTCTTTCTTACATAATATTTGAAAATTTGGCCAATTTGTTATTACAAAGGTCTTAAAAGTCCTTAAATTGTAACTTAAGAAATGCGCAGATACCCTGTATACACTTATACTGTAAGTTGGTTTGTTTACTGTTGAGTGGGAAAACAATGTTGCACATTAAGCTAATCATCTGGGGACCCCCCAAAATAATTAGGGGACCCAGTTTGTGAACCACTGCTGTATGTAACTGAACACAGTTGATTTTCAATGTCTCTCCGTTAATGTTTTGTCAGTTGATTTGATGACACTAAAATAGTTCTTTGTGATGTGAAAATCGGTCACATCATTTTGTGCTCAGAATTTTGCATGCCATGAAGTGTCTGAGATGATGTAAGGCTTGACTCACTATACAGTTGAAGAAAGTTGAAGTACTAAATGAATAATGAACTGTACAGGTTAAGCTACAATACTAAATGAATACTAGACATACTGAGGAAGCTCAAATTAATACATTCACATTTCAGACACCTAGAAAATTGTCAACTTTTGCATTAAGTTCATTGTGGAAAAACCTGATACTGTACTTACAGCTGCTTGCGAGAGTGGGCTGGGTAGATGATCTAGGACAAAACAAAAGGTGGGTTGATGATAATTAAAGTGTGATTAGAAACCAAAAGTTATGGTTGAAATCTAAAAATGGTTTTGGGTGTCCGGGGGAGAGGAGTGGTTTAATACATTTCATAATAATAGGTTTGTAAATTATAACGGTGTAGCTCTAAATATCAGCGGGGCACACTGGTACCTGCTCTCAATGCTGATGGCATCTCCCTCTGGGTTGCCTGCTTTGCCAGCTGCCTGGGCCTTCTTTCCCAGTTCCACCACCTCCTTGATATTTAGCTCCACGTTCATTACTGAAATATAGCCATCTACAACAAGACATGATTGAGTCACCATTGACCCAGTCTCTTGTAGCCAGACAATCAGAGATCTCCACCTACTGATACATCTGGGGAAATCAAAATTCAGTATGAGCTGGAACAGTGGCGAGAACGGCCACTAACAAACCTGCGCCCAGTGCTTTGAAAACTAATGATCACGTCACTGTCCCAATATCAGAGACCGGCCTAAGTTTTTTGTATTGGTTCTGCAATGCAATAATATTTTTATTTCTGAATTCTTTCCACCCAGTTCTAGCCCATACATTGAATTTGAAATGTCACAAGACGTTATCAGTAGGCGGAGATCATCTGATGGTCTGGGTACGCAAGACTACCATTGACCATGTTCACACAGTGGCCATTTTGCTCTTACGAAAGGCTGCCCTGTGAAAATGGCCAATTAGGTGAACTTCAAAGCTAATGACACAACACAGTAAAACGTTAGCCATTAGAATGGAAGAGCCACTACAAGAACTCAACACAGCTCAACTCACACTTGTGGTTGGCATCCCGGGCTAGCCATCTGCCTTTGGGGCAGTTGGAGGTGCGGATGATGCCAACTGTGTGCCCGCTCTTCACAGGTAGGTCGTTCTTGCGGAGCTTGCTGGTGACCATCACATTAGCGTGGTACATGGGCTCCTCCTTGCCAGTCACCTAGAGAGAGTCAAACAAGTTTAGAGCTTACCGGCACCACAAAGCAACTAATGTTTTCATGTTATATCGTGCAGCTGGTTTCATGTACCTGGAATGCAGCATGGATAAGAGTTGGGGTTTATTTTTTTGGATTAGCCAATTGTGACAAGCCAGATTTATAAACTACAGAAAATGTATCCATTAAAAACTGTCATTTGGCCAAGATGTTCTTATAGTAGTATATATTCAATGGCATAGTAACCAGGGAATATCATGTAATTTGAGAGCCAATAAGCTCTATGCATAACTGTAGTATCCGGTTTCACAAAGGTAATGATAATGATTTTATTTGTATAGCAATTTTCCAAACATAGTTACAAAGTGCTTTACAGAACAGGGTAAAAGAGCAACATGATAAACATAAGAGATAAACTACAGCAAAAGATCATAGTAGTAGCCACACAATGTATATAGACACATACAGGTACAAGGTAGCATACTTTGGTGCAGCAGATTTAAACCTGAAATGTTGCCGCAGGAAACTGATCAGGAACATGCAGGGAATCCGAGACTACAGTGCAAACAATGAAATGTCTACCATTAATCAAGGCTTTTTTCCACTGCAGCATAAAACCCAATGAATACCTCAATAAAAAATCTAACAACACTAAATGTAATCTAGCAACCCCCCCCCCCAGGAGAATCTATTTTCTTTCAATTGATGGACCATGCAGCAAGCATTTTGGCGTGTATACGCAGCCGAAGGTAATAAAGTTAAATGTGTGGCCGTGTTTCTATGCGTCAGCATGATCAGGGAACTTTACGACGGTGTGACGGTTTAACACCTCTGCGTACATTGTCCACTGTGCTTCAGGTGCACGTGTGACTGTCCCCTAAATGTACAGGAGCACTCAGCCCATATCTGGCACACAGAAACACCTCCACAGTAACACAACCACTATTAATGTTATCACCTTCGGCTGGGTTTACCCGTCAACATGTCTGCTGTGAAAAGGGTCCATTAACACGGAGCTCTACATGTTGCTGCCATCATCTGAACTTACTTTGAACTTCTTTTTCATTTCATTCTCCTTTTTCTCCCTTTCCTTTTGCTCTTTTCTCTCCTTATCCTGGCGATGCTTCTCCCGTTTCTTCTGCTCCTTGTCAACGCCATCAGGGCTGTGGCATTCCCTACTGAAAACAAAATACATTTATATAGACAATTCAGTGGAGATTTATAGTCAAGAAAGACAGATTACAAAGAAACCCCAGAAGATACAAACAAATATACACAGTAATTCAAAACAACAAAAGCTTCAAATGAGAATCAGATTGGCTGACTAAGATACGATACAGTATCTACACCAAGCATTGCAGGTCAAACGGAAAGCTAATCCTGAAAGACACTAGCCACCCATAGGGCAGCGCAATGCTGTATTGATATTGTGATATACTGTAGGAATAGATATCGTCTGAGATTTTGGATATCGTAATATTGTGATATGGCATAAGTGTTGTCTTTTCCTGCTTTTAATCATATGCACCCTATTTTATACTTAAAAGAATGTTAAAAATAGCCGATCTACAAGCCCACAACATGCCGTGATACGAATATTACTGTCACAATATTGATCGAGGCATTTCGTAACAAATATGGTGATACATAGTATGATTTTGTCCATATCGCCCAAGCCTAGCCACCCGGATAATAGGCTATTCTCACTGACGAGGTCAGGGAGACAGTACCAACTACACAAGACCAACCCGGAGAGGCTCATTAGACTCTTCTGCCCTCAGGCCATTTGGACCCTGAGTGCCTAAGACCCCCCTCACCTTAGGACACTGCATCTCTCCTATAACTAGCACACAAGGACAAGATCTCACCTCTCCCTTTCACATATGGACATATTTATATATGGAATACTTACATGCAAGATTTCTATTATCTCTTTATGGACATTTAATTGCATAATATGCGCTTTGTTCTCTTTATACCCATACGTTGCCTTTTCATGCGCACATCTATGGAGTTGACTAAATATATTTCAAAGAGCTTTATGTGACAACAGGCAAAAGTTTAAAATCTGGCTTTACACACCCATGAGCATGAGAATGGGTTGAATCGCTGGGTTCTCCTGGTAGACTGCTCCTGCCAATTGACAACCATAATAAAACAGAATTATTGGTAGTCAAGCAAGGTGAATTTCAGTGACGAGATGCAGGACTTCCATCTTTAAACACAAAGACATACCATGGTTTCCGGTGCCATGGGTGAGAACGTGGCTCCTGTCTCTTGAAACACACAGAAGGGGAAAAGGGAGTTTTAATTTGCCACAGTTGAGCGGGTAATAGATTTAGCCTATCAAAGTACAGATTGTAAGCGTATAATTTGCTCCTGGTTTATAGAATGGTTCGATGACCAAGACATTGATTACAGTTACCGCTGGAAGGGTGTCAGCTTCATATGGATCTGTAAGAGATTGTTAACTTGTTAATTGCTTATAGTCATTGGAAAATGTAGTCTAATGAAAGCCATTAGGAGAGGCAAAAGTGAAAGTCTTACTCTGGGGACCGGCTTGACGTTTATGCGAGTTGCGGTCACCGATAAACTTTCTGATGGTCTCAACATCTTCATAGACATTCTCAGTCGAGGTTTCATGAATTCTCTCCTGTCCAAAGACACTAAAAGGGGAGTGCCAAACAGATCAAAACATCACCACAATCTCCTGAGCTCCTTATTTTGGTCGTGGCCAATAGAGAAACTTCATATGGCACGTCAATCATCTGTGTCAGAAGCGCTGTAGCCAACGCATGCTGAGGTGCCAGACACGTCAATTTCCCATGTCTGCGGGTTGAGGGCAGCGGTGGTATTCTGGGGTGTAGTTTATTTGAGTGTTTGGCTCACTGAAAGAAAACTACAAGGGAGATGCCGGCCAAGTGATGCCCGGTCAAAGTTCACCAATGTTGAACTCCAAGCTTCAGATGTGCTGAAAGTCACATACGTCAACGCACCGCAGCCCGACTTCCTTGCGCAGCACTACTTTGCTCGCATACCATGGAAGTGAACGGGATTCTGACGCTTCCGGCGCGTATGTGTGAGCGTGGCGTTATTATGAATCCCACGCCGCGTCCTGGATTTAGACCCGCCTTACGTGTCTGATTGGCTCCCCGGCAGGCATAGTTTTACTGAGGTTAGGGTTAGGGTTAGGGTTAGGTTTAGGCATAGTCTTACTGAGGTTAGGGTTAGGGTTAGGTTTAGGCATAGTTTTACTGAGGTTAGGGTTAGGGTTAAGGTTAGGTATAGGCATAGTAGCAAAAACGAGAACTGTCAATCACAGCGCCTACTGACCAATCACAGCGCCCGCTCAGCGGGTTTGCCACGACGCGGTGTGGGAATCATAATAACGCGTGAGCGTGCCATAACCCATTTAAGCCCGGGAACGCATCTGTGTGTCATTTTTAGATTTCTTTGGCTATTCAAAAATAGCAGATCTACAAGCTCATAGCACGGCACCGAGTGCCGCGCTATAAGCTTGTAGATCTGCTATTTTTTCTAATTCGTACACACACAAAGATTTGCACACATTTTCAAAAAATAGCAGATCTGCAAGCTCATAGCACGGCACTCGGTGCCGCGTTGTGAGCTTGTATATTTGCTATTAACACATCGGGTGCCGAACACGGTCTGGACCGTGTTTTCACATAGTAGCGGTCTGGTGCCGAACACGGTCCGAACCGTGTTTTTGGTCTTTTTGTTTTTTTAGTTTTTTTCCATACGGGAGGGGCTGGAGCAGCTTTGGGATCACCCACGGTGAATCTGAGAAGGATGGGCCACATTGTGTCAAAAAACATGGCGCACATCCGCTTCCGCTCTATTTCCTTCTCTAAAACCCCTATAACTCCGAAACTTTTTACTCTGGGGAAAACGACTCATTTTGTGTGCACGATCGCTCCCCATTGTTACTCGCGTGAGCGATGTTATCGTTCCAGGCGTTAGGCGTCGGGAAAATGGAGGCATGCGTTTTTTTCTCATGGAATGCACGTCGTGGAGTCTACAGCTTAAACAGCGCTGCGCAGCTCAACGGTGAGATTTCGGCACCGAACGTAATCTGTTATTATAAAATGCTGGCACCCGATGTGTTAATTTCACTCCATTTACGATCGCCCTTGAATTCTCACCTGGGTTGGGGTTGAGTTCCACCGTTCAGCATTGCATCATTATCCTGGTGAGTTTGTGTTTCAGTAGCTCCAAAAGCAAACTCATGAGGTCGACCTTCCGAAACCTCCTCCTCCTCATTGTTAGGACAAAGTTCAGGAATCACGGGTTCTGGAGGCTCCGATAGATTTTGTGGGTCAGGTACCAGGTACTCTGCTGGCTCTGGGTGTTTCAAGTCTTGACCGCTGGCTTCCAAAGCAACAGGCGTCTGGAGCTCGCACACAGGCTGCACAGCATCAAAATTGTACTCTGCCATTGATGGAGTTTCCTCCGAAAAGCCAAAATCGGAGGCTTCCAACTCCAGAGCAGCAATATCGATGTCAAAAACTCCACTCTCGCACGTTTCCACCTCAGTACTCTCGAAGTCTGGGAAGTCCGGGGCGTCCAGGACAGGGTCGCTAGCGAATGGCAGCTCACCATCAGCACCTAAAACATGTTTCACCTCTAAACAGAGGAGAAAGTCAACATCAGTAGGCATAATAATGCTCAGTTCAGTGACATCCAAGTGCAATAAATAAAACAGTCTGCTGCCCAGAGAGAATATTCTGCACACGGTGAAGCGGGAGGAAAACAGAAAGACAGAACACCCCCCCCCCCCACACACACACAAAAAAAGGAAAGGAAATAAAGAAAATATAAATCGCTGTTGGGCAGAAACGTATCGATATTTCATCTTTTAATGTCTTTTTTTTAACTTTTTGTTTCTTCTTTTTTTCTAAATTTAGAGTAGCCAATTATTTTTACCCCCTTTTTCTCCCCAAATTAGTCGTTATGTCCCCAGAACACAGGCCAATTGTGTTTGCATAGTCGCCCGATAAAGCCGGATGCACCACGGTGGATTCAAACCCACAACCTCTGTGGTGGAAGGCAGGGACTTTACCAAATGTAATTTAATGCACCATGTTATACTTCATCATATGACAGCGTCACGCCCCCGCCCCCCCCCCCCCATTTCCTGAAAAGTTAACGCTTCTGGATATACAGGATGTCTGCCCAACAGCGACGATATAACAGAGGGTTGGGGTTGGCAATCACTTAAGCCCCATTTCTAAAGTTCACAACGCGGTGTTTGAAAATGTCCACATATAATGACATGGCCAAAATAGGGATGCCAGGTTTAAACTGGTTGTTAATAAATGCATGGTTGCAGACAAGAAAATGCATATCTATAACATGTGTCCCATGTAGATGGACGGGCATGGATTGATGCACTGAGCGTTGACCTAAAATCTGATTAATCTGCAAAAAATGTTCAGAGTTAGGGAAAATATGCATAAAATAACCGCTAAGAGGTTAAATATGAACACTTAGGGGACGTGGCAATTGCCATCCCCTGAGACGAGACCCCAAATGACACCCCTGGTCAACATACCCTGAATGGTGACTGGACTGAGGTAGAAGAGCTCGTGCCTGAGATCTACCAGTGGAGGTCTGGGAAGCTTCAGAGGCCGAGGCCCCAGTGAACACAGGTCAGGCAGAGGCTTCTTCAGGGGAGGAGGTGGTGAGGGAAGAGTCCCATCCGTCCCCGAGGGAGGGACGTCCACTCGATCTCTATGAAACCATTTGTCTATTTGAGACTCTATATCCATTTGAAAAACAAAACGCAAACAGCAAATCCAATGTATTAGTAAAGTGTCTCTCTAAGCCCAGGGGTCTTCAACAGGGGGTCCAGGACCCCTAGCGGGTCCTCAGAGTTAGTACAGGGGGGGCCATCAAATCTTTGTGTGATAGGGACTTTTTTTTTTACACTAACCACTTGAACCCTAGCATCCTTATTCTGAGGGGAACATTAGCTGAAAATAGCAGATCTACAAGCTCACAACGCCTCGCGCTGCGAGGCGTTGTGAGCTTGTAGATTGGCTATTTTCGGCAAAGAGGTTTGGTGTGGAGGGACAAAAGAGCAGACCAAGTACTGAGCCAATGGTCAAGTCTACAAAGTGAGGGTTTAAGTGGTTAAATGTCTGAGAACACACATTTAACATGTATACAATATGCAGTGGGGGTCCCTGCTTCATCTCTCTCTCAGCTAGGGGGTCCTTGGCCTGAAAAACGTTGAAGACCCCTGCTCTAAGCAATCTAAGAATTTTGAACAAAATGATTTGAACGTTCCCTCCCGTCATGTTTGGGATTCTTCATTAGAGTGTCACAGAGAGAACCAAACATACAAATAGTACAAAATAAAAATCACACCCAGTGTGAAGTGGGCGGTGTGGTCACAGTGGTCATCACAGTGATGGAAGTGATTCACTTAAAAAAAAGCATATAGAATAAGTGTTTTTTTAAGTGCATAGTCCTATTTATAGGGCTATGCACATGTGTTTCTAGCCAATCACAGTCCTGGTGGCCAATCACAGCGCAGGGTTGGGGGGGTGCAATGGATGTCGATCTCCAAACCTCACATATAGGGGCGGTTGCACCGCCCAAAAAACAAGTGCAGAGATTGTGAAATGTTAAGTTTATGCAGTGAAATAAGCAACAATAACGTATTCTTGATAGGAACTTACTACGAAGAGGGCCATTATTTTTGAAGAAGGGGCGGGCCGAGACGCAGCCCAGGGGAAGACACACGGGTGGAGGTGGCGGGGGGAGATCTGGCACAACACGCTCGGCCTCCCTCGGTGGCAAAGGAAAGCCTTCCTCCGTTCCGCTGCTGTCGGAACGTAGCATCTTGGGCCTGCCGTATCCTAGGAACGCCCTGCGGGATAGCTTCTTCTTGGCTCTCTCCAAGGTGCTCATGAATCGATTTTCGGATTCCCCACTCTCCGCGAAAGGTGGGGTGACGGGGACATCCGGGCTGGAAGGGGTGCTCGAATGCTCTCCTTGGAGAGAGCAACGATCTACCGACGTTTGTCTCTCCATATACGGCCGCTCTCCGGGAGCGCTGGCGGGTCTGGTGGTCAAATCAGCGTACGTGGGCTCTTCTCTGCTTTGCACGATGACCTTCGATGCTTTACTCGACTTGAAGGGAAGCAGCAGACCCTTTTTCTTGATTTTAACTGGTGGCGCGGACGGTTTTGGCATCACGGGATTCAGGACTGGTAGAACCAAAGGCATGTGTCGGTCTCTGAGGGACTGCGTCATGGCACTGTGACTGCTGTCTCCAACGGGCTGCGGTGGCGAGGAGTTTTGCGGTGGAAAAGAGGCTGGACGCGTGCCCCCGGGTGCCCTCGGACCATCTCTATACATGATGGCGGGAGCGGCTGGTATCTTGCCCTCTACTGTGGGGAGGACGGAACTGACCAACGAGCTGCAGTGAGCTGCTGGAGGTGGAAGACGTTTGGGCTTCTCCGCGATAGTCGGTCGACCATCATGATTGGTTTGAGCCACGGTGGCCTCCTCCTGAAATTTGGCCCTCAGAGCTTTAACGTTGATTGGTCCCTCCTTGAACAAATGATTAAAACATAAGAACAGGCCAGTTTAAATCATTGATGCCACCATAAGGTTAACAGGTGATTAAAGGGGGGTGTAAGTAATATGTTTTTGATTAAAAAAATACAGGTTTTTAGTTAAATCTCTGCACCAATAGCAATCATTGCTACGTTTGTTCATTAAAAAGGGGCCTAGCCATCTGTCCAGCTATTTAGTACACAGAAAAGAATTCAGCCCGGGATACCAATTCTATCAAATCAGGGTAAAGAACCACACAAAGCTTCATCACCTTAAATCATTTTAGTTCCAATTTTGTCTAGCTAATTTTTGTGTTTCATCACTTCCAATATCACTTGTTTATCCTGTAGGCTATGAGTTCTCTCTCCTGACATCCACCAGGATTGAACATTTATTTTATGTTTAAATGAGCAGGAGAGACCCACTAATGATTGAACACTCGATTTAATGATTGCTACTGGTCCTAGACAAGTCTTCTAAGCTTGACACCAGAAGTGGTACATATACTTTTTATTGCTACGAGTGTTGATGATTTCTTGAATGTTATAAGTCTTTAAATGTGTTGATGAATTGAATACATAGGACCACAATGGAAACAATAAGCCCACAGGGCTTTTTTGTGTCATCCTTTTAGCATCATTGTATAATCGTACCACTGTACTATTTGCAAACTGTTAATAAAGTATTCAATCAATCAAAAGTCTGAACATATTTTACACTTATTTTAATAAAAAATGATATCACTTAATGTGCCCCCTTTAATTTAGGCCTAAAGGCCGATTCACAGAGTCAGGCACCCTGCACAGATCTGAACATCAGAGACATATTAAAGACTAAACTTAACCATAGCACCTGACCTAACATTAACCACAACATTACAATGCACCAAAAGCCTCAGCTTAACCATAACAGTGCCCTAAACCAGTGGTTCTCAACCTTTTCAGGCCACGACCCCCCAAAATAATCATATTTTAACTGGGGACCCCCCACCCTGACAAGCACTTGGAATTGTAGGAGTTGAGGCATTACATTTTGTTTGACTCGTTCCACAGATTTTGATTAATTTTGTGAAAATAGCAGATCTACAAGCTCACAACTCCTCGCAAAGTGAGGCGTTGTGAACTTGTAGATCAGCAATTTTTAATATTGACAATTTGGCCAAAGTTTTACCTGTTTTTATAGTATAGTTTGTACTTTTGATGCAGTCTTTTTTCATTTCATTTCTATTTTCTTTTAGGTATTAAAAGGTCTTAAATGTCCTTAAATTGTCACTTCACTGTCATCTGGGGTCCCACCCCCCAAAAAAAATAAATCATGTGAGGACCCCCCTGGGGGTCCCGACCCACAGGTTGAGAACCACTGCCCTAAACCAAGCTAAACCACACCAAACTCATGATAACAACAACTAATTAAACCACTCCAACCCCATGCCTAAAATGGCTAGACAGTCCCTCACCTTAACTTAACCAAGATGAATTAGCTCATTAAACCACACCAAACACATGCCTAACCTTGACTTCAAACTGTCTTCCTGAAACCAGCTCAAACTACAGTAGGCCTATAACCACAAACACCAATTGTTCTGGCCCTGCCAGTTAATGTGAAGTAAAATTAAGACGGCTACTTTGAGTGACAAATAATTTGTCTGTAGCTACAATCAACCATGCAATAAACCAAATATTGTGGTAAACAGGGTGTGTTTATTAATCTACCACCATGACGACACTGGACTTAAGCGTCATGTCAACCTAAACATGATTGAGGAAACATTTTTACCTGTTCCATTGTAGTGCGTTTTTCGACCGTTTGCCCATTAGGGAATTAATTTCAGCCTTACCCATTCATAATGGCTACGATGAATTGCTTATACTTTCGTTCAATTGGTCGAAATGACCTGTTCTCTCTGAACAACAAACAAACAAACAATCGGAATCTACCGTTGCACTGTGACCTACAAGCACAGACACCGCGCACGCAGGTCTGCGTCCTGCTGCCAAGCGGTGACACTTGATTGTTTGATTGCCTTCCGCTGGTCCAGAGAGCGTTGGTTCTCAAAGCGGGGTTCGAGGACACCCAGCGTGCTATTCAAAAATAGCAGATCTACAAGCTCACAGCTCGTCACTTCGTGCTGCCATGCCAGCTTGTAGATCTGCTATTTTTATTTATTTAAATATTTTTTTTAAAATCAGATGGGGGTCCGTGGCCAAATATATATAAATGTGGGTCCTTGACATGAAAAGGTTTGAGAACTAGAGACTAGAGAGATAGGAGCCATCACCCCATGTTTCAAGCAGAGTTGCAAGTGGAGTTACTTGGGGGTCCATGGACCCCACTTTGAGAACCACTGCCACTGTGGGGGAGGGGGGGTTCAACTAACTGGGGAATGAAACTATTTTTAGTTCCAAGAATGTACTGCAGAGGTCACCTTTGGATCAGACATCCACCCTTGATGGTGGCTGTAATGTTTTTCCTTGGTGGTGTGGTGCCCCCCTTCTTACATCTGGCAAAAACTGAGCCCCTCCATATGTGTGCGCAGACAGCGAGTTGTCAGTTTGTAGATCTGCTATTTTTGCAATGTTTTTTAACTTTTGGAAAATGTGAGGCCTATACAGGTATATAACATGCCCAAAATGCCAGGTTGAAAGTGGATGTAAGCAAAGTTTAGATTTTGTGCAAGATGTTTACAGACAAAAATAAATAAATAAAATAAAAAGGCCTCATGTCCCAATCCCTCCTGTGATCTTTGGCCACTAAGTTAATAATAGTTGACCCAAAGTATATACAAAATATCTTTGGCAAAATAGCCGATCTACATGCTCATAATGCGTTGCATTTTCAGCAAAATGTTTTCTCCAGAATGTGTGTGTGTGTGTGTGTGTGTGTGCGTGCGTGCGTGCGTGCGTGTGTGTGTGTGTGTGTGTGCGTGCGTGCGTGCGTGCGTATGTAGGAGGACAAACAGGGAGTTTGTATCGTGATTGATGGGAAAATGTTGTAAGAGCATGTGTTTTGTTTACCCTTAATCAATCATTCACCCTGGCTGGACTGATGATATTGGTATAGAAGTCCCAGATGTTTCAGATATGCGAACAGTTTCAGATGTGCGAATTTGAGCAGGGTCATATAGCTACTCATGTTTAATATGGGCATCTTACTGCATGCGCTCTTGGACTGCAGCGTACTTTTTCTGTTTCTCAACTCCTACTCAGTCACAGAGGCATCCAGAAGGAACCCATGGGTAACAGCTGAAAACAGGTGCAGTATATTCCCTCTATATACATGCTTAACCTTATGTGTGACCTTTATCTTTATAGCTTACCGTATATACTATATAGCATTCTCCAGCCCTTCTGGGCTACGAGGAATAAGCAGGCTATACAGTTCCCATTTAAGCATTTATTCTTCATTCGACTCTCCAACACAAATACAGCAGGACAGTTGTAGGTACCCAACCAAACCCAACACATGTCTCTAGTCCAGGGGTCTTCAACGTTTTTTCAGCCCAAGGATCCCTTAGCTGAAAGAGCGATGAAGCAGGGACCCCCTACTACATATTGTATATAATAATGGTGTTGCAGATTTAAAATGTCATAGATTTCATAGATAGCTTCATAGACTTGTTTGACAGCACTATCATCAATGTTCTATAAATTAATGTTTTTTTGTTTAGTTCACACATTTCTTCTTCTGTTAATTCATGATGTGTATTTTCAAACATTTAACATAAAGCCTCAATATTACATTTGACCATTGGCTCTGTACTTGGTTTGCTCTTTTTCCCCTCTACACCAAACCTCTTTGCCAAAAATAGCAAATCTGTGTGCTTGTAGATTGGCTATTTTTGGCTAATGTTCCCCTCACTCCCCTTAGAATCCTTTCACACAAAGATTTGGTGTTAAGCAAGGGGGTCCTAAAACAACTTAAATATGCTACCTGTTCTCCATCTGTATTTATCTTAAATGATGTGTCCCTGCTACACCTGAACTGCACATACAAGCGCATCTTCTTCGCCGGCTTAACAGCTGCAAAGAAAATGGTAGCTACAAGGTGGAAACCTCCTCATACACTAACATTTCGCCAATGGGTTTTAACGTTTTTGGATATTGTTTATTTAGAACTGCCAACGGCGAGGTTACATGGAGCAAGTGAGAGGAACATTGATATGTGGTCTAATGTTGCAGATAAGCTTAAAGATTTGGTTTAAGTGTTGCACACAGTGTTTTGACCTTGCACAGGTATAGGCATGGTGTTTGGCCCTTACATTTCGAGAAATTGTTGGTCCGGGGAGGGGTGGGTGAATATAATTGTATTGTCAATTTGATAATAAAAACAATTGATAACAAAAAAAATATGCTACCTGTTATGTATGTCATGTATCAGTAATTAAAGTGCTATATAAATGATAAAGAAACATAATGTGTACATACTGTAAACTAAGGCTACCCATGTATGTTCTCAAGAGAGATAACCCTCATGCATTACGTTGTGTACTGCAGCTATGGTGCAAGGAGTGCCAGGTCTGCAGCAGACAGGCCAATACCCAGGCCAATACCCGTCAACTGTAAGATGAGGAACTGGGCCAGATGGACGCCCTGTACCTCCTGCACAGATAAAAAGGTATCAGCATTTCATTGTCTCTGTTCTCACATAGTCTTTTGGACATCGTCGTACGAAGGATCCTAAATTAGGCATTATGCTTCCACATGAAACCCATGTCCTGTATCTAGAAGGTCAGACATTCAAAAATAGCAGAGAACAGCTTTATTCATTGGTCGACACTATGTTATCCACCGTATTCTGAATGGATGTTATAAAACCCATCAGACACTAATAGTCAGCAGTTGAAGGACAACAATGTGGAGTCCAGGGACACTCAGGGTTCCTTATTGGTGGGGGGTGGGGGTTGAATGGACCCTTTTTGGATCGATTTCTATACTCTCAGAGTTATGGGGGTCCTTGAAATTAGAACCACTGATATAGATGCTAGCTATGTTATCCAGATTTATGTTGTTTAGGCCTACTATTGTGGACAATGTAGACCATTTTTAGTACACACAAGCACATCCATATTCATTATTGTTCTATCATTGTGTTATTGTTTGCCAATGTGCATGGGGGGATTGTTTGTTCATTGTGATTGGTTTATGTTCAGTTAACGGTTTATTTCTGTCACTGTGTTGGTTGGTTTGGGAGTTTTGTGAGGTTTTCACCCCAATTAAAAGTGTTCCTGCAATGAAAAGCTGTTGTGCTTTATTGAACCCATAGTTTATTACAGTAATGTGAACTTATAGGTTGTTTCTTGTTTTTGCTCTGTCGATCTTAGCACCGTTTCCGGTCTTTGGAGAAGCCTTCTCAGTATGGTGGGTCAAAATGCTTTGAAAATCAGTGGGAAACACTGCCATGTCCAACTGCTACAACACAATGTCTGGTGGACGACTACTGCGGAGAGAGCTTCACATGCGACGTATCAGGTAAGCCCTCAGGCAAAACCTTCATAGTTCTTCCGAGGAAGGTCATGGGTAGCCATGGGACCAGACGAATCTGCCAGTGCAAAAAAAAAATTGCCCTCGACGATTTGGGTCTGGCACCGCTCTGTTGGGAATCCATTTCCTGCTCCCGAAGTCTGGGGTGACCAATCAGGGCCCAGTCTTCAAATATGGGAGACTGTAGTTGGTTGTAGGTCTAACCAATTGCGTCCAGAGCCTTTGTTTTGATCCCGCCCCCTTGGAAAATAAACGTCCTCATGGAAGCACCAGACTCATATCCACGCAGTGATATAGTCTGGCTACGCGAGGCTAGGTCTTGTGTGCGTGCGTGTAAGACAGTGCACACTTACAATATATTAGACTGTGCGTGTGTGTGTTAGCGTGAATTCCATGTGTTTATGAGTGTAAGTACATTTGTGTGTGTGTGTGTGTGTGTGTGTGTGTGTGTGTGTGTGTGTGTGTGTGTGTGCGTGTGTGCACGTGTGTGTGTGTGTCTGTGTGAGAAAGAGAGAGAGATAGAGAGAGGGGGATGCAGGACACTCATGTACAGTATATATGTTGTGTCCCCAGGACGATGCATCAGCCGGCAGCTTCAGTGTAACGGAGTGTCAGAATGTCTGTATACTGGTAACGACGAGTCAAACTGCACACAACTGTTCAACGAGAGAAGTGATAAGTGCTCCAAATTTCTACCCGTCCCCGGGGCAATACACGGCACGCAGGGGTACCGATTCTCATATTACATTGTGTTGCTTTACTGTCGAGTTTAAATTAAAAGTACAAATGTAATTGTTTTGTTTTCTAGCCTAGTACACAAATACAATAAGACTGCTATTGACATGGCCTGATGAATGTAATATCTTGTCACCTCTAGGCCCTAGAGGAGACAAGAGGCATGACTCAGTGACTGATGTGAACTGATTTCATTTGTTACAGCTTCAATGTCCTGACTGGAGACTTTGTGGCTCCAGTCTTGGACCCAGATTACTTTGGAGAAACGTGTGAATATGTCTACAACGGAGAATGGAGAAAATTCACCTACGACTCCTTCTGTGAAAACCTGAACTACAACGACTTGGAGAAAAACTACCGGAAGCCTTACAACTACCACACCTACCAATTTATGGTGCTGTAAAGCCATATTTGACCTGTTTCTTTATGCATCTCACCACGTTGTGCTGTGTCGTAAACAACTTTCACACCTTTCACACCTTTCCTGTGTCCCATAGGCTGAAGCTTCTTCTGAGGGGACCAATGAATACTTTGAAGACATGGTTTCCTTGCTGAAAGCAAGGAAGATAGGCGGTTCTTTCAATTATGGTCCGACAGTCGGGATCGGCCCGGTTGAAGTTGGAGTACATGCCAGCGTGGAGGGTGACTTCCTCAAAAATCTTACAGACTATAAAGCCACGGTAAAGTACAAAAAGACATACTATTGAATAGTTCACTTCTTTCTTATTCCACAAAGTCCTGGTTGATTGTTTGAAATTCCAACATTTTCGTGTTCTTCTGTATGTAACTGGGTCTTTTTTCTTTAAACGATATCACAATTATCTTACGACGAATAGCTTGTAGATACTATTTTCACTATTTTTTCAATAATGTTCAACTTGAGTTCAAATAATGCACTCTGTCCACATGAGTTGACAAGCCATATTCTTTTGTCATTTGTCCCTTTAGGGTGTTGGGTTCATCAGGCTCTTTTCCAAAGTGCAAACAGCCTGGTTCAAGATGAGAAGTGATAAGCTGATGCTTCATGAGGACATGTACCTGTCTCTCATGGACCTCCCCGTGACCTATGACTTTGGATTGTACTCCCGCTTCCTAAATACCTACGGAACGCACTATGTCACCGAGGGATCTATGGGAGGAACCCTGGAATACATCTTTGTCACCGACAAAAAGAAAATGGAGAAAATGAGTAGGCTGCTTTTTAAAATGATCATCATTGTGTTTGTAATTGTTGCTGTAACCACCCAAGCAGTGTTTTATACGTAACCCATTAAGACCTGAGGACGATTTTACGAATGTCTTCTAAATCCTAACAGTTTTCTGAAAAACGTACAATGTATATCGGTGGCGCTCAAACCTTTTTGTGTCAAGGACCCTCAAAATGATATGTATTTGGCCCCCAGAAGCAAAGATTTGAGATAAAAATGTTCGCTTTAAAAGAATATATATATATTCAAAGATTTGCACAAATTGTCATGATCTTTCAAAAATAGCAGATCTACAAGCTCCTAGCGCGCCACAAAGTGACGCTCTATGACCTTGTATATCTGCTATTTTTGAATAGCCAAAGTATAAAGTAATGCCAATACCTCTTGTCAACCAGTTGTGGTTCAACCCAACCAGAGGATCTAAATGTCTCAATAGAAGAGCAGGAAGACCAAAGTTACTGTACAGTTAGTTACTGTATATTGTGTTGCCATACTCTACCATACAGATTGGTTAAAATTATGTTTGATAAAACGTCATGGATTGTTGCTTTAAAATAGTTAAAAAAAAAGCCCATCTACCAAGCTCAACGCATCGCATTGCAACTTGCTGTGACCTTGAAGACCTTGAAGGAATGCGACAAAAACTGAAAAATATCCATGAATTCAAGGCTTCATGGGGTGTGTAATTGCTAGAAAATATGTCATTTTTGGGGTGAACTACTCCTTTAAGTACAATTTTGAGGTATAAAGTATAAAGACATGACCTACTCAAGTAAAGTAAAGGTACCTCAGAATTGTACTTAAGTACAGCACTTGAGTACATGTACTTTGTTACTTTCCACCACTGAACCTGTGAATAACTTTTTCTCATTCCTGTGTACTTTTACAGAGGTGACGGGCTGGAACCTGGGCGGATGTATCGGGGGTTCAATTGGTTTAAACACTCCTCTTGGCAAATCCAAACAGATCCAACTTGGTCTCACCGTGCAAGGCGAACATTGTCGGAAAACTGGAGGTTATGACAGGAGTAAGTCAGTGACATTCCCGAAGAAGTAAATCAATAAAACCAAAGTTCATAAGTGTGTTGAGAAATGTAATCATTACAATTTTTCATGTACTGCCACAAATAACAGCTTAATGGGCTGTCCACACAAAGCACTATAAATATATTGTTTTAAAAATCGTTCCAACTAAAGTGTTTATAGTTATATTGCTTGGTGTGGAAGGCCCAATTTATATGTAGGAGGGTGTTCTTTTTGGCAAGCGACGCCATCGTACTACGGTGTAAATATTAGGCAGTGTGCACTTGTCATCAGGTTAGTGGAGAGGTTATGGTAAACATACATTTATGTTGTTGATGTGTTCAGATACTACTACAGATAAGGACCTTATTGTGGATGTGTTCACGAAAGTGCACGGTGGAACCATCCAGCGCGGTGTTGCCTTAGTGCCTTTGAGAGACCCTTACACCTACAGGAAATGGGGAAAGACCCTCCAGTACAACCCCTGGCTCATTGATTACGAGGTAAACTATTTTTTATTTTATTATTTTATTTTTTAACATTTATCTCATTTACTCTGAAGTGACAAGCATTAGACTATTTAAACAAACTATGTATGTACCGTATGTATATTCCTATTATTGTTAGATTAGGTATTGTAAACAACAGCAAAAGCCTTGAAGTAAAATAAAATAAGGCACCATGGTTTAAGAAAGAGCAAGGGAGTGACATGGCCATCGTTAGAGTCTCTCCACCAAAAAAAAATCTTCTTTCTTTCTCCTTCTTTCTTTTTTATTTAGAGAAAATGAAGACAGGTGAGAAATAAATTAAGAGTTCCTGATGTTGTCCAAGTTGAGCGCTCATTCAGCCCAATCTACGGTCAAATTCACACCATACCACACCATACATAGGCGCTCTATGGACTGCTGGTGTGAATCTGGTGTTATAACGTCGCTCTGGATTAAGAGCGTCTGCCAAATGCCTAAAAAGTGTCATCCGTGGACCGATCGACAAGCTCAAAAAACGTGCCGCTAGTTTGGAGCTTGTATACGTGCTATTTTTGGCACGTGACAATGTCGTACGACGGAGCAAAAACGTGTCTCTCTCCGACTCATCATGTCCATGACCCACAGATCATGCCCATCTACGAGCTGGTGCGTCTCAGCACGGCCGCGGACCACGTGGGCCAGAGGCTGGCCAACTTGAGGAGAGCCTGGGACCAATATCTGCAGGAGTTCAACACGTGTCGCTGTGGCCCCTGCAGGAACAACGGTCTGCGGGCCCTCATCAGGGGCACTGAATGTGAATGCATCTGTAAGGCAGGCTTCCAGGGAATTGCCTGTGAGGAGAAGGAAGGAGACAGGCAAGGTAGTTGGAGGTCAAATACAATTGGTTAACACACAAACCATACACGCATAGTGTTTTAAATTCTTCATTCTATTAATGGAATTATACCATCCTAAGTTCAGTGGCCTTGCGGTTAGAGTGCCCGCCCTGAGATTGGAAGTCCGGGGTTCAATCTCCGGTCGGTTCATACCAAAGACTCTAAAGTGGGACCTAATGCCGCCCTGCTTGGCACTCAGTATCAAGGGATGGATTCAGTCCATACACAATGCAACTCCTTGCAACATGCAACTACTTGCAACCATTATCCCCAATGGCAGTTGCAAGGAGTTGCAATAGTGTGGACTGGCCTTAAAACTGTTGCATTGGTGCGGTCTTGCCTTTAGGATGGCATAAGTAAGCCTTGCAGAGCTATGAGGCCCACAGGGCAGGAGCCTATCTCCTGTTTCTGTAGCGTGAGGCAGCTTGATGTACAAGTACATCCCCTGGACATGACGCTGGTACAGTATGTCACAGGGACTTAGGCTGTGATGTTTTTCAAGGTTCTCGTTATTGCAGTGGTTCTCAAACTTTTTCATGTCAAGGACCACCCAGAATGATATGTATTTGGCCACGGTCCCGCATCTCAAAATATTTTGTTCCAGGGATCCCCATAAGCAAAGATTTGAGTTAAAAGTGTTGGCTTTAAAAAAATATATTTTGTATTCAAACATTTGCGCAATTTTCACAATAAAAAAGAATAGCAGATCTACAAGCTCATAGCGTGGCACTCGATGCCGCGCTATGAGCTTGAAGATCTGCTATTTTTCATAGGCAAAGTATAAAATATGGATACCCCCCACGGACACCCAGGGGTCCTTGGGGGGGTACCAGGGGGTCCCCTGCAAAAATAGTTAATAAAGCGTCACAATCGTTTTAACCCCTTTATCCATATTGTATACTTTGGCTATTCAAAAATAGCAGATATACAAGCTCATAGCATGACACTGAGTGCCACGCTATGAGCTTGTAGATCTGCTATTTTTGAAAAATCATGAAAATTTGTGCAAATCTTTAAATACATATATTTTTAAAGCAAACATTTGTAACTCAAATCTTTGCTTCTGGGGGGTCCCTGGAACAAAATATTTTGAGATGGGGGTCCGCGGCCAAATACATATCATTTTGGGTGGTCCTTGACATGACAAAGTTTGAGAACTAACTGATTTTGAAGGCCGATATGTAGCATCGGCCTCATGCAGGTCTTAATGGGTCAAGAGGTCAAGACTGAGTGTCATTTCTCCGTCCAAACAGCGGAGGCAGCAGATGGAGCGTGGTCATGCTGGGGCCAGTGGTCACCCTGTCAGTCAGCGAGGAAGACCCGGACCCGGCTCTGTAACAACCCAGTGCCGGACAGCGGTGGAGCGCCGTGCCTGGGCACCTCCTCTCAGGCCCAGGGTTGCTGAAGAAGTGACGTTTCCCATAACATCTCCTGAAGCAAACTGAAGACAAAGTGTCTTCCTGCTTGTTGTATATTGGGATTTGCCACCTCATCACCTAATATTCCCAACCTACAGTATGAGCTATTTGTGAGGAATTTAGAATAAACCTAGTGGTTCTCAACCTGTAGGTCTCGAGCTTGTAGATCTGCAAGCTTGTATTTATCTGTAGAACCGAGTCAAATAAAATGTAATGCATCAACTCCTACATTCCAAGTGCTAATCAGGGTGGGGGGGGGTTGGGGTCCCCAGTTAAAATATGATTATTTTGGGGGGTCACGGCCTGAAAAGGTTGAGAACCACTGTCATAAATAACATGCACTTACACGTGCGACATGTGCAACTTCATCTTTATGGAATTATTATTAATATGATATATTCTTTGCTGACATCATTTGTTCTGGAACTATTCACATGCAAAAATGGTGACTTGAAAATGAAATACAAAGAAGAGCAGGAATAAATTAATTTCTACAGACTTTATTGTTGTGTGTCATGCTTCTCAACCACAGAGTTGCGTTTTAAATTATCTTCAGATACTGATTCAGGTCAGTGTTTGTAGCGGATGCCCCCCTCATGTGAAGGTTAATAATGTTAACCTCCACACAACATTTGGATAAAAGGGGAAATCAGGACAGTATCCAGCCCAGGGGAAGGGTTCAACCTGGGTGAACTGAAACATACTCACAGGCTATACTAGACCACAGGGTGTTTGCCCTTGTACAGTACAACTAGTGTACTTTACTCTTGCCGTTTGTGTAAACAGAAATCACATTTTTCTTCCTTCCTAAGATGGAAAAGATGAAAAAGAAAACCAACACGAATCGATCCGCTTCTCTCAAGGACGCAGTTTTTTTTGTCAAGGTTGACGAGCATAATGTGCATGTGCAGATTGTTAACCCATTAAAGGGATAGTTCACCCAATTTTTTTTCCTTCTTTTTCCGAACGATTAGTCACCCCATGGAGACTTGAATTCATGGATATTGTTTTGTTTTTGTCACATTCCTAAGCCAATAATTTGATGACCATGATCAGTAGGCACTAGGCAGTGGTTCCGGTAGGAGACACAAAGGAGACTCTTTGTGTCTCCTACCGGAACCACTGCCGGTCATCAAATTATTGGCTTAGGAATGAGACTTATTGGCTTAGGAATGATCTACAAGCGCTACGCGCTGCTATTTTCTGCTTTTATTGTGAAAAAAAAATCTTTGCTTCTGGGGGTCCCTGGAACTAAATATTTTGAGATTGGGGCGTCCGCGGCCAAATACATATCATTTTGGGGGTCCTTGACATGAGAAAGTTTGAGAACCACTGATATAGCAACATACGTTTTTCAGAAAACTGTTAGGATTTAGAAGACATTTCTTGAAGAATGGGCCTCAGGTCTTAATAGGTTAAAAGCATTGAGTAGATTCTTGCAGCAGTCCTCTGCATGGTGGGCCTCCGTTGCTCGGTGCCGGATTGTCACAACGCCGGCTCCTTGTCTTGGACCCCCTGCTGCAGGCCGACCACGCACCCCAGCAGCTCCAACTGCCCTGGATGGCTAGATCTGGTAAAGTGGGAAAAGGTTGTAGTCATTTCTTAACCACTTCAATCCGGAAACACATCTGTGTCACTTTAGATTTCTTTGGCTATTCAAAAATAGCAGATATACAAGCTCATACATACTTTTGTATATCTCAAGCCCCCAGAACCCAGTGGTTGCATTGAAGCGCATTGGACATGCTGGCGGCCATTCATAGGTATAGGCTACTGCAGCTTAAAACGGCTGGGGCCACTAACACTCACGAGCGAAAATGGTTTCGACCAATGGGCTCTACTCACGAGCTTGTGCAGAAGCTTGCGCACGGGGCTGCGCACCGAGGTGACGCAAAACGCGTCACCTCTGTGACGCAAAACGTGTCACAGAAGCCCCAAATAGGCCTCGCCCATCACATTTCACAACCCGGAAGAAGGGGTGATTTCGGCATAGATATAGAAACCTAGATACCTCATTGGCCTCTGCAGTTCGTTGGAGCAACTCGTATCGCGGCCGCCATTTTCGCGTCACAGCGATCACAGCGCGTTGACTACTGGCCAATCACAGTGCGTCTTTTCTAAGACTTGTCAGAATCTAGTTGTCCCGCCCCCACCTGCCTCTGATTGGCCTACCGAACGCCCCCTTCTGTGACACACGCGGAAGCTTGCCTACAGCTTGCCTACGCGAAAATGGCGGCCGAGAGATACCAATGCCTCAGAGCCGAAGGAGGCGTCTACCTTTATATGTCTATGGATTTCGGACTATGCGCTGGGTGAGCAACTCAATGCAAGTGGATCACTGTGGATGGGCGGGGATTTCCGGTGTTGAGAGCTTTTAGATGGCCTATTTTTGCACAACACCATCATGTGACAAAGTCTGGCTTAAGTATAGGAAACAATGTTCAGGCATACTTCATCTGAAGATTACATATACTGTACACGTATATATATAAAGATTATATAATCATATTTTAGGATGTTTCTTAGAGCCTAACCTTTCCGTCTCTTAGTGATCTCACAGCCCTTCCCGGAGTAGCCTGTCGGACAAATGCAGTCACACCTGGTGCCTAAGAGGGGAGGACATGATATATAATCATATCAATTATTATCAACGACTCATACCATAATCATCACAGTCTGATTCAATATGATGATAAGATCAGAAGAAACATTTCATAAGTGAATTAGTAGCAAGAAAGAAAAGAGAAATCTATATTTAATAGACAATCCAAAGGAATAAGATATTAACTACTAAATTATTCTCAAGCTGCAAATAGGCCTCAATGCATGAGCCGGTCAAATAATTTCTCTATCATGGGAAAATGTAGGTTATTGTAGCTAATGAAAATATCAAACTATGAAGAAGATGTGCAGAGCAGAGAGCAGACCTGCGCTGGTGCCACACTGACTGGCATGAAATAGCATTCGAAAAAACAGAAGTGGATCAGGGGTCAACCAACGAGTCGGCAGCTCCGAGTGGAGTCTCGCTTTGGAGTAACCTCGCTTTGACCTCCTCTATACCGAAACTCCTGGTTTATTATAAGTGCAGACTAGGGTTCCGTTTCTCAGAGGAAGCTAGCCTTGCCTCGACTTCTAGTTTCCACAATACTATGTTTTAAAGTGATGCTAAAGTTTAAACATTACTTTTTAAGCTAGCCCATTAAGACCTGAGGCCGTTTCTGCAAGTCATCTCTGTCGGGTGGAAACCTCATATGTCCAAAATTGTTACTTTTCAGGATTCAAATAAAAAAATGACAAGCTCAAATGTGGATCAGCTACTTTTGATGCTTTTGTGTCACGCTGTAGTTATTTTTTTGTAAATGAATGCCCTACTTGATCATACTACAGTGTAGTATGATCAAGTAGGGCATTCATTTACAAAAAAAAAACATGACCATAAAACATTTGATTCTGTGTCAAAAAATATTTGAAAACCGCTAAACATTTGTATTTATTAAATATAGTTTAAATATTCAAATATGTTTGACACAGAATCAAATGTTTATGGTGTTCATGTTCATGATTCACCAGGAGCCTGGCTGGCTTGGTTCCAGGCGTAAAATAATGAATATAAATATTTTCGGAAATCTCTATGGGAAAAATGTATGGGTTTTATATCTGTGGCACCACAAAATAGCCACCACTGCTACTCTTATACTATAGAGAGAATCAAATGAAGCAATGGGACCGGAACAAGAACAGGAAACAAGTTTGCCACCTTCTGGAAACCCGGGACTAATGGTCATTATTTGGGTGCCCACTCGAAACATCCTCACCGCCCACCACTGGACCCAGGCCCACAGGTTGGGAATCGCCGCCCTAAAAGAAATCCGATTCGGCACTCGGGTGGTGCAGTGGTAAAGTCGCTGCCCACCACCACGGAGGTTGTGGGTTCGAATACACCGTGGTGCATCCGGCATTGTCGAGCGTCTACACAAACGTCCCTGTGTTCGGGGGAGGGAAGCCAGGGTGGGGAGGGTGATATCGGTCATTGTACATATTCCTATGGGCTGGGGGGGGGCACCTGTCAGTGGGGAGTGTAGGGTGGGAGGATACGACAGCAGTGACAACACAGAAATGTGTGTGAGGAGGAATCAAATGGCATAACGACTAAACTAGGGAGAAAAAGGGGTAAAAAAAGAATTGGCTACCGTTTACCTTTTAGAACGGCGACTCCGTTGTTCAGACAGGGAGCGCAGCGGCAGGGGCTGGCCTCCTCCAGGTACTCCGACAGGCCTCTCTTCAGGTTCCTCTTCAGGGTGTCGGCGCTGGAGAAGTCCCTGGGGATCACCAGCTCATACAGCGGCCGAGACTGGTCGCGGAGACAGACACGTATTAGTTTGTGTGCAACTAACAGTGGTGGAAAAAAAGGGCTGAATTATTTTACTTAAGTAAAAGTATCAATACGGCAATGTAGAAATACTCTGTTACAAGTAAAAGTCCGGAATTCAAAATGTACTTGGGTAAAAGTACAAAAGTATTGGCATCAAAATGTAGGCTATTTAAAGTACCAACAGCAGGAAGTACTCATTGTGTGGAATGTCCCGTTTCAAATGTATACAAATCTTTTGAAAATAGCAGATCTACAAGCTCACAATGCGTCGCATCGCAACGCATTGTGAGCTTGTAGACCGTCTATTTTCAAATGCCTGAAATGTATATAGGGCTGAAGTGGTTAAGTGGTTAATAATCAAAATCTACAAAGTAACTAGTAACTCAAGTTTTCAAATAATTGTAGTGGAGTAAAAGTACAATATCTGGATCTGAGATGTACTGGAGTAGAAGTAAAAGTATTGTAAATTGGAAATACTCAAGTAAAGTACAAATACCTCAAAATTGTACTTAAGTACAGTACTTAAGTAAATGTACTTAGTTACTTTCCACCACTGACAACCAAGGCCCAACTATGAATCGAACATGGATTTGGTTGCTTTTCTATACGAGTGATTGGTCTTGTCTGTCAAACCGGATCAGCTCGGAGAGTAAAAGACATCTACTCTGTTAACAGTAGCACACAATCACACAGTTAAGTGCACAGACAGACAGACGGACAGACGGACAGACGGACAGACGGACAGACAGACAGACAGACAGACAGACGGACAGACAGACAGACGGACGGACGGACGGACGGACAGGTCCTCACCGTTCTGCGAATGAAAGCCGGGTTAAAGCGGACGCCTTCGCCCCACAGTGTCATCAGCGGTGGGGTGGGGAGATTCTTGGAGACCAGTCCGGCGATGGACTCGCTGCTGCCCCCCTTCACGGTGGCAATGAAATCCTCCACCATGCTGCCATGCACTGTATCCTCTGAGGGAGGGAGAGAGAGAGAGAGATAGAGAGAGACAAAGAGAGACACAGATATGAAAAGAAGCAGTTTGCAATTAGAGCAGGGGTCTTCAACAGGGGGTCCGGGACCCCTAGGGGGTCCTCAGAGTTACTACAGGGGGGGGCCGCCAAATCTTTGTGTGATATGATTTTTTTTTTTTTTTACATTAACCACTGGAAACCTAGCATCCCTTCTCCCTTCTGAGGAGAACTTTAGCCAAAAATAGCATGTTTGGCAAAGACGTATAGGAGTAGAGGGGAAAAAAGAGCAGACCAAGTAAAAAAAAGAAAAAAAAAGGTTAATCTGAAACACAATTTTATACAATATAGAGGGGGTCCCTGCTTCATCTCTCTCTTAGCTAGGGGGTCCTTGGCCTGAAAACGTTGAAGACCCCTGAATTAGAGAATTAATTTGCAACGAAAAGACAGAGTAACAAAATTCTCTTTTTCAACGTTCTTCTTTATCAGGGTGTTCATAATTTACGGAAAAGAGAAAAAAAAACAGTTAGAATATGGTTTCTGCCCGACAACAGCGATATGCTATTCTGTTGGATGTTGGTAACCTGACGCTACCAGATCCAAACAGCTTGCTCCACACATTGTTTGAGGAACCTGGTTACTCAATACCGCCACCTCTGGCAGGGTCAGGTTAGGATGTTGGATTCTCACCTCCCATCTCGTTGAGCAGTTTTACACAGCCTCCAACGTCCACTCCCACCGACACGTACACGCCTTTTATGTTGGCTCCGACCTTAACGCCTGCCTGAATGCATCTGTTGTAGTCCTCCAATGAGTAATCTATAGAGAAAGAGATGAACACTTACAACCACGTATACTACACTGTAGAATAATAATAACAATAATAATAATAAACTTTATTTGTATAGCACCTTTCATGACATGAAATGCAGCGCAAAGTGCTTTACAGAGCAAGAATACAGTTACAGTTACAACCAATTTAACAATGAAGCAAACAAAGATAAAATAAAATAAAGTAAAAGCAAAAGCATAAAACAACATTAAAATAGGCAATACAGGACCTGTGACTGACACACACCTGTGACTGACACACACCCGTGACTGACACACACACCCGTGACTGACACACACACCCGTGACTGACACACACCCGTGACTGACACACACCTGCGACCGACACACACAAAGATTTGGTTCTCAGTGTGGTGTCCACAGACAGACCCCCAGGGGTCCTCCAGATCTTCTCTTCTGGGCCAAATACATATCAATTTGGCGGTCCTTGACACACACACAAAAAAAAGCTTGGCGTGGTCACCTGTTTTCTCCAGCTTCTCTTTGTCCAGCACGATGGTGAACTCGTAGGTGCCGCCGAGAGCGGCCTCGGTGACGTAGTGCGTGCCGTAGTCCCTGTAGATCTGCCGGTACGCCCCGTACAGGTAGTGGGACGGCAGGGCGCGCAGCCGCTGGAGGAACTCCGGGTGCAGCACCAGGTCCTCTGACTTCAGAACATACTGGGCCAACTCCAGCTCTGCTCTGGCCCACACAAAGCTGTTGGTCTTTTAATGGATTATAGGATTAAAACGATGGACCTTTGAGTTTCTATGAAAGCCATTGTGCTTTCTTGGGCTTAGTTGACCTTGTATTTGACGTGGGCCACCTATAGGTTGCAAATGAACTCTGCAGCCGCACTGAGGCCACTGCTGGAAAGCATCCCGGCCCAAACATTAGCCTAACTAATAATTGCGCCGCGCGACCGGGAAATGACCGTAATAATCCTAAAACAGGAGCAAAAATATTTTTGGGTGGCCCAGCGGCCCACCGGGCTTATGCCCGGTATGCCAAATGGCCAGGTAAATGGCCAGTCCACCCATGAATGTATATAGGGTTGAAGTGTTTTGTAATAATAATCAGAATCTACAAAGTAACTATAAGTAAAGTTTTCAAATAATTGTAGTGGAGTAAAAGTACAATACTTGCCTCTGAGATGTAGTGGAGTAGAAGTAAAAGTACTGAAAACTGGAAATACTCTAGTACAGTACTTGAGTAAATGTACTCAGTTACTTCACACCACTGGCTGTGAAGAGAGTGAAGCTTGCAAAAACTAAAACTAAACTAAACAAAAAAACAGAAGTCTCACCTTTGAAGAGGCACGCCTGGTCTTCTTGACTGACGTTGTTTCTTTGTTGTCGTTGTAACTCAAGCCTAATTCAGCTATGCCAGGGACGGCAAAGCCAAAAGAGAAGGAGAATGTCCTGGTGTGTTTCTTACTGCTGTAGTCCAGGTAATCAGAGGAAGAGTTGAAAAACTGCTGTGTGAAATCATACGAGCCTCTGGTCTGTGGAAGAGTGGGATACAGGCAGAGGTGGGAAACGTACTAAACATTTTTTACTTTGGTAAAAGTATCAATACTGCAATGTAGAAACACTCTGTCACAAGTAAAAAGTATTCAAAGTTTACTTGAGTAAAAGTACAAAAGTAGTGGCATCAAAATGCACCGAAAGTGCCAAAAGTAAAAGTAGTCATTAAGCAGAATGTCCCGTTTCACAATGATTGTTATCATATGTCTAAAATGTATCAAAATCTTTTGAAAATAGCAGATCTACAAGGACACAACACGTCACATCACATCGCGACGTGTTGTGAGCTTTTTTGTGAGCGGCTATTTTCAAATAGCCAAAGTTTAAGCAGGGCTGAAGTGGTTAATGTATATTTTGGTAATAATAATCCAAATCTACAAAGTAACTCGTAACTAAAGTTTTCAAATAATTTTAGTGGAGTAAAAAAGTACAATATTTGCCTCCGAGATGCAGTGGAGTAGAAGTAAAATACTCCAGTGAAGTAAAAAATACCTAAAAATTGTACTTAAATACAGTACTTGAGTAAATGTACTTAAGTTACTTTACACTACTGGACACAAGTGGGATGACTTATTTGCATAAAAAACAAAAACAATACTCGTCCTGTGAAACAGTCAAATCCTACGGTCAGCCATTGTCACCTGCATGGTGTACTCTTGCAAGTTGTAAGGCTTCCTGAATCTGGCACCCTGGATGTGGTGAGGCAAGCAGCTGCCACCGTAGTATCTGTTGTCCAGCACTACGCCCTCCAAGTGACCGTTCAAGACGTTGATTCTACGTTGAGAGTTTTAGAATGCCCAAAATAGGGACCCCAGATCAAAAGTTGTTAAGTCAGTATATGTGGGGTTTATAAATATTTAAGCAATGAAAAGTACAAGCTCTTATTAAATACGCTTGACTAAATAATAACATTGGATCCACCAGAACCAATGTTTACTTTTTTTTTGTATTTCAAAAGTAAAAGATTTGCACATACAAGGTAGGTTTCCACCAGACAGACATCATCTGCTTTTCAATGTAAAAAGTGACTCACCCTTTGGCGAGGTTCTCGATGCCCCAGTACTCCTCGGCCTCCTGCCTGCAGGCTTTGTGAATGGGACCAGCGCACCCCTTCTCGTCCGACATGTCCCCGCATTCATCTTCCCCGTTACACCGCAGGTGTCTGGGAATACAGCGGCCTGCAACCAGACGTGGGTGACAGGGAGGCGGGGGAAGGGAGTAAAAATTATGGTTCTTAAATTGTTCTTTAAAAGGCTACATGGTTCCACAAAGAGCCATCACCTACTAAAGATCCATTTTATTTAGTGAATGGTTCTTCATGTTCCTCATAAGGTTCCAGAGAACCAAAGTTTTGAGGAAGGTGCATGGTTCTTTGAGGCAGCTAGCATCCCAATTTTGGGCATGTCTTAAAAGGCGAACATTTTCGACGAAGGGATTTGGTGTAGAGGGAAGAAAGGACTGGACCAAATATCGACACCTGGGGGACACCGGTCGATTAAGTGGTTTAAGTAGTTTAAGTGGTTACGGGTTCTTTACAGAACCATTAAAATGAATGGTTCTTTAAAGAACATCGTTCTGAAAGGTTCTTTCTTGTGATTTTGTAGATCTGCTATTTTTGAAAGATTTTGACACATTTTGAACATGTGAAATGAGCCATTCATAATGCGAGGCCAATACTTTTGTACTTTTACTCAAGTAACATTTCAATACAGGACTTTTATCTGTAACAGAGTATTTCTACATTGTGGTATTGCTACTTTTACTTAAGTAAAAGTGTAATTTTTCCACCACGGTTCCCTCGCTACAGCCACCCCATGCTTATTAATTGAGCCGTTCATTTAATAAATGCGACAGCAGGAATCCATTCTAGAGGGAAACAAGTTCATTATTCTATAAATACAAAACAGTCTGTAAAATTGCTTTCAATTTTGGACTCAAGTACCATAATTAGATTTTATGCTGTAAACCGTTGTGCTCAGAGCAGATGTTGCAGGGTTTTTTTTTCAGAGGATGGAAATATCAGTTTGGGGAGAAGCACTTGGGTTGCAAAAGTGTGTTTATGTGAGAGATCTTCAAAGTATTAACTCAGTACTTCATCTCTCTTGGCTAGGGGCGGCCCCTGTAGCTGACTGCTAAATGTTTTGTGTTCAGCCCATGGGAGACACATCTTGATGATACAAGAGTGCTTCCCACAAATCTCAATGCTAAAATGTTTGTTCTCCCTCAAGCCAACAAGCTAACAGACATGCATTCAGCATTATGATGATAAAGTGTTGCTGTTGTTTTTTTTTTTGCAGAACTTGCAGTGTGGACTACTGGGAGGAGGGCAGGTTATGCAGGGAACAAAGGTAAAACCTCTATTCTTCTGTGATGGTGGAAGAAGTAGCCTACTCACATTTTGTACTTACTGTAAGTAAAAGTATCATCAATACCCTATAGCAGAAATAGCCTGCTACAAGTTCGGTATTCAAAATGTACTTAAAGTACCAAAAGAAAAAAAGTACTCATTATGCAGAATGTCCCCTTTCACAAGTTATCATTTTGTCTAAAATGTATCAAAATCTTTTGAAAATAGCTGATCTACAAGCTCACAATGCATTGCATTGACGCATTGTGAGCTTGTAGATCGGCTATTTTCAAATAGCCAAAGGTTTAGGTTCATGTATATTATTTGATAATAATCAAAATCAGCAAAGTAATTGGTAACTAAAGTGTTCAAATAATTAATGAGGAGGAAAAGTACAATATTTGCCTCTGAGATGTAGTTGAGTAGAAGTAAAAGTACAGAAAATTGGAAATACTCCAGTAAAGTAAAAAAGACCTCAAAATTGTACTTAAGTACAGTACTTGACTAAATGTACTTAGTTACTTTACACCACTGGCTATTTCCGGTATACATAAAAGTATACAGTAAATCATCAGGCTGTACCTGTGGTGGTGCATAGGAAGCCCTCACACAGCGGAACATTGTTACAGACGTAGTTGGCTGGAACGGTGCAGGCCTCTTCTTCACTGCCATAGAAGTTGCACGTCTCCCCTCCGAACTGAGACGGCTTGATCAGTTTAGCGTGGCGATACTATGTGGGAATGGAGTCGTTGGGGTGGGGGGGTGGAACGAGAAACATCGAGGGACAAGGATCAGACAGGCAGACAGATTGGCGGACATAGGTTAACCGCTCCCCCGGCGCACGTTTCACTTTTTCCGCGGGATTCTGGGGTGTGAAGTACACAGTTCAGGAAATTACAACGAGCAAAATGACATTAGCGGGGCGTCCTGACGTTGTCACGTCGAGGGTAGTTTGATCTCGCCGGGTCCAAACTGGATTAGACGGCGGCAATGTGCGTTTGGTCGGTACATCAGCAGAAAGTGGTGCCAACAGCAAGTGGCTTTATCAGCCTCATTGAAATGCAGCACTGGTACCGCTATGGGCCACGGGGGCCAAATACATGAATGGCAGACTATACAGTCACTGAAGAAGTGTCCCTTTTTTATGCGCTTGCTGCTGCACCAGCACAACTGCTGCTGCATTGTTTGCCTTGAATTAGTACTCAGTTGACCAGTTAACAAGTTGACATCAGTCCCTCGTTACACATGCATACCAATTTGAGGCTTGCATTACCTTTTGGGGTTGTTGTTTTTAAAGCTTGGCAACAAGCTGTCAATAAACAGACCCTGCAACTAGTCGTCACTTTGTGAATTTCTCCCTTTTCCCCATTCAATGGGGAATCTCACTTCCAGCTGAATCAGTGCGACTTGTGATATATAACCATATGCAATTATAAACTACTACATTTCACAAGACATTGTACTTGTAGATAATAGAAATCAATTGGCTGAAAATGCTTTAACAAGTCTTAACTTTATATTTAAGTCGCACTGTTTCAGCTGGAAGTGAAATTCACCATTCTAGTGAATGAGGCAGCCTAGAGGGCGGGGCCAAAGAGTACACCTTCCGTATGTCACTGATCACATGACCCCAACAATCGATTCTCCAGTTCAAGGCAACATAGAAGGGGGGGTGCTTTTTTCTTAGTTCCACACAACAGCTCTAAGGTATATTATGACATGGTTCAATGTTGAAAATGAGTGGCATTCCCCTTTAATGGGTCAAGGGTTAAGGGTCTTCCAGTGACGCATGGCCCCACTCACCCTCTTCTTCTGACAGATGTCACAGCGTGACCACGGGCTCCAGTCTGACAGGACACAGTCCACTGGCTGAACGGTGACACCGCTGGCTGGGACTATGGCCACATGACTGAAACTTTTAGACCAAAGAAAAAACATGTTATTTACATGTATTTATGCATTCATTTATTTTACAGAGTTTTAACTCATTTGTGTAACCTACTGTACAGATTTCTCAAAAGTATACCAAACATTTTACTGTTTAAGTGTAAGTTACAGTATAGTTTTGTTTTTGTTAATAATGCATTGCTAATAAATAATAAATTATCCATAGAGTATAAGGAGCAGTATAAACTTAAAAAAGCATCCAAAATCAAATAAAGTGAGAATCCACATCTAACACTTGCTTTTGCTTAACTGAAGTTTAATTTTGAGCTTGTAGATAAATAGGCTATTTTGGGCACGCGATACATCAAACTTCACTGTACTTCACTGTACTAAACCAGGGGTCTTCAACAAGGGGTCCGGGACCCCTAGGGGATTCCTCAGAGTTACTACAGGGGGGGCCACCAAATCTTTGTGTGATACAAACTTTTTATTTTACATTAACCACTTGAACCACCCTAGCATCCCTATTCTGAGGGAAACATTAGCCAAAAATAGCTGATCTACAAGTTCACAACGCCTCGCGCTGCGAGGCGTTGTGAGCTTGTAGATCAGCTATTTTCAGCAAAGAGGTTTGGGGGTAGGGGGGGAAAAGAGCAGACTAAGTACAAGTGTTTCAAGTATTGAGGGTTTAAGTGGTTAACTGCCTGAAAATACACATAAATCCAACACAACACTACACATTGACAGTACTGTCAAACAAGCTAGCTATATATAACATCTATTAAAAAGTTGAATACATGTTATATGTTATATATATGTTACACAATGTTATACAATATAAAGTGGAGGGGGGGGGGGTCCCTGTTTCATCTCTCTCTCAGCTAAGGGGTCCTTTGGCCTGAAAGACATTGAAGACCCCTGCATTCTAAACACAAAACAAGTGGTGCATTCCTACCTTAGCAGTGTCAAGCTGAGAGCGAAGTGGAGGAGGCAGAGAGGAGACACATTGATCGTGCACCCCGGGCTTCCTACAGAGAGCATGGCGCTGTGTTATGTCTGACAGTGAATGAGCACACACAGCAGTGTACTCACTGCTCAGCTGTGTGTGTAAACAACGGCTAATAATCAATACCGTCCAGGCCAGGGCATGGAGAGGACCCTCTGCTGCTTTTCAGCAGTGGTGTAAAGTAACTATAGTAAAATAACTGTTGTACACTTTTGAGGATTTTTTTCTTTACTGGAGTACTTCCTATTTTCAATAATTGTACTTCTACTCCGATACATCTCAAAGGCAAATATTGTACTTTTGCTCCACTATAATAATTTCAGAACTTTAGTTAATACCACTTCAGACCTATTATGTACTTTGGCAAATTGAAAATATCCGATCTACAAGCGCACAACACGTTGCTTTGCGACGATTTGTGAGCTTGTAGATCTGCAGTAGCCCAGGCTGAGAGAGACCCAGAGCCGAAGAGCTGAAGACCAAACACTTGTTCATATTATAAATTATAAACTGATGTGTGTTAAATTGTTAACTTCAACCTCTGTGTTGACTCACCTGCTGTGCCTGCTGTCTGGAGACAGACCTGGGATGGACCTCACTCCCCAAATAAACAGACAAACAAATAAATAAAATGAAATTATTATAATAATTATTATTATTATTATTTGAGAAATCCATACTTTATGGTGAACAGCTGGCTCTTCAGTAGCTTCTGCTTATAATGTCCTCCTGATAGATCTTAAACGTAATTGATGCATGTGATTGAGTCACCTAAATCTTGTTTCTCATGAATAAACGGTAAAGTTTTTTCAGAAACACGTTTTATGTATTGCAATTCAGGGGAACGAATCATCCTAAGCTTTTGATATTGCTGGGAAACACAGAGCAAACATCACAGCGTTGCCGAATGCTTTGCAAACAGAAGATTCCCGTAACAGGCTCGTTGAGTAAAAACAAATGTTTGTAAGTTTCAATGACCTCTGGTGACTTTGGATATTACAGAATCAAACAACAGTACCATTAGACACCAGATCCATGCAGTGAAGACCTGCAAAATAATAAGTCTGCTGTTAAAATGTATGAATCCCAGTAGTTAAAGGGCCAGCACACCAGGAATGATCATTATAAAGATAACTACTGAGCATCCAAACTGATGAACGATAATGTTCTCAAATTCCCAACAACTAAAGGGGACTATTATTATTCTGTAAACAGCCTTGGAAATACCAGTGGTGGAAAGTAACTGAGTACATGTACTCAAGTACAATTTTGAGAATGTTTGTACTTCACTGGAGTATTTCCGATTTCCAAAAATTGTAGACTTACTTACTTACTTCTACTTTTCAATGGCCGAAATGTAGGGCTGAAGTGGTTAATGTGTGTTTTGTGACAATAATCAAAATCTGCAAAGAAACAAACAACTGATGTTTTCAAATAATTGTAGTGGAGTAAAAGTATAATATTTGCCTCTGAGATGTAGTGGAGTAGAAGTAAAAAATACTACTGAAAATTGGAAATACTCCAGTAAAATAAAAATACCTCAAAATTGTACTTAAGTACAGTAATTGAGTACCGTAAATGTTACTTTGCACCACTGATAGTTATCGTTATAGTTATCGTTATATAGTTATATAGTTACACCGTTCTCGGTGTGGATGGCCCTTAACTCTGAGATTCCAGTTCTCCAGGCATGTCTTACAGCAGTATATGGAGTAAGAAAACACTGTTGAAACATTCTTCTTCCAGATAGAGCCAGCTGGAGCCTCTGGTAGATCTCTGGTATCCATGTGAATGGAGTGTCCTCCTCTGTTGGTTAAATCTGTGAACATCTGCTGGTGGGCGTGAGGATATTGCAAGTGGGCTTCCAAATAATTGGCAAAATGTATTGATAATATGACATTAATATAAAAACATAATGTAGGGGAAGAATATTAATGTGTTTTTTCATTATGAAACCAATAGATAACAACTTACATAATACGGTAGTTCCACTGATCCAAGCCAGAGCACAAATAACTTTTTCATATCAAGGACCTCCCAACATTACATGTATTTGGCCGCGGACCCCCACCTCAAAATATTTTTTCACCCAGTGCCTAAGCTTGTAATCCTGGGCGCTACTCTCCCTCTGCCAGCCTGGGGAGAGCCCCGAAATGAGCTCATGCTTCCTTCAATGCATGAGGAGTGAGCAGGCCGCTTCTTATCACCTGACCGGGGGGAGTTTCCCCAGTAGGACGTAGCGCATGGAAGGAACACGTTATTCCAACCAGTTCCTTTCCCCTCCATCAGGCGCCCCGGCTGACCAGGGGGAGGCAGTATAGAGACCAGGATTACTGCATGTTTTTTTGTGAGGGTACCTACCCTAGGGGACACGGGGAGAACATGCTAACTCCACACAGAAAGGCCCTTTCGCCAACCCCACCTAGGGTATGGGCACTGATGACGCGGAGGAGAGAACACACCCCCAGCGCCCACAGCGTCCCCGGCGGGAATTGAACCCAGGACCTTCTAGCTGTGAGGCGACAGCATAACCAGTTCCTTTCCCCTCCATCAGGCGGCCCTCAAGGTCAGATGAGTTTGAAAAGGCAGAGGGTTAGGAAATGGATGACAGTGTTGACATATTGTCATCATAATGTACGATGAATCAATGAACGTGTGAAGAGGAAGAAGTGGGATTCACATGTTTTTTTTTATTCGTGACTGAACAGTGGGATGAGTACAGTGAACGGGGGAGGGGAATATACGTACAAAAAAAGTCCCTTTTCTGTTTTTCATGGCAATCCTTGATTCCATAAATAAAATTTACAAAATATTACGGACTATTTTTGCGTTCTTCTTACAACAAGCAAGGGTTACAGTTATCATCTCCGTCGTAGGTCTAGAAGTAAATAGTGATATCTCTATTATTTCATCATATAAAGTTGTCGCCACTTTTTGGCCATTTTCTTCTTTTTTTTTTGTCTCAGTGGAGCGGGCCTAAAAATATGCCCCAACGCTTTGCTGCGACAGCGGCCTGTTCATTGTTTACATCGACCGGACGAGAGGAACAGTGACTTCGACAACAACAACAAAAAAATGACAGAGAAAATAAAAGAGGGGAAAAAAAAATAAACCTGTACAACTGATAAGGCATAGAGATGCAATATAAGAGTCTCTGGGCGTATTATACTGTATCTAGATGTTGAGTCTTATCAGATCAGTAGGGGCTCATTTAATTTGGTTCACCCGGATTAGGTGAGCAGCAGGTCCGCATGGAATTTAGAAAGCAAACCGTGAAGGAAGGGACCACCATTTTGTCAATCTACAACAGGAGTCTTCAACGTTTTTTTCAGGCCAATGACCCCTTAGCTGAGAGAAGAGATGAAGCAGGGACCCCCCCACAACATATTGGATTCATGTTAAATCTGAATTTTCAGACAATTTAACCACTTAAACCCTCAATACGTTTTAAACTCGACCTTTGTACTGTACTTGATCTGCTCTTTTCTCCCTGTACACCAAACCTCTTCGCCGAAATTAGCCGATCTACAAGCTCACAATGTGTCGCAGACGTGTTGTGAGCTTGTAGAGCTGCTATTTTCGGCTAATGTCCTTGTCACCCCCCCCCCCCCCCTGCAGTATCTCTGAGGACCTCCTAGGGGTCCCGGACCCCCCGTTGAAGACCCCTGATCTACAATATCTAAAAACAAGGATGTGTAGGAAACCATTCTACTGTGTTTTTTAGTCATGTAAATGTGTCCCTTTAATGATTATTTCTCTCTTTCGTCTGTCAAGTTCAAAACGAGTTAAGACGGATACAGCAGGCATTGCTTGGAATGATTATGTAACACAGATTCACAGCTCTTTATGTCACAGGCCAACCAGAAACGCACTCTAGAAACAAAGAGGTTGGCGTTGTTTCTGTTTTGTTTTTGAAAGTAAAACAACAATAAATTGGCAACAAAAAGCAAAGCAAACATCCAGATGTTCAAAACAGAGGTGCTGGTAGGGCATTGCTTGAGAACCACAGGTACTGCAGATGTTGGCGTCCAAGAGGCAGAGAGCTATCTTATGGCACCGAGGCTCAGGTGAGGGGAATGCGGAGATATCTTATTTACAAAATATATGTTTGGCAAAAGTGATTTCAATATTGATGCCTCAGCGAACCGCTTCGATGTCTCTTAACGTCTCAGAGACGTCAACTAAAGAGTTTGCAGCTTACAAAATAAGAGGGATGTGGGGGTGTGTGGACGGGGGGGGGGGGGGGGGGGGGGTCTATTTAGATGTCTTCCGAGTTCAAAGGGACGCAGTAGAGGACAGGGTTCTGTCCCCCTCACAGTTGAGTCCGCTGGATCCACAAACAAAGTCTGTTCATGCAAATGTGAGCAAATCTAGAACAATTTTGGCAAATCCATCCGCTCTGCAGCAGTCAGCTGCATGGTGGCCATCAGCAAAGTGAAGCTTAACGACACACATGTGCGGACACACGCACACGTGCAAACACACACGCGAACACATACGCACGCACACTCACACACACACACACACACACACACACACGCGCGCGCGTGCGCGCGCACAACGGCTTTCCTCCTGAAAGTCTCAGAAAAATAATTTGGATCCTCCATGTCACTATGGCCATGAAAAGTCTCATCACGCATACAGTACATGGTCACATATCTAATGACAGAGGTCGGAGGTCATGACCTCCTGTTCTTCTGTGTTGTTAGGGTCAAAAAGCAACAAACAAAAAAAGGTCACTTCCTGGTTGAAGGTCCCCCAACTGGAGAACACGGCCAAAGTCTGTGGTCTCTGCAGGAGAGACAGTTTACGATAGAACTGAACTGCCCAATGTTTCCTTAATGACAATACAGAACATGTCTGTGTGATCCAGCTGTGAGAGATGCGCTCGTCCATTATAGTCACTCATCCCTTTCCAGTAAAGCGCTTGCTGTCCTCCTCTCTTCTCCTCCCGATGAGCCTTGTATCTAGGCCACGAGGCGTTCCATCCCCTGGAAAAGACAGCAGCATGCATTGGCTTCAATCCTGGGTCTACATCAGTGCAGTTATGAACACTGGCCACCGGGTGGCAACGTTGTGCCTTCTTTACTGTGAATGCGGTGCTACTCTTGATTGGATGACGCAAGGGGGCACAACGGCAGAAAAGCCTTAAACTTAAGCCAAGGCTCTTCCAACTGGCAGCGAACCACCGAGCCGCAAGGGCAAAGGAGACACAGTGACAAATGACACATGATAAATAAGCATACAGCCAGGGAAATGGAATAAGAAAACATATATATCACCCGGGAAACAACGTGGAATGATGAAGCAAAGCTGAGGAGTGCCAACGTACATACACAACCATGAGATAATAAGATGACAGAGAGGAACAGAGGGAGGGAGCGACAGGGAGCAGAGAAGAGAGAGAGAAGAGGAGAAGAAAAGACGGAGAAGGAAGACGACAAGAGGAGAGAAGAAGAGGCGGGAACACAGACTCGGCAGCTATAACTATTGATTTTTTTCATAGCGATTATTCAATCAAATTACTTTTTCGATTAATCGAATAATCAAGAAGCGTGTAGTCTTTAATATTTGTTATATTTTTTATATTATATCAACGAAATTAGCCACAGCTTTATGTCATACTTTGTCGGTTGTCGCACAATGGGGGCAGGTGTCATACAAAAAATAGTCAGTTTGATTAACGGTTGCACCCCTACCCAGAATGCACTGCTCTCTAGCTGTCTTCTTGTGGACAGGTGTGGTCTTCATGAGGAGGATCAGGTGGAACTTCACAGGGCTGTGGGGACACAGTCCTGGGGACAGCAGGCTCCTGACAAAGACCGGGACACACGTTCACATTTTGTACCATAATCATGAATCATTCTTACCCACTGGAGCACTTCACCCATTTTCAACATCATCTTCATATAATTACTCAATTATATGAAGGGGCCCCTGGCCCCCTGCACTGGGACTAATGCTCAGTACAAGATGGCCACTCACTCTGTGTCTCATTGGTGGGATGTGGACAATTCAGAAACCTGCCTGCCAATGACGTCATGGATGTGGATTCTCTTCTTGGAAAGTTAGCACGCTGAAATAGAAGCCACTGAAGCCATCAATAAAAAAAATAGGGGGAAACAATTAAATGGCCAAACCTGCCTACTGATGATGACACTGGTAGGCGGGTATCTGAACTGTCCACAGCCCTCTGCTGAGACACAGAGCCAGTATACTGAAATGTTGCCATCTCTTATAATGAGCTTTAGTGAGGACCAATTATATCAAGATAGCTTGAACATGGGTGAAGAGCTCCTTTCAGTTAACCATCATCAATCATGGCTTGATGAAGGGAACTCACCGATTGGTCGTCCTTGGCGGTGTTGGGCGTGGCCTCTGGGTCTACAGGGGACAGGTCTGTGGGGGGGTCGGGGGGGCAGTCTGACGAGGAGCTCTGCTGTGGAGCTGGTGTTGATGCTGCACGGCAACAACAGTCAACAATATACGTGATTATCATTCTGAATTCAGCAAACTGATCCAACCTGTGGGTCCCCAGATGACAGCTAAGTGACAATTTAAGGACTTTTAAGACCTTTTTTAATATAAAAAAAAATAAGAAAGAAAAGAAAAGAAATGGAATGAAAAAAGACCATTACTACATCAAAAGTAATCAACACAATATACATAAAAACTGGTCAGACATTGGCTAAATTGTCAAATAACATAGGAAAGAGGCAATCTACAAGCTCACAATGCCTCGCCTCGCATTGCGAGATGTTGTGAGCTTGCAGTTATTTTCACAATATTTCCTGAAAAACTTTTGAAATAATATATATATATATATATATATATATTTCTTTTTGGTTGGAAACGAAACTCGCGACCCATAAAAATTGGTCCGGCGCGACCAAAACATGGGTCCCGACCCACTGAAACAGAGCTCTAGTCTAGGAGGGCCTGCTTGGCTAAAAATCCAGACTAAATAATAAAAGGTCACCGAGGGAATTGATCATTGATTGTTTACCACCAGGACCTGGCCTGCATGGCTGCAGTGACCTGTCCCAAGAGCTACAGCTCCATTTCCCTCCATTATGAGGGTTCTTTACAGCGTTGGACTAGCTGGGAGGAATGGGACGGAAATTCATGCCTGTGCTTTTGATATACCCCCTCTCAGTGGTGGAAAAAGTACTCACATTTCTTACTTAAGTAAAAGTATTAATACTGAAAAATGTCTTCTAAATCCTAACAGTTTTCTGAAAAACCTATGTTGCTATTTAGCTAAAATCTAAAATGACACAGATGCTTTCCCGGATTGAATGGGTTAACCCTGGAGTACCTATTTTGGGCAAATTAGACAAAATCCAAAAATAGACTAGAAAATGTGCTCCTCGGAGCACAGGTCTCCGCCAGTACTGTTCCTGATTAATCCTGTCTTACCTCACTTCAAAAGATATAAATGATCTTTTGAAGTGACACACCTATTTATAGAACTCTATTTCATCATGCGTCTCGCTAGCCAATCAAAGCACACCCTTTCAACATATTGTCACGTGTCACGTGAAGCTTGACCAATGTTAGCTTGGTGGACACACGGAAGGACGAGAACGAAAACATAGTCTCCTGGTGGAGACAATGATTGAGTTTGTAGATCTTCAATTATATTTTTAGCGGCGCTAGCCGCTCTATACCTTTAGGTATAGAGCGGATATTAGCCCTCTATACCTGGCTTTTGCGTCAACGTTCTGATTGGTCAGGCTCGCCAAGGTTCTGATTGGTCAGGTCCGTCAACGTTCTGATTGGTCAGGTCCGTCAACGTTCTGATTGGTCACTATTCATGACATCACTATGTTACTATTCATGACATCACTATGATGTCATGAATATAGAATTAGATGTCTATATAAACAATGACTAAATAAACAATGAGTAATATCTAGAAATATTTAATAATTTCATTTTATTATTCATTTGGCTAAAGTCTCCTTCTAGGTAAGTTATTTAAAGTTAGATCCTCAATTTAACTTTATCTTGGGAATCTTGGGATCTGTCCAAGATTCTTCCCAATATGACGAATAGAAAGAGAAAGATACAAGAACGTAATGTTATACGTTACAATCTTTGAATGATGAACAGACGAAAGTCTGAGTTCGGGGATCCAGTCATCCGTTATGCGAGAATGGTTTGACAAAGGAGATCTAGTGTCCAAGAGTCCTTTCATTCGGCAGCCGAAAAACGCAGTCATTGACCCAAAAATGAGCTCAAAGAGTGACGTTATCCCCGAGGATACAAACAATGTCATTGACCCTATGACTTCAAAGGATATCACAGAAATAATGATGTCCTATAAGTTCAAATTGAATGAACGTGATGTTCAAATACAGTTGCTCACCAAGGAACTCAGTTTTTGCCACTTACCTTGGAATGCATTTGGTGATTCGCTTCCAATGGCACTATTTAGTGCCACTGGAAGCTTCCAATGGCACTATTTAGTGCCACTGGAAGCCTTGAAATAAATTTACAGAGATTTAATATTGTTTCTCTAGTAGAAACACATATCTATGACAAAATATATCAAAGGCGCCGCTACCTTCACACAGGTGTGATTTTTTTAAATAGCTATAGCGCTAGCCGCTGGATCCTGCTCTATACCTGACTTTGTCCGTGTTCACCGTCAACGTTCTGATTGATCAGACCCGTCAACGTTCTGATTGGTCAGACCCGTCAACGTTCTGATTGGTCAGACCCGTCAACGTTCTGATTGGTCAGACCCGTCAACAAAGTGATTGGTCAAGCTTCACGTGACACATGGCTATAAACACATTATTAACACATATCGATGACAAAATGTATCAAAGGCGCCGCTACCTTCACATTTTTGATTTTTAAATGTATTTATTTTTACCCAAAAATAGGGATGCCAAAGTAAAAGTGACTAAATAGTGAACATTTACGTGAGTCGGACGATGGCGACGTGGACGTGCCAGGGCTCAGGGTCATTCTGGAGAGGTCCAGGTCACTACAGCTGCCTTCCTCCTCCTGGGTGACGGTGGCTGACGGCTGCAGCAGCTGAGTGCAGGCCAGCGTGTCGGGGATGCTCATCATGCACGGCGTCCCGGGCAGCGTGTCGGGGGGGATACTCATCATGCACGGTGTCCCGGTCAGCGTGTCGGGGGGGATGCCCACCATGCACGGCGTCCCGGTCAGCGTGTCGGGGGGGATGCCCACCATGCACGGCGTCCCAGCCAGCGTGTCGGGGATGCCCACCATGCACGGTGTCCCGCACCTGCTCACTCCCGCCGACGCCAGGCCGCACGCCATTCCTCCTGCAGCGGTGGGGAAGAATACCGATCATTTTTTTGGTGTTTGTTTTGCGTTAAAGGGATAGTTCACCCAAAACATATTTTTCTATCGATTAGTCACTCCATGGAGACTTGAATTCATGGATATTTTGTCGTTTTTGTCGCATTCCTAAGCCAAGAATGTGATGACCAGCGGTTCCGGTAGGCAGCGGTTCCAGCAGGAGACACAAAGGAGACTCTTTGTGTCTCCTACCGGAACCGCTGCCGGTCATCAAATTATTGGCTGTGCCAGTCGCGTAGATCTACGCGAACCTATTTAAAGCCGCCACGTGCCAGTCGCGTAGATCTACGCCAACTGGTGCTTTTTCCTTTTTTTCAAAAAAAAAGTTCACATTACACTTTTTTCAATTTTCGATACGGCACATTTCATTGTAACACCACATTGTAACACCACTTTGCCGATCCCGTCGGCCTCCGTTCTAATGACGAAACTGAAACGCCATTTTCTCTTTGTAGTGAGGCACCGTTTGACACGTGGTTTTCACTGGTAGAAGCAGGGAGATGTCCGCGATGTGTACAAACAGTGCAGAGCTAAATCTTAAGGATTTTAACAAGGTCTATGGCGATGTGAAAAAAACAAAAAAACAACAATAAAACGTTGGCACTGGTGAGTACATTATGAGATTAACCTCTGGCATGGAATGTGTTAAGAATGTGACAAAAATAAAAAGACATCCATGAATTCAAGTCTCCAATGGGTGACTAATAATCGATAGACAAAAAGTCATTTGTCTCCACTCCACCGTGTGGCATTTAAGTGGTTACGGTACTTCCCACCACTCACCTCCGGCTCCAGAAGTGGAAGGACCCTCGCCGGCGTCGTAGTCCCCGCTGAGGAGGCCCTCCCTGCCCAGGCTCAGCTGCCTATGGAACAACAGGGCGGGGTCGGCCGAGTGCTGGGGACTGGTGATGGCGGAGGAGGGGGCCGACATGTCGCCGCAGGCCTGGGGGCACATGGTGGTGGTGATGGGCACCAGGCCCTGGAGCATGGCGGCGTGGTAGCCCATGGCCGCCCACTGCTGCTGCGTGGCCGGGAAGATGTTGGCCTGGCTCCAGATGACGCCGGGCTGACCGCCGGGGAGCACCTGAGCCACCGGGAAGGCCAGGGTCTGAGCCTGGCCGGGGAACGGCCCCTGCTGGGCCCACTGGGCGGCCTGCACCGGCCCCATGGTCATGTAACCTGGAGAGGACGATAGATAGACGAGGAGGGAGGAGAAACACGTGACATCAGGACATTGGTTGGTAAAGCAACCTGAGCTTTCACTGAGTGGGTCACTCTTAACTTGTGACATGGAGTGTTTTGCTATGTTAATATTGCCATATTGTGTTTTTTTAAAGGAGCATACCAACATCAATACATCGTCTATTCAGAGCCGCGGCCATAAACCATACATAATCAGTCCATAATGGCTTTATTTTTAGAAGTTGTGTTTGTTTGCTAAAATGTCACCCAACATACCTGAATAATTGAACGAATTTTTCTTCTTTTCTCAAGAAACTATTTTCAGGTACACTCTTCAAATTTAAAAAAGTTTGTGTGTTGGACATGACAGTTGATGGTTTGGTTTGACAGCTGAGGTTTTCTGCCCATTTTTTAAGTCAAGATGTAGAAGTTTAGCCTCTCGGGACCTATACGATTGCTAAATGACAGGCTCTGGTCCTATTTTAGGACCTGACACCCAGTTCTACCACGGTACCGAACAGTGTACTGCTGCATAGGGGTTTGCTATTCATGTTTTCACGTCGTGCATTTTGTCCTGATACCTGCAGTGGTATAAAGTAACTAAGTACATTCACTCAAGTACTGTACTATTTTAGTACAATTTTGAGGTATTTTTACTCTACTGGAGTATTTCCAATTTTCAGTACTTTTACGTCTACTCCACTACACCTCAGAGGCAAATATTGTACTTTTACTCCACTACAATTACTTGAAAACTTAAGTTACTAGTTACTTAGTAGATTTTGATTATTATTACAAAACATACAATAACGACTTCAGTCCTACAGTATATACATTTCGGCCATTTGAAAATAGCAGATCTACAAGCCCACAATGCGTTGCGACGCATAGTGAGCTTGTAGATCGGCTATTTTCAAAAGATTGTTATACTATATATTTGAAAACTTGTGAAATGAGACATTCATTTTGATACCAATACTTTTGTACTTTTATTCAAGTACATTTTGAATTCCAGACTTTTACTTCTACATTGCAGTATTGATACTTTTACTTAAGAAAAACACCTGAGTACTTTTTTCCACCACTGGTAATTCATGTTTTCACGTGGCGCTAGCCTGGTTCCATACCATAGACCCCGCCCACTCTCTGAGCTTCAGTCTGATAATCAGGCTAACGTGGTGCATTTTGTCCTGATAGTTACCTGATGGTACAGACCCGGGGCTGAATGGAGCGTACATCTCAGCGGGGTGCTGCTGCTGCTGCTGCTGGCGGTGACTCCTGCTAGGGTCCAGTGTGTTGGCAGGTGACGGGGGCATCTGGAAGGACAGGAACAGAAAGAAAGAAAGAAATACACACACACACAAGTTTGTATTAGTATACTTGTGAGAACATCCACATTTTAGGACAGCACTTGATTTAAAAAAGGCATTTTTAACCGAAACCCTAAAGCCAGAGTTACGACACCAGCGCACAACTACACATAAATCAGGCATAACTCAAACCTCAACTCTAACCACCTAATCCACCTAATCATTATCCTAACCTCAACCTGAATCTTTTCCTAAATGAAAGCATAACTCAAAAAATTGGTATTTATGTAATTTCTTTAAAAAAATATAATTTATTTTTATTTTTATTTTTTTAAATGTTTATTTTATTTTAGAGTAGCCAATTACTTTTACCCCCTTTTTCTCCCCAATTTAGTCGTTATGCCAATTGATTCCTCCCCACACGCATTTCTGTGTTGTCACTGCTGTTGTAATCCTCCTGACTCACCGCCCCCCACCGGGAGGACGTTATTTATTTTTTACCATAAAACAACCATTTATCTTGTGTGGGGGCTGGGAAAATGATCCTCACAATGTATACTTCTCAAGTTCTACTATAGTTGTTGGAACATTTGGCCCTCACAAGTTTAGTAAAACAAGTGCCCGCACGCACGCGCGCGGGAGTCACCATCAAAGTCAAGGCAAAGTCACAGGAAATTTCCCCCTCTCCAGTATTAAATGGGTTATTGAGTAAATTAATATCCCTGTGTTGCTGTCATGATGGCGAAGCCACCACTACTATTGTCCTTGTAGAATACAATTATCAGAGATTTGATTAGAGTCTTTATTGCTACGCGACCGGAGGTCGGTGGAAATTGCTTGCGGCTCCGCGTGATGGAATACAATATGCTGAAGATGTGACGTTAAAGACAGAATATGAACGGTATAATGCAGGACCGGTGTAAGTTTCTACAAAACTCTATGAAATCCATTTGACACTCCACAGTCCCAATCCAATCATTTCACTAATGGCATTCTCAGCGTCAGAATGCCTCGAAGGCAAGGGTACGCTTTTCATCCGGTCGTTGGTGTACTCACCGAGGGGGGAGTGGACATGTCGCCGAAAAGATCAAAGTGGTTGATGTTCTGCATTTCGCACCCCGGAGCAGAGAGAGAGAGAGAGAGAGACAGAGAGTGAGAGTGAGCGTGAGAGAGACACACAGAGAGAGAGAGAGAGAGAGAGAGAGAGAGAGAGAGAGAGAGACACGCACACACACACACACACACACACACACACACACACACACACACACACACACACACACACACACACACACACACACACACACACACACACACACACACACACACACACACACACACACACACACACACACACACACACACACAGTAAAGTGATATTTCATGGCAAAGTGATGACACCACGTTTGCACAGTCATGACACGTCAACACAGGGTTATGTGGCAGTTGTGTGGGTGGGTGGTGGGTAGGTGGTTGTGGTGGGGAGTGGTGGGGAGGGGGGGGGTGGGGGTGAAATATATTCAATATAGTCACAATGACAATCGTACCGAGGACGGCGAGAAACAACTACTCCCTTCCCCAGTTTCATTATCAGAAAATGGATCTAAAATGAATCCCACATTGCTGGCTATAATTGGATTGGTAAAAGGCTATTCAAGCCCAATAAAACACGCACTGATTAGATATTCTTATGTCTGCCAATCAAGAGGGCCCTCGAGAGCCCCGTGACGCATTGTCATGCTGATTCCGCTCCGCGTATGTAGCTAGGATTGTATTCGATTTCGATGAATGAATGAATGAATGAATGAGCATCCAGACGAGGAAGCACCTTGAAGGCACCCACAACCCACCCCACCCTGCCCTATAGGCTTAAGGCCAATACGTCCACCTCTGTTTTCCCCTATGCTACAGCAGATGGATGACGGCCTACAAGTTCATTTGAATGGATAAGTTGCATGAATTGCTAGTTACAGGTGTGTGGCGCCATGCATAAGCAGACTATGAATCGCGGCAAAGCACGTAGCACATGTGGCCAGCAAACGTCTTTTTTTTTTTTGCATGCCGTAAATACAGAAGTTCACAAACACATGACAATGATGGATTTAATTGAAAAGAATAAAAATAAAAATAAGAGGACTGAATGGGAGAACGCAGCAATCAGTGTTGCTGAGAAAAGGGGGGGAGGGTCTACATGGAACAAGCTAGGATATCTAACTGTTTCCTCGGTACTGTATAGTCACTCGACAAAACAAAAAGGTTGATAAAAGAGTCAAGAGAGATAAAAGGAGTAAGTAAGCATAGAGATTCTACACAGAGGTCTCCCCTCAAGGACTGACACACCTCAGGGGGGGAAAAGCTCCAACTGAATGAACAGACAAACAGTAACACTTAAGAGATATGGCAGCGCTGATACTTATGCTAGCATGGGGCTGTTGGGTTGTGATAGCCCGGGCCAGGGCCAGCACATTATCTGTTTGATATGCTGAGCAACAAGCAAACAAGCGGCAAAGAGCGGCAGCACTTTGCGAGGGCTGTTTTCGTCGCGAGGAAAATCTTCCCCCGCGCAAATAGGCTTGAATAAATGTTTTGATTTATGGTTTGAGAGATGCGACAGAAAAACAAAACAAAAGTCACTGCAATGGTGGAAGGAGGACTCATGAAATCTACAGCCCCGGAGTAGACGGAAATACATTTTCAGTTTGCAGAAAATGAAAAAGACAGCACCACTTTGTCGTGCCATTACCGGACGAAATGAGTTTGCTGCTGAAAATATATTGCTGTCTATTTAGGTACGGCTGTTTATGAGTCTTGGATAAGAGTCTGTTGATTTGATTGCATGTAGCTGTGACTACACTGCATGCAGCTCAACCACACGCCCACTCCACCTACGTACAAACCTCTTCTGGTCACCTCTGTGGATGATGGCCCAACCTCCCATTTATTCTGTCCATTATAAGCATTCCCCATGGATTGGACCGACAAAGTCATCATAATGTAACTGTCCAGGCCATCTGATCCTGTCACGTTTCAAATTCCTGCGTAACATTGGATTTGTACGCCGAGCCTGCCTCCCTAATGTCCTGTGAAATTGGCGACACGTCCAACTTTGGTTGACCAATCAATTAGTCTTATGTCTTTGAGCAGGCGAGGCATGACTGATTTAGCGCTGTTTCATCATGATCAAAGAGAAGTCGCTGCAAATCGTCGACGGTCGGGGGGGAACCTTGTATGTCCAAAGAGGTTACTTTTCAGGAAATGGAAAAAATAATTTGTGTTCCAATGGCTCCAGTGTAGTTATTATTTAGTCACAAGCTTTTATACTTTTCACGTTAATACTTTTCATTGGTTCAATACTTATACAAAATCCACAGACAGACTTAACCACTTTCACTTTCAAAGCTTTTTCCAATACAGCAAAAAATAGCAGATCTACAAGCTCACCACGCATTGTCATGCGACACGTTGTGAGCTTGTAAATGCGCTATTTTTGCTACTTTTGTGTGACACTGTAGTATGACGAAGTAGGGCATTAATTTACGAAGAAACGTAAAGACTTGAAATATGGAGATAGGAGGTTTCTTGCCGACGGCAACGAAATGCAGCTTAACCCTGGCACGAGTCGTTTCTCACCCAGGAAATCTTTTGCAGGGTACCGGGGGCAATAACTACAGTACCTCTAAAGCAAATGAGGCTTTGCTGTGAGTAATAGCGGTGACAGAATCTAAATGCTGAACGGGCGAGAGTGAAAATGTCAGATGAGGCTGGCACAAGACGGGCTGTGAATGGACACTGGAGAAAGGGGGCTTTAGGGCATTTCACTTCAAAAGGGTCTCACAGAGAGGCTTGCACGTAGGAGGATATGGCGACAAATAAATAGAAAACAAACCAAAAAAAAACACCTACAGTCATGAAATGGCGCTTTGGGACGTCATAGATCCCTTCCTTCTGCTGACTGTTGGTTGGGACCTGCATTGGATCGGAGGTCGATTGAAATGAAGAGTAAGTAAGTGAGCAACACCATTCTGTATTTTTGTAAAGGTTGGTTGGTTATTTAAAAAGGAAAAAAAACAAGACCTTGAAGAACTGAGCTATTTCGACCGAGAAAAAGCTTTGTTCATCCATTTAGATTTGGTCTATACAAATACTTTTTCCTTGCTAGACATACGTCCTGGTCTTTTAGAGCAATGGTGCTATGCAAATTCTACAGTTGTTCCACTGAATCAATTCTACTTAAATCAATATTGATTGTAAACAATGCTTGAAGATTGTGCGCCCTGGTTCATTGGGTATTAAGGAAGGCCATTGTTATTCTGCAACGGTACGTCTCAACTGGCTAACGTCTCGACACCGAGAAAATGTCTCAGCTCTGTTCTCCTTTGTATATTTCCCTCACATTTATCTATTAGGTGCAGTCAACAATCCCCTGCATTAACTCTCTCATTCTCCGTCTTTCTCAGTGGCCGACACGGCTTTTGGCTACATTTTCTTCAAGTCTATTGATCTCGCATCATTCTGAGATCAAATGGCATGGAGGGTGATTAATCTCTCCCTGCATCTTTCATCTTCAGAGAAGCGAGGGGGTACAGAAGGAGGAGGAGGGTACAGAGAGAGAGAGACAGAGAGAGAGAGAGACGGAGAAGGAAGGGGTTAGGATTAAACTACACAACCGGCCCCTAGAGTCCTACAGTATTGTATGTTTGGTCCCCTCAAACAGTCTGAAGCAAAAAGGTCAACGTTGTAGATATCTAAACCTGCCACACAGGCTTTAGGTGAACACATTCTTCTAAACCACCTGACCTTGACTGTCTGTGCAGCACCTGAATGAAACATAATGCTAGCTAGACATGGTGTAATTTACAAACACCTCCCTCCATTTTTGAAATGTTAAACGAGAGCTGAGCCTACTGCCATAGATCTTACAGCGGTATGTTGGATATTAACATAATGGCCTTTCCTGTTTTACCCAGTGGCACAGTACTGTTGAATCAGCAAAAACTCTCTTATGTCTGTTTTTGATTTACAGTGGCATTAGTACTTTCTCTGAACTCATTAAAGGTAGTAAGTGATATTTTTTTGGTTAAAATGTTAATGCTCTAAATATCTGATAGTAATCATTGCTATAGAGTGTTTGTTCAATCACATGGGTCTCCCTGTCTCTCCAGCTCTTTAATAAAATACTGTACATTTTTCATTTTTCAATTTCAGCCAATCAGGAGAGAGTACCCACTTATCAGCTTCAATTGTATAGTGTTCCAGTTCCAATTGTGTCTGCTGCACTTCTTTGTGTCATCCCTACCAATATGAATTGTTTATCCTGTATCCTGTATGAGTTCTCTCTCCTGATTGGATAAAATTGGTATCCCGACCTGAAAATGCATTTTGCTGTTTACTAAAGAGCTGAAGAGATAGGGAGATCCCTGTTACTGACCAAACACTCTATATAGCAATTATTGCTATAGGAATATAGAGATATTTGACACTTATTTTAGCAAAAATAAATGTACTTTAAAATGCACCTTTAATAAAAATAAAAATTGTGTATCAATAAAAAGGTTACTATTTTCAGCATCTCTCACAGGGTATAAGGAGGAAGGGAAAAGGGTGGGTCTTGTCTTTGTACCTGATAAACGCTCTCCTCTGACTGGAGGCCGCGGAGGGGTTCGTGTCCGGCCTCAAACACAATGTACTACAGAACAGAAGTAGTTGGCAAGGCGAAAGAGGTGTAAGAGAGCCATGAGATGGAGATAAGAGAGGATCAAAATGGAGATGGGAGAGATAGGTGCACAAAACAAAGAGTTGAAGCGAGGTAGAGGGATGCGAGTGGTGAGGGTGGGGGGGTTGGAAGCAAGTTGGGGCAGTGAGGGATCGTTTGAGATTGGGGAAAGGGAAAAACGAAAACAAAGGAAAGGAGAGACGACAGAGGAATGGAGGGAAAGGAAAAGAGAGAGAGAGACGGGGCATGAGAGAAAGGAATGGAGAGAAAGGAAAAGAGTGAGGTGGGAAAAAGAGAGAGCACAAGTAGAATATAGGTCAGGCAGTAGTTCAAGTCACTGTGGAGTAGGGCTAGGCAATTAACCAGACATGGAGAATTTAAGACTCTCTCACCGACTGAATCTTGCTCACGTCGGTTAATCAAATAATTAAAAAATGTTAGTTTTTTTTCTTATCAAAGAATCGACACAAAAACGTTCTAATTGATTTAATTATGAACAACTAAATTGATTAGTCAAATTGACAAGTCAAGCCCAGCTGTATTTTGCAAAAAAAGAGAGCAAAAATAGCCTGCTTTTTGTTTGCTATTATGAAACTAGATTTTATTAAAACGTATTATTTCCTATAATTAATTAAATCGATTAGTTCGATGCTGTATAACTGCTGCACCTGTAATACTTACAGTACAGATCATGTCAGAGAACTATGAGGGCGGTGTACAGAAAGAAATACCATTAATCGTAATCAAGACAAAGGTATTAAATTAAACGATATTGATCATAGTCATATCGCCCAGCCCTACTGTGGAGGTCTATTAGCGCTCCCTTCACCAAAATGAGCCGTGATACTCGCCGTGTCCACCAGTGGTGTAAAGTAACTAAGTACATTTACTCAAGTACTGTACTTAAGTACAATTTTGAGGTATTTTTTACTTTACTGGAGTATTTCCAGTTTTCAGTACTTTTACTTCTACTCCACTACATCTCAGAAGCAAATATTGTACTTTTACTCCTCTACAATTCTTTGAAAACTTTAGTTACTTTTTAGACTTTGATTATTATCGCAAAACACACTAACCACTTCAGCCCTATATACATTTCGTCCATTTGAAAATAGCAGATCTACAAGCTCACAATGCGTAGCGATGCGACGCATTGTGAGCTTGTAGATCGGCTATTTTCAAAATATTTGTAATACATTTTGAACTTGTGAAATGGGACATTATGCACGATGAGTACTTTTACTTTTGTACTTTAAGTATATTTTGATACCAATACTTTTGTACTTCTACTCAAGTAGATTTTTAATTCCGGACATTCACTTGTCACAGAGCATTTCTACCATTGCAGTATTGATACTTTTACTTAAGTAAAACATGAGTGAGTACTTTTTCCACCACTGGTTTCCACCACAAACAAAGACCCACGGATGAGAACCTTCACTTGAGATCCATTATGCTTCCTTCACATTTCGGGTTGAAACCTCGTATGTCCAAAAACTATGACTTTTCAGGGACTGGGAAAAATAACCTGTGTTCCAATGGATCCAATGTAGTTTATTCATTTGTCACAAGCTCTTGTTAATAATGTTCATTAGTTCAATGTTTATAAAGCCCACAGACACACTTAACCACATTCACTTAATCATTTTCATCTTCTTCCAAAAAATAGAGAAAATTGCTATTTTTGGCCATTTTGCCTCTTATACGATGAAGTGGGGCATTCATTTACGAGAAGAAATGTATACATGTAAAAGTTGAAATATGGAGATACAAGGTTTCTGCCCGACAGCAATTATTTTGAGTCTCATTTCTGGATCTCAGATGAAAGAGTCCACCCCGCGGCCTTGCATGGATTTACTGTCAGTCAACATCAACATAATAATAAAAAAACAAAACAAAAAAAACTGCAAATGGAATGTTGGTATGCAAACGCATTTGCGACAGAAGCTACAGAATAAAGAATAGAGATGGTTTTAGGATGTGTTCGGTGGGGGCGGGGGGGCGGCGTACCGCTGAACATTACATTCAGAGTAATAAGAGTTAGTGTTGTCTGTATTCAGTGTGAGCAAACAAATACAAAAATCAGGTTCAGCCAAATGCCGGGGGGGGTGGGGGGTGGGGGGGTCAAGAGGATAACAACAACCAGTTGGGCGTAGGGCGGGGGAGAGGGGGGGGTCTTTGGAAGAAATCAGGACATTGACACAGATCAACTTAAAAAAGTATGGTTTTACGACACTGCACCGGCAAATGGGAGTCGAATGGTTGAACGGCATTGTCCACTAGGATGGTCTACTGTGTCTTACTGGAATGGTGGAGTATCATGAGCCATTCATTCGAGCAGATCGGAGAAGGTTATCTGCATTACTGATCAATAACTTCTAATTCCCGGTTTAAGACTTCATCACAATTGAAAACAAGCACGTTGTGGTCGCACTGTGTGCCCAAGAACGTACCTGGTACACTGGATCGTCCACCTCGTCCTCCAGGATGGTCTGTGTGGCGATGGAAAAGACAAGCATGTTTTTTTTTTCATCATACAATACAACAGATCAGCGGAATTCCCAACCTTTTCTGGACCGCAGGGCCCACTTAAACGCTTTGTTTCGGAAGGGCGGCTGACCTGAGGCCGATTCTACAAATGCCTTCTAAATCAGTAGTTCTCACACTTTCAAGATTTTAAAAAATAGCAGATGTGCGAGCTTGTTTATCTCCTATTGTTGAATTGCCAACGCAAAAACCTAAAATGATACAGATGCTTTCACGGAGCATGTTTATTTCAATGATCAATCACTTGATTGAGATCCCGCTTAGATCACTGCAACTAACGTGGCATACTAATATATAATATAAGTTCCTATTTATCAGCATCACAAAAAATGTCAAGGTTTTAAAGAAAGAATACCATGACTGTTATGTTATCAACAGTCTTTAGTGCTTTGCTAATTATTTGGGGACCCACTTGCAATGCTCTCACGGCCCACCTGTGGGTCTAATTAATCACTTAATCGTCTGATTAACCACTTAACCCTGTATTATAATTTGTTGTATAGCGGAAAATAACTGATCTACAAGCTCACAGGTTAGGAATCGCTGCAATAGATCACAGTAAAACAGCAGGAAGAAGCAGAGAAGACAGGGAGAGTTGAGAGATAGATCCCAAATGGGAATTTGACAGTTTTATCGTCTCATTAGATGACAATAATAGGACAACAGGGAAAAAGGAAGCAGGGCTACTTATTATATCCGCATGCAGAATGAGCACAATTCCACACAGAATGAGTGACATTGGCCTTTACTGAAAACGTTATTTATACGATATACTGTACTGTACAACATGCATGCATACTTGTTACAGTAGACACACACGCGCGCGCATACACGCGCGCATGCGTACCCACACACAAACACTTATGCACTTACACACACACACATACACACGAGCGTGTGCGCGCGCACACACACATACACGCAAGCACGCACAATCTTGCTTTAACCGTGAACAATATTCAACAAAGCCTGGACTTTGCATCTTTCGGCATTCAGGTGGGCAAAGGAAATGAGCATTCCAGCCAACTGTATCCTTTGATGCACCTGCAAAAGCCACTCAAAAAAGCAGCTTGAAAGAACTGTGATTTCTATTGAGTGACTGCCTGAATGGGGACTAATTTACCGGTTACACTGAGTAATCTCGCCGCAGGGGAATGGGGGTTAAGCACAGCCATATATATCGAGTGGTGAGATCATGGCGGGCGGACCAATCGCTGTGCTCCTTACCTGGTAGACGGCCTGCTCGCAATGCTTGTCCTTCTGAGCCTTCTTCTCTAGCTCCTCCCGCTGCTTGATGTCATAGATAAGCGTGAAGAGGTCACGCAGGTCAATGATGAGCGGCTCCGCCTGGGGATGATGGAGGAAGCATTTATAGTTAACATTTTGTTCAATACGTTGTTGTTCTTACAAAATAATTATGTAAATTCCATCGTGTTTCAAAAAGCATTATACCTGTATATATACCGTGTATATGCAGTATATAATGCTTATTGAAACAGAATAAAAACAAGATGGCAATTATCTAACTATATAAATGCCGACCAACTTCCGCACCCTCGGTGTCCACACCCCACAGCTCTGTTATCGACTAAACAACGCACCGCCAGACCACATGTCGCCAACTGACTCGCCACGCCGGCCGCGCTGAATTTACGCCTCGCGTAGGGGACATCTCACTGCTCAATACACCTTTTCCACCGCGCAACATAATTAATTCTACTCACCAAATGTCGGACAAAACGGAAGGGGAGGCAGCTTCGTACCGTTTACCCTGCGCACGACCTCATCACCACAACAGCACGCAGCCGCTGCGGGTTTTTTTTCCTTTTTTTCCAAACTTTTTTTTTGGTCACCATTTTCTCCAGGCACCATTTCTGGTGTAACGTCGGGTGTTTCTTTTCACCAGCCAATCACCTTTCACGTTGCCACGTCCGTTGCCACGTCGCGCTGACGTACGCTAAACAAGCGCTGCCGTGCGCACAATGCAAACGAGCCCAAAGGCGCGCAAAAATCAGCCGACCATTGCTTAGACACAAAGTCAGACCTGGCAACGCAGCCTACGCCAATCATGTGTGAGAGATCTACAAGCTATGGGGCAGAGACGCCACCGTATCTTAGCAACAACTACAGCGCTCACTCTCATTGGTCGTGTCACGCTAAGAGCAGTCTCCAGACAATGGCATCGCAGACAGCTTGCTGTTACTGCTGTAGCCATCACAGGCAGTTGCAGCACGACGGACAGGGCGCTGTGATAGCTGCCATGTCGCTAACGCTAACCTGGTTGTCATGCCTGCAGCGGCTGTGCAATCACTTTGTCAACAATGCACGTTCGTGTGGTGAATGTCTATATTGCTGCTCAGTTCGTCCATTGTAGATGGTGTATGTTTGTGTGTGTCTTCTGGAGAACTATGTAGCTCCACAGCAACTACAGTAACTAACGTAATGGCAGGACCGCCCCGTGCAACGCATGTTAGCCTGCATTATGGTCATGTAGTAATTTCAGATAATTTCGCTCCGATTACAGCAGTGTTTATCAACCCTTTCACGCCGCCCCCCCCCCCCCCCCCCCCCCCCCCCCCAAATACACGTACTTGATCTGGGACCCCCCCATTCTGTTTGACTCCGTTCCACAAGTAAATATTATGAAAATAGCCGATCTACAAGCTCGAAACGCCTCACGTTCAGAGGCTTTGTAAGCTTGGAGATCGGCTATTTTCTACATGATTGCCTCTTTCTTACATTCTTTGCCAATGTGGCCCATGTTTTCATAGCATAGTTTATTGACTACTTCTGTTGCAGAAATGGCCATTTCCTTTACTTTCGGTTTTTCATTGTCTCCGCCAGGCCGAAAGGCATGGCGCAAGACTATGTTTCACCCCCTGTCCGTCCGTCTGTGATAGCTAATCTCTCACATCGTTGACTTGATCGCAGCAAAATAACAGCCCGATGTGGAGAGTCAGTGAGAGCTGGATAAACGACGTAAAATGTGTCAAAAGGAGTCTGTACGGCTGTCGATAAATGAACACATGACGTCGGTGGGAGAGCAGATATTGTGTCTTTTGGACAAACAGCAGCGTGGTGCTGATGTTTGTTGTGTGAAGCAGCTTAATGTCAGAGTGTTTGTGTTGGAGCGCCTCAGTGCGGCTGCAGAGTTCATGTGCAACCTCTTCCAGAGAGACACAGAGACACTAGAAACTCTGCTGGGGAAAAAAAAAACTGCTGGGCATTGACTTTCCTATGGACATTGATCTACACACTGCAGGTATATCTGCTACACACACAACATCAAACTACACACTGCAGGTATGATGCAGCGTTTGCATTACAGCCAGCATGCCAGCGTAGTTCCCATATGGTTTCAAGGTGGGCTAAACCATATGGACCCCATGTCAGCAATGTCAGCGGCATCCACTTCAGTCCCAACTGCGATGCCCATGCAGGCTATAAGTAGCTTCTACCTGGCCCTTAGGTGGGCCCCAACTAGCCATGTTTATGTGGGACCAAGGCGGGTCCTAACTGGGTTTGCCCATGCAGGCTTTAACTGGGTTCTACCTGGGCCCTAGGTGTACCCTAACCAACCACAGTGCAGTGCCCATCGCTCCAATTGTTGTGACGTCAGGGCTCTCAATACTGCACATTGGTGGAGGAGGAGGGGCCGCAGGGCGACCGCACACATCGCTGAACCAATGGTAGCCCACGGATGTTTCCTCTGTGGATTTACAATCTGCCCCTCTATGCCACATATCATCCGCACTACAGGGTCTTCACTGACCGAGCCACGGCCCCACTGACCCTCATGACGCTACGCCACTTAAACGTGCGGCAGCATGCGCTGGGTTGCCAGGTTTGCACAGCCTGCGCCAGAAACAAGCAACCACCTTCATGAAAAAAAAAAAAACACCGACATGGTCCGCAATGTTCCAGGGGTGTCCCCGCGCGTCCCAACACTCCACAGGGGGTCAGTGGACCATCAGGGGGTCCGCGGACCCCCTGTGGACCCCCTGAAACATAAGAAATATTATTTCTTCAAATTTTTTCCTTTTTCAAAAAAACTTTTCCACAGTTTCACTCCGGCGATTTGGGTCCCCCTATATACACACGCCTGGGCCCCGTGCGCGGCTGGGGTTGAGGGGGGCGTAGCCCCCCGAAACTCTAGTGAAATATAAAGGGCAATGAGAAATGGAATAAACACTAAAGGTATCAAACAATAAAACTAATTATAGAGCTCCTCAGACAGGTCGTTCTAGAGACAACTGGACCCAATAGCAAAGGTAGACTTTGGTCACCCGTTGTCTTCAGCATCGACCTCCACAAGACCACAACCCACCAACTGATCTCACACACGTTCCCCCCTCTCTGCTTCAGCCAGGTGAAAAGCACCTGTTTTGTTGTTAGGTTGGAATAAAAACCCACAGCCAGCTCATGAAACATAAGTGGAGAATTCTACATTAGGGGTTCCCAAAACCTTTCAGCTCAAGACCCCTTAGTGTTCCCTAAAAAAGCGAATCTACAAGCTCACAATGCGTCGCACTGCGTTTTTGTCTCCGGCACTGTTGGACCGATCAACGTCAAACTTTGCACGCACACTCCTAGTAGGCCAAGGAAAAACCTATCCCCCAGATGTTTTAAAACGGTGGCGCTATAACAGAACCCTTCACGTTTTGGCATATCACTCTTGAAGCATAGGTTGTACATTCAAAAGGTCAAAAGGTCACACATCTGAGTACACCTGTGCTACTGTCATTAAAACTGTTAGACGGGAGCGTCTCCACAGACAGTGATTATATAACGTATTTAAACTTGTGAAAACTATCACCCATCACCACCTTGTAATGTGACATTAATGGAGTTCTTTGACTGGGAGGACTTTTATTTCAGAGGACAAAAGAAGTCAGATGAGGAGAACGGAGAGCGGTCAAGAACAAGGAAGGCAAGGAAGAGGAGGGGGATGAAGGACAGCAGGAAGATGGAGAGAAGAAGAAAAGAGGGTGGATTATGATGACAGAGGAGGCCGGGTATGGCACAGACAAGGAGGAAGAATGTTAACGAAATGAGGAGGAAAGGAGAGGAGAGGAGAGGTGAGGACAGGAGAGGAGGTAGAGTAGGGTAACGAGGAGAAAGCAAAGACACCAATTACGGGATGAAGGGAGGAGAATGGAAGAGGTAAACCAGGGGATAATGTGGTGGGAGATGAATAATAGCGTGTTAAGAAGAGGACAATGAGGAGGAAGGAGACTGAGAGGTAGGAGCTATCTAGGAAGAGGAATTAGGAAGAGAAGGGTAATATGAATATGAGGATGACTCATCCTGTTTTCCACAGATGTGTTTTCATATTCAGAGGAATTGATCCGCACGCACTGAACAATAACAACCTGCAAGCACTAAACCACTTAATCCCTCCCTATACACGTCATCGTACGACAAATAGCAAAAATGGCCGATCTAAAAGCTCATGTACTTGTGAGCTTAAATAGATCGGCCAGGTTTAAAGTGGTTAACAGAGCCCATCTACTGATGGGCGGGTTGACCTTCATGAGTAAATACTCACTGATTGTCCCGTCTTGATGGCCACAAACCTGTGGTGACCCTCCTTCCCACAGACATAGCCGAAGGCCCGGTGGTCCCTGGTGTCCTTGGCAATGTAGCTGATCTCGTGGACCGAGTGGTGATGCAGCAGTATCTGGAAGAAACAAAAAGATGTGGTTTAATGTGGAGAAGATTCTAATACTTATCCCCCTTTTTTGTCTTTTGTTTGCTTAGTTTTTAGGTTATTCTCCTAATAAAGTTTTTTTCTTTAGAATCGCAATTTGTATAAATATTTTATTAGAACAGAAGTGCTTCACAAGGACAAGTATAACAGGTATAATTAAGAAATTCACTGATTTTTCATCTACAGTACAACCCCACCATGCTCTTTCACTTTTACTTTTCATGGTTCTGTTTTGTGACGTCAAGCAAGCAGTAGTCTCGCGTTACCAGACTGTTGCCTCCCACAATTTACAAATGTTTCCGGCATACAGTCTGGGACTCGGAAGCTCTGATAATGTGTAAGGGGAAAGCGGGTGCCCCTGCCCTACCCACGTCCGTTTCAGCATTGTGCAGTGGCGCAAAGGAGTCCGACTGGAATCAACGAATCTCATAAACATGGTTTATGTCTACTAGTGTCTTCTTTCACAGTTTTTTCGGCATTAATTCCATGATACCTTTCTCAGATTTCTGTGATAAACAATCCTGGCACAAATAACATGAATCTACCGCTCCTATGACTATGCTTCCGCCTCGGTTCTGTTTCCACTGGGACTACAGGTCCGCGGGCACCGCGTCGTGATTGGTCGAATGTCTTTCCGGTCTGAACAACTTCCGTTACACAGCTTTCGGGAAGTGGAGTTCCAGACTCTATATAGCATTCAGAGATTGTGGAATAGTTGTCTGGTGACGCGAGACTAAGCAAGCAGCAGCTTCCAGAGGTCAAGCTAGCTTTGAGCCCCAACTATGCACATGCCTGAATCTTACAAAGCAACCTACAGTCATTTATACTTCATCATATGACCCCGACAGCGCCTCATGTCGACACTTGTTTCTAGTTAAAGAAATATGCTGTTTATGTCAGCTGAGAGACACTCATCTTATGCGCATAAAACAGCCTTAACAGCCCAGCAGCAATACGATATAATGTCTTCCATGGCTAGAGGAAGAGGAGACCGTTTTTGACAGGTCTCTTATGTTGGCCACCCACGGTTCAAATCTAAGCTGCACGGTATCTGGAATCTGGTAGTTAGTCCAAATGAGGACAGAATGTCAACAATTGGTCTTCTGTCACGAAGACATAACGCTGCAGTATTTCTACGCTGCCTTTTGCTTCTGTGTCAGATAAAGTGGCTGGAATGGGTTATTCTTTGTCGCACTACTGACAGCAACAAGATTCGACCAGAATAAGTGCCAATTTTTTGCGCTTACTTCCTCTGCTCATTTCCCTCTTCCTCGTGTGTCAGAGGAATAATTTACTGCATGAGTAGTGGTGGTAAATCAGTGAGGCCAGGCAGCCACACAATCCAATTTCCACATGTTTTTCAAATTTATTCTAATCTAAAGGGAATGTTGTTAAGGCCTGCAAATGTGAGGATGTAGTGGGCTGTGAGGATATTCTAAATGAACCCCTAGATAATTGGCAAAACACTACAACTTTAATGATAGTATGAAATTAAAACAATGTGAAAAAAAAACCTTGAAAAATGTGTTTTCATTGTGATACTGATAAATTATGGAGGAGATCTCTGATGGTTAAGTCAAAGAATGGGACCCGCACACCGTCTGGAACTTGCAAAAAAAATGTAGCTCTTTATTTCGACGTTTCGGTCGTTTGGCCTTCATCAGGACAGACTATCAGACTATTGTGATACTGATAAACAGGAGCTTAAAGTATACTATGTTAGTTCCATCGATGGAAGCCGGAACACAATCGATTGATTGATCATTATTAACCCAATTAGACCTGAGGCCGATTCTAAAAACGCCTTCTAAATCCTAACCTAAGTTTTCAGAAAATGTTTTAGACAAATAATTTAACAAAAAACCTGTTGCTATGTACATATAACATCTAAAATGACACAGATGCTTTCCCGGTTTTAAAGGTATACCAACGTATAGCCTTTCCCGGTCTTAAAATGAACATGAACTGAGGATGCACGTGGCCCACCCATCTGACAACTTAACGGCTTTCGTGTTAAGTGGTCACATGGGTGGGCCGCGAACGTTTTCGAGATTTCCAGGTGAGCCCTCCTGATCCACAAAAGGTTGGAAACCCCTGATGTCGTCTTATTACTAACCATGCGTGGCATTCCACACCTAAAATGCCAGGAGGTCAGAAGTACAACGGACACACAAGCAGTGGTGGGAAGTAACTACGGTACCTAAGGTAACTTCGAGGTACTCTTACTTTACTGGAGTATTTCCATTTTACAATACTTTTACCTCTACTCCACTACATCTCAGAGGAAAATATTGTACTTTCTATTTGAAAATATAGCCGATCTTTTATACATGAAACCTTGTTAAAACGGGGCATTCTGCATAATGAGTACTTTTACTTTTGGTAATTTAGGTATATTTTGATGCCAATACTTTTGTACTTTTACTCAAGCAAATTTTGATTACCGGACTTTTAATTACAGTATTGATACTTTTACCTAAGTAAAGAAATTGAGTGCTTTTCCCACCACTGCACACAAGCACATCCACACATTTATATAACCACACACAGGCACAACTACTGTGCACTCAAATTCTATAATTTGGCTCCCAAACCTGCTGCTCCACTAATAGTGGGACGCATGGCGGGAAACTACTCCAGATTAAAGCTAAAATATACAACTAATAATATGACTCCCCTACTCTTCATGAAGACAATCACATCTGCTTTAAATAAAGTATTCGAATCTAGATACTGGCTGCACTACTGTACTGGAATAATCCCCCATCTACCCCGTAATAACTCTAGAGGGGGGCATTAAGTGAGGAGCGTTATTTACGGGGTGTAATCGGTAAATAAAATCGTGGCGCATTAGTTTGGGGGGTTGGGGGTCCAAAACAACAAATGAGCTTGTCAGAAAAAAAGCGCAGTGCTGCCTAGGAGGGGAGGCTGGGGGTTTAATGTCTTATTCCATTACCGGTCAATGACAAAGTGCTATCACCCGCCAGTCACATTGGAAGCGGAAATCAAACGATGGGTCTTCATTTTTAGAGCAGGGTGGAGGGGGGGGGGGGGGGGGGGTTGAGCCGGTAGCCACGGGACCCGCGGCGTTGCATAATTATCGGTTTAGCTCCAACGACAGCCGAGGTGGAGCCGAGGTGTAATTAGCATTAGCAACGATGATCATTAAGGGGTGGAGCGGAGCGCTAATTATCGGTTAGCGCTGATGAGCAGAGTGGGCCTATCTATACGCCAACACTGTGCCCCAGGACCGGGGGAGAGGAGGTCCTCCATCATCCTGTAATGGAACAGCAGGCCTTCCTGCTCCTCCGGGGGTGGTGGTGGTGGGTATTCAGAATGGAGGGTAGGAGAGGGGGGGGATTCATCTCATAACATCATCGTAACAATCATCGCTCACTTGTCTTACTGGTGGTAGCAGACAGCCATACAGGGCTGGGTTCCTAACCACACCCTGCAGCAACAACGTCCTATGAGATAGGTCAGTGGTTCCCAAACTGGGGGTCCCCAAAATATTTTGGACAGCGCGTAGATCGGCTATTTTCACAATTATCTGTGGAACTAAGTCAAACTAAATGTAATGCCTACAATTCCAAGTGCTTGTCAGAGTAGGTGGGGGGTCCCCAGTTCAAATATAATTATTTTGGGGGGTCGCAGTCTGAAAAGTTTGGGAAGCCTTACTATAGGCTGTGTCAAGGGTCAGTCAAGGCAGTTTACTCAGGGTGAAATATCAGACACGAGACTCACATTCTAATGATGCTGGACTCAAACCTTTTTATGGCCTGTGGTGCTGCCTGACTGTCTTATAGAATGATGGAAATCATGTTATTGTTGGCCATATTATAGAACAGTGGTTCTCAACCTTTTCAGGCCGTGACCCCCCAAAATAATCATATTTGAACTGGGGACCCCCTGCACCCTGATAAGCATTTTTGGAATGTAAGTGTTAAGGCATTACATTTAGTTTGACTCGGTTCCACAGATAAATATTGTGAAAATAGCAGATCTACATGATCTTGTAGATCGGCTATTTTCAACATGTTTGCCTCTTTCTTATATTATTTGACAATTTGGCCAACGTTTGACCAGTTTTAATATATGTTTTGCAATAATTGTCTTTTTTTCCATTTCTTTTTTTTTAGGTATTAAAAAGGTTTTAAAAGTCCTTAAATTGTCACTTCACTGTCATCTGGGGACCCGCCCAAAATCATGTGGGGACCCACAAGGGGGTCCCGACCCACAGGTTGAGAACTACTGTTATAAAGTGATTTAAGTCGTTAAATGTCTGAAAACACACATTTAACATGAATCCAATAATGTAGTGGGGGTCCCTGCTTCATCTCTCTCTCAGCTCCAAGGGGTCCTCCTTGGCCTGAGAAACGTCAAAGACCCCAGGTCTCTAATGCATATGAAACTGGGGTCCTTGAAATGCTAAAGGTTGAGAATCACCATAATATACAGTATCAACCAATCAGGTTTAGAATCGCAGTTTACAACCTTTGCTGACTCAGGGGGTCACTTGAAAATCTCAAAAGTGAGCGTGGCTGCTCAAGACCTGGAACTGTGTCATATTTAGATTTGAGCTAAAAAAGCATTATTTTACACTTTGGGCTATTCAAAAATAGCAGATCTACAAGCTCATAGCGCGGCACCGAGTGCCGCGCTATGAGCTTGTAGTTCTGCTATTTTTGAAAAATCTTGAAAATGTGTGCAAAACTTTGAATACATACATTTTTAAAGCGAACATTTTTAACTCAAATCTTTGATTCTGGGGGTCCCTGGAACAACATATTTTGATGGGCGTCGGCGGCCAAATACATATAATTTTGGGGGTCCTTGACATGAAAAAGATTGAGCACCACTGATATAGAAACATACGTTTTTTAGAATACTGTTGAGATTTAGGAGACATGTAGAATCGGCTTCAGGTCTCAATGGGTTAAGTGGTCAGATGGGTGGGCCTTATGCATTTTTAGAGCATGTTTATTTTAACGATCAGTCAATCGATTGTCTTCTAGCTTGGATCAATGGAGTATTTTTTTTAAAGTTCCTATTTATCTGTATCACAATGAAAACAACATTTTCAAGCTTACAAGATTTTAAAAAACATATATGACATTTTAGAATGTATTTTCAATAAAATCTTAGTGTTTTGCCTATTATTTGAGGGGCCCACTTAACATATACACTTATGGCCCATCAATCGCTGGTTTAGAAGATGGCGGCTCTGCCAGCCAGCCAGCTGTGGTGAAGTGAACCCGAACACACTGTATTGCCCTCTGGACGTCCTATACTGTAGGTCCGTGGCAGCAAGCTGGCACGCTGCCCTGCCTGAGAGGAGCTCCCGCCACGGCGGGCCCTCACGGCCAGATCCGACCAACGCCCATACTCACCCCCGATCTCTCGTCGTAAATCTTGATCCCGCCGAAGGAGACCGTCAAGAATACTCGCTGCTTGTGCTCCCCTTTGGAGCGGGCAGAGGAAGCCATTCCCTGCAGGAAATGAGAAGAGAGAAAAAAAAAAGAGGAACATAAAAAGACATGCGGAGATGAAGGGATATGAGCTCAGCATGAAAGGCAAAGCCAAGCCGTCTTCTGATTTCCGACGCAGGTGAGCGTGACAGCGGGGGGGGAGGCAGGGGGTGGGGCGGGGGTGAGGCAGGGTGAGGGTGACAGCTGTTACGTAAGGTGCAATAGGACAGAATGTTCTTTCATGCGTCTTTTCTCTGTCTCTGAAGCTTCGCTCTCTGAAGGATAACGCGCGCGTTTCGAACAACACCTTTGTTGTTGGCATTTTTTTCTTTATTCACTCTTTCCGCTTCAATGTTGTTGTTTTTTTCGTCTTTCTTTCCTGGAAGTTAAGTGAGAGTGAATAGCTCTTGGACGTGACATAAGCGATAACAACAATAACAATAAGGGTGAGGATCTGCTGACTGGAGTAGAAGCTCCGTTTGGAGCTGACGCTGACCGAGCGGCTTGGTGGTGGTGGTGGTGGGGGCAACTTCCTGCTTCCTGCTGACTGCAACAACACACCAAGGCCTTTGAAGTGCTTTTTCCCCCTTCCCCACAGATCCCAACACTTTGTTTTTTATATAAATATATATATATATATATATATATATATATATATATATATATATATATATATATATATATATATATATATATATATATATATATATATATATTGTTGCTGTCAGGCGGAAACCTTGTATGTCCAAAACGGCTACTTTTCGGGAAATGGAGGGAAAAAAAGAACCTGTGTTCCAGTTGATCCGATGTAGTTATTATTTAGTCACAAGCTTGTTTATCCGTGTCATTGGTTAAAACCCACAGACACACTTTAACTTTCAAAATGTTTTCCAAAATGTTTTTTTTGCCGGGACACACTTGCATAACAAAGTAGGGCATTCATTTATGTAAAAAAAAAAAAGACATACAAGGTTTCTGCCCGACAGCAATGACATAAATACATATTCTCCACTCTAACAAAGGACAATTAGCATTTCTGCATTGTTCCTTCCACTTCTTACGACTCCGTGTCTTTGATGTAGCCAAGGCCGCTGACAGGACAGAATGAGGGAAGAGGAGGAGGAGGGGAGATTGGGAGGGGGGGGTCTGCGGAGGTGGGGGGGGGGGGGGGTGCTGCTCGCCGTGCTGAACACGTCTGACAGGACTGAACACATTGGTCACGTTGACGAGGGAGTGGACCCTCACTGGATATTAAGCTCTACAGGAGATCTGAACCGCACTCCATTATAAATCAGAGCAGAACATCATTATACCTCACTTCCCCTGTCATTCTGGGAGAGACGGGGACAAAGAAAAGGCCCGCTGTACTACACGTACGCATGCACGCACACACACGTGCACACAGAGAGAGAAAGAGAGAGAGATGGAGATAGATAAAACAGAGAATAAGGGATGGAAATAACCGTGTGTGTGTATGTGTGTGTGAGAGAGAGAGAGAGAGGAGATGGGAGCCCTCGGCTGCCGTCAATCGTCGATCGGCTCCTCCATTTGGTGGATTAAGTCCTCCAGGAGGCGTGAGGCAGCTCAATAGAGGCTCTTTCACCCTCTTCTATGGCCTGTCCAGATAATAGCGGTCCATTATCGACTGCTGCTGCATCGACTGCGGCTGACCAGTGAGTGGCGGTCCACGGGGCCTTGTACGCGGGTCGGTGTTTGGATGTCATATCGACGCGAGAGGGGAAGAAGAACTTGCTTGCTTTGGGACTTGTACAAGGCACTTAGTTCAGGGGTTCCCAAACCTTTTAAACCCCTATTTCAAAATAGTGGAAATAGCCAATCTAAAAGCTACAATAGTTTTCTTTTCTTGTTTTTTTTAACATGTATGGATTTTTTTCATTTTTTTTCTCTCCAAAGATTTCGGGAATTCTTTTGAAAAACGTTTGATTTTCTTTTTCTGAAATACTTTTCATTTTTTTTTAACTTATTTTGAAATAGTAAAAGAAAAACTAACACAGACTTAGTCTACAATACGTATGGGCGGATGAGAAGGCTTTGCCTGCTGGCTGGGAGCTGTTGTACTGCTCACGACCGCTTCACACTCATTTAAGCCCCGGCAAAGTCTGCAAGGAGATAGTTATAAACCTGAGCGTACGTGCTTTCTCTTTCAGACAGGGATTTACCCCACATCCTCCTCCTGCAAAGATGCTTATGCGCGACTTTTATTCAACAGAGAGAGAGATAAATACAGTACGAACGCCCCTCCCGTTACTTTGAAGGGACTAACTTTAGAGCTGCTTTTTAACAACGGGAACCCTGGCGTCCCGAATCTGGGGCTAATGCTCGGTGAAAAGAGCAAATCTACAAGCTCAAATTGCATGGTGTTGCGACGCGCAGTGAGCTTGTAGATCGGCTATTTTAGCAAAGATGAATTTAGGGTAGAGCGGTTAGTGGTAAGTGGCTTTAGAGGGCTCATCAAGAGAGAACAAAGTTGAGTGGAATCAGCCCACTCCATGCAGACAAAGAGCATGGAGCGCATGTTCATTCTGAAGACATTTGAAAGAGCTTGAAAGACGAAAAGAAAAACAAAAAAGAAAACTTCAAAATAAGTTCACACGAACAGTCTTCTGGCAACATGAACGTGCTGCCGTCGGTTTCCGAATTCACAACTTTATTCCCGTGGGAACGGGCTTGGAATTAATTTTGCATGTGCTACATTTGGAGAGCATGTAACAGAAATCTGAGGAAGAGCCAAACGTCACTCTGGCAGATTAAAAAATCCTTTTAGCGGGAGCTGTTTTTGTATTGCGGGGTAGTTTCTGTTTCAACTACATTTTGGGAGAGTCACATTTAATCCGTTCACAGCCAGACAGTTCCACCATGCAAGCGGGACAGAATACAAGACACAGCACCGGGCAACTCTGACATCCAAATACTGACTTTTGACAGACAGACAAATTAAAACCCACAGTTAGTTACAAGTTAAATGAATTCTCCAGACTTTATAGAGGATAAATGACACTGAAATGTACAGTAATCTGGGACAAACTGTATAATACACACTACGATGTCTTGAACTATGTTACA